>NC_073624.1:120602070-121205087 GCF_029407905.1 Bubalus kerabau
CCAGGTTTTAAATGACACCAACACTCAGCATGATCTATGGTAAGTTGTTTATTTTCTCTGAATTTTCAGATTATTTAGCTAAAAAAAGAAGAGTATAATAAACATATCTGCCTCATGAGATTGTTATAAAGATTAATGAGGGCTTAGCCCTCATTGAAAGGGCTTAGCCTAGCACCTGTATTTGATAAATAATAAGCAAGATGGCATAACTAGGAGTTATTTTGTTATCCCTCTTTGCCTTTCAAAAAAAATCTTTTAAGTCTTCCAAAAACCTGAATGTTTCCCAAATTCTCTCCCAAGTATGGTGAAAAGTCCATTTAAAGAAGAATAAAAAAATTTTGTTACTTAAAAATCATAAAAAAAAACACTCAAAAGAGGTTTGACTCAACACTCAGAAGGGAAGCCAGGCTAAAATTTGGTAAACATGGCAATGGCAGTGGAAAAGAACTAGTAAAACACAGAATTTTGTGACTATATAGAGGAGTATATTCAGGTCAGCAAAGCTTAGAAATCACTCAGACAGTTTTCCAGTTACTCACCAGCAGATATTCTTTTGGGTAATTCTCCCTGTCCCATCCAGTACTGCTCCTGTAACATCCGTTTCCAAACCTACTTTTCTTGGCCTTCCATCAACAAATATTAATTTTTGTATTAAAAGAATTTTTATTGTGGTAAAAATCACATAATATAAAACATACTATTTTAACCATATTTACATTTCAATGGCACTAAGTGCATTCACACTGCGGTACAGCTCTCACCATTATCTATTTCCTGAATTTTTTACTTTCCTAAACTGAAACTCTGTCCCCATTAAAAAGGGGGGGAAAAAAGTATTATTGAGCTCCAAGCTGTGTTTGCTTAGAACTTTGCATAAACTGAAAAAATAGAAAGTGTCACTGTCAAAGTATGGCATGGAAGATGGCTAGAGATTATGGGAGGTCTGTAATCTCCCTAAACAAAAGCTTGATGATTGAGTTTGTGGAGGGCAGGGATGGGGTGACTTACAAAGGGGAATCATTATATTTTGTTCTTTGCTTTTTTGTATTCTACACTCTTAACCAAAATTTTAATATACTGATGTATTCGTTGTATAACAAAAGACAGGTTGTGAAGGTAGAACCAGGTGGTTAAAAAAGAACAATGTATAAAATAATAATAGCTCCCATTTATTAGGTGTCGACAAATGTCATGGGGCAGGCATTGAGCCAAATAACTTTTATATTTTTTTCAATTTAGAAGAACTCTGAGATGGGTGAGAGCCACTCTTCTGTGGACTTTAACTGTATCATCTCATATAATGTCCACAACCACGCTATGAGATCACTACTATTACTATGTCCCATTTCACAGGCACAAGAGACTGATTAAGCCAATTATCCTCATTAGTAGCAAAACTGGGCTCTCTGACCCCAGCCTCTACACTCTGAGCCCTACATTTTAGAGGAGAGAAAAATCTATATAGCTCCTAGGCCTACACATCCACATTTTGAAGAATACCAACTGTCTTACAAACTCTCACCCTGATTCAGGAAGAAGAACAAGGAATGAGTCTGTAAAGTAAAAGAGAGACGTTTTAAATTTTCTCACGTGCATGCCTCTGAAAAATTGGGCAATGTGATGTCACGTTCAGACAAATCCACCATTATGTTCTCTTTGGTTTCATTGTGAGAGTCAGTTCCTAGGCAGGTTGATAAGAAGTCCTGGGGTCCCCAAGGAGAGAGGGGTCTGGAATTCTCAAGGAGGAGGAAAAGACAAACTTTTTTTTCCCTCTACATTCCTTAGGATTATATAACAATAATGTCTCCTGCTTGAGGACAGTTTCTGGAAAAAACCTTCTGGCTAATCATGTTATCTTAAAATGTAAATTATGGGAGTGGGTCTAGTAAGGTCTTTACAACCTCCAGACATTCTTGAGATGGACAGCGCAGAAGCGTGGCCGAGAGGAGCTACCCCTCAGCGAAGGTCAGGGGCAGCGACCGAGAGTGCCAGGCTGTGACGGCACAGGAGCAGCTGAGAGGAGCTACCCCACATCCGAGGTCAGGGGAGTCGACCACGAGGAGCAACCCCACATCCAAGGAACGGTGGCTGCACGGGCAAAGGAGGGCCGAGAGAAGCTACTCCACATTCAAGGTCAGGAGGAGCAGCCGTGAGGAGATACCCCTCGTCCAAGGTAAGGAGCAGCGGCTGCACTTTGCTGGACCAGCCGTAAAGAGATATCCCACGTCCAAGGTAAGAGAAACCCAAGTAAGATGGTAGGTGTTGCAAGAGGGTATCAGAGGGCAGACATACTGAAACCATAATCACAGAAAACTAGCCAATCTGATCACATGGACCACAGCCTTGTCTAACTCAATGAAACTAAGCCATGCCCGTGGGGCAACCCAAGACAGGAGGATCATGTTGGAGAGATCTGACAGAATGTGGTCTACTGGAGAAGGGAATGGCAAACCACTTCAGTATTCTTGCCTTGAGAACCCCATGAACAGTATGAAAAGGCAAAATGATAGGATACTGAAAGAGGAACTCCCCAGGTCAGTAGGTGCCCAATATGCTACTGGAGATCAGTGAAGAAATAACTCCAGAAAGAATGAAGGGATGGAGCCAAAGCAAACACAATACCCAGCTGTGGATGGGACTGGTGATAGAAGCAAGGTCTGATGCTGTAAAGAGCAATATTGCATAGGAACCTGGAATGTCAGGTCCATGAATCAAGGCAAATTGAAAGTGGTCAAACAGGAGATGGCAAGAGTGAACATCGACATTCTAGGAATCAGCAAACTAAAATGGACTGGAATGGGCGAATTTAACTTAGATGACCATTATATCTACTACTGTGGGCAGGAATCTCTCAGAAGAAATGGAGTAGCCATCATGGTCAACAAAAGAGTCCGAAATGCAGTACTTGGATGCAGTCTCAAAAACGACAGAATGATCTCTGTTCATTTCCAAGGCAAACCATTCAATATCACAGTAATCCAAGTCTATGCCCCAACCAGTAACACTGAAGAAGCTGAAGTTGAACGGTTCTATGAAGACCTACAAGACCTTCTAGAACTAACACCCAAAAAAGATATCCTTCTCATTATAGGGGACTGGAATGCAAAAATAGGAAGTCAAGAAACACCTGGAGTAACAGGCAAATTTGGCCTTGTTATACAGAATGAAGCAGGGCAATGGCTAATAGAGTTTTGCCAAGAGAATGCACTGGTCATAGCAAACACCCTCTTCCAACAACACAAGAGAAGATTCTACACATGGACATCACCAGATGGTCAACACCAAAATCAGATTGATCATATTCTTTGCAGCCAAAGATGGAGAAGCTCTATACAGTCAGCAAAAACAAGACTGGGAGCTGACTGTGCCTCAGATCATGAACTCCTTATTACCAAATTCAGACTGAAATTGAAGAAAGCGGGGAAAATCACTAGACCATTCAGGTATGACCTAAATCAAATCCCTTATGATTATACAGTGGAAGTGAGAAATAGATTTAAGGGTCTAGTTCTGATAGACAGAGTGCCTGATGAACTATGGATGGAGGTTCATGACATTGTACAGGATACAGGGATCAAGACCATCCCCATGGAAAAGAAATGCAAAAAAGCAAAATGGCTGTCTGGGGAGGCCTTACAAATAGCATGTGAAAAGAAGAAGAGCGAAAACCAAAGGAGAAAAGGAAAGATATAAGCATCTGAATGCAGAATTCCAAAGAATAGCAAGAAGACATAAGAAAGCCTTCCTCAGCGATCAATGCAAAGAAATAGAGGAAAACAACAGAATGGGAAAGACTAGGGATCTCTTCAAGAAAATTAGAGATACCAAGGGAATATTTCATGCAAAGATGTGCTCGATAAAGGACAGAAATGGTATGGACCTAACAGAAGCAGGAGATATTAAGAAGAGGTGGCAAGAATACACAGAAGAACTGGACAAAAAAGATCTTCACGACCCAGATAATCACAATGGTGTGACCACTCACTTAGAGCCAAACATCCTGGAATGCGAAGTCAAGTGGGCCTTAGAGCGCATCACTACAAACAAAGCTAGTGGAGGTGATGGAATTCCAGTTGAGCTATTTCAAATCCTGAAAGATGATGCTGTGAAAGTGCTGCACTCAATACGCCAGCAAATTTGGAAAACTCAGCAGTGGCCACAGGACTGGAAATGGTCAGTTTTCATTCCAATCCCAAAGAAAGGCAATGCCAAAGAATGCTCAAACTACCGCACAATTGCACTCATCTCACACGCTAGTAAAGTAATGCTCAAAATTCTCCAAGCTAGGCTTCAACAGTATGTGAACCGTGAACTTCCAGATGTTCAAGCTGGTTTTAGAAAAGGCAGAGGAACAAGAGATCAAATTGCCAACATCCTCTGGATCATCAAAAAAGCAAGAGAGTTCCAGAAAAATATCTATTTCTGCTGTATTGACTATGCCAAAGCCTTTGACTGTGTGGATCACAATAAACTGTGGAAAATTCTAAAAGAGATGGGAATACCAGACCACATGACCTGCCTCCTGAGAAACCTGTGTGTAGGTCAGGAAGCAACAGTTTGAACTGGACATGGAACAACATACTGGTTCCAAATAGGAAAAGGAGTACATCAAGGCTGTATATTGCCACCTTGCTTATTTAACTTCTATGCAGAGTACATCATGAGAAACGCTGGGCAGGAAGAAGCACAAGCTGGAATCAGATTGCCGCGAGAAATATCAATAACCTCAGATATGCAGATGACACCACCCTTATGGCCGAAAGTGAAGAGGAACTAAAGAGCCTCTTGATGAAAGTGAAAGAGGAGAGTGAAAAAGTTGGCTTAAAGCTCAGCATTCAGAAAATTAATACCATGGCATCTGGTCCCATCACTTCATGGCAGATAGATGGGGAAACAGTGGAAAGAGTGTCAGACTTTATTTTTGGGGGCTCCAAAATCACTGCAGATGGTGACTGCAGCCATGAAATTAAAAGATGCTTGGAAGGAAAGTTATGACCAACCTAGATAGCATATTGAAAAGCAGAGACATTACCTTGCCAACAAAGATCCATCTAGTCAAGGCTATGGTTTTTCCAGTAGTCATGTATGGATGTAAGAGTTGGACTATGAAGAAAGTTGAGTGCCGAAGAATTGATGCTTTTGAACTGTGGTGTTGGAGAAGACTCTTGAGAGTCCCTTGGACTGCAAGGAGATCCAACCAGTCCATCCTAAAGGAGATCAGTTCTGGGTGTTCATTGGAGGGACTGATGCTGAAGCTGAAACTCCAATACTTTGGCCACCTGATGTGAAGAGTTGACTCATTGGAAAAGACTCTGATGCTGGGAGGGATTAGGGGCAGGAGGAGAAGGGACGACAGAGGATGAGATGGCTGAATGGTATCACTGACTCGATGGACGTGAGTTTTAGTGAACTCCAGGAGTTGGTGATGGACAGGAAGGCCTGGCGTGCTGTGATTCATGGGGTCGCAAAGAGTCAGACACGACTGAGCGACTGAACTGAACTGTTTGCTAACACTAGCGAGGGGGCACTCTTTCTGCCCGCTTCTGATGTCTATGTCAGAAGCTTTCTCTATCTCTTTATACTTTAATAAAACTTTATTACACAAAAGCTCTGAGCAATCAAGCTCGTCACTGGCCCCGGGTTGAGTTCTTCTCCTCCAGAAGCCAAGAATCCCAGCATCTTTCGTGGTTCAGCAACAACCTTTCAATTGTATGTACAGCAATTCTACTAAATATAATGGATATTAAGCTAAATCTGACAAAAGAATCTAATTAATAATAGTGCTCAGTTGTCTAATTTTCCCTGGATTGAGGAAGGTAATTCTAAAGGAAACTATGATTAGCTAGTGGAACACTAATTCATTTTTAAAATCTACCTCTCAAAAGAAAGAGAAGGAAGCTACAAATAATGTTAAAAATAAAGTGTGGTCATTCAAAAGCAACATTTTTAGTGAAGTTTTAGTGAAGCTAAATAGGCAAGTTTTTTCTACCATTAAAGGAGGCATTTGACACTGTATAGACCTCTTAGCGGAGAAGGTAATGGCAACCCACTCCAGTGCTCTTGCCTGGAGAATCCCATGGGCAGAGGAGCCTGGTAGGCTGCAGCCCATGGGATAGCTAAGAGTCGGACACTACTGAGCAACTTCACTTTCACTTTTCACTTTCATGCAGGAGGAGGAAATGGCAACCCACTCCAGTGTTGTTGCCTGGAGAATCCCAGGGACGGGGGAGCCTGGTGGGCTGCCGTCTATGGGGTCGCACAGAGTCGGACACAACTGAAGCTACTTAGCAGCAGCAGCAGACCTCTTAGACTTCACATTTGCCTTTGTTTTTCTAGGTTATACACCCCAAATCATCACAGGTCACATTATATCAAGAAAAAAGATCCTGGGAAAGTTTGAGGCAGAAAAAAAGGAAGCAGGACCCATTTTTCCCATAGTAGGTACCACAGCATCTCACATATGTGTCATCTCAGTAGTTAAATGAGATTTGATTCACTGTATCAGACTGCCTTTCCATTAGTATGTCGATACTTGATAGAAACTAAGTCACATAAAATTTACCTTGCTTTCCAAAGAATGATTTCACAATCTAGGTTTTGCCAGTGATTTGGCTCAGTCCACAGGGGCTCCACTCATACCTGAGGACTACGGATGGTGGGAGGGAACGGGTAGGGGTGTTGAGGCTCAGCCCTTTGGAGTCCACAGCTCCTCAGCCCTTAAAGCTCTTCTCCTTCAGCTTCTGAAACCACACATCCCTGACCCTCCTATCACTCTTGAACCTCCTCTTCCATTTCCACCACGGTGCCTCCTCTCTGCCCACTACTTCACCATAAGAGCTCCTCACAAGGCCTTCCAGCCTGCATGTGAAATGATGTCAGGTGCAAAGTGATTACGGAGCAGAGGTGGGCAGAAGAATGGGTTGACCAAAAGTGGTGTTTACCACTCGCATGGGTAACAAGAAACAGGATGTTAACAAGTCCAAAAAAGAAAAAAAACAAAACAACCCACAAACTGATAAAAACAGAACACAGTGGATAAAAACCCACCTCAAGTCTGATCATTAGGATCCAAGGACAAGCTCCATTAGCATGATGATTTCTTTAAGCAGGATGACAGTTGTAGCCTGGAGTATCATTTGGATTTCTGCCCACCTATTGTTTCCCAAAACTGCCTCCCTACCCACAAGACAGGGTGTCTGCATCTGTATTTAAACCGCCTTTCCCTTCCACTCTGACCTCAGTCAATCGGACCAGGTAGGAACAGCTGACCCACACTGGATCAATCAGCTTCTCTTTCCCAAAAGTCTGAAATTTCAACTCAGAGGCAGTGAGTCTATCTTTGGCTAAAACTATAAGATATAAAACTCAGGAGTTTTAAAGCCAACCATATATCCACCATGCAGATGGGTACGTAGATAAATCCCATCTGCAGAGAAAGGGGAAGAATAAAACAGAGTCCCAGAGAGCAGAATGAACCGATATGCAGAGAAGGCAGAGGTGACAACAGAAACGTCTGGAAGCCCTTCAGACGATCAGCTCCAATCTCTTCTGAAAGCTCCCTACATCCCTACCCGTGGGTTCATGCTCCTGCTTTGCTCAGTCCCTCAGTTGTGACCCCATGGACTGTACCCATCAGGCACCTCTGTCCATGGGATTTTTTTAGGCAGGAATACTGGAGTGGATTGCCTTTCCACCTCCATGGGATCTCCCTGATGTGCTCCTGCATTTCTGCACTGCAAGAAGATTCTTTACCGCTGAGCCATCGTGGGTCCTGGGCTTCCCTGGTGGCTCAGTTGGCAAACAGTCTGCCTGCAATGTGGGAAAACAGGGTTCGCTCCCTGGGTGGGATAGATCCTCTAGAAAAGGGAATGGCAACCCACTCCAGTATTCTCGCCTGGAAAATTCCATGGACAGAGGAGCCTTGTGGGCTACAGTCCATGGGGTCACAAAGAGTCGGACACAACTGAGTGACTAACACCCATCCATCTTAAGTCCTATGTAATAAAGCTCCTGTGTGTGTTCGTCATGACTCGAGGGTGACTGACCCTTGTTTCTAGGCTGGTGATTAGAACCAGCCCTCCATTCAAGGTTGTTCAATTTACAAGAAAGATGAAAAGGAGGCAAGAATAAAGCTCAAAGTAAAACTGAACCCAGCTGCTGTTCTCCTTCCCATATTAGAATATTTCTCTAAAAGTGGATTCTCCAGGGAAGAGAACATCACAAAGGAAACAGATGGCTAGTTTAAGGCAAGCAGGAGACACTCCATATTGCCTTTAGCAGGAAGGACTTAATCAGTTGTGGTTATTCCTCACGTATATTCCAACCTCCCTGTTTATGCAGTGCAATAGACAGGCAGATAATTGTACTCCTGCACTATCAAACCAGCAGCTGAATGTGGAAAGGGACTCAGAAATGGAAACTTTGTCAGTTAGTTAGTGAATTATCACATGAAACGAATTGTGCACTTTTTGTTCAGTCCATTAGCCGCAAGGATGAAAGGAATTGCTCTCCCAACACATAATATTCCAATTTCATATTTTCACTTAGCACTTCTCTTTCCTGCTCTGCAAATAAAATGTATTTATATTCTGCCCGAAATTGTTCCCTCTGACCAGGACTTGATTTTCATCAGAGACAACCATAAGCTCAATTGCTCTCTGAAAGGGAGTCTTGGGAGTGCAGTACCTCTGACACCAGAGCAGGTTGGCTGGGCCTGCCTTTCAGTAGCCGGATGGTGACTGGAATGTACACCCACCAGCCACTCTGCCTCCTATTTCTCTGTTTCTGAGATAGACAGTGGCGGAATGGCTCAGAGTCAACTTGCCACAATTCAATGAACTATGAATAATAGTTCGATTTGCTCAGTTTCGTTCTTCCAGGAAACTCCAACCTTCATATTGTTTCATTAATTTGAACAGGGTTTTATATTTTTATTCCTATTTCATAGGTATAAATTTTGATGTCCAGAGAGAAATGCAAACCATCTCTGGGGTCACTGAATCAGTTAGTGTCCATTGCTTTTGAATTTGTAGGTAATGATTTAAGACTATCATGCAAATGACTGCAAGCCTACAGATTCACATCTCAGTGAGATGCGATCAGTTCTACTAAAGCCTGGTCAAATCCAAGTACAAAAAGTCATCGGAATAAAACCCATGGCCCATAACAATGGGGCCATTAAGGTACAAAGGTTTTTATCATTTAAAAGTGTGGGGAAAGCTGGGGATGGTTAAGGGCATTTAAATTTAAAAACAGGAAGAGAAGGAAATTAACATTTGCTAAGTAATTTTTATGGTTAGGCATGTATAATATTTAATTTTCATGATAATTATATAAAGGAAGTGTTTTTATTCCCATTTTACAGAAAATTAAACTCCCAAGCTCAGAAAATGTCTCCAGTAAATCTGTAAACATCACCTGGCTTGTAAGTAGAAAAATGAGCACTTGTACCTCTGGGAAGAACTGACTCATTTGAAAAGACTCTGATGCTGGGCAAGATTGAAGGCAGGAGGAGAAGGGGACGACAGAGGATGAGATGGTTAGATGGCATCACTGACTCAATGGACATGAATTTGAGTAAGCACTGGGAGTTGGTAATGGACAGGGAGGCCTGGTGTGCTGCGGTCCATGGGGTTGCAAAGAGTCGGACACGACTGAGCGACTGAACTGAACTGACCTCAATTTACCTGATTGCAAAGCCCATGTTCTTTGCTAGAGTCTGAGAGAGAATTTTTGTTTCAGAGTGCCTGATTTTAATGAAAATCAGATCCTCCTAATACTAGTCTCAGTAAAAAGCTGGAACAGAAAACGTTTTATCTAGTTATCTTAAGTTTAATTTGCTTTGATATTCTTTTCCCAAGGATGAAATCAGTGGCCTAGAACTTGAGTCTCAGTCTCCTAGAACCCAGTTAAACCCTTCTATTGAGCAGTTATGCTGGCCACATCTCACCAGAAGAAGGCATACCATTACCAGCATTAGAGGAGGGTAAAGGGGTCAGGTATCCCGAACTTCTATGGCAAAGACTAAGCCAAAAGGAAATAAATAGTACTTCTTCAAGAAGTTGAAATTGCTAAAACCAAGAGGAAAAATGTGAAAAAAAAAAAAGAAAAGCGCAAATGTAAAATCTCCTGCCTCTCCTCTTGTGCTTTTATCCTGGGTATCAGTACTGCTTTGGTGCTGGCGACAGTAAAATAAAATGACAGTGGAGAAAGGGGAACCATGTATTAGCTCCCAGACCTGGAGAATCCAAAGCTACATGGAGCATCAGCACGGGCCCATCCATGAGTTTACAATGAGACACTGTCCCACCTCTTCCTCTTGGCCCTGCATTCCCTCTACAGAAGCCCCCTGACAGCTCCAGACTTACACGCTACCACTTTCCAACCACAGAAGAAAGCACACCTCTCTCCTCAGTGGTTCAAGAAAAGTCCAGGGGCTGACCTTCTTCGGCCCAGCTCAGAACACGGCCCAGCCTTGCACAAGTAATTTAGGGCAGGGAGATACAACATCTCATCAAAGCCTTGGTCAGAAATCCAGCCCTTGGAACTGGGAGGGAGAGTCAGCCTCACCCCAGGTATAGATCAAAAGTAGGAGCATATTCACAAAAGAAAACTGGGGGTGTAGTTATTGGCCCAGAAAAAGGTGTAGATGCTGGGCAAACAACAGTCGGCACTGTATGCAGAGAGAAAACCATCCTCCAAGACATATTTCCAATGTGGGAAAAACACCTCCACCCAGGCTAGGTAGGAGTCATGGTGATTTTTCCCCTCTGTTCCCAGGCAGAAGCTCAAGAGGCTCACTCGCTCAGGCAATTAGCTGTCAGCTGATCACCAGTTCAAATGTGCTGGGGTGAGCCATGCTGATGATCTGTACTTGCGGCAATCACTTGGCTGGGTGAATCAAATTATGCTTTCCAATGCCACTTCAAATCAGGACTGCTATGTCTGCACTCGTTTTCAGCAGTAAGGATTAACCTGCAAGTTATTTTCTTTGATACTGACTATACGTGGGCAAGGGAGGAATTTAGGCTTCTTTTAAGTTCTGCTCAACAGGCAAGACCAAAAAGTTTTAGAGATTTGTAAGGAGGCTAATTAGAATCTATTCCAACTTAATGGCTACGCTTTCACACCGAAATGGATAGGGGACATGTTCTGCCCTTGCGAGGTAGAGATTTTTCTTCCAAGTAAGTATCTGATTTAGGAACCTCATTCTCTCATAATGCCACGTTCAGAGATCAATCAGATGTAATGATCAGAAAGACGTTTGCCTCAATCAATCCCAATAAACAAATAACTGCTATTGCGGCAAACCTCATGTGCTCTTCACTTCAAATTCACTTGCCAATAATTGGCCTCATTAACGTCTGTGAAGTTAGTTGTTCACTAAAATTGGGCAAGCTGTACATTAGATGTGTTCAGCGGTTTGCAAACCTTTGGGAACAACAGATGTACTGAATCAGCATCCAGCAAGTCTCATGAAAATGAACAAACTAAAAAAGTAAGGAGACTGTAAGAGAACTGGAATGAGCAAAGGAGACATTAGGAAAGTCCTACACCCTTCCTATAAAATATTAACGCTTCCCTGGTGGCTCAGACGATAAAGCATCTGCCCGAAATGCAGGAGACCCAGGTTTGATCCCTGAGTTGGGAAGATCCCCTGGAGAAGGAAATGACAACCCACTCCAGTATTCTCGCCTGGAAAACCCCATGGACAGAGGACCCTGGTAGGCTACAATCCATGGGGTCGCAAAGAGTCAGACCCGACTGAGTGACTTCACTTTCACTTTCAACCTATAAAATGAGGGTTAGCTTTGCATCTTTTTTTAAAGCTTTGATCTTGACAGAAAATGAACTTGATTTCTTTTGCCACTAGTTTTCAAATTACTCTGCCCACATCTGTCAGATCGTTCTGTTGTTCAGTTATAAAAACTGTATCCAGACTGGATTATGAAAAAGCTGTTTGCTTGCACCATCACCACAGATGCCCTTGGGTTGAACATCAGGCTCACTACCATCCTCCCAAAGAAGGAAACACACTTTCAGCGGCTGCACCAGACCCATCCTTCTTAGAGAGAGGAAGACGCCTCAGCAAGTGAACCTCGCAGGGGCATCTCAGATACGTGTTGGGCAGGTGGACAGCAGCGAGAAGAGTGGAAGTAGACTTAATTAACTCCCTTGCACCTATATGACCTACTCCTATAGAAACCACCAGGGGACCGTGAATACAACTATTTCAGTTTGCCTGGGGGTGAGGGTGCTGTTTTGTTTTGAATTACCCCATATATCAGCACCTCAATAATCCCCATTCCTTACTTCATTTCTGCTTATGCAGTGACTATGAGTCTCTCGAGGGGAAAAAAAAAATGTGTTTGCTCTCCAGTCTGCATTCTTACCCTTAAAAGCTGTCCAGGGAAAATTAAACATGAGGTGCTATTTTGTTAAAGGAAGCGTTAATTATTTGCATAAGACACAGGATATCACTGGATGTCTGCTTTTCCAGTCAGATGATAATCCACCCGGGTACTGGTTATTCCAGTTTCCCCTGGTGTTTCAGCTGACAGTTCTGAGTCACTTAGTAACTTATTTAATTATAACTATTTTTAATGATGTTCACCATGACCCAGTAAGATATTGATTTTTTAGAGTCTCAGTATTGCAATGGTCTCCTAATTGGTTTTCCAGCACTCTCCAATCCCCCGACAATTCATCTCCACACAGCAGCCTGAGTCACCTTTAAAAATGTAACTCAGATCTTGTTTACAACCCTCCGTGACTCCACTGCATTGAGAGTCCACCCGACCCCCTCTGGAACCCTGTATTATCTCATCCTTGCTTCCCAGGCAGTCATTTTATCCTTCCTCTCCAGCCCACTGGCAATCTGTCTTCCGTGAACACATCCATTTCTGCCTATGATCTTGCTGTTCCCTCTTTCAGAGGACACTCTTTCCATGGCTCTCTTCATGCCTGGCTTCTGCTTATCCCATGGTTCTTAGTCAAATGCCATCTGCTCAGAAATGCTTTCCCTGGCCGGCTTATTCCCTCCCCATTCCATTGCTCTGTATCACATCACTCCAACTATTTTCTTCATAAAATTTGCCATGATCTCAATCTGGTTTTTTGCTGATATCTCTCTATTAGAATATAAGTTTGAAGTGGGCATAAACCTCTCTGCCTAATTCATCACTACATACTCAGTGTTTAGAACAGCGCCTGATTCAGCCCCTGGTATGATCTAAGCCATATCTGAACATTTTGAGACCACGAGTGACATTATAAAGACTCGCCATTTCATGTTTCAGAACTGGTTTATTTTGAACACGTGCAAATCTAATATGAGAAGAGCAATGTATCACTATTAATTCCCTTGCCTCTTCCCAGAAAATGGCAATCTGCATAAGAATAATTTTCCCACATAAGAGAATGTCTTTTGGAAATTGAAGAAGAAGGGAAACAAAAAAAACTCAGACACACTAGAAAACTCTGGACTACTTTCTTTTTCATTATAAGTGAGACAAGGTTCACGAGAGTAAGCATCAGGGCTTGATTCTTTAGAAGTTGAAAATTAGATCAAATGAATTAGAGGACAACTACATCTTGTGTTAATGTTTTCCTTCTCAAATGAAGAAAATGAGATGATGTGAGCCATGACTACATTTGAAAATGAAACTTTGTATTTCGATTTGCTTTCACGTTAAAGCACAGTGTTTTTCATTTTCAAACTTTTCATGTTGGAAAATGTTGCAATACATTACATTCATTAGGCGCAGGCCCATTTACCATGTGCAAGCAAGACAGGCATGAATATATCATTCCCATAAAGCATCAACTCTAAATTACACAGTAAATAAATGAGACTAAGCCAGACACTCGGTTCACAACCCTTAACACTAATGTAAAAAAAAAAAAATTTTTAACCAGCCTGGGTCACAGTTACCCACTCTTAAAACCAGCAATTTATGGGGAGGGAGATGGGATGGAGGTTCAAGAGGGAGGGGACATATGTATACCTATGGCTGATTCATGCTGATATTTGGCAGAAGCTAACAAAATTTTGTAAAGCAATTATCCTTCAACTAAAAAATATTTTTTTAAAAAACCCTGCAATTTACGAACAATCTATTAGGCCAAATATACTGATCATCCAGGAATACACTGGTTGACTGACCCCAACTCATAACAGACAAAAACGCTTTAAGGAAAAACTGAACTAATCAGATTCTGGTTTTTTTGCAAAGGATGATATATAAGAAACCTGGTCTTACTCGGAACCTTGGGTTGATTTCTGATTAGCTGATTACCGAAGACAGCAGCAAAGCCAAAATAAAGTAGCGATTCACAGTGAGATGACAGTGAGCAAGTATCTTTAAATTTATAATTGCCCTTGGATCTATTCAATTTAGCTTTAAGTCAGGAGGCATAATTGAGACAAATGGTTGCACTGAGCAGGTATCAGATATGACAAGAATCTGGCTGTGATTATTTCGTTGTACTATTTCTGCCAACACTTCTGCTCTGATGGCAATTAAACTTTACAGGGCTTCCCCCACTACTGGTTGTAGTGGCATTTGCATGTTAAATGCTCACAACAAATGAAAACCACGGTTCCATTGTTCCACACGGCCAGAACCATGGTTTCTGCTATTCCAGATGGAGAACAAATCTAAAAAGAATCGAGCAATTCCTCCTCCTTGTATGATGCCTCTATAAACAACGCAGGTTTTTGCCCATGTAAGAAAACTAAGGGTGCCACTATAGCTGGTCAGAAGACAGATCGACTGTTATTTTTGTTGAAGGAGTTTTTCTATAATTAAGTACAATTCTTCCTTCAGTACATTTAACTAAGAAACTCCCCTTTACTGGGGCTAGAAGGGAAAAGCTTGATGGCTACTTTTGGGTTTTGTCTTTTTTACTGAATTACAGTGACTATAATATAAGTATAGGTATATAGTATTCACAGTTTTTAAAGGTTATGCTCCCTTTATAGTTAATGTAAAATATTGGCGATATTCTCCATGTTGTACAGTATATTTTTGCAGCTTATTTTATACTTACTGCTCTGTACCTCTTAATCCTCCACCCCTATCTTGCCCCTCCCATCTTCCCCTCTACCTGGTAACCACTATTTTATTCTCTATGTGAGTCTACTTCTTTTTTGTCATATTTTCTAGTTGATTGTATTTTCTTATTTCACATATAAGTGATATCATACAGCATTTGTTTTTCTCTGGGTGGATTATTTCACTTAACATAATGCTCTCCAAGTCATCCCTTTTGCCACAAAAGGTAAAATATTATCTAAAGCAACACCAAATTATGGGAACAACAGGAAAAGCAGAGATTAAGAGTGCCTGAGCCAATTTTCTCCTTTGAGAAAATTCAGCAACCACTTCTGGAAATTTCTTACTGTTCCTAGTCTCTCTTAACTGTTTATGGGAAATTTCTGGATTCATTGCTCTGGGTTATCATTCTAGATTAGTATTTATAAATAATTATTCAGGGTCATCTAGTTCTAACAAAACAAGATGTAAGAAATTAGGTCTTTATGGATTTAGAAAATGATTGGAATTTACAACTACTTGATCATTTCAGATCCTTTTATTTGGGTTCAGCTTGCTCATCATTTCTCTACCACTGATAATTTTTCAAGGCACTACTCTTTCAGCTCAAATAGCATTTAAACTGCATGATTCTCACATTCTAACCATCAAATCCCTTCTCAAAAACTTCATTGTTTTGAGAATCCTTCAAAAGTGAAAGAGCCTCAATCATCAAGATAACCAAGAGTCAAACATCTGATTTCTCATTGTAATTTTACCTCACTCTGATGTATATTTTAATTTTCTCATATTCTTCCTGAATATATTTAGTCCCAAAATTTGTGACTTGTAACAGGCCATGCAACAGTATGAGTTAGTTTGAAATTTTATGCAATTTCCTATTTAAAGAACATCCTTAGAAGTAAATATTTTAGAATTGCTAACTTAAAAGTTATTCTGTCATCTTATTCTTCTCTACTTTTTCTCATCCTCTCTCTCCCCAACCCAGTATTCTGTGCTACTAAAGCAGATTAGAGGAACAATGATTGCATTTGTTAAGGGAATCAGAAGCTAAAATTCATTCACTCATTCAGCAATTATTTGTTCACTTAATCACCTCTTACAGCAAGAGATGACTGAAATTTGTAGTGCATCATTATTTTTTCTCATTATTGGAGAATAGTTGCTTTACAATGTTGGATCAGTTTCTGCTGTACAGGAAAGTGAATCAGCTGTAGGTATTCATACATCTCCTCTTCCTTAGATTGCCTTCCTGTGGTATATCACTATCGCTTACCCAAATTTGCCCAAACTTTGGGCATGTGGCCAGACTCCCAGAGACCTAGCATGGTTTGGGGTCGTGAGAGGAAACCTCTGTACCGTTGTCAACCCTTGATCACAAGCCAAGTCCTATTTATTGATAAACATTAGTTCTGATAAGCATTACTTTCCCTTCTATGACTACACATCACAAGTACATACATACACCAAGCTGAATGTCTTAGCAATCCAAAAGTGAGATGTGATGCGCTGTTAACATTGATGCATGACTACCTGTGCTACTCTGAGCAAATCATTTAACTCTCTGTGACTCAATTTCTACACTGCTGCAATCAAAGCTGTATGAATATTATTATTCTCCAAGAGAAATGGGTTAAACACCTGAGCAGAATAATCACTTTATTTCAGCATAAAATTCACACTCCCAAGATTTATTCTCTACTGTTTAGTCTTTCCTAATGTCCATTCTGGAAGTATTTTCTTCCAAAATACTTTGGGAAGCATGCCACAACTCAGTTTCTACAAGGTCAATGCAATCTATATATTCTATGTGTGAAAAGTTCACTTTTCTTACATTGTATAAATAATCATCCTGAAAACCATTCCAACTAGTGTGTTCACTATCCATTTTTGAAAGAGAATACTGAATCTTTTAGTAATGTGATAGGAAGTTTCCTACAATTCTGGGTTGATCTCAAATAGTGCTGTGAAAACACTCACACTGGAGAAAACAGAAACAGCTTTACTGCTATTTTCATTTTATCTAATGAACACAAAGGAAAGGCTCCGATCTCAGAAAGAAAAGGTCACAAGCTAGAGTCAGAAGAGGGCTATTTGTTAACAATTTTCAATAGCTACAGTTTAGCTAAGGACACTAAGCTGGAATGTCAAATTTATTTAAGACATTTAAACCTGTTCCATACAGTGAGTGGCTATCTGCCATTGGGTTCTTTATGGTGTTTCGCACATTATCACAGTAAGTTACAAGTAGGTAGGAATACAGAGAATTGCGTGCTTACTAGCCAAGCCATGACACAGAAAGCTATCGGTGTTATATGACATTGAATTGTTGTTAAGCCCCCAAAAGATCATGCTGGCAGTGACAAGGGTCCCAGGCATCAAATCCCCAGATACTGGTTCATTTTGTTCAAGGCATCACACACGGTGTTCAAATCGCTGCGGAGGTCTTGCACCACGTTTTCAATACTCCTGGTGTCCTTCAGAATTTCAATACTCTGAGTATAGGGATTGAAGTAGACTGAGAAGGGACGGGTAATTGACTTTGCAAAGTCCCTGCCAAATAAACAGAACAGAGGAGAATGTGGGATCAACCCTAGCAGGCTCAAGAGACAGATATAAGGAAGGAACAGAACCAGCAAAATAAAAAGTCATGTTCTCTAGATGGAAGCAAAAGAAATTTACCTCATCTTTTCTTTGGCTTCTTCAAAACTTTCTGAAACAAAGTAGGCTTCCTGGAAGGTGGTGATAAGGCATTCCTGCAAGCAGGTTGTCTTTGGGTCAAAGGCTTTCACACACGCCTTGTCAGAAAGAGCATGCTGCAAAACACACCGTGAAACCCGTTAAAGTCCCAGATGAGACTGCCGAAGGGCCACCAGCTCATGCTCCTCCAGAGCAGCTCCGTCCTCCCACAGAACTGCCCAGTTACTCCTCCACCATGGCACGGGGAGCTCTCCCCAAGGCAGGGGAAACGGACTGTGAAGGCTTTTGTTTGGTTGGTTGGTTATTTTGAAGTCTGTTAGTAGCTCAGGGGGCAAAAAGGAGATAATGGTATTATTTTATTTACTATTAGCCAAATTCATACTGAAGGACCGTTCAGAGCTGGAACCCCACAGAATGTGCATGCATGCATGGTCGTGTCAGACTCTGTGACCCCGCGGTCTGTAGCCCGCCAGGCTCCTCTGTCCATGGGATTTCCCAGGTAAGAACACTGGAGTGGGTTGCCATTTCCTCCTCCAGGGGATCTTCCTGACCCAGGGATCAAAACTGCCTCTCCTGCATCTCCTGTACTGGCAGGCAGATTCTTTACCACCACATCACCTGGGAAGCCCAACTCCACAGAAATGAAATTTTAAATCTATGCTATGAATAGAAACAGGAGAGAGAACAAATATGGTCTTAAATTTATTGCTATAAGCAATGGACTGGAATTTCCCTTAAATGGCAGAAGTAATAATTACCTGCGTGGAGAGGTAATTGGGACTCTGACTGAACTATTTGTGGACTCATTGTGAGACATTTTGAGGCCAGGTACTACGTATCAACAGAGGCTGGAGTGGGCCTGTATATTTGAGAATACATGCAAAGTATTCATTTACCTTCCCTCAAGCACAGCAGAGCAATATACAGCAGATAAATATTTCCAGGTGGGAAAAAAAAAGAGCTAATATTAATAGCTATACTTATGCTCAGAGCAGATGTGACGGACACAGGAAAGCTAATGCAGGTACTCTGTGAACCATCATTAGCCCTGTTCCGTTCACCCCATGACTGGCACTAAGAACAGCAAGCAACAATGAATGATCGTATTCAAGATAAATCCAGTGATGCTAAAAGTTAGCACTCATTTCCTGCCACCTGCCTATTTATAGCCCCTGGATCTGTAGTTCTCGCACAGAATGTGCCTAAGAATCACTGAGGAGCTTGTAGGAACTGCAGAAACCCAGGCCTCAATTTTATGTGGAAGATCTGGATAAATCCCAGAAGTCTGCATTTTAAAGGCATCCAAGGTGATTCAGACAGGTGGTTGTACATTATATTTTGAGAAACACCCCTTTAGATTCCTTCCTTCTTAATTTCAATGATAAACTGGTTGGGAGAGAGAGGCAGAGAGAGAAAAGGTAGCAGAAACAGCCTTGAACCGAGAGTTAGAAAACCTATTTGCAGGGCAGGAACAGAGGCACAGACATGGAGATCAGACTTGTGGACACAGAGGGGGCGGAAAGGGTGGGATGACTTGGGACGTTAGGATTGGCGTGTATACACCACCATGTGTGAAATAAATAGCTAGTGGGCAGCTGCTGGGTAGCACAGGGGCCTCAGCTTGGTGCTCTGTGCTGACTCCAAGGGGTAGCATGGGGTGGAGAGGTGCGAGGGATGCTCAGGAGGGAGGGGTGTGTGTGTGTGTGTGTGTGTGTGTGTGTGTGTGTGTAGAGAGAGAGAGAGAGAGCTGATTCACATTGTTGTACAGCAGAAATCAACTCAACGCTGCAAAGCATTTATACTCCAATAAAATAAATAAATAAGAATAAGTGGTAAATCACAGAAAAAGAAAGAAAAGAAAACGTGGACTCTAGTCCAGGAATTGCTGCTAACTGGATAACCTTGGCAGATGATTTCACCTCTCTGGACCCCCATTTCCTGAGTGTCCATGAGAAGTCTGGGCTGGCTGATTTCTGAAGACACTCTATTCCAGCCTCTGGTCCACCCAAAGCACTTCTCAATCTCTAACTGCTAAGGTTTTCCCGGAGAAACACTGAAAAACCTTTCCTGTTCAATATTCCTGCTGCATTCCCCCAACAAAAATTTCACACTGCTTGGAATGATTTGTAGCCTTCTGTGAAGAAGGCTGTGGTTCCCTAAGTGTGAAAATACAATAGTGAACCCAAGGACTGACGGGTGAGAGAAAGGGCACACGCTCCTACCCGGGGTGAGATTTGCTTTCCCGCCAAGTCCCGTTGTCCAGATCAATGCAGATGTGAATCAGGGAATGCAGAGGGCCCCATGGAGTGAACTGATTTTTTCTTGGCCCACAGAACAACTTCATCATATGGGGAAGGGCACTACACCAGCACCTGCATTTGTGCTTATTCAATGCAGTGCAGTAAGCATCAGGGGACTCGGGGTTCCACATGGCTAATAATTCTGTCCACATTTTTAAAACAACTTCACAGTTTCAAGAAGCAAAATGTGCTTTGATGAGACCTGTTGCCCCTCTTGGGGAAGGTCTTGATCCCTGTCTCCTGTACAATATCACGAACCTCCGTCCATAGTTCATCAGGCACTCTATCAGATCTAGTCCCTTAAATCTATTTCTCACTTCCACTGTATAATCATAAAGGATTTGATTTAGGTCATACCTGACCTAAATCACTTTTCTCCACTGTCTTCAATTTCAGTCTGAATTTGCCAATAAGGAGTTCATGATCTGAGCCACTGTCAGCTCCCGGTCTTGTTTTTGCTGACTGTATACAGCTTCTCCATCTGTGGCTGCAAAGAATATAATCAATCTGATTTTGGCGTTGACCATCTGGTGATGTCAATGTGTAGAGTCTTCTCTTGTGTTGTTGGAAGAGGGTGTTTGCTGTGACCAATGCATTTTCTTGGCAAAACTCTATCAGCCTTTGCCCTGCTTCATTCTGTATAACAAGGCCAAATTTGCCTGTTACTCCAGGTGTTTCTTGACTTCCTACTTTTGCATTCCAGTCCCCTATAATGAAAAGGACATCTTTTTTGGGTGTTAGTTCTAGAAGGTCTTGTAGGTCTTCATAGAACCGTTCAACTTCAGCTTCTTCAGCGTTATTGGTCAGGGCATAGGCTTGGATTACTGTGATATTGAATGGTTTGGCTTGTAAATGAAGAGAAATCATTCTGTCGTTTTTGAGATTGCATCCAAGTACTGCATTTTGGACTCTTTTGTTGACTATGATGGCTACTCCATTTCTTGTAAGGGATTCCTGCCCACAGTAGTAGATATAATGGCCATCTGTGTTAAATTCACCCATTCCAGTCCATTTTAGTTTGCTGATTCCTAGAATGTCGATGTTCACTCTTGCCATCTCCTGTTTGACCACTTCCAATTTGCGTTGATTCATGGACCTAACATTCCAGGTTCCTATGCAATATTGCTCTTTACAGCATCGAACCTTGCTTCTATCACCAGTCCCATCCACAACTCGGTGTTGTTTTTGCTTTGGCTGCATCCCTTCATTATTTATGGAGCTATTTCTCCACTGATGTCCATCCTAAAGGAGATCAGTCCGGGGTGTTCATTGGTAGGACTGATGTTGAAGCTGAAACTCCAATACTTTGGTCACCTGATGCGAAGAGCTGACTCATTTGAAAAGACCCTGACACTGGGAAAGACTGAGGGCAGGAGGAGAAGGGGACGACAGAGAATGAAATGGTTGGATGGCATCACCGACTCAATGGACATGGGTTTGGGTGGACTCTGGGAGTTGGTGATGGACAGGGAGGCCTGGCATGCTGTGGTTCATGAGGTTGCAAGGAGTCGGACGTGACTGAGCAACTGAACTGAACTGAACTGTTGCTCCTCTGCAAAGAACAGGCCTCCTATCGGTTCCCTATGATTTTCGGAACTAGAAGTTGCTTTCTTTGCAGCCATACACTCTGCGTGCATTTTATTTAGTATGTTGCTCTAACTGTCCATTTATCCATCTGTACATACAAAAAGGGAGAGAGTGCCTGACAGTGTCCCTGATGTTTGCATGTTCTCACACTCGCTCTGAGGGGCACAGGCAGAGAGGCAGCAGAACAGGCTGTATGAACGTTCAGGGCACGGCTCCCTCAGGGCTCCCTGCTGAGCCAGACTTCTCACTGGGCCAAGGACAAGCAAGGGAAGAGGAGGCAACTTATCCACCTAGGTCTGCAGTGTGACAGACCTTGGCTGCGACAGGACAGTAGCACGTTTAGCAGCCACCATGTGTAGAGGATGCCTCTGGTATATAATAACAGAGACAAAAATTAGTGTAGTTTTAGAAAAATGTATCATATGATGATTCTACTAGATACTCAAATGAGCTCATTTCGTCATTTTAACAGAAATATGAGATGAGAGTAGACCAAGAAAAAGCCCAGAGGGCAAGGTGCTCTGCCTTTAAGAAAAGTCAGCATATTCACAGCATATGATTTGAAGCAAAGACCATTAGGTAATATATCTCACACTTGACTAATGCAATCATCAAAAGGACAGTTGGAAGTTCATTGTTCTAAGCTCTCAACAATGTAGTCTATCCTCAAGATCCTGCTGCATCCAACAGCTGGTTATATGCTGGGGACCGCTCCATCCATGGAGTATGAGACCAGTTCTACCCCTTGGCTGTTAAAAATATAGGGATGATAATGGTACCCAAGGATTAGCCTGGAGAATGAAGAGTCTAGAGTTGGGGGAACAGCCACTGAGTGAGGCCAACACAGGAGGTGGCGATCACACTGCTAAGTGTCTCACTTACTGGTGGGAAGCTCTCCTGTGCGATGACCACCAGGAACATCCATGCAGCCCATGAAGGGCCCCTGCTTCTGAAACTAAAGCACAGCTCAAGGGTTCATGAATATCGTTCATGTCTCCACTGGTTCCACTGCTCAGTGGAGCAAAGCCCTACTGAGTTTGCTTCTCAACTCCTACCCACGTCTCTCTGTAAGCCACCTTGGTTTTAGGGAACAAGTTTCACACTCTCTCCTCTGTGTCCAGAGTCGATTCTCTGTAAACATACAGCCAAACTGCTTGATGTCCCCAGGGAGCTCTGTGGTAAATCCTTTCCAAAGTGTTAAGAGTCTGATATCCTGAAGTCTGCAAAAATTAATCCAATTTCCTGCAGAGAGAGGCTTTCTAATGCTGAGAGAATCTGGCTGAGAGCTTTTACGCCGAAGCCATTTTTAAAGTGCAGGAATGCTTGATAATCACCTCCTCTCATCTACATACCCTCTAAAAGGGCTGTTTTGGATTTATCCACAGGGCAAAAGGCAAGGACACAGGACTAGGAACCAGGAGACCTGGATTCTAAACATAGCTGTCCCAGAGGTTTACCAGATGAGTGAAAATTCCCCAGGTTAGGATGCAATTTCCTCTTTGAGAAACTGCAAAGATTATATCTACTTGAATTCTAAAGTTCTAACAGGGCCTGCAATACACAGGGCTTCCCTGGTGGTTCAGATGGTAAAGAGACTGACTGCAATGCGGAGAAACTGGGTTCCATCTCTGGGTCAGGTAAAAGACACAGCTCTCGTTCCACGGTCCCCTCCCTCCACCCCAACCCGCATAAATTCACCATAGCAGCCTTTCCCATTGGGCCTGGGTATGGTCTTCCCACCCTCCCCAACAGAGATGGCCATTACCAATTAATTGACTTTTTAGTGCACGAATTTAAGGCTTTTTTTTTTTTTGGCCTATTCCAGTCTTTTAAATAGAAATTTCTTTTCAGCATCAAAAATTTCTGAGTTGTTCCACCTCTGTAAGCCTATTCCAGTGTTCATCTGGAAAATGGGAATAGTTACAATGTCTATAACCCGGGAATGTGGTACGGATTAAATGAGAAAATGCATGCAAAGCGTCGGGCAAGTGGGAGCGCTCTGTAAATTTGGTTATCATGGCTGCTTCAGGCTCCCAGTGATACCTGGTGTACACATGCACTGAGCCACACCTTCCTTCATTGGGGCAACTCTGCTGGAACCATCGAGAAAAAAGGATGGCCCTAGCTATGAGCCTGCCAGTTCCTAGACTGCAACAGAGCCAGGCCTGAATTTATCAGTTTAAATTCTTCCTTCCTCCCAGACACCTGCCTTTGCAATAACATGGAGTTATTCTCAGCTCTTCTAGATGTCAACCTGTGATCCTCACCCTCTATATTAGGACTGGTTAAAGTTGGGGGAAAACTCAAGTGTGAAGTCTAGTAGTCTGGGCCCTAGATCCTAAATAAATATTTACAAACACCCTTACACTCACACTACAATCATCTTTTCCTACATCAGAACTCAAACATATACGTTTGTATAATAAGTATGAATGCATGTCTATAATATTTTTTGAACCTCCCTCAAATGTTTTTCCTTCTAACTGAGCACAGCATGGTCACAACATCCCTGTTGCTAAACTGGGTGACGATGGTATCACACTTTTTTCATCAGTGATGTTGAAAGTTTCAACAGTTTGAACAAGATTCCGGGGGCAGGAGAGGGCGTTTCTCAACAAGAAATCCCCGTGTAAAAGCCAAAGACCCGTCTCCAGCACCCATTGTCCAATCTTTGCTCTGTTCTTACTAACAGTGCTGCTTCGGGAAAGGAAGGGGTGGGAGGAAGGGAGCTGGGAGCCATCTGAACACAGTACAGGTGGAGCACCTCAGAGGCTCTCAAGAGTGCTAACTCCAGCCACCCCGCCGACACCCTGGAAGACCTCAGGGAACACACGGGGGCCCTGGGCCGCCTCCACAGCCTGGCCGTAATGACCAGCCTCTGACCACCTCACAGAGCTGCCGCAAGTGGCTGTAAATACAAATGATTGTAGTAAATATAAAGTTGTTATGGAAATGCTGATAAACAGCTATGTAAAAGCAGAGCCAGAAATTCACCATGCAAGGATATCCTAAAACTAAAGCCAAAATATAATAATAAGTAAATTTTCAAAAACCACCAGCTTTGTCAAAACCTGAAAAGCAGAACAAATGTATTTGTATGTAATATTCCAGCGACTCTTATGAGGTAGATGCTAAGGCCATTTGCCAAAAAAAGTATAATCTCTGCCCTTAAGGAAACAAAGAACTAGACTATGCTCTTACCTGTAAAAAGGAAGGAGAAATTACCTTTCATTTTTGAGATGGATTAAGACAGTTGGATGGCATCACTAACTCAATGGACATGATTTTGAGCAAATTCCGGGGGATAGTGAAGGACAGGGAAGCCTGGCATTCTGCAGTTCACGGGGTTGCAAAGAGTCAGACACAACTTAACGTCTGAACAACAGCAAAGTTTCTGAGATAAGACTCAGCAAATTCATCAACTAGCAAGGAGTCCTTTACCCACTAACAAGAACAAACCGTGCTGTTGCTTCTCCAGGAGGACTGGATTTGGCAAAGACCCATATCCATCCCTTTGTTAGATTTTACCCCCTAAAGACACAAACATTCTTGAAAACTGAGACTTTCAGTTTTGAGTTTGTTGAGTAAAATAAGTGAAGGAATGAGTGAATAATAAATTGTTTAAATGACAGTCATACAGTTAAGTCAACTCTGAGATAGAACAAGAATGCAAAAAGGAAAGAAACGCTAGACTGTGAGTGAATATCAAGAATTATCCCATTTTCAACCTTTTGTAAAGTCAGTTTTCCAGCTGATCTAGCTCATTATTAACTGCTCCCCACAATGATGAAGGTTTAGAAAGGTCCTTCCCAAATACACTTCTGGAATTCCTAAAAGCACATCACAGAAAAAATGATTAGAACAAGAGAGGGAGAGCAATCATTGCTGAGATGTTTTTGATATTCTTTACAGTTAGCAGATGTATGGTAGTTTTTATAAGCATTTCCGTATTTATTTCCTTTATATCTTCAAAGATAAAAAATAAGCATTGTCAAAAAATAAGAAGGAAAAATGAAAGGTATCCTCCAAACTATAGAGACACTGCTTGGAAGTACTTGGGCAACTCTGAAGTGCAACATTTATTCCTGAAAACTGAGGCTTTTAAAGCACACATTCTAAAATGTGTTCAGTTCAAGAAAAGAAGATGAATTGTGGAGGGTTCTGTAAAAGTTAGAAGGACTACACCAAAACTTCTGACAACTTTTCCGGAACCTACAAATGGACTATAATTGGAACAGCAAAAGCAGAGTTTACCGCAAAAGGTAACCCCATTCAAAACTGCATTAATAGGCGGGTTTATACAGGAATTATTATAATGCTGTTAATAAAGTTATGCCCACCTGGGTTCAAAACTATCTGTTCATTCAAATAAAAGTTGAACAGACGTATTCGCAAAGAGTCGGACACAACTGAGCAACTGATCTGATCTGATCTAATCTGATTCACAAGTGCTGTGAGAGGGCCCTAGACACTCAGGTCAAGGTGAGCAGGGATGGGGTAAAGGGTAGGGCAAAGCTAAGACACTAGGGAAAGCTCTTGTGTTAGGTAGTCTCTGCGAACAGTCAGAAGACATTTCAGAGAGAAAGAATTTCTGAGTTGTAAAAATGGTCCAAAGTAGCAATCATAGGGATGTTGGAGTGTTGAAATATGGGAATGGAAGAATGCTAATGACCAGAGCTGATGGACCAGAACAAGAAGATTCACAGCAGACAATACCCTTCAGTGTCCATGTTTCTGGCTGATTTCCATTTCCAGATGACTCGATCCGTACCAACAGGAACAAAAACAACAGATTCACCCCAGTGCTGCCTACACATGGCTCATTAACCAGACCAGAGGACCCTGTCAAAAGTTGGGGCAATAAGAGATTTGTTTCCCTTTTTTTTTTCTGGTGTCATTTGTAAGCCCTCTGAGAAGAATGTAAATAGATATAACTCAAGAGCTACATCATTTTCTGACTAATTCTTTTTTCTAGGAAATCAAGAAAGAGTTTATAGAAGGCATGGATCACACAGGGAGATGACGTCATGCTATGGCTGTGAGCTTTGAGATTAACCCCAAATGGATTTTTTTGTTGTTGAGAATTTAGAAAAACAAAAATTTTCACCACATCACATCAGGCCTTTGTATGTTGAATATTATCATCTGTTCCAGCGAGGCCTAGCCTCACAGCTCCCGTAATGGGCCAGGCTCCGAGGAGCGCACACTCACGCCGTGGTCAGCAGGCTGATCCAGCATCTCACCTCCCTTTCCCACTCCTCCAGAGTCATCCTTCCCACCCCTCCAGAATCCGCATGGGCGGCAGCACCCTTGCCGGGAAGGCTTCCCAGGCGTGGCTGAAATGTGACAGGTTCATTTGTCACACTGTGTGTTACCTCGGTTGTTCGTCTCCTGCACTAGAATGTCACCTGCCTTTAGCAGGGATCCCAGGAGGCGGGCTCAGATCCTGGAGCTCACACCGCCTGGACTCAGGACCACCTCCGACACTTACTGGCTGTGGGACCGTAAACACGCTCCTTACTGTCCTTCACACCTCAGGTCCTTACCTGTGAAGATGATGTTACTTATCCTACTGGGTTGCTAGGAGAATTAAGTGGGTTAATATGTTGCACCTAAACTTCTAAGGTTTATTGAAGTGTCTTTTGAGAGAGCTGTTATCTTCTTCATACTCTTATTCTTCATCGTGACTATTTGTCTTTGCACCCTCAATGCCTGGCACAAGTAAGTGGTGCATAGTAGGTGCTCAACCAAATATCTGAGAATTGAATGAAGTCATAAAGTGAGTGGACTCAATAAAGCTACAGCTAAATTGCATCTTTCAAAAGTACAAACATGTGAAAAGCTCTAGTAAACATATAATCCCAGGATAATAAATACCCTATAAGGATAATGAATATCAATATTCAAAATAAAAACTCTAGGACTGTCCATAATCCTGACCTCAGTTGGAGTAATCAAAGAAAGATTAAATTATTTTCAGTACCATTTCCAGATTAGATATCACAATGCATTCTAAACTCATCAAAACTTGCTATCCCCCAGTGGTATACAGATAGAAATTCTTAATTAGCCGGAATAGTTAAATGATCAGAATGTCCCAGACCTCAACATTTCTGAACAAATTATTCTACTGTATTTTAAGGCAAAAAAAAAAAAAAATATATATATATATATATACACACACACATATATACATACCGTCTATTAGGCATCACTGCTCATGCTAGATACCTCTCTGAACACATGTACATTTAAGTGTTTTTTCTTAATTGTAAATGCCCATAAATATTTTAATTTACATCAATTGTGAAGAAGCTAAAATAAGCTCAAATTCCCCTTTGGAAAGTAGATGGTAGGGAATCCATGGGTGCCATGGAGGTGACAGAATTGAGAGTAGCCACGCCACCGTCACAAAGAAATTTTATATCAGTAGGATCACTGCCAGCTCAGTGTGCACTTTACAGCCCCATATTTAGGCTAGTCATTTGTTACCCAACATCTGCGCATACATTTGTCATTCCTGTTGATTTGGGCCCATGGCTGCTCATCCATTTGAGTCACACCACAAACCCAGAAAGGCATGACCCATTTTCAAAAGTGTAAAAAGTTAGGTCAGCACCCACATATGAGGTGCCAAGTCCTCTGTACTAAATATTTATGGGGCATCTGTGAGTAGAGAGGCTCAGACAGATGAATCAATATTTTCTGTGACCTTGAACCAGTTTGCTTGGGAAGGATATTTTGCTCACAGCTTCATACCTTTAATTCTCCAATGGAGGAAAGCAGTCCAGCGCCATATGCCCGCAGCTGCCCTTCTTGTTTGCAAAGGCCAAACTCAATCGTGAAGAAATAGCACTGCAAAAAAAATTTTTTAATGGACACACATCCAGTGAACTGGGCAACAAGTTCTTCTGTAAAATAAGAGGGCATCCAAAATAAAATGGTGCACTGTGCATAATTTCTTCAGCACTGTCAATGTACATGCATCTGAATCAAGATTTATTGACATTATTCTCTTGCCTAATAATCCCTCCCTAGGTTAAAGGTCAGAGAAGGCAATGGCACCCCACTCCAGTACTCTTGCCTGGAAAATCCCAAGGATGGAGGAGCCTGGGAGGCTGCAGTCCATGGGGTCACTAAGATTCGGACACGACTGAGCGACTTCCCTTTCACTTTTCACTTCATGCATTGGAGAAGGAAATGGCAACCCATTCCAGTGTTCTTGCCTAGAGAATCCCAGGGACGGTGGAACCTGGTGGGCTGCCGTCTATGGGGTCGCACAGAGTCGGACACGACTGAAGCGACTTAGCAGCAGCAGCAGGTTAAAGGTATATAGGAAAAGCGTTAATTGCTAAGAGTCTTATTTTTCCTAGATTCAGAAACCCTATGAGTTAAATCATATCCCTTGCAACGATTTAAAAAATTTTTTAAAAACAGATTTATAAAAAATGAATCTGTCACAGTGATAATACCATAAGAATATGCTACTATATTTACTAAGTTGTGGTTCAGTAACATAAATAAATCTGTGTAAATGTAGAAAAATAACTTGGAATTCAATAATCCCAAACTGATTTTTACAGTTGGTTTATTCATTTAGCAAACATTTGTTGAGTTCTTACTATGTGCCAATGCTTGGTAAAGAATTGTGGTGAAGACGCCAGGAGAGTCCAAGAAAACAAGTGTGTGCCTATCAAATTACCATTTTCTTAGCAAAATCTTAAACGGATGCCAACGTGTACACTTATATGTGTGTGTGTGTGCATGCTAAATCACTTCAGTCGTGTCTGACTCTTTGCAACCATGTGGAATGCAGCCCACCAGGTTCCTCTGTCCATGGAATTTCCCAGGCAAGAATACTGGACTGGGCTGCCATTTCCTTCTCCAGAGGATCTTCCCTATCCAGGGATGAAACCCATGTCTCCTGCACTGGCAGGCAGATTCTTTACCACTGAGCCACCCGGGAAGCCCACATACTTACACACATATACGTTAAACACATGTTGTAAGAACCATTTCATTGACCCATGTTTTAACTTCATCAGCTACTGCAGTTTCCCCAAGATACTGAAATCTACGCTTCTGTTAAGTTCCTACAAAATCAACCTAGATAAACAGAAATCTCTGTACAACCAAATGACTCACCACACTTTTGAGAGGAGCTGAAGTTGCATTATTTGTGCTCTGAAAGTAAAGTGAGAGGCTGACAATGAGCAATTAAAAAATGCATCAAATTAATGCTGTCCTGTATCACTGATGATGGAGCGATGAAGGTGCTGAGAAAGAGAATTTAAACCCCCTGAAAGGGGGCAGAAAATCATAATTATTTCTAGCCTATGGCAGTTTGCTCTATTTTTATTTGGAGGTTAAGATCTCCCTTGGTTCCCAAGCATTTTATATTTTTATTACATGTGGATGACCTCTGAACTTGAATGGCCAATATGCTGGAGCCCCGGACTGCACCTAAAGAACTGGTCATTCCCGGTCACAGTGCTGAACCTCCGGAGGCAAAACTTACTTTCCTGACTTATCTCCCCAAGAAGCTAAAATCACAGCCCTTCCTACCTCGTCACCACCCACAGCACCTACCAGCCTCCTCCTTACCCTGTTCTGACTGAGCTTTCTTTTCAATCACATCACTTTTTGACATGGATTTTCACTCGTGTATGAAATGTACTATTTGTCATCAGCTCCATGAGAGCGGTATCCCTGTCTGTCCACCTAGAGCAGAGGTTCCCAATCTCAGCAGGACTGACGCATTAGGACGGCTAGCTGTTTGCTCCGGGGGGCTGTTCTGCACATTGCAGGATGCTCAGCAGCGTCCCTGGCCTCTGTCCCCAGTAGTCCTCTGATGCCAGTAGCACCCCCACCCCATTTGTAACAACCAGTAATGTCTCTAGAGATTAAGAAATGTTCCCAGAAGGTCAAAATTGCTCCTGGTTGAGAACAGCTGACATAGAATAGTGTCAGAAACATGATAAGAGCTCAGTAAATAGTTGGTGAATAAATAAATAGTGACTGAATTATTTCTAAATTAGGCTTGTTGTAAGGCAGCAGAATCTAAAGGAAAGAAACACACAAGGAGACCCAAGTCTTATACTCATTTCTAATTGGCTATGTGACCACAACCTCTCTGGGCTGTAGGTTTCCTGCCTGCGACATCCGTCCATCATCTACTTACTCTACAAACACTCCTACAAACCCGCGTATGCCAGACTCCGCTCCAGCAGAGAACAAGGGAACAAACTACCCCATCCCACGAAGCAGGTATGCTACATGGGAGAGACAAAGAAAACAAAATCAACATACAGGGGACTTCCCTGATGGTCCAGTGGTTAAGAATCCACCTTGCAAGTCAGGGGATATAGGTTCGATTCCTGGTTGGGGACCTAATATCCCATGTGGAGCAACTAAGCCCACGCACTGCAACAATTGAGCCCACTCACCACAACTGGAGAATCCACGTGCTGCACATGAAAGAACTCACATGAGGTGACTGAGACCAAACGCAGAATATAAATAAATAAATAAAATACTAAAAATATGTTAGAGGATAATGTCAGGTGAAATCGGCTATATAAATCATAAAATCATGTAACATCAGATATCAAGCAGAGGATATGGCTGTTTTAGATGGAGGGGTCAGGGAAGGCCTTCCTGCAGGAAGGATGTTTAAGCTGCAACTTTCTTGCAAGTGGCCCTTTCTTTAGGTCATGAAAAAGCCAATTGTATAAAGACCTAGGAGAAAGAGTGTTCCCAGTGAACAGCCAGTGCAAAGGGTCTGAGGCAGAGATATATCTGTATTTCCAAGGGTGTCAGGAAGCTATTGGAAGGTCTGAGGCAGGAGAAAGATGTGTTCTGATTTCCTTTTCCAAAGATCATGTTGGTGCTGGGTAAAGAATAGACTGTAGGGAGGCAACAGTGGAAGCAGAGAGACTAGTTGGAAAGCAGTTGCAGCCAAGAGACAAGGGTGGTAAGCCACATAGAACTTGACTTCAGCCAGGGGTAGCAGGAGGCTGGGAGAAGTCAGTGTCACAGAGGCCTCAGGAGAAGATCCAAAATAAGAGATGTTAAGATGTGTCATGAGAAGAATCAAGATAAAAGGATGTAATGTATAGCATAGGAAATACAGTCAATAATACTGTAATAACTTTGTATGGAGACATATGGTAATTAGACTTATGGTGATGATCATGTTGTAACGTATAGAAACATTAAATCATTAAATTGTATACATGAAACTAATATAAAACTGTAAGTCAAATACACTTCAATTGCAAAGGAGAAAGAATAGTTAAAATACAGTCCTCAAGTGAGTCCTCAAAAATCTTTGTACAATCCTGGGCACAGTGGCGATGTGATCACATAGTCATAGAACGGGAGGACTGGAAGTTCAGCCTCTTTAACAAAAGGAAAACTCAAGTTTAAGGAGATGAAGTGATTTATCCTGGATCAGTCTACATGGTGATATTTAAGAGATCCAGAGCTCAGTGTTTTATGAGCTCAACATCTGTCACATTTTAAAGTTTCCAGGTAAAAGATTAATAGATGCATGATTTTCCCTTACAACCAGAAAAAAAAAAAAAATGGGGAAATGAAAGGCTAAATCAGGAAAACTAAAATCTCATGACATCTTCTTACTATGTTTTTGGCTTATTTCTCTAATTTATGCTGCATCTATAGCACATGATGTGAAATCCTTGGAGTCTTAACATTAACTACAGAAGAGTTTGTGAAAACAAAATAAAAATGTGGAGCCAGCTACAGGAGCATTTAGGTCAGCCTGTAACATGCATTTTTAATTTTCCATACACTACATCAGTGCATACATAATCCATCGTCATGATTATGATCTAAACCAAAGTAGACTGAGAGGCCCCCAAGAAAATCTGGTGCACCATTCACATGGTCTTCACATAGACCTGGCATCCCAACCTAGCATGAGGCAGGAATTGAAAGGTCTGTATCAACCCACCTAAAAATTCTAAGCTAAATCTATCAGTGTGTCTTTGGTCCTTGTGCTTCTAGAATTGGGGTAGCCTCAGAGGAAAGAACCACTGGGTTTCTTCCTCCTTGTTGCTTAGAATGCTGTCTGGCCCCATCCCTTATCTGGGAATCCTTCCAGAAACTCTGACCTTACACAGTTCCATCTGCTCATTCCCTAACTGCATTTCCCTCTGGTTTCCTGCTCTCCTCGACCAAGGAATGAGCCTAGATGCTGCTTCTGCAGCCTTTGCTCCCCGAAGAATTAGACCTTTTGCTTTGACATAGCTTTCCGTTTGCAGCTCCATGTGTGGCTAACAGATAAAGAGGAATGGTAAAATGTACCTGAAGCTGAGATGTTGGCAACATTTGAATTATGGACTTGCTCAGGGTAATTTTTCTCTTTCTGTTTCTAACGCCTCAAAATTCATTAGGTGGAGACCTCAAAATGCAGAAGACCCTGAGCATATCACCAGTGGGGAAGAGAGGGCAATGACACATGTCTTCTGCCTGGTGGTTTTTTTCTTTTTTGTGGCCAAGCCATGCAGCACGTGGGATCTTAGTTCCCCTACCAGGAATCGAACATGCTCCCCTGCATTGGAAGCGTGCAGTTTGAACCGCTGGACCATGAGGGAAGCCCCTGCCTGTTTTTTAAATGCAAAGCCGATTTAGAGTTGGACTGGATGACCCCTGGAGACCCTCCAGAATTCAAGGGTAGCTAATTGCTTCTTGAAACTTAAGGAACTAGAATTTGTTTTCCTCAGAGCACTCACCAGATGTGGATCTGTAATATATTCCCTAGAGACTTACCAAATAAATATCCTACCTATTTTTAAAAAAACAAAAACAAAAACCTGAGCCCTGAAAGAACTCCTGTGTAAGACAGAATTGCAGAGTCTTGGCCACTAATGCTTTTTAAACAGAAACAAATAATAATACGAAGACTAACACCTCCCAAATTGAAGGGTACCTTTCATCAAAGCTGACGTTCATGAATTCAAGTTTTACATACCACTAATTATATGTAATTATTTATAAATATTTTATTTGAATATAATTACACATAATCATTAACTGAAAACCAAAACAAGAATGATAGATCGGACCTCTTCCCTAGAAGAAAAGCAGAGTCATTTACACACACACAGTCATTAAGCAGAAGAGGATCTGAGTGACAGTGTGAAGTCCAAACGCAGCCAGGGGATGAGCTAGCAGCGAGGCGCTTTGGAAAATGAGATAGGTCGCCCAATGCTGCCATCTTCAGGTCACGACTGGTCGGACACCATTCTGGCAAACGTTCTAAGAGCTGCAGTGAGACCAGAAAGGAGCAAAGTCCACTGACACTGAACACATTGGCAAAACCCACCTGATCCCACACGCGTGTGTGCTCATGCTCGGCCATGCCCGACTCTTTGTGACCCCACGGACTGCAGCCTGCCAGGCTCCTCTGCTCATGGGATCTTCCAGGCAAGGATACTGGAGTGGATTTCCATTTCCTCCTCCAGGGGACCTTCCCAACCCAGGGATCAAACCCATGCTTCCTGTGTTTCCTGCATTGGCAAATGGGTTCCTTACCACCAAGCCACCTGGAAAGCCCTGATCCCACATGATGATTTACGAAAGGACATGCCGCGATACCCTTCTTTTGTTTGGTGTTAGGTATCTGAAGCTCTCGCTAAGGCACATGCTCCAATTAAAGAGTGCACATCTGTGCAAGCTCAGTCGTTTCTGACTCTTTGTGACCCCATGGACTGTAGCCCACCAGACTCCTCTGTCCATGGAATTTTCCAAGCAAGAATACTGGAGTGTGTTGCCATTTCCTACTTTAGGGGATTAAAGAGATGTATACCTTTTTCAAGGGGCTTCCCAAGTGGTGCAGTGGTAAAGAATCTGCCTGCTGATTCAGGAGACCCTAGAGGCGCAGGTTCAAGAGACACTTCCTGGGTCAAGAAGATCCCCTGGAGGAGGAAATGGCAACCCATTCTGGTATTCTTGCCTGGAAAATTCCATGGACAGAGGAGCCTGGCATGCTACAGTCCATGGACTCACAAAGAGTCAGACATGACTGAGCATGCATGCACACGTTTCTCTCTTGATGAAAAATAAATTTATTGTTCTGATCTTTCTCTGGAAGAGTTCTTTTGCCTCCTACTTTCCCATCTCTCTGCATCCCTGGAAATAATTATATAACCTCTTTCTGATACTCAGTCTGCATTCTTAAATTAGATTTAAATGGTGCACAAAGTCCTAGGAAGATGCCCAAATATCTTACTTCTTTCATTTTGTTCAGGAAATTTGTTTATACACATCATTTAATAAATGCTTGAGAGGGCTTCCCTGGTAGCTCAATGGTGAAGACCCTGCCAATGCAGGGGACACAGGTTCGATCCCTGGTCCAGGAAGATCTCACATGCTGAGCAACTAAGCCCATGCACCACAACTATTGAGCCTGTACTCTAAAGCCCAGGGAGCCGCAACTACTGAACCCCGAGCCCCTACAGCCCATGCCACAAGAAAAGCCACCACAGCGAGAACCTGTGCACTGCAACTAGAGAAAAGTCCACGCTGTAAGGAAGACCTAGCACAGCCAAAAAATTTTTAAATAAATGCCCAAGTGAGTGACGTATATTCTCTACCAACTTCACTAAAAATTGGGGGCTTTTTTTTGAGCTGGTAGCACATACTTCTAAGTAATCACATACATCATTTCACATCTGGAATTCCATCATCCGCATATACAGGACAGACAAGAAACAAGAAGCGAGCAAAGAATGTCTAAAACGGCCCTAACTGAGATGTGCTAAACATAACAAAAAGTTATGTGCTAAATTTGATTTGCTTTACATATAAAAGAATCCCTCAGGCCCTCACTCAGATGCCATTTATCCATATCTAGTACACAGTTCAAATAAACTTCAAATATGTAGCTTCTAAGTCCACACCCTGACATGAGAGGGGAACAAGAAAAATATACAAAATGCAGATCTGACACAGAAACACAATATTTGGTGCTTGGATAAACAACCCTAAACACTTTCATAATTGAAGTTTTCACCTAACAGCAGAGTTCAATCACGACAGTAACAGCGGGAGAAGAGCATGGAATGAATTGAGACAGCAGCATTAGAACATATACATCCTCATGTGTAAAACAGATAGCCTACAGGAAGCTACTGTGTAACACGGGGAGCGCCACAGGGTACTCTGTGACAGCCTGGGGGGAGGGAGGGAGAGGGAGGAGGAGGGAAGGGGAGGGGAGGGAGGCTCGGGAGGGAGGCTCAGTGGGGAGAGGATATGTGCACCCTTATGGCTGATCCACGTTTCTGTACGGCAGAAGCCAACACAACACTGTAAAGCAATTACCCACCAATTAAAGATAAATTTTTTTAAAAGAAAAAGATAATAGGGAAACTTAGCCAGTGGACCTCCAGTTTAACAACGTGTCCACACATACGTCATCTTGCTACAAATCTGCTACCTTGGGAAAGCTGAGTCTCAGTGATGCAGGAATCTTCCCAGATTCCTGAACCCACGGCTGGCAGAGCTAGGAGTCAAGCTCCAGCTCCCTAACTTCAGATCGCACATTCTTTCCTCATCAACAAGTGCACTTACAGATGTAGAGCCGCTCCAGTCCGCCACAGTAGCACAGCAGTCCTTGTTGCAATACTGCGACACGTCCAGAACAGGTATAACACCTGTGAACACTCTCCAAATGCCCCCAGCCAGCCACACTGCCCCAGCCCTCTTTCAAGTTCTGACCCCCCAGCCCTTCCCCTCGCTACCACTTCTTCATGATCTGGAAAATAAGGTCTCAGTACCTATGAAGCTTGAACCTACTGTACCCTGATCCCACATAAGTCTGAAGAGTGTCATTCTCTTTGGTACCTACGTCATCACAAAAAGATCAGTCCCAGAAAGGAAGGCCACACAAAGATGCTCTTCTCAGGGCATCTGCACCTCAGTAAGTGCAGATAAAAATACAGAAGAAGAGCCCTGTGTTTCACAGCCTCCCTTTCTCTAACATCTTTCCATCGAATAACTAGCATGTCAAAGAAGACACTTGAAAAACTGCTGAAAAAGTGAAGAGGATCCAGGTCCCAGTCACTCCTCTACCACTTGTTGCCAGCTACTAGAGTTTGGATTTTAGCCACATTGAATTTCAGTCTACAAGCAGCAAGTACCTTCACACCTATAGCCAAAATTCCCTTAATCTTGAATAAATTGCAAATAATAATAGGATTGGGACAGGAATGAGGTTTGATAGATAAGGGGGAAGCTTTGAGATGGACATATGAAGGTAATACAAATCCACATGGGGGAACAAAAGCGAAAGTGGGGGCTGCCCTGCTTAAGCCATACAGGTCATCAGTCAAATGTCACAGGTAGAAAACTCCCCAGACATCCATTTTTATTGCACTTTCTTTGACCACTTAAACTGTCAACACTCCAAGAGTCACATATAAAGTCAAATCACACTAGGGTGCAATGATTATTACCCCCGGGCTTTGTTTGCAGAGCAAGTGTTCCTGGCTGGGCACAATCTCTGGAACTGAGCTTCAGAAAAGCAGAAAGTGGGGGAAGTGGTGGTTTGCAGTTTTCATTAGCTGACCCTGGGCTACTCCTGTGTGAAACAAAAGTGTAAGAAATGCTAGACACTTTGAGCTGGAAGACACTGGTCTTTTGCAGTCCCAGGCTACAGCCACTCTGTAACCACAGGCCATCCACACCCCATTTCGAAGCCTCCCGTTGGTAAAAAGAGGGTTTTGGCCAAAAGTCTTCCGCCCTGTGTTCACAGATTTGGGGGCCAGCTGCTGTCTAGATTCTAGCATCATCATCCAGATGACTGCAGGATTATAACCATACTTAGATCTCCACACTCATATTTTACCACAAGCCCCTAAATGAAAACCACTATAGCAGAGCACAACTTAATACATTGTTTTAATTTATATTTGCCCAGTTCTACTGGGTCCAGCTCTACTCGAGATTACAAAAGTAGTTAAAGATATGGTCTTGAGAAAGGTACAACACAAACAGGTAGACAAGACATATAATAAAAGCAACAACAATAATAATAAAGTTCTGCTGTTTTAATGCCATCACAAATTCCTGTCTTGAAACTGCAGCGTGGCTTATCTGTCTCAGAAGACGAGGAACATGAAGCTTCTGCCGGACTTTAAAGGATAAATGGGATCTCAGATGAGCTTCAGGAAAAGAGGAAGCTGCTGGAAGAGCAACTAACATCAAGGACCTGGGGGTGGGTAATATTTGGGAACCCGAAATGTGAATAATAGGAAGTTAAAGGTAAATCAGATTATGGAAAGGATCGGCTCACAGGCTCCACTGGAGTAGTAGAGACTGCCTCTTTTGCCAGTGGTTCTCCTCAAACCAAGACAGACAAAAATAAGCTGAGAAAAAGAGGAAGGTTGGGATTTGAGTATCGTCTTGTCAGCTAGAAAACAGTGACCCTGAATTGTGAAACCAGCATACCCTGTCTTAGGTTAAGAACGGCCACAGAATGAATTAGAATGTAAAAACCTACCCTCTGAGGAAACATCATGGCAAACCTTGTGGAAAACTGATCATCAAATATAACAGGCACATCCATCAGATCATATCAGATCAGTCGCTCAGTCATGTCCGACTCTTTGCGACCCCATGAATCACAGCACGCCAGGCCTCCCTGTCCATCACCAACTCCTGGAGTTCACTCAAACTCACGTCCATCAAGTCAGTGATGCCATCTAGCCATCTCATCCTCTGTCGTCCCCTTCTCCTCTTGCCCCCAATCCCTCCCAGCATCAGAGCCTTCTCCAATGAGTCAACTCTAGGTACATCCATAGGGAGGATTCAAAAAACATCAGCAGAAAACAACTTTTATTGAAAACTACATCGACACAGGCGATTTTCAAGCAGCACTGTTTTCGGCAAGATTTTTCTGTCTGTTTAACTACCCTTGCCTCTATCTTTTGGGTTGCTTATAAGAACAAATGGATGGTTTGTTTATGTGCCCTCTGACCGTTTCAGTTTTAGGGCCCCTTGTTCAGCTTATCTGAGAGCATTTTCAACTTCAAATACCACCTGACTTGGTATCATTTTACACTTACAAGTTTTTATATCAGGCTTTAATGGTATTTTTTAATTAGAAAGAGAAAAAAATAAATCTCTCATCCCCTGCCTCCTGCTCATGGACTAACAGGAGTGAGAAGCATTTACCCAACATCTGGGCCATCTGAGCCATTGGTCCACACCTAAACTCCAACAGAATCCACTCCACAGGCTCCACCCCCAGGGCTCAATATCAGGTCACAAGGGCCATGTGGTGACCCAGTTACAAATCAGCACTGTCCCTGCCAGCCTAGCCTACAGGTCATACTTCATATGGCATAAAAGACCCTTGGGACTTCCCTGGTGGTCCAGTGGTTAAGAATCCACCGTCAATGCAGGGGACACGGGTTCAATCCTGGTCCGGAAACTAAGATCCCACATGCCTTGGGGCAACTAAGCCCACGCCTGTGCCACAAGCACACCATCCAGGCCCCAGAGCCCACCAACCTCAACCACCGGGCCCTCGAGCTGCAACTACCGAAGTCTGAGCGCCCCAGAACCCACGCTCTGCAATAGGAGAAGCCACCACAATGAGCAGTCCACACGCCACTACCAGAGAAAGCCCAGTCAGCAAGAAGATCCAGCACAGCCCAAAACAAATAAAGACAGAAGAAAAGACCCTCAAGGACTTAGGGCCCCTGCCCCTGCAGCCTCATCTGCAGCCTGCCCTCCCTCCTTGCCACCCACCCTGCTACCACTCCAGGCCCCCAAAACTGTTTGCAGCTGTGTGGATGGATGTGCTCTTTCCAGCTTCCCACCTAAGCCTTAGAAGACCGCCCTCCCTCTGCCAGGGATGCTCTCGTCATGCTCAGCCCCTCTGCCTACTTCCTGCTGGTCTGCCCGAAGAAGATGCGCTTACAGAGCCAGACAGAAACTTCCAGTCTTCCTGCCGCTCCCTCCTCCAGACTCGGGTCAAGGCTAGTCTGCCTTGTGTTTGCCATTGCTGCTGTGTCATGGCTGGTCTCCTGCCCCCGACCTGACATGTAGCGGGTACCTGGCAAATACTGAAGGCAGGGAGGAAACAGTGAATGGAGAAGAATTTCCCAGCAGGCTAAGCCAACAGGGTCCACCAATCTCCCAGATCAGTAAGGACTCCCCTCAGCACCCTTTCCAACATTACAGACTCTTTGAAAAGATGAAAATCCCATGACTGTAGCCATCGAATCATTTTTAACCTATACCTTCAGAAATGCATCGGTCCCTTGACCTCTCACTACACCTCATTCACCAAAAGCCGAGGGTCCTCTGAGCCAGTGAGGAAGGAGGGGGCCTTCGGGACCCAGCATGCAGGCTGATTGGCAGGTGTCTCCTTCTGGAAGCTGAACAGTCCTGTAGCTATGTGGCTTCTGGCCTCTGTCATGACTAGGAACAATTCTGAAAATTCACTGATTCTAACATCTGAGAGGAAAGCTTTTCAGTTTGCTGTTTCTAAGACTGTAGCCAACTGGAATGGAGAAGATGATGGCACCCCACTCCAGTACTCTTGCCTGGAAAATTCCATGGACAGAGAAGCCTGGTAGGCTGCAGTCCATGGGGTCGCAAAGAGTCGGACACGACTGAGTGACTTCGCTTTCACTTTTCACTTTCATGCATTGGAGAAGGAAATGGCAACCCACTCCAGTGTTCTTGCCTGGAGAATCCCAGGGACGGGGGAGCCTGGTGGGCTGCCGTCAGCTGGGTCACACAGAGTCGGACACGACTGAAGTGACTTAGCAGCAGTAGCAGCAGCCAACTGGAAGGAAGCCAAGAAAAACACTAACTGCTTGGTCAGAGTATGAAGGGGTCTGTGCTCAATCCAGCCCCTGAAGTGCCCTGAGCACCCATGAGCAACTTCTATCAGCACCCCTGCCTGCACCTTCACTGACCAGCTGATAACACATGAGATCAGACAAACACTGTTTTCTTCTGGAGATGAATTTGTGAGATGATCATCCATCTGATCTGTTTTACAAAATTCTGTAGCACTTTGAAAAGGTCGGACTTCCCTGGTGGCTCAGACGGTAAAGCATCTGTCTACAGTGTTAGAGACCTGGGCTCGTTCCCTAGGTTGGGAAGATTCCCTGGAGAAAGAAATGGCAACCCACTCCAGTACTCTTGCCTTGAAAATCCCATGGATGGAGGAGCTTGGTGCAGGCTACTATCCATGGGGTTGCAAAGAGTCAGGCACGACTGAGCAACTTCACTTTCACTTTGACAAGGGCGTGAGGAATACAAATAGGCTTCTTTTTAGTGTCTTCTGAACCTTCAGGTCTTTGGGTTCACAAATGAAAAGCTGGTCTTACATTCAGTATTACTGCTTGGACTCTAGATTACTGCATGAGCCTCAGTGAACCATCTCCAAAACAAAGTGATCCACAGAGTTTGGCTCTCTTCTTTTAGGGCAATTACATCTTTTTTCCAAATGACCCTTTTTTGAACTTACTGTATAACTGTGAGTTCATGCTCAGTGGCTCACTCATGTCCGACTCTTTGTGACCCCACGGACCATAGCCTGCTAGGCTTCTCTGTCCATGGGATTTCCCAGGCAAGAATACTAGAGTGGGTTGTCATTTCCTTCTCCAGGGGATCTTCTTGACCCAGGGATCGAACTAGCGTCTCTTATGTCTCCTGCACTGGCAGGCATATTCTTCACCACTGAGCCACCTGGGAAGTGCTACTATATAATTAGCTACCTTGAAATGGCTAAACTTCACTCTGAGGACACAAACACCCACACACCCACCATTTCATACCAGGTGTAGGATCAACACTCCATTTACATTATGTGCTTAATCTACTGTGCACAGAAGACCTACTTAAGCAAAAGCTATAGGTTTGGAAGTGCCCAAGAACTGACTTTTATAACCTAAGCAATTCTGAGCTCCTTGAAGGAGAAGAAAACTGATGAGCACATTTTCAGCCATACATCCTTCTGCATGCCCTAGAATGTTCTGCTTCAGATCACACATTCTCCTAAGATGTGGCGATTCTAAGATAGGCTCTCAGATGCTTGTAGGAAGAATAAGCTTTTTACTGCCTCCAAGTAACCTGAGGGTAGTCGCCACCACCTTTAAAGGGTCATTTTATTTTTATCCCTGTGTTATGAAAAGCAACACCCTCCCAGACATCAGGACTAGAGAGCTGGCATTTTCTCACCTATTTCTTTCCAGGCAAGGCCAAGGATCTTGGGAAATGATTATGTGTCTGAAAACTGAAGAGAAAAGTACATTGAGTGGAGACAGCCATTTTCACCGCCCCGTTGCACTGAGCTGTCCTCTATATTAAGTTTTTATTAATGAAGTCATGTTTCTTTTCCAGGCACTAACCAACACCACGATCATCATCATCTCTCACACTCAGAGTCGACACTAACCATCTCTATGTGCAAATGGGGTTGAAAAGATTTACCTAGGAATTGGGGTCCCTGCCACAATGAAGGTCTATAGGTAACTGAACCTCTAAGTAGAATGTCAGCTTAGGTGAGCTCCCCTCCCTCTAATAACAATCACTGCCACCCTCGTGGCCCACACCCTACCACCATACTAAACGCATCACACGGTGCTCACCACAACCCGCAGAGGTGGGCAATGTGACAGTAACATGACAGGGTGGTCTGAGGGTTCAACTTTGGAGCGGAAGGCCAAGTTCAAAGGCAGGCTCTGCCATTTCCTTGACTTTAGGAAAGTTATGTAGCCTCTCTGAGTCTTAGGTTTCTTGTCTGTAAAATGCAGAAAAATAAATGAATAACATTTACTGAACTCTTACTATGTACCACTGCTAACTCACTGGAAGGACAGATGCTGAAACTGAAGTTCCGACACTTTGGCCACCTGATGCAAAGAGCTGTCTCACTGGAAAAGACCCTGATGCTGGGAAAGATTGAGGGCAGGAGGAGAAGGGGACCACAGAGGATGAGATGGTGGGATGGCATCATCAACTCAACAGACACGAGTTTGAGCAAACTCTGGGGGATGGTGAAGGACAGGGAAGCCTGGCATACTGCAGTCCATCTGTGGGGTCACAGAGTTGGGCACGACTGAGTGACGGAACTCAACAACAACCAGAGCTAAATCCCCCCACTTTACACATGGGAAAACAGGTGGAGTTACCTGGGCAAGTTCAGGGGTGACAGAACTGGGTTGGAATTAGTTGTGCCTGATCCCCGCTGCCCATGTTGTTTGTACTATACCACACTGTTCACCTCTGTCCTTGGTGACTGCAGGCCCTAGAGATGACGTTTATGTCACCTTTGTGACAGTCAAGTTTGGTGGGTTCCTGGAAAGATGGATGCCCGTCCAGCTTGCCTACAGATATCCTGGCCTGGCTTGCACTGGGTCTCGCGTCAGTCAAGGAGCGCGTCACAGACATTTCAGGAGCCAGTAGGAGCACACACTAGAAACCGACCATGTCAGGAAGCCCAGGCTTTTGAGTCTTGCCAAGGAACAACAGCACTACAGCTAAGCTCGGGAGAGCCGAGACTACGACAAGACAGGCTGTGTTGGAAATAAAATATATCATTTTTATGTTAAAAAATGATATTACAAAGCCCCAAACCATATACTATATTGTATCACTTTAAACTACAGCAATCTATTTACACTGGCTACAGATGCGTTATTTGATGGGCACAAAATAGATTTGCTAAAGGATCATCGAAAAAGCACAAGAGTTCCAGAAAAACATCTACTTCTGCTTTATTGACTATGCCAAAGTCTTTGACTGTGTGGATCACAATAAACTGTGGAAAATTCTGAACGAGATGGGAATACCAGACCACCTGACCTGCCTCTTGAGAAACCTGTATGTAGGTCAGAAGCAACAGTTAGAACTGGACATGGAACAACAGACTGGTTCCAAATAGGAAAAGGAGTACATCAAGGCTGTATATTGTCACCCTGCTTATTTAACTTCTATGCAGAGTACATCATGAGAAACGCTGGGCTGGAAGAAGCACAAGCTGGAATCAAGATTGCTGGGAGAAATATCAATAACCTCAGATATGCAGATGACACCACCCTTATGGCAGAAAGTGAAAAGGAACTAAAAAGCCTCTTGATTAAAGTGAAAGTGGAGAGTGAAAAAGTTGGCTTAAAGCTCAACATTCAGAAAACGAAGATCATGGCATCTGGTCCCATCACTTCATGGCAAATAGATGGGGAAACAGTGTCAGACTTTATTTTTGGGGGGGCTCCAAAATCACTGCAGATGGTGACTGTAGCCAAGAAATTAAAAGACGCTTACTCCTTGGAAGGAAAGTTATGACCGACCTAGATAGAACATTCAAAAGCACAGATATTACTTTGCCAACAAAGGTCCATCTAGTCAAGGCTATGGTTTTTCCAGTGGTTATGTATGGATGTAAGAGTTGGACTGTGAAGAAAGCTAAGTGCCAAAGAATTGATGCTTTTGAACTGTGGTGTTGGAGAAGACTCTTGAGGGTCCCTGGACTGCAAGGGGGTCCAACCAGTCCATTCTAAAGGGGATCAGTCCTGGGTGTTCATTGGAAGGACTGATGCTGAGGCTGAAACTTCAATATTTTGGCCACCTCATGAGAAGAGTTGACTCATTGGAAAAGACCCTGATGCTGGGAGGGATTGGGGGCAGGAGGAGAAGGGGACAACAGAGGATGAGATGGCTGGATGGCATCACCGACTCAATGCACATGAGTTTGGGTGAACTCCGGGAGTTGGTGATGGACAGGGAGGCCTGGCGTGCTGTGATTCATGGGGTTGCAAAGAGTCGGACACAACTGAGCGACTGAACTGAACTGAATGAGAATTCATGAGAGAGTAAAGAAAGCGTGCCCTGAAATACTTTGGTGCCTCATGACAAGCTATTGAACCAAACTTATCCTTTGGCTCTGGCTACCAAGAGAACTGGCATGTTTGCTGCTGCCTAGAATATCAATCTTTCTCTTCTCTCTCCATTCCCCTGACCAGTAAAGGATGGACAGGCAGGTGACTGGAAATGAAATTTCATTTCTCAACTCAGGATCATGTACCCCATCTAATGGGGACAGCAACTCAGGTATGGCCACGTGTGTCCTTGGTTAAAGACAGTCTGACAGCCAGAGGCACTGGTCTCTTCAAGAGCAGCTGGCAATCTGGATGTCCATGTGATAGCCTCTGAAGTGGAAACGCAGGGAATTTTTTAAAGCTTCATCAAGGTGTAGACTATATTTTTTCCCATTGACATTAACCAGAAGACTCTGACTTGTAACCCCGTCAGAGAGGAGCATGATTTAAAGAGCCCGAATCCCCCTTCTGTACCGATAACTCGCCTCCGGGACACCAGGCACATGTGTCTGCTGTCTCAGCCGGTCACACCTTGCCTTGACATCCTAAACTCCTGAGAAGTGGGCTGGTGCACCAGATCAGGACACAGGAAGCTCAGCCTCCGCCATTACTGGAATGTATGATCTTGGACGAGCCATTTCCCTTGTCCCAGTCTCATTTACAAATGGGGACTCCTTTCCTTGGGAAATTGTGATTGGGCACCAGTTGTGTCTATAGCAACATGTGAATACCAGGAAGTGTGCTAGCAGGTAATATGACTCCCATCTGTCTCAAAGTGCTACTGAGACTCAAATGAATAAATACACGTCAAACGCTAAATCAATGAAGAGTTTAAGTTTAGGTGAAGGCTCCCTGCTCTGAGGTTATTAAGACCATAGTCATATTCACATTGACTCCTCCCTTGTCCCAGGACTCTGATTCTACAGATTCTGATTCTACAGGACTCTGATTCCCCTCTGGATAGGTGACAGCAGATTTAACTACAGGTCAACAGTTCCTGAAACCCAGTCTAAGGAGCTCTGCAATATGAAGATAGCCTGTTGAGAAGCAAAAGTTCCTTGAAGTGTTAACATCTATTCTGTCTAAGCATATATCACAGCAAATTAAAAAATAACAATTAGACTGCTAAGAAAGTCTTCCTCAGAAAACCACTTCTGATCATCCATTCCCCTTCCCAAACCTGATCCAAGCACCATCCTTTCCCTATCTTTGCCCTTGTTATATTCAAATCTTTATCTGTATCCCTCAGTAGACTGTAAGGCCCCAAGAAACAGGGCCGTGGCTGCTGTTTTACAGTTTAATTACTGATGCTTGACATGTAGTAGATGCTCATTCACTGAATGAGTATGTGAATGGGCCCAGTTGATTCTATCAGAGCTATGGAAAAGATATGTAGTAGGAATGCAGCAAGGTCATCCCTTTGCTAAACATCTGTGCAAAGAAGCAGAGTCCAGTGCCCCTTTTCTAGCCAGTTACAGCCTTGACTTTTATCTTGGAGGAACTCTTCTTAGAGTTGAGAGAGGAAAAGGTGAACAGCCCCCAAAAAATGTTTGTGAGAGCTAAACATTTAAACATGTCTAAAGTATGTCATTTAAAGGTATCTCCCCTGGTTTTATTACAGAGAATTTTAAAGCCTTGCTTTTTTGTTGTTCAGTCGCTCAGTCGTGTCCGACTCCGCAACCCAAGACTGCAGCACACCAGGCCTCCCTGTCCTTCACCATCTCCCGGAGCTTGCTCAAACTCCTGTCCATTGAGTCAGTGATGCCATCCAACCATCTCATCCTCTGTCATCCCCTTCTCCTCCTGTCTTCAGTCTTTCCCAGCATCAGGCTCTTTTCTAATGAGTCCTGCTGCTGCTGCTGCTGCTAAGTCACTTCAGTCGTGTCCGACTCTGCGACCCCATAGACGGCAGCCCACCCGGCTCTGCCGTCCCTGGGATTCTCCAGGCACAACGCTGGAGTGGGTTGCCATTTCCTTCTCCATTGAGTGAAAGTGAAAAGTGAAAGTGAAGTCGCTCAGTCGCGTCCAACTAGTAGCGACCCCATGGACTGCAGCCTACCAGGCTCCTCCATCCATGGCATTCTCCAGGCAAGAGTACTGGAGTGGGTTGCCATTGCCTTCTCCGAATGAGTCTTGCTAGTTAGACACTAACATAGGCTCTCTGTGTGTAAGTATGGAGACACATCCAAAATGCATCAAAACTAGAGCAAACACCTTTTAGAATTCTTCCAAAGGCTTCCTGGCATACTTTTATGTTAATACAGCCATCTTACAGCCAAACTGAAAACACCTGGCTTAAATTCTCAGGAACTTGAACTCAAGGAGGGAGCAGTCAAGATTAGAAACCTCAAATTTATTGCTTTCTTGAGTTATTAAGAAAGCAATAAATTGGATGCAATCTCAAACATGACAGAATGATCTCTGTTCATTTCCAAGGCAAACCATTCAATATCACAGTAATCCACGTCTATGCCCTGACCAGTAATGCTGAAGAACCTGAAGTTGAACGGTTCCATAAAGACCTACAAGACCTTCTAGAACTAATACCCAAAAAAGATGTCCTTTTCATTATAGGGGACTGGAATGCAAAAGTAGGAAGTCAAGAAACACCTAGAGTAACAGGCAAATTTGGCCTTGGAGTACAGAATGAAGCAAGGCAAAGGCTAACAAAATTTTGCCAAGGAAACACACTGGACATAGCAAACATCCTCTTCCAACAACACAAGAAAAGGTTCTACACGTGGACATCACCAGATGGTCAATACCGAAAGATGGAGAAGCTCTATACAGTCACCAAAAACAAGACAAGGAGCAGACTATGGCTCAGACCGTGAACTCCTTATTGCCAAATTCAGACTGAAATTGATGAAAGTGGGAAAAACCACTAGACCATTCAGGTAAATCAAATCCCTTACAGTGAAAGTGACAAATAGATTCAAGGGATTAGATCTGATAGAGTGCCTGAAGAACTATGGCCAGAAGTTCGTGACATTGTACAGGAGGCAATGATCAAGATCACCCCCAAGAAAAAGAAATGCAACAAGGCAAAATGGTTGTCCGAGGAGGTCTTACAAATAGCTGAGAAAAGAAAAGACGTGAAAGGCAAAGGAGAAAAGGAAAGGTATACCCATTTGAATGCAGAGTTCCAAAGAATAGCAAGGAGAGATAAGAAAGCCTTCCTCAGTGATCAATGCAAAGAAATAGAGGAAAACAACAGAATGGGAAAGACTAGAGATCTCTTCAAGAAAATTAGAGATACCAAGGGAATATTTCATGCAAAGATGGGCAGAAACTATATGGACCTAACAGAAGCAGAAGATATTAAGAAGAGGTGGCAAGAATATACGGAAGAACTATACAAAAAAGATCTTCATGACCCAGATAACCACAATGGTGTGATCACTCACCTAGAGCCAGTGAGCCTTAGGAAACATCACTACAAACAAAGCTAGTAGAGGTGACGGAATTCCAGTTGAACTATTTCAAATCCTAAAAGATGATGCTATGAAAGTGCTGCACCCAATATGCCAGTGAATTTGGAAAACTCAGCAGTGGCCACAGGACTGGAAAAGGTCAGTTTTCATTCCAATCCCTAAGAAAGGCAATGCCAAAGAATGCTCAAACTACCGCACAATTGCACTCATCTCACATGCTAGTAAAGTAATGCTCAAAATTCTCTAAGCCAGGCTTCAGCAATACATGAACTGTGAACTTCCAGATGTTCAAGCTTAATTTAGTAAAAGCAGAGGATCCAGAGATCAAATTGCCATCATCTGCTGGATCATCGAAAAAGCAAGAGAGTTCCAGAAAAACATCTACTTCTGCTTTATTGACTATGCCAAAGCCTTTGACTGTGTGGATCACAACAAACTGTGGAAAATTCTGAAAGAGATGGGGCTACCAGACCACCTGACCTGCCTCCTGAGAAATCTGTATGCAGGTCAAGAAGCAACAGTTAGAACTGGACATGGAACAACAGACTGGTTCCAAATTGGGAAAGGAGTACATCAAGGCTGTATATTGTCACCCTGCTTATTTAACTTCTATGCAGAGTACATCATGAGAAACACTGGGCTGGAAGAAGCACAAGCTGGAATCAAGATTGCCAGAAGAAATATCAATAACTTGAGATATGCAGATGACACCACCCTTATGGCAGAAAGCGAAGAAGAACTAAAGAGCCTCTTGATGAAAGTGAAAGAGGAGAGTGAAAAGGTTGGCTTAAAACTCAACATTCAGAAAACTAAGATCATGGCATCCGGTCCCATTACTTCATGGCAAATAGATGGGCAAACAATGGAAACAGTGAGAGACTTTATTTTGGGGGGCTTGAAAATCACTGCAAATGGTGACTGAAGCCATGAAATTAAAAGACACTTGCTCCTTGGAAGAAAAGTTATGACCAAACTAGACAGCATATTAAAAATCAGAGACATTACTTTGCCAACAAAGGTCCATCTAGTCAAAGCTATGGTTTTTCCAGTGTTCATGTATGGATGTAAGAGTTAGACTCTCACTGAGCACCGAAGAATTGATGCTTTTGAACTGTGGTGTTGGAGAAGACTCTTGAGAGTCCCTTGGGCTGCAAGGAGATCCAATCAGTCCATCCTAAAGGAAATCAGTCCTGAATTTTCATTGGAAGGACTGATGCTGAAGCTGAAACTCCAATACTTTGGCCACCTGATGCGAAGAGCTGACTCATTTGAAAAGACCCTGATGCTGGGAAAGATTGAGGGCAGGAGGAGAAGGGGATGACAGAGGATGAGATGGTTGGATGGCATCACCGACTCGATGGACATGAGTTTGAGGAAACTCCGGGAGTTAGTGATGGACAGGGAAGCCTGGCTTGCTACAGTCCATGGGGTCGCAAAGAGTCACACACGACTGAATGACTGAACTGAACTGAGCTATTAAGGGAGTGCTGCATGTACCAATGAACAGCATGGCTCCTAATCTGCTTGAGAAATTTAAGTCAGGAATTCATTATTTCATGTGCTCTCATTGGCACAAACTATTTATTCGTTTGTTCTCCCCAGATGTTTCCTGCAACTTGCCTTTCTCTATGCTCACTCAGGGGAGGTGTGCTATTAACTCTGAGGAGGCCTCTTCCATCTCCAGGGAGAAGTTTGATATCATTTGGAGGAGGCCTTCCCTTTATTATTTATGGTTAAAATACCTTACATTGCAAAGCAGCATGCCGCTCCATCCACAACCCCTTTATAATATAAACTGCACAGCCTGCATTTCAGAAGGGAAAACCTGAGTTCAGTTGAAAGTTAGAGAACTAACCAAGATCACCAGAAGAGTCACAGTTCTCTCCAGGGGTCTTTCCTGCACTTGAGTTTGACTGACTTGACCACCTAGTGCAATTTGAGTGCAATTTACCAAATACTCTAGCTGGTATTTATTGAATATCTAGCTCTGTGCTAAGCAGCTTTACAATGCCTTATCTTATGAATCCCCAATAGCGCTACAAGACTTGATAGTATTACTATTCTCATTTTAATGTTGAAGAAACTAGGGCACAGAGAGGCTAACTAATTTATCCAAGGTTATCCAACCAGTAAGTGATACAGCCAGATGTGAAGTCACATAATTTGACCTTGAAGCCTGCAGTCTGAATACCTACTACACTATACTGCCTTGCTAGCAAGTCCCTAAAGTGCTCAAGAAAAACCCTCATATATAGGAGCGTTCACTCTATTTCATTCCAGATTTCCATTTCCTCCTTATGTGTATGATTATCTGAGATTAAGGGCTCTGGGTAAAGATGGTCATGATCTTATCAAAAAAAAGAACAGTAGGAGGGGTGAATATTGGTTAGATAAAAGTAGCAATCACTAATTTGGGGACAAGAATAATGCAAATTTTGAAGACTGAAGTTTAAAAGATATATGAAAACCAATTTTCTTATTTTAAAAAGTGCTAACTTTTTTCATTAGCTGCATCTGATGTTCACTAAAGCACTCTGCAAATTACCTGAGTGAAAAATCATAATCTCCATATTTCTAGGGTACTTCCAATTTATTTTTTCTTCTGTTGATGTAAAAGGTAAAGTCTCTCCTGACAGCACAAGTGTTTGATAAATGGATCAACATCTTGCTGCTTCCTTTTCCAAAACCAGGACTCCCCTTTACCAAGTTCTTATTTGCCATGGCAAAATAACTTTTCAGAAAAACTAGGAAGTTATACACCAAATTGTTAACACTGGTTATTGCTGCTGTGATATTACAAATGATCTTTAAATTCTTTTCCTTGCTTATCCATTTTTTAAAATTTTCTACAGTGAATATGTGTCACCTGTATAATAAGACAGAGAAACAAAGGTTTTTGTAAAGACTTCTCAATAGAGGAGTCCCTGATTCACCCTGCCTTCTCTTCATTGCTGAGGGAATGGTTTTTTTTTTCCAGTTTTATTGAGACATAATCAACATATTTCACTGTATACATTTAAGGGGTACAGCAAAATGGCTTGACTTACATATATTGTGAATGATTACTATAAGAAATTAGTTAGCATCTCATCTATCATCTCATACATATGTATGTATGTGAAAGTTGCTCAGTCGTGTCTGACTCCTTGCGACCCCATCTCATATAGACACAATAAAAAACAAAAAGAAAAAAGTGCTTTTCCTTGTGATGAGAATTCTTAGGGTTTACCTTCTTAGCAATTTTCATGATGTTTTATGGACACTGTAAAGGACAGACTTTAAGACTGTTTAAAGAAGGATGAGGGCCCCGCGGTGATTTATTCCTTCCCAGCCTTCTGGCAGTTCTTACGTGACACCTCCTCCGCCCTCAAATGATAGTATTTCCATTTTCTGGGAGCCTTCTCCCCAGGATGAAATCCACCCATCAGAAATGTTCCAGAAATGCCCACTCTCACAGTGACAAATATATAGAATTCTAAGCCAATTACAATATTTCTACAAAGGGAGCAGAGACTTTTAATCACCATGCGTTCAGTCTCATGTCGCGTTTCTTATTATGCTTTCTTTCACCATGGATCATAATGTACAGTAATGCATTTTACATCTACTAAATGTGTTCTGGGTTTTTATATCACTGTTCAGAAGAATAGCTCTGGAAAATCTTTTGACTCCTTTATTTGAAAACTACATTTGTGGAATGGGGTAATTAAATTCCTATAGTTCAATATAACATTACTTTTGCTATTCTTCTTCATAAAAAAAAAATCCCAACCACCTCTCTCTGCTTTTGCTAGAAATGGAATTACACCACCAATATTTCTGTTAATACAAGCCTAAGATTTTGAAAACCTACTTTATTGCTGTTAAACTAGAAAATTCCTTCTTCTCTACATCTTTATGGAAATTAAAGTGACTGCACAAATCTGTGCCTGAAGAATGCATTCCAGCTTACTTTGAGCAGAAAAAGTAAGAAGGACTCAATGTCAGAGCTTTTGAATCACAGGAAGAAGTTAGCTCTGTGTGAGCACCTAGAGGATGCAGGGGCTTGAAATGACTTTGAAATTAATCAACAATATAACTCCTCTGGTGCAGTGTGGATTTGAGGAGTGATAGTGAGATCAATATCATGTCGATATGATATATTAGACAGTAGCACAGCATACATCACAGAAGTATTTCATCTCATTTGATCTTCACTCAGCATAGAGTGGTAGAAGAATATCTCCATTTTAAAGAAGACATTGAGGCACAAATAGGGAACACAGTTGGTCCCTGAGTACAAGATCAAGAAGTAACAGAGCTGGTACTCAGGTCACCAAAAGATAAGACCCAGGTGTTCACAAGCATGTGGAGAAAAGAGAACCCTTCTGCGCTCCTGGTGGGAATGCAAACTGGTGCAGACACTGTGAAAAACGGTATGAAGTTACCTCAAAAAACTGAAAACAGAACTACTATATGATCCAGAAGTTCTTCTTCTGGATATATTATCAAAGGAAATGAAAGCAAGATTTCAAGAGGTATCTGCATTCCATGTTTATCACATTATTTGAAATAGCCAAAATATGAAAACAATCTAAGTGTCCATTTGTGGACTAATGGATAAAAATGTGATACATATATACACAGTAGGTCACTTCAGTCATGTCTAACTCTACGACCGTATGGACTGTAGCCCACTAGGCTCCTCTGTCCATGGGATTCTTCAGGCAAGAATACTGAAATGGGTTGCCATGCCCTTCTCCAGGGGATCTTTCCAACCCAGGGATCTGCATCTCTTACATCTCTTGCAGTGTCAGGCAGGTTCTTTATCACTAGTGCCACTTGGGAAGTCATACACACACATACACACACACACACACACACACACACACACACAGAGTGGAATACTATGCAGCCATGAGAAAGAAGGAAATCCTGCCATTTGCAACAACATCGATGGACCATGAAAGTATTACACTAAGTAAAATATCTCAGAGAAAGACAAATATCTATAATATCACTTATATGTGGATTCTAAAAAACTGAACTCACCAAAACACAAATTAGAATGGTAGTTGCTTCCCTGGTGGCTCAACTGATAAAGAATCCACCTGCAATCAGGGAGACCCAGGTTCAATCTCTGGGTTGGGAAGATCCCCTGGAGAAGGGAATGTCTACCTGCTCCAGTGTTCTGGCCTGGAGAATTCCATGGATAGTATAGTCCATGGGGTCGCAAAGAGTCAGACACAACTGAGTGACTTGCACTTTCACTTCACTTTACCAGAAGATGGGAATCGGGGGAAAGGGAGATATAGATCAAAGGATAGAAACCTCCAGCCGTAAGACAAGTCCTGGGGGTCTAATGTATAGAATACTGATAATAGTTAATAATACTGTGTTATGTACTTGAAAGTTGCTAAGAGAGTAGATCTTAAACATTCTCACCACAAAAAAGAAATGGCAATTATATGCGGACATTCAGGTGTTAGCCATCACTATCATGGTAACCATTTTGCAACAGATAAGTATATCACTTATCGGGCTCACTTCAGGTTCAGACCCTTCCCACCACATACCCCACCCCATGCACTGCCCATCAAAACATCCATCTAGTAACTTCATCAAGTTCTGAGACCCCAACTGCTGACGTGTGGTGATCCTTGAGGATAAAGTCAAGTGGGCACAGAGCTTAACACACAAACAGGATGAAGAGTTACTGAAGCAGCTCTAACTTTTTATGAGTTTCCAAATATCTAAAATAAGCTGTTGGGTTGGGTTTTTTTTTTTCCTCATCTGCAGTTATATGATGGTTCTCTCAGGCCCCTAGGATACAGTTATAAAATGATGAACAAAGATTTGAGTTGGAAAAATGGATGACTATTCCAGACTGCAAATAGATTTGTTTCTAAACACAGTGAGCAATGTAGAGCTCACTTTTTAATTCCCAGTAACGATGGTGTTCTCATCATAATATAAATAGATGACGAACACCTATAATAGCAACCATGAATATTGTAAGTGAAACATATACAGATAGTGCAGAATAGCCTTAGCTCCAGTATCAACAATCTCAGGAGGGAGTACAGTCAGAAGAAAGAATGGCCTTGGAGCACTCAGGTAAGAAAAAGACCAAGGGCAGGGGTGGTTAAAAAAAACAAAAAAGACAAAAGACAGAAGTGAAGCTCTAAGGGGCTGGTTAAAGGAATATAGAGCTCCTTGCAGGGCAAGACCACTTTTCAATATGCCCAGAATACATAAAAGTGAAAGTAAATGAGTTGGAATAGATATTATTAATTTTTAATTAAGTTACTCTCAGAAATAGCACACTAACTCATCATCCACCCAAACATCTCAATTAAGAACATGTAAATGTGCATTCCTTCCAGCTTTTTGTCAGCTTTGTATCAAATGATCCAAATGCCTACACTAGTTCAAAGACTCTACATGGAATAAATAAGCCTGGGGCTTATTTCGAGCTTTCTGTAGAGCTATTAAATGGTCATTTTTAATGTAATACATTTCAGAAAGAAGTAGAACTGGGCATAAGCTTTTTAAAAGCTGCAAGTTTCCATGCCTAGCCAGGTAGGCAAACTCATAAGAGACGGGGTAACAAGCTAATGTCCTCCACAGACAGGAAAATATTCATTAGCAATTCATAAACTAATGTTACCTTTGCAATTACACTTCTAATGTGAATTACAGTCAATTGTTAGTTTAAAGCTGACTGTACATTTCATTACCACTCTCAGCAAGAGCAAGTCCCAGTTATACCTAGAAATTCAAACATATTTCATTTACAGCCATCAAAAGCCCCAAATAATACAAACGTTTTACTTGGAACAAATAAATTATTTGTTTTTATAAAGTATAAACAGAACACTATATTGTTCATTTTTTGGCAGTCCTTTCTTACAAAAAAAATCAGCTGGTGTTTTTTTTTTCATTCAGAGATTCTGCTCACAATGAATGTCATCCTTTCAAAAGAACATCTAGACTTGTATTTCCTAAACTGTGCTCCTTGGAATGTTAATAGCTTGGGATGCTAATACGTCTTCCATGAAAAGAGACTTTAGCAACCATCTAATTACTGGGTTGGCCAAAAAGTTTGTCAGGTTTTTTCTGTAACATGGGGAAAACCCAAATTTTTTGGTCAACCCAGTACTTTCTTAATTTTCAAGTTCACATTTTTAACATTTCTAAAATAGAGCTTCTTACAAACAATATTAAAAAATTTTCTAACTGAATCTTTTTCCCCTTTTTAAAAAAGCTATTAATTATGTCTTACTACCAATGTCATCTTAAGATGGAAGAAACTTCAGTGTGTAAAAATAAAATTTTTATCACTTATAAGATTCACTCTGCACATTATCTTAGGAAAGGCCCTGAAAACCCAATACTTTGAAAACAAAGTTGTTTATTTCATTTAATCTAGTTTTCCCCAAATATATTTGTCTATGGATCCCTTCTGTCACAGAGCTCATAACATTTCATGAGACTAATGTTCTGGGAACGCATTATGGAAAAGACTGGTTACTCCTTCCTTACCCTTGGCCAAGACTCTCTGCTCACCAGCTTCACCAAGACTCAGGGACAGAAGGTCTTCATCAGGAAATGAAGGGAAACATGTTTTGGAGTTGACAGAACTGAATGGATGACCTAAAACTCTCCGTAAAGGGAAAATTCTAACTGGGCCAGAGGCCGATTTATTCTGCTTGGGAAACATCTGTGGTGTACTCCTGCTGATTGCTTTCTCCAACAAATGATGCACAGCTTCGTCTGTTTGAAATGCCTTTATGATGTGAGAAATGAGCAGACTGAACTGAAGCCGTCTGCGTCATGGGGTGGGATGCACTGCATGGAGCAGGCATCCCTTTACACTTCTAACAGCTAGGGAAAGAGAAGTCGATAATCCTTCTGGGGCTAGCTCCTAAATTTACCTGATCAGCAAGTTTCTGTCTGTGCATTCCTGTAAAACTGAATGGCATAAGTCGTACAGCAAGTGAGCAGGTGGCAGGACACACAAAACGAGCCCCAGTGACACGCACTGAGAGATACAAAGCTCCATTTCCAGGCTCAGGAAAAACCCTAAATAAACTCAGGTCACACCGCAGTGTTCATCCGGCAATACCCTATGAACCCAGTTTTTAGGAAAAGTATTGAATCTGGAACTAAGGCTGAAGGATTGCCATATGCCTTCTGAAAAACATACCCGAGCCTTGCCTAACAGGCACACCTGTGTACCAGGTCACTGCTTCTCTGGACCACCAGTATATCAGCAGTACCTGGGATCTCATCAGAAATGCCAGATTTCAGGCCCCATTCCAGACCTGGTTGCCCAGAGTCTGCCTTGTAACGAACTCTCTAGGTTATTTTATACACATTACCATTTGAAAAGCACTGACATAGGGAATATACCCTTTGTCTGTCTTCCCATTTATATTGATTGAGGCCCAGATGCCGTGAAGTCAGGTGTCAATTTTGTGAAGATTGATAAATTTCAAGTTATTTTTGTCCACTAGACATGCAAAATGATTTCTGCCTGGTAGAAAAGATAACTTCAAGGTTACTGTTCTTTGCTCCACAGAACATAAAACATTTGCACCTTGTTTCAGAATTCCTTCTTTCAGGGACTAGACAGTCTCAGTCTCTGAAATTCTTCTTTGAGTGAAATTTACCATTTTGCTTTTACCTCATGAGTGAGTTAAATAAATTGTCAACACATGCTCAGAACATATGTATGGCAGTCATGCTTGTGACTGTTTAAAGTTGTAATTCAAAACCAGTCACCTCTCAACAGCAGTAAGATATGTATTTCTAGTGAACACAGTAATAGCTGTCTTTTCTTGGGAAAAATAGACAGTTGTCCAGTAAGTGGTAATTGAGTATGTCCAATATGAAATAAAGGTGAATCCAGCATGGGCTGGTCCCTCTGCATGGTATAATATAATGTATAATCCAACTTTCAATACAAGGCTGGCAACTGAGAGCCTATAGTTCTGTTTTAGCTTGCAAACAAAGATTTGTAGTCAAAGAATATTTTGTTTTATTTTTATTTTTGGATGTGAAGGCTCTTAGGTATAAGATGTACTCTCTAGTTCTCTACAGGCTCCAATACTCCTTATTATCCTGTATCAGGCTATTTCAGACATCCTTGCTACTATCTGGCTCCTGAAGGCATTTAAGTTTACAGCCCTTAAAGAAGACACGAATCTATTAAACCCATGTAAGCCAGCGCTACTGTGGGAAACGGCTGGTCTGAAAATGACAGCACACGCTAAGCAGGCATTATTGGGAATATTTTTGCATATCTATCATGCACAGACCCTGAACAGCTACGATGAGTATGAAAAGAGTACTGCTGCCAAATCCAGTGACCTTATTCATTATCCACCAGAGGGCAAATTATTTACATGCATAACAGTGCATTTCAGATACAGTTACTGAGCATCATCAATTTATTCAGACACAAAAGAGTTTCATTTAAACAGTTCTCAGGGACCTGCAACCATTGCCCACATAAAACAGCAGAGATAGCTTCATTCTCAAAAATGGGCATTATTAAAATGTCAAAATAAATATCATGCAGAAATATAGCAAAAAGAGGCAGTAGTTATAGGCAATAACCTGCTCCCTCTAAAATCATACCCAGAAGTTCAGAAGCAGCTTTGAACAAAACAAGAGTTTGGAGGCGTCTACCCGGCTTAGCAGAGGTTGCTTTCTTCCTTAGATGGATTTGTTATGGCACATCACAGAAAGTTATTAAGTATCTACTTTTACCAGGTGTGACTCTCTTTCTCCTAAGTGCTTAAATTCACTAAACAAGGAAAGGGAGGCAGTATATAAACAGAGTCATTAATAATATAAATCTTACCTAGAGTAAAAGAATAATATGGGCTGTCTCATTTTTCTGCATAAATAGTGATTTCTGTGCTTTTCCATTTGTCCTCTCTATGGATTTTTCTCCTTTAGTACATCTCATCTCTCATTTTGTTCTAATACTTTTTCAGGAAACTTAATGGAAATTACTTGGAGGAAATCAGCTAATAATACCTCCATTTCTCATTTGGACAGCTAAGAGGGCTCACTAACCACCACTCTTCCTCCACCATTGGTCTTTTTACCCCTCTCATTGAGGCCTCACCTCTTAATCTCTTAGTCCTTGCAACAGAGTCATTAAGTTGAGCTTCTAGCTTCAGCATATGGCTTGACAGTCCTTAATATGTGTGCCATCCAATAGGTTATTCATTCCCAGATTTACTATGAACTTGCCTAGCTGGAATCTGTTTTCTTTCAAGCCAAATTCCAGCAGTTTTCGATTCACTTTAACTGAGGGATAAGATGTGGTTTTGGAAGTCAATGGCAGTACCGTATTATTTCAGCACAAAACCTCGCTAGCCTCCTCACACTGGGAATCTGTCTTCCTCTATATTCTCCCCATCATGTGGGTAAAACTTTCCAAATTTTTCCTTGGTCCACAAAATACTTGTCAAAGTAAGTGGGCAGTCTATAAAATTGAGAAAAATGGAACTGCAAGGCTTGTGAGAGACAGAAAATCAAAGAGAGTTGCTCATGCAAGATCTGCTCCAGTAAGGTCAGGAAAAGAGGAGATCAGGCTCCAACTCTCCACTGTGTTTAAAGAAACTCATAATCTTTAAGTTGAAGTCTTTTGAAAGTTGATGGTCTCCTTGGTTTTTGTAACAGTCAAAGCCACTATGAGGTTCCAGACTTATTCTCTCCCTTGAGAGGCTTTTGATCCTCCTTAACCTGACTCTGCATCCCAGTCTCCAACAATGAGCTCAGAACTCAGACACACTTAAAAGACTTAAATTTACTTCAACTATGTATCTGCTTATGTATATGAATGAAAGCTAACACTGACTCGGGGTTCACTGTATTTTTGTGTACTGGATCGTGAGTTCTTTGAAGTAAGTACTACTTCTTTGCCTTTCTCCTATTCCCGCCCATGGAACCTGGGATTCTTTAGCCACTTAAAGACTATCTGTTGACTTGAATTGGCTCCTGCAGAAGAGTGGTATCTTCTAGGCAAAGAACAATTGAAAAAGAGGAAGAAAGAGAGCAAGAGAAACATGATTAGTGATCTCTAATAGATGGAATTGTTTCTGGCCACTGGAACTGAAGCAATCCATGGCCAAGGGTATTGGAACCATGCAAAGGAATATAAGTTCCAAAGGAAAACTTATTCTACAAATTCACTGGCCCTAGTAAAAAAGGTTTCAAGCTTTAATTGTTGGTTTTACCTTGCAAGTGTAAAAACAGAAAGAAGAATGCCCCCTCAAAGATATCCAGAACCTATGAATATGCTATCTACACAGACATGGAGTTTGAATGGGGAAATTCATGAATTATCCAGGTAGGCCCCACATTAGCCCTTAAAAGCAATAGTCAATGAGAGACAGAGAGAGATGTGACAACGGCAGGAAGGTCAGAGAGATGCAACATGGCCGTGTTGATGGTTGATGAAGGGGGCCACGAGCCAAGGAATGCAGGCAGCCTTTAACAGCAGACAAAAGGCCAGGAAGCAGATTCTCCCCCAGAGCCTCCAGAGAGTGACACAGCCCTGTTGACACCTTCCTCTCAGCCCAGTAAGAAGTGTGTCACACTTTATCTCTATGAAACTGCATTTATACTGTTTTAGATGAGGAGTAATTTGTTCATTGTAATGACAGAAAAGGTGATCCTTGGTTTCAGCATGGTCCTCTAAACTGGTGAGCAGGCCTTCCCTGTCGAGCCTCCAAACCAGAGAGATTTCTTCTCAATGAAACCATCCTTCAATCCTTCCTTCCCCCCTCTCACCTTTCAAGACTCAACACAAAGTTTCTCTCCTCTGACAAGTCTTAGTTTTATCTATATAGTCTATGACTTTCTGAAAGGTGAGGATCCTGTCATATTCTTTGTAAATGTTAGTTTGAAAGATGGAATTAATTAATCATCGTTCAATGGAAGAGAAGATAAAAATATTTTATTGTCACTGCTTTTAAGAAAGAAATTAGATTACTCACTAGGATCCACCTACATTCACATCCATGAAGTCCTACCTTGCTCCTTCTCCTCCTCTCTTTGGACACAGATACACACACACACACACACACACACACACCCTGGCAGGGTTGACTCCTAGTCTGCAGCTGTTCAAAATAAGACAAGCAAGCAAACCATCCATCTCTGATCAAGAGTATAAGCTACAGGGGTCAAAGGCTGAAACCAGAAAATTTCAAGGAATTTGCAAGGCACAAGGAAGTTCTGAAATGTAGCATTTAAAGCCAGAGCTAAGGTTTGAGAATTTAGTAACAGGACTTACAGTGTGGTGGTTTTAAAATACATCTACAGAAAAACTGGAAATAGAACTGCCTTATGAACCAGCAATCCCACTGCTGGGCATACACACTGAGGAAAGCAGATTTGAAAGAGACACGTGTACCCCAAGGTTCATCGCAGCACTGTTTATAATAGCCAGGACATGGAAGCAACCTAGATGTCCATCACCAGATGAATGGATAAGAAAGCTGTGGTACATATACACAATGGAGTATTACTCAGCCATTAAAAAGAATACATTTGAATCAGTTCTAATGAGGTGGATGAAACTGGAGCCTATTATACAGAGTAAAGTAAGCCAGAAAGAAAAACACCAGTATATATATACTAACGCATATATATGGAATTTAGAAAGATGGTAACAATGTAACAATAACCCTGTATAGGAGACAGCAAAAGAGACACAGATGTATAGAACAGTCTTTTGGACTCTGTGGGAGAGGGAGAGGGTGGGATGATTTGGGAGAATGGCATTGAAACATGTATAATATCATATATGAAATGAGTCGCCAGTCCAGGTTCGATGCACGATACTGGATGCTTGGGGCTGGTGCACTGGGACGACCCAGAGGGATGGTACGGGGAGGGAGGAGGGAGGAGGGTTCAGGATGTGGAACACGTGTATACCAGTGGCGGATCCATGTTGATGTATGGCAAAACCAATACAATATTGTAAAGTTAAAAAATAAAATTTAAAAAAAAAAGAAAAGAAACAAAAATAAAAAAATAAAATACATCTACAGGGCTTCCCTGGTGGCTCAGTGGTAAAGAATCACCAGCCAATACTGGAGACATGAATTTAATCCCTGATCTTGGAAGACTTCACATGTTGCAGAGCAACTAACCCCATGTGTAACAACTACTGTTCCCACGTGACTTAGAGCCCGTGCTCCACAGCAAGAAAACCCACCACAAAGAGAAACCCATGGACCGCAACGAGCACTAGAGAAAGCCCGCTCAACAGCAAAGACCCAGCACAACTATAAATAAATAAATAAAATACACCAACAAATGCTCTGATGCTCCTTTCTCCAAACAATAGAGGTGAATTGTCCTCCCCTTGAGTGTGCGCTGGAGTGAGTCCCTTCTAATGAACAGAACGTGGCTGATGTGAGTAGCACATGATGAAGTCACAAAAGGCATTACAACTTCCTCCCTCAATACCCACCTCTGAACCGACTTGTGGACACAGCAGGGGAAGGAAAGGGTGGGATGAATGGAGAAAGTGGCACTGACATATATACAGTATCATGTGTATACACGTCATTACGTTTATATACGATCACGTGTAAAATGGAAAGCTAGTGGGGAGCAGCATGCTGTATAACACAGGGAGCTCTGTGATGACCGAGAGGGAGGGGATTAGGGGAGGGGACATATGTATAATTATGACCAATTTGTATTGTTGTACTGCAGAAACCAACACACCATGGTAAACCAATTTTCCTCCAATTAAAAACTAAATTCAAAAATTAGCTATCTCTATCTCTTCCCTTTTCTCTCTTTCTTCCCCACTCTCTCTCCCCTTCCTCTCTCCCTCTCTCTCTTCTGAAGGAAGCCAGTTGCCAATATCCACATGGCTGAGCCATATTGGGAGAACTTTCCCAAATCTGAAGACATCTATAGGTCTAGCCCACATCTTAACAGCAACAACAGAGAGTCCCTGAGACAAAACCACTCAGCTAAGCTGCTCCCAAATCTCTAAACACAGAAACTATGAGATAACAAGTGTTCATTGTTTTAAGCCACCAAGTTTTGGGATTACTTGTTACACAGTAATAGATAACCAAAATACATGAGATACAATTCCTAGAGCAGAGGTTACAAATTGGAAGAACAGATCCTAATTCAGTCTACAAATATACTTTCCTCAGCTCATAATGGTAGATTTTTTTTCATGAGCTAAAATTTTTAAATCATTAAATTTCACTTAGAAATCTAGATTTCCAATCTCTCTCAAATTTAGAAGATCTAGCAACACAAAGGCCTACATCCCCATCTGGCAGCCTTCTGCTGTAAAAGACAAACACTCTCCTGAGCTCCCGACAGCCCCCAGTGTTCATCGCCACACTGACACCAGCAGCATGGCTATTCCACTATTTCTCTTCAAGCAGAATAATATTTCTCAGTTTCTATATTTCTATCAAAATTAGGAAACAAAAGATATACTGAAAGGGCTTTGCATCTTAAGAAATCTAGGAAACCGTTTATTTCCTGGTGGGAGTGAAGAATATTCCTGCATGCCTAATATGTCACCAATGTATGTCTGTCAAACACACAATTTAGGATCCTATTTTTCCTTCCTCCAGTAGCTTTGCTCATTGTTGTCAATAGACTGTCCACTGTAGGTAAGTGAGTTTGTTACTCTGGCTGCTTCATATGGGGCTAGGATAAAGCATATGAGCTTGCTGGATCTGGCTCTTCAGCAGCTTAAAGGTAGCTGCCAACATTACACCTTTCCTCTCATATGACTTGTTTTGCAAAGAACCCTGCTGAGATCATAGTATCTATTCAATCTTTCTCTGGTTTTGCACTTATAGTAATTGTTTAGCATGAGCTGCTTAATGCTGGTTCAAATTGAGTCTGAAAACCCCATACTGACTAGTCAGAAATAATCCCAAGTACAACTCCTGCATGCATGTTAAGTCACTTCAGTTGTGTCCAACTCTTTGTGACCCCATGGACTATAGCCCACCAGGCTCCTCTGTCCATGGGATTCTCCAGGCAAGAATACTGGAGGGGGTTGCCATGCCCTCCTCCAGGGGTTCTTCCTAACCCAGAGACCAAACCCATGTCTCACGTCTCCTAAGCACAACTCCTACTTAAATGCATACTTTTCACTATTACAAACAATTCTAGAAAATAAACATTGAACTAGAACAAGGGGCTTCCCAGGTGGTGCTGGTGGTAAAGAACCCACCTACCAATGCAGGAGACATAAGAGATGAGGGTTCAATCCCTGGGTTGGGAAGATCCCCTGGAGAAGGACATGACAACCCACTCCCGTATTCTTGCCTGAAGAAATCCCATGAACAGAGGAGCCTGGAGAGCTACAGTTCATGGGATCATAAAGAGCTGGACACGACTGAAGCAACTTAGCAGCAGCAGCGCAAGAGCCAGCAAACAGGCCAAATCCGGCCCACTGCCAGCTTTTATACATAAAGCTTTATTGAAATCCAACCACACATTCATTTACATACTGTCTGTGGCTGCTTTTACACCACACTAGCTGAGCTAAGCAGTTATGAAAGAGACCTCATGACCTACAAGCCTAAAACGGTTACTATCTAGCTAGCCCCTGAATGAGAAGGATGAAATACAAAGATTTTGGCAGTTAAGAAACCAAGCCCCCATTGTGCTACAGAGGAACACACATGGGGGAAATAAAGTTGCCGTGTCCTCTCCAGAATGTTTGCCCTATTATTCATAGTACCTCCAAAGCTTTCTTCATCTTACAAATGGACGTAAACAGAACGGGTTTCAGGTTGAAAAGGAACTCACTGTGGCTAGTTTCTGAACATCTTCATCCGATGCTCCCAGAGATGCCAGGCCTATTTCCTGTGAAAACTGAGCAAACTTAGGGTCCGCAAGCAGAGGGACATGTCCCAGCAGCTCATGACACGTGTCTCTGACAAGAAAAACAGCACAGAGAAATGTTAGATGAGTTAAATGATCACCGGTAGAAAAAGACCTAAATTCTAAATATAATTTTGTTACTGTAATTAGTTACTGTTACTAAGTTTTACCAATCCGAAGATTTTTTTTTATCACATTTTAAGAACTGAAATCCATATGCATCCTACAACAAATGGCATCTTAAATTATATGATATACAGTACTTTAATATTTTGCTATTAATATTAAAATACCTACTATTTTCAAGTAGTAGATATTTGGCAGGAGTAGATCCTTGGCATTTTGTCATATGCCAAGCATGTGTTGAGTGTTTTGTTACATACATTGTCTCTTTTAATATTCAGAAGAAACTTGAATTAAAGTAACTTAGAGTGCAACATTCTATAGATCATGGGTGGGCAACCTGCAGCTGTTGGCCAAATCTAATCTACTGACTATTTCTGTAAAGAAAGTTTTATTGGAACACAGCATGCCTATTCACTGATGTATTGTGTACGGCTCCTTTTCACTAAAACAGCAGAGTTGAGTACTTGTCACTGAGATCATACAGCCCGCAAAGTCTAAAATATTTACTAGCTGGCCCTTTCCTGAAAAAAAGATTGACTCTTGCTACAAAGTCATAAGGGCAAAATCTGAATCCAGCTTATCATGATTTCTCAGCTCTTGCTCTCAACCCTTAAGTCACACTGCATCTCATGGTACACTTTCCTGGCACTGGGAAAGAGCAGAGGATCATATTGTCATCAAGTGGCTCTTCTCATGGACAAAATTTTATGTCTGTAACACAAGCAACTTCCTGGAGCCTTCACACTGGAAGACCCCCGGTCCTCTGTCTTGTCCAGCCTGAACTGGGTCATAACAGAGGTTTAGATCCTCTCATTTGCCTGGGCTTCCACTTGGAGCCAGATGACCAGGGAAAGGCAGGTATGTGCTGCAATGAAACAGTTTCCTGATACCAAACAACACTGCAATGCTTTCCCCTATGATTCTCTGCAAATGAGTCAAAAGGCAGACCATAGTTCATTTTCTTGACAAAACTAATGAGCCAGGTAGTAATTGAAAGATGTTTCCTGATATCGCCTGGCCTTCTCTTAAGTGTTATTTCTTCACATAGATGCTACAACATAAATGCCAGGTACTGCCACCATTAATACAAGTATAAAGCAAGCTGGACGGTTATGAGGCTGAGGCAAGGGAATGGTGGTCAAGGGGAGATGATGGATACCAACGTAAAACAGACAGCATTCCTCAGTCAAAAAACCTCATTCCCACAACTCAAACCACACGTCCAGCCCTGGCCAGCCACTTCCCGGATATATCAGGTTGAGAGGACAGCCAAACGAGAATGTGTAGACATGATACTAAAAGAAAATCCAAATTCTTTCCCCATCAACTATGTGCCGAGAGTCTCCTTTTTTGCACAGAAATTGGATTTGTGGAAAAGACTGTGGCGGTTACTCTCCAATCACACTGCTTAAGGCAGACAATCAGACTCATTGGACTTTAGTGCATAAAAGGAATTTAAATGTTATCAGAACCCCTCATTTTACCTGTAAAGAAGTTAGAGACAGAAGGAGCAAAGGAAGAAAGCTAACATATAGTAGGCTCCTGTTATGTGCTGAGTACGATGCTAAATGTTTTCATATCCCATTAGTAATTTCATCTTCACTTCCAAAGAAGTCTTGTTAATGTGAGAAGAAGTCTTTCTAATGTGAGACCAGGGTAGGTCATGGTTACTGTGGCGGTGGATTTTTGGTGCAAAACTGGATTCACTTTTGAGCTTGTTAAATGCTTGATGAGGACAGTCTTCTATTAATATCTGCCAAGGTACCAATGGAGTCCAAACACTTATAGGTAGAAGGGAAAGTGAAAAGTAGCAGTTAAAAAAGAATGAAGGAAAATGTGAGTGAGCCAAAGTCTTTAAGGAGTCAATTCTCTGTGGTAGAAAAGGAGCTATCACCTGGATTTCAAGTTAAGGTGTCATTATCAGAAAACTATAACTCAGAGTCAAGAGTCTTTAATAGCATTACAATGATAAGGTAATCCAACCATACATAGAAGAAAAAAGAAATTGAAATTTGAAAGACAAAAAAATCATACAACACAGCAGAATAAATTATATTGTTTCATTAAGAATGAAAGCCTGAAGCCAGAAGTCTCGCAGATTTCCTAATGAAACATTCTGAATGCCTCTGCTCTGTTCTGAGCGGAAATGATTGCTCTGTGTTTTGCTGGTTTGTACTTTCTTCACTGCTCAGTCTCCACATAGAGAGCCCTAGAAGAAACTGCTGTTTAGATCAAGCGGAGATGTAGTTTACATAGTAACCCCACTTCTCACTGAGTCAAGGCTCTGAGCACCGAAATTTCAAGACCATAAATACAGCTGTTAACATTTTATGACTTTGGTGGAATATTCTCAGAAATAAACACTGGATTGGTCTCATTCCAGGCTCTTTGGCTAAGGCACATTGTATAGAGAAAGGAAACCTAAAGTGCCTGGAAACTCTTCAACCAGCAAAGAGAGATGTTTCACATTGCTAATTAAAAGTTGGTATTTTCTTTAGTTTCTCTGAGACCAAAGGACTTGGAAGCTGCATTGACTTCCGACTCAGAGGCTGAAAGAGGTTCCAGACTATTGGGAATCTGAGGGAGAAGGCTGAGCCTTCTCTCCAAACTTTGTATCAGTTAAGTTCTGGAGGGCTAATATCATGCTATTTCACACTACTTTACAAAGTGCAATCCCTTTTATGTCCGGCAGCTGAAGTAGTTCATGGTCCCAACACTGGTTGTGTCATCCACAGCGGGATCCCTGAATATCTAATTATGAATGGGCTTCCGACGAGAGTTCATAACTATTGCCTGATCGCACCGCATCTCTCCTAAAACATTCAATTATCTGGCTATAATTGCACCTGTCAGCACATGCTGCCTTCAATCTCCACATCGGCAAACTTCTCTCTTTTCAACTCGGATCCCTTTGATGCATTTTCGCCTGAATAATGCTTCTCAGAGCCCTTTTCACAAAAGCACTCTGTTCGCTGGAAATATAGGAACTTTCAAAAGTGTTAACACTGTAAAACATCATGTCTCCTTTTGAAAAAGAGAAGAAGAAAAAGAAAAGCTAGAGCTGATATCAGACACTAAACTTTTTGCTGCTCTAAATTGGAATCTTCTCTGATAAGCCCTGTTAGGAGTCTAAAGCTTACAAAGGGACCTGGGCAAAACGCCCCCAGAGAATTCTTAAATCATTCTAAGGAAGTTGTGATCACTGCTGCTGGGGGAAAAAAAAAGATTCAAAACAAATCTAGCATTCTTCTCCGCTTATCTGTAGTTTTTCAAAGCTGACTCCTCCTGTCTGGTGTTGAACAACTTTTTATTTTTGCTGTAAATTAAAGCTTTTAGGAAGTGAGTGAGCATACTGCATTTGCTTCCCATCCCCAATCAGCACATCTGTCTTTGAAACCCTATTTTGATAGGTTTTGTTTGTTCTAAATAACACAGAAGCCAACACTTCAGCTAAATCCTGAAGAGAAGGAAAGGAAGATGGGGGTGGGGGAGGGTCGCATTGATGAAAAGAGCAGGAGGATGAGCTGGGAGCCAAAATAGTGTATTTTTTTTTTTTTTTTTTTTTGGCTTTCACACAACATTTGGTGGGTAAGTGCAAGTAATCCGGGATAACACACTGGGACACACTGAGGGAGGCGGAGGGGTGACTTTGTTTTCACTTCACTAAAGAGATAATAACAGGAAATAATTTGGTATTGAGGCAATTTTTCTCCGTTCTCATTTTAGAGCCACATACAGAGTTTCTGTAGTTTTAAAATAGCAGACTGTAAAATCTGGCCCAGATCAGAGTTTAGGCAGCTCTTACGATCACTCCCTTTTATGTCCCTGTCAGAGCACAGATATATTCATATGGGGCCCTCTTTTCATGAAGCTGAGCATCTGGATATTGCCCTTGCGGAAATCTTTCCTTTTTACCCCCTAGGAATCATTACTCTTCTTCACAACTATTCTTCTGAGACGAGCAAAAGATATTACAGTTAATTTTTTTTAATTTAGTTCAAGAAGCATTTATTGTACAGCTATTAAATATCAAGTACTATGTTAGGAACTGAGGCTTAAAAATAAATAAGACAAAATCCTAGGATAACTCTTAGCAAAAGTCACCTCATGGTTCCATAAACAGCAAGTACTAACCTTCCTGATCCAGTAAAAAAAAAAAAATCTTTTCTGGTTCTTCAAGCAGAGGAAATCTGTACTTATGTCTCCTGTTCCCCATCATCTTAAATATTTCTTATTTCCTGAATAAAAAGAGATTTCTAACTCTTCCCCTGTCTGCTTCCTCTCCCCAAATTTTCACTAGATATTAGGGACGCAATGTAACATAATGGTTATCAGTTTATAATCTGGAGTCAGAACAAGCCCATGCTGCACGTTCCTGTGATGGCAAAGTGGCCTAGAGCAGCTTGGGACAGTAGGGTTTCCTGCAGTGACGGAAACATTCTGTATCTGCATCATCAATACGGCAGCCACTTGTTACATCTGACTATTGAACATCTTAAACGTGACCAGCACTACTGAGGAAATAAATGCATGGTTCCACTCCATTTTACTTAATAAACTTAGACAGTCACATCTCTACCACATTGGACAGCACAGATGTATTGTTTTTTCATCTATAAACTGGAAGTTATCAGGGTCCTTATCTCCTGGAGTTCTTAGGTTTTGTCCTTTTTGAATCTATTTTATCACTTCAACAAGCAGCAGTAAGTTTCTCCAGGACAGAGGTCTTGCCATGTTCATTTTTGGGTTCCTGGTGCGTAGGAAAGCTGGGCACATATTAGATGTTCAGCAACTGCTTTCTGACCTTAACAGAATAAAGCAAAGATGGTGGGGCCCCATTGCACCACAGAGAGGTAAGCATATGTTACCCCAAGCAGTTTTCCTAATCTCCAAGGTATCATAAGAGATCAGTGAAGTCCTTGATTTTGCTATTTTCTAGTCAACTGTCCTGATGCTGAAGCTTTAATACTTTGGCCACCTGATGCAAAGAGCTGACTCACTGGAAAAGACCCTGAGGAAAAGACTGAGAGCAGGAGGAGAAGGGGACGACAGAGGATGAGATGGTTGGATGGCATCATCAACTCAATGGACATGCATTTGAGAAAGCTCTGGGAGACAGAAAAGGATAGGGAAGCCTAGCATGCTGCAGTCCACGGGGTCACAAAGCTGGACACAACTTAGCAACCAAATAGCAAGTTATGTGTACATAGGGGAATGACCTGACTTCACTGATCTCTGGAATTACCATCTGTAAAATGGCAACAATCCTGCCTACCTCATAGCCACAGACAGAATGACACAAGCTGACAGAAGAAATGTCAGATGTCTTTTTCCTTCTTTCTTGTGGGGGCTTCTCTACCTGTTTCTCTACACGGTTGTGAAGAGGTACACCTCTTCCTCGCCTAAAAGTCACTCACTTTGAATTTGTTCTGAATGTGCAATCTTAAAAAGCAAATATTCCTTAAAAAAAATTTCCCAGATCATCTCCACTTCCACACCTGAGGATACATAAATGAGCTTCTCCCTATGACCCAGCACCAAGGAAGTATGAATTGTGAGTCTGCTGTGGGTGCTTTATGAGTGCTAATTTTGGATGACACACACCACACAAGGAAGGCAAACCTTGGTGGGGGTGGAGTGATGGGGGAAAAAAGAAATCCTTCTTTGAATCTGCTAAAATATATACATTCCTACAACCGAAACCTTTACCCCAAAAAGTCACTACCATTAATAGCCTAAGAGAACAACAGCTCTAGCAGGCACGCAGGCACAAGTTAGGTTTTAAAATGCACAGGTTTTAAATAATGTATAGGGTTGTGTGCGGTGGTGGTGGAGTTCATAGAATGTCTATTGTCAGGATGCTCAGAGCTTTTGAGACAAAAGGCTTGCATAAAGATTCCTAGGGCTTATTTTTGCTTTGAGGCACCTCACAAAACTAGACAAAATACAATGACTGAAAACTTGGGAGGCTGGGTCTAGGAACATGTCCTTGTAACTAAGAGTGACTGCAATGTTTCAAAACACATCAGTCTCCACATGAATTTAAGAGGTGCCAAGGGAAGAGTGGACCTATTTGGTATTTTCTATAAAGGCTTTTTCTCTGCAAAGATCAAAGCCTTACTTCATCAGCCCTCACACAGGGAGGTTAAGTGGTTTGCCTCTTAACCTCTCAGTCACACTGAGAGCTGACGATGAGGCCTGGATTGCGGGCACGTGGTCCACAGGGCCTTCTGCCTCAGGATGTACACAGTGTTCTCCCATCTGCAACACTGCTCTGGAGTGAGGCACTTCCCCTCCTGTTTCCTAGTGAAATAAAAGATGCCCCCCTTGATAAAGGGGTGGGCTAACTGGCCCTGTGAAGACAAAGGAGAGAGTGGGCTCCTGACACAGCTTGGCAGCTGGATCATCACCGGATGGAACAGCATGGCACAAGACCATCCAGTAGACACAGCCAGTACTTCCTGGCAAAGCAGGGCCGCCAGATTAAAGAAAGTGTCACTCTCAACTATCTTATGTAAAATTTGTAATTGGAAAATTGAGAGAGAAACTACTCAACTTTAGTACACATACAAGTTTTGAGTTTTCTTCTGGGCTTGTGTGCTAAGTCGCCTCAGTCATGTCCGGCTCTTGGTGACCCTATGGACTGTAGTCCACCAGCTCCTCTGTCCATGGGATTCTCCAGGCAAGAATGCTGGAGTGGATTGCCATGCTTTCCTCCAGGGGATCCTCCTGACCCAGGGATCAAAGCCACGTCTCTTATGTCTCCTGACATAAGAAGCCGAATTGGCAGGTGGGTTCTTTAACACTAGTGCCCGCTCTTGTGGGGTTAGCTTAATACAGAATGGTGGTTATTCCCACAGATGCTGGCACTATCCCTGAGTTCAAATCCTGACTCCCCTACTTGCCAGCTGTGTGACCTTGAACAAGTTACTTAACCTTTCTGTGCCTCAACTGCCTCATCCATACATTCAGAATAATAAAAGTAACTCAGAACTTACAGGGTTGTTTTGAGTACTGAGTTCATCCACTTACAATGCTTAAAATAGTGCCTGGCATATAATAATTGATATAGACATGTTTGCTGTTAGTAATAATATATATACACACACATATTTATGTATATATATGTATATATATACATATATTTAATTGCTTCTGATGCTATTGTTTTTGAACTTATCTATGTTGGAGAATGGAAGGGGTGAAAATACTCCCAGGTTTTAGGGCCTCTAACATTCTATCTGACCCCGGGTGTGTGTTAGTTGCTCAGTCATGTCCAACTCTTTGCGACCCCATGAACTATAGCCCATCAGGCTTCTCTGTCCATAGAATTCTCCAGGCAAGAACACTGGAGTGGGTTGCCATGCTCTCCTCCAGGGGATCTTCCCAACCCAGGGATCGAACCCAGGTCTCCCACATTGCAGGCAGATTCTTTACCATCTGAGCCACCAGGGAAACCCTGGGAATAGCCCAAACCAAATTTCTTCTGAGGGAGGAGATGGTTGCTAAGCTCGGAGTGTGAGCTCCTGGTTAAAACTCAGGAAAGGAAGGCCAGATGGGATCAGCTTTATGAGAACAAGCCATTCTCTGAGAATCACTGGAGCAATGCTGCTCTGCTATCCTGAACAGTGAAAATGATGACAGAACTGTGGAGGGAGCCAGTTGGCAGGGCAGGAAGCTTGGCATCACACTTGGCAGAGATGAGGCTGATCTGTGGGGGAGGGCAATTTGAAGCTAAACAAGAGCTCACAGGGATGAAGGTTCAACCCTATAAAGCTCTGGCTCATCTTCCCAGCTCAGCAGGAAGACCATGCCCAGACTTGACTTCAGCAAGCCCCAATATTAAAAACACCCAGGACAGTCATGCCTTAAATCAGACAAACTTCCAGACCAGGATGTCTCAGACAGCAAGGAGGGAAAGTTGGGAAAGGAAAGGTCCAGTGAAAGGAATCTGATCCAGAGAGGGGTAGTCAAGTTTCCTATCAGTGTGAAAGCCTATGTCTTCAGCGGCTGATACCGTTAGTTAATAAATGAGGATTGATGTCTGAGCCACAAGAACAGGAGATGAATGCCATCTGCCCGTGTGCCCGTGTTAGAGAGGGTTCTATTGTAACACACAAGGGCTAAGCACAAAGTTCACTGACTCGGCTTGGAAACCTCTAATTATTTCTAACCAGCGTTAGAAATAATTCACTTTTATTTTTCTTATAAAATTGAAACAGCAGCAATTATAAGAAAAATCACCTGACTGCAAAACCTTTTTTAAACTTTAAAACAGTTATATTTTAAAATAACATTAATTGCCCCTTATACGTTCAACTGTGACAAGAAATATTTTTCTGAATGCAAGTGCATTTAGCGATATTATGACAATACACGTTGCAGTGTGAGTCCATGGTGTCATGAAGTATTTCCTAGCAGGGAAAGTTTGCTCTCTGATTTGAAAAGGGACACACGGGGAAAGAGCAGGACAGACTCACGTCAGCATGTGCTGAATCATCAGTCATCCACGCAGCCCTGAATGGGGACTCCCTGACTAAATAAGCTTACACTATGCTGTGCCAAAGATATTTTTGTTACTAGTATATTCAGCACGACATCTGAAAACAAAATAGAAGAAATCTTTTTAAATGTCTTCATTAAAACATTTTTTAAAGGGATTTCTGGTGCAAAAACTGCACTATTACTTTGGCAAGAACTCTACTGGAAAGACAGACACTGTACTGGTTTGACCTCTAAGAACTGACATTGAAGAACATATGTTATACTGAAGCATATATATATGCTCGGTCTTCTCCCTGAGCAAAGGAGAAGGGGTCAGAGTGCTGTGCTGTGGATCTGTGTTTCAACATTGTTCTGGGCAATATTTTAGGTTTCTAAGGTACAGAACCTTGAACTATCGGCCACCTCTGGTCTCCATCTAGAAATACAGATGGGTGGGTTTGGCCTACACTGGAGAAAACAAGACTAGATTATAATACTTTAGCAAATAGGACCTTCTTGGGACTTCCCGGTGGTCCAGTCGTCAAGCATCCACTTTGCAAGGCAGGGGACACAGCTTTGATCCCTGGTTGGGGAACAAGATTCCACATGCCATGGAGCAACTAAGCCCTCGCAGGGCAACTACAGAGCCCGTGAGCCTCAAGAAAGATCTCACACGATGTAAAGATCCCACACAACAAGGCCAATTAAATATTTTGTAAAAAATAAAAAAAAAAATAGGCCCTTCTTGCTTTACCCTCCTTCATTTCCTAGACCTCAGTCAGTCCACACAGCTTCTGAAGAAAAGCGTGAAATATGGCCCCAGGAGAATATGGTTTTATTAAACCATATTTCTCATTAAAGAGCTCTGCATTTCTGAGATGCCACTGGCCATCAGGACTACAGATAAAATTGAAAACCATATAGACAAGTATACATGCACATGCATATTCAGTGAGCAAGAATTCAGCATCACCTGGCATAAAACACAGTCAAGAACTGCTTCAACTATGAAGAACAGAAGCCACAGATCGCGTAAAAGGAAGTGACCGGAGAAGAAAAACCGAATGAACTAAAGCAGAACTAGGAAGAAGGGGGATACATACAACAGCTGAAAATCCAAAACGCCTCCGAAAGCTGAGATCAGAGACGAGACCAGGGCAAGCTCCCTCCCTCCAACTCACTTCTCCCTGCAGTGTGCCCTTGACTTTCCTGCACTGCATCTCCACCGCCCCTCCCCAGCAAGAATCTTCTAGAGACAAATCCAGAGATGCTCCTACTGTTCTGTCCACTCACTTCAAACATGGACAGCACTACTCAAGACTTTCCTGCACTGAACTTCCAGTGTCCCTCTCCAGCAAGAATCTTCTAGAAACAAATCCAGAGATGTTTCTAATGCTCTGTCCACTCACTTAGATGTAGACAACATGTCCACACACAGGACAGTCCTGCAGGGACCTACACCAACACTTGCAGATACACTCGCAGAGCATCTCCTCTTTATGTCACATTTAAGACGCTCATAGAGAACTCAGAACACTTCACAGACTGACATTGTTTTTTTAAAGGAGGGCAATGAGCTTTCCTGCCTTTAAGGTGAAACTAAATTTGGGTTTTTTTTTACCCAAAGGGGGAAATATCTTCTTAGCACCATGTGACATGCAGCTGGGTCTCCTTCTCTCTCTCTCTCTCTCTCTCTCTCTCTCTCTCTCTCTCCCTCCCCCCCATTGTCATGAAGGGAAGATGGGAACAACCTTCACATTTCCACTGCACCATGTGACATGCAGCTGGGTCTCCTTTTCTCTCTCTCTCTCTCACTCTCTCCCATTGTCATGAAGGGAAGATGGGAACAACCTTCACATTTCCACTGCACCATGTGACATGCAGCTGGGTCTCCTTTTCTCTCTCTCTCTCTCACTCTCTCCCATTGTCATGAAGGGAAGATGGGAACAACCTTCACATTTCCATTACCTCCACTCCTTCAGCTTCACAGTGAACAACCAGTTTTATCATTCGAAACAATGTACATTCTCAAAGCAAAACCAATGAACAGAACAGGCTGCCCGTCCTGGGTGTGATTTAGACAGAAGACGCTTCCAAATGGTCCAAATGGGCTACCTTCAAAGCTTCAACTGATGTCTAAAATTCCCCCATTAATGGTTCATGAGTTTACCTGAAGACACTGACTATATAAAAATGACTTATTGATGGAGGGGAATCCAGCTACAGTTCCTGAAATCAGAGTGAAGCTGCGGGAGGGAGTGGAGGATCTGCAGCCCTGCAGGGGGAGGCACTCTCTGCACACGGGGCACCGCCAGGCCTCCCCTGGGCCCCTCTCTCCACAGATCTCACACAGAGCCTGGCACTCTGCATATGTCTCCCTAATCGGGCACCTCCTGGTAGCAGCGGCATTCGCGGCTCCAGCCCACTTTGGCCTCAGTTTTCACTCTATACGCCAGGTTTGGGGATCCACTCCAAACTCAGTCTGGATCTTCTTGTTCCTCTGTTGCCTCTGCCAGCTGGCCTTGAGTTAATTACAGTCTGATGAAGGAGACTGACACATGAACAAATAATTACCATGCAGTGCTCTAAGTGCTAAAATAGAAGTAAGGCAAATGCTACAGGAATATCCAGTACTGCCTGGGAAAGTCTTCACAGAAAAGGGTGCAATTGAGTTTTAATCCTGAGACTTAAAATGATCTCACAAGAATCATTCCAGGGCCAATGAACCACCTGTGCAAAGAGATGAAGGCAAGAGCCAGCAGGGCCCCAGGATGGTGAGAAGTCCAGTGTGGCTGGAGCATAAGGTTTCAGAAAGGGCAGAAAGAGAGACAGAAGATGTGATTTGATGATCTCAGACATTTTCCCCCTGAATGTGTAACAGGGAGCCGACAGAGGTTAAACATGAGAATGCTATACTCACATTGGTGTTTTAAAAAGGGAACAAAGCCTACAGTAATTGTCAGACAGAGTAGCCATGTTAACATGACCTGTCAAATATCTCCTTCTCAAACAGTGGCTCCCACTGGGGAAGATGCTGCCCCCTGGGGACATCTGGCAATGTCTGGAGACAACTTCGGTTGTCACATCTGGCAGGGGTGGGAGCCTACGCTTGACATTTAGCGGGTAGAGGCAAGGGATGTTGCTAAACATTCTACAATACACAGGACAACCGCCTATAACAAAGCATTATTCAGGTCAAAATATCAATACTGCTAAGGTTAAGAAACCCTGTTCTAAAAGATGATATGGCCAGAGGGTACAAGATGACACAGCCCACAGGGACTCCCCAGAGAGGCAAAGAGGAGACCAGGAGATTGTGGGGCTTCTCACATTTTGTCCTGCCCCCACCAGCAGGTGTGATGCTAACACACCCATGCAACTTGGAGCTCGGCTTCTTTCTCTTGTTCCACGGGGTGAGAAGGACACTATTACTGCAATAACCTTGAATTTGACCCAATTGATTTTTTTTAAGGAAATCATTTGTAAACTTCAATACTCGATTAGTGACAAAGGTGTTTGCTGATCAAAGCAGGCTGATCAACGAGGTGCAGAATCCCTGCCTGGGGCAGTGCTCCAAGGGAGAAAGAGCCAGAACACCGCCTCCCTTTGGGCAGAATCAGTGACCTTTCAGTCCAAGTAGGAATGCATAGAAAAGCAGCTCCTCCCTCCTCTTCCTGAGCAGGAGTTGCTGATTCTCCAGGATTCTCTCCTCTACTGCCCCCCAGGCCAGAACATTCCCCAGGGGACAAACCCAAACTGCTGTTGCCATTTTAAATTCAAGTCCCAGTTCCTGGCGGGCTTAGAGACACTGGAGTTTTAAAATGTAAAATGGTAAAACAAGCCATGCTTGAAGCCCAATAATGTATTGGGAGTGGGGATATCAAAGTACATTCTACCCAGACCAAAAAGGAAAATAAAGCTTTTTTTCAGATAACATATTTTTGCTGCTTTCGTTCTCTTTGCTAGCTGCGTCTTCGGGGCTCACCTTCGTCTCATTAGCACTGCCTCCGCCACAACAGTTCAGCGGCTAGAAGCAGTTATTTGGAAGCAGGGTACAAGCACCAAACACAGGAGTCACGTTGAACTCCACAAAATGGAGAAACTGCCCTCTTGCTGGTTCTCAGTTGAGGAAACGGGATTGCATTTAAAAGACAATGCCTGTGAAAGAGCTTGGGCAGTGTCAGGTAGTTAGAATAGGAAACAGGAGTCCAGAATGGCCGTGGCTAAAAGACAAGGAAGGGAAAGGCCCGCGAAAATAGAATAAAGGAAGGTCCAAGGACCAGAGTGAGGACTCCAGATAGAATAAACAGCACTCCTGGCTAAGCCCAATTTGCATAGGGCAGGCCCATGGGAAGGGAAAAACATAAAAAGAGGAGCCAAAGGGCTCTCTCTCCCTCTCCCTCCCTCCCACCCACCCCCAAAACCCCAACCCCCGCCCCACCCACATGCTGGCATGCTGCCCCACTCTCTTCTTTTCGCATCTTTGAGTCGGCATGCCCTAACATCTCAAGGATGGATTCTCTTGCTATTATCCAAATAAAATAGAGCTGTAACACTAATTTGTCTAACAGCTATAACACAGTCTGTCCAAGACCCGAGAGCTGTGACGCGCCGAGGGTTTTAATGTCCGTCGCTCCAAATTTCTGTTGTGACAAGACAGAACCGAGCATACACTCGCTTGACAGGCAGGAAACAGAATTTCATAGATTCAGACTACAGCATGGGGCTGGGAAGAGACCTGGGACTCTGCAAGACGTGCGGATTGAAGGGATCGTTACAGAGCGCTGTTGTCTGCACAGTGTGCTCCTGGAAGGACGCAGTGGAAAGCGGCAGCGGTGGTTGCTGCTGGGGAGGACGCAGAGGGTGTCAAGGAGCAGAGGAAGGGAAACAGTCACTGTTCACAGTGGGCCCTTCTGTAAGCTCTGAATGCTGGATCGTGGACATGCATCACCTACACATAAATCATCATCATCATTTAAGAGACAAACGAATGATATAAACCCCACAGAAAAGGGGACTTTCCTCATGGGCCAGCGGTTAAGACCACGAGCTTCCAATGCAAGTGTGCAGGTTCAATCCCTGCTCAGGGAACTAAGATCCACATGCTATGTGGCTTGGCTAAAAAAAAAAAAAAAAAGAAATTTTAACTTTAAAAATAAATAAAACTCACAAAAATGAGCCTGTACAAACAATCCCAAGTTGGCGAATCTCAAGTTCCCATGCTTTCATTTAGCATCCTCTTGTTGTGTGGTTGGGGGAGTTGTGAAAGAAGAGAACACCAAGATCAACAGTGGGAGCTAAAATTCACTTCTGAGCTCTCAGCTCTGACTCCCAACCACCAGGAGCTCCTCCGTCTGGAGGTCCCTTCCATGGGCCTCTCCAAGACAGGATGCTCCAAATTCAAATCCCCCTCTTGTTTCCCTCTTTCCTTCCCTCTTTCCTCCAAGCCTAAGCCCCTTCTGATATTTTCCAGTATTATTAGAAACAACTACCCATCCGGCTTCCCAATCTAAAAGCCTGAGCACCGCCTTAGGGACCGTCTCACACTCATTACAGTTGCAAATACTGTAAATTCCATCTTAACGACGCGTTTCACGCAGGTGTCCTCTCCTGCTGTCCTACTGATGCCTTACACACCGTCTTCCTTCCCTGGAATGGGACCTCCCACCAGTCTCCCGGCGAGTTCATGCTCCATGTGTCCCAGCCCTCACCCCCATCAGCTTCTTTAAACACGATGACTTCATCATGCTGAGGAGCCTTGGATAGCTCCCTGCTGCCTACAGAATTAAGTCCAAATGCCCTATTTTGACAAATGACTGTATACATTGTGCACCAGTCGATCCTATCCATCCTCAAGGAAAGCAACCCTGAATATTCATTGGAAGGACTGATGTTGAAGCTGAAACTCCAATACTTTGGCCACCTGATATGAAGAGCCGACTCATTGGAAAAGACCCTGATGCTGGGAAAGACTGAAGGTAAAAGGAGAAGAGGGTGGCAGAGGATGAGATAGTTGGCTGGGATCATCCACTAAGAGGACATGAGTTTGAGCAAATTCTGGGAGATGGTGAAGTACAGGCTTCCCTATACTGCAGTCCATGGGGACGCAAAGAGTTGGACTGAGCGACTGAACAACAAAACTGTGAACAGAAGAATCATTTCACCCCTAACACATGCCTGCGCTCTGACCACTCTGAAGTAATCAGCCTTGCTCATTTCTGCCTCTCCCTGCCTCCACATCTTTGCACTGGTTGTTTCCTTGACTTGAAAGCTTCCCCCTCACCCCACTTTGCTTATCCAAAGAGAAATTCCTGTCCACCCTTCTAGACCCCTACTCATCTTACATTTCCTCTGAAAAGCCTGTTAGGACTGCTCCCTCCTCTTTGCTCCTCTGACACTCTGCCCATATACCCCCTCACCACACTGTTTCATAATTGTTTATGTTTCTATCTCTCCTGCCAGAAAAGTCAGAGGCTTTAAAAAAAAAAAAAGCAGCTGCTATATTTTATTCATCTTTGAATCCGCTGCACCTCCCTGCTAGCATTGCACATAAATGTTTGCTGAATGAATTGGCAGCAAGTACTTTGGTAAAAATATAACACATTATTCCCCCAATTCTATAGACCTCTGTGGCTAAAATCTCATTTCTTTGGCCTCTCTCTCTCTGCATACCTATTGGCACGCTACCACAGGTCTCAGGAGGGCCGGTTATTCAAACAGAGCTAACAAAGTGCCTGCTATTTGTAAACAGGGCCATTTGTAAACCCTCTGGGCTAGATTTAGAGATTGCCTATCCAACTCTAACAGCAATTCTTTGAGCACTCATCCACTCTAACAAGTGTTTCTTTCCCAAATGTCTGGAGTCCTATAAGTAACCTTTGTTTACCCTGAAAACATTTTCAGGGCAGCTGAAAGGAACTAAAAATAAAACATAAAAAATAAAAACCATGTAGTGACCCTACTGGGACCCACCTATCAGTGAGCGTCCGGTCCCCTGGGGCGGGGCGGGGTGGGGGGGCGCTTCAGAGACTCAGCTCTGAGCCCTGGCACTTCCGCTGTCATCAGCTACTTTACTGCCTGAACCTCCGAGGCTCTCTGCTCCCTAGCGAAGACCTTGACAGTCCATTAATCACAAGACTATTCAGGTAAAACAGCATCACAAGCAAAGTGATCAGCTTGGTGGCCCGAGGAACAGTGGTCTTTAGGGTTCCTGGACCCCATTCCTCTCAAATAAAGTGGGCGCTGACCGCCGTCCCAGTGTGGTGGTCTCCGCCCCACCCAGGCTTCCAGTGCGAGTACTCACGGCTCCGGGGTGTAGAGGGGGTCCGAGCCGTGGCGGACGTACTGAGTGCAGTGGAACACTCTGTAGGCCAGTCCCGCCAGGAAGTCCCGAGGGCTCAGGTATCCGGCCACTGGCCTCACCGTGAAGCCAGATCTTTCTGAAGAGGTAACAGAAAGAGTCAACTAAGTATTAAGGCGACAGGACTTGACGGCCCAAGCAGGGCTTCCTATTATTTTTAAGGACGTTCCAGAAACAATGTAATCAAGGTTCTAAAACTCTTGACAATTGAGTGACATACACTGTTAACAGCTATCACATTTGTGGCTTCTGATAACTAAAATATACTCACGAATGATGGTTTCCAGGGGAACAAGACATTCATTAAAATGGAAAGAAAGGTAAAAAAAAATAGGATTTAAATTCAGAGACCAAATTAGGATAAGAAAGCTCAAATGCACAGAAGACTACAATGTAAACTTTTGGTGGTGAGCACACTAGACTGCACACAGAAACCGAAATGTAAGGTTGTACACACGAAACTTATCTAATATTCCAAACCAATGTGGCCTTGATAAGAAATAAATTATTTTAAAAGACATCAGATTGTGAAAGATTGCTACACATTTTGTGCTTCTATTTACGTGATGCCCAAACAAGGAAAACCTATAGACAGAAAGCGAATCGGTGGTTTCCTAGGGCTAAGGATAGGAACAAGGATTGATTATAAAGGAGCAAAAGAAAACTTTCTGTAGTGATAGAAATGTTGTAAAACTGAATTGTTGTAATGGCTACAATTCTATAAATTTACTAACATCACTGACTTGTACAGTTACAAAGGGTAAATTTTATTTTATGTAAACTATACCTCAATGAAGCTGCTAAAAAACATAAATAAAATATAGTGATGCTTACCATGTATCACTTGATATCTTTCTAAAGACACACCTAGATAAGAATACTTTCTGTGTGTATGTGGTCAGTGAACACACTGCCAATTTAGCCTGTTGACTAGCACTATGGAACTGGTTCACACTACAGCTTTTTATTGATAGTCAAACCTATGGTTTTTCTAGCAGTCATGTACGGATTTGAGAGCTGGACCGTAAAGAAGACTGAGTGTCAAAGAATTGATGCTTTTGAACTGTGGTGCTGGAGAAGACTCTTGAGAGTCCTTTGGACTGCAAGAAGATCAAGCTAGTCAATCCTAAAGGAAATCAACCCTGAATACTCATTGGAAGGACTGATGCTGAAGCTGAATCCCCAAAACTTTGGCCACCTGATGTGAAGAACTGACTCTGGAAAAGACCCTGATGCTGGAAAAGATTGAAGGCAGGAGGAGAAGGGGGCGACAGAGGATGAGATGGTCGGATGGCACCAATGACTCAACAGACATGAGTTTGGACAGGCTCCTGGAGATGGTGAGGGACAGGGAAGCCTGGCGTGCTGCAGTCCACAGCGTCAGAAAGCGCTGGACACGATCAGGCTACTGAACAACAGCAGCCCCCTAACCCCTTCATTCTCCATTGTCCTATTCCATTTCTTTGATATTATGAAAACAATTATATTAATTGTGAAAATTTGAAAGATACACTAAAGCTCTACCTGCTCTATTGGTTTGTGGTAAGAGGACAAAAACAAAATAAGCAGAATACAATAAAATCTATGAAAATCACACTAGATGGCTAACCCAGTTAAAGACTGCCTCATGCTTCCTGCTCATCAGACCCCACAAAAAAACGACAGGAGGGCTCTTCTCTCTGATACCAGCACTGTAAAGGCTCCCATTTTGAAAACCTCAGTTCATTCGGAAAGCACCTTTGAATGGTTAGAAATAGTTTTAAAGATAAAAACCAATTAAGTGTATAAAACAAGTCCACCCTGGGATCCTGGGTACCTACAGGGAAATAACCCTATTCTCAGATATCCTCATGCCTATGATTCTAACAATATTAAGGTCATTCCAAAAGTTTCCAGGTAGATTCATTATTCCCCACTGAAAATCAAAAAGATAAGTGTGTATTTTCTTCTTTTTGTATTCTATGCCAGTATCCCACATGTGGGGTACAAGAGGCCATTCTTTAATAGCTGTATATTTTATTTTCTTATAAATTTTAAAATGTGTATCTATCACATCAAGAACTTTGACTTTGTGAATACCATTGCTTAAGAAGTTTCTTTTTAAAATCTGGTATTTTAAAAGTGGTCAACTAAAAGAAATAAAAATACACACAACTTATATTGTGCTTGCTGTTTACCAATGAATGATGCAAACTGAGTACCCAGGACATCCAGTTCAGCAAGGGTGGTGAAAAACAATAGCAATAATAGTAGCGATCATAACTGAAACTCTGGTACGCTTAATGTGTACCCAGCAACAACTTTAGGCACACATTGTTAGTTTCCCCTCCCAACCTTGTAAAGTAGATAAAATTATGATCTCTGTCTGCAGACAGGAAATGGAGGCAAAGAGAAGTTAAGGCAATTCATCCATCTAAGGTCACATAGCCAGGAACTGGTGGAGCCGGGCCTCAACCCCAGGCATTCTGCATCCAGAATCTGTTCTGTACCATACTGCCTCTCATAAAAATATTAAATTAGGTAACAGATATGGAAAATATTAAGATGGTAATGTAATTACTGGGGTTTGAGAAACAAAGCAGTAAAAAGCAATCCTCATAGGAGTAATCAAGCCCATGGTAAATATATAATACATAACTCCATGGGAAACAAAGAGAGGCAAGCCAGAGGCGGGGCCATCAGGTAGCATGGAATCTAGTTAAAACCAGCATAAGGTATCACATAATTAGGGGCTAATTGAGTGATACTGATCAGCGGTTCTTAATCTCTTTCAGTAACAAATGCCATGGATGGCAACCATGCCCAGGGCCCTCCCATCACGCTAAGGGTGGTTCCCAGGGGACCCGCTGTCAGGCCATGCCTGCCTTTCCCCTGATACACACATGATCTGGGATGAAATTGGGAAAGGGAGAGGTCACAGTGGCTGTTACGATCAGGATTTAGAGAGAATCCAGGACTTGCTCCAAGTCTTGAGGAACACAAAGAATTTGAGTAGGTGGAGGGATGACGGTGGTGCTGGAGAAGACTCCTGAGGGTCCCTGGGACAGCAAGGAGGTCAAACAGTCCATCCTAAAGGAAAGCAACCCTGAGTACTCATTGGAAGGGATAACGCTGAAGCTCCAATACTTCGGTCACATGATGCAAAGAGCCGACTCATTGGAACAGACCTTGATGCTGGGAAGGCAGAAGAAGAGGGTGACAGAGGATGAGATGGTGGGACGGCACCACTGATTCAATGGACACGAACTTGGGCAAACTCCAGGAGATGGTGACAACCAGGGAAGCCTGGCACACTACAGTCCATGGGTTTGCAAAGTCAGATACAATTTGGCAACTGAACAACAAGGGACAACTATGCTAGCAAGTCACAGAGCCTAAGTAATGACATGAAGACCCACAGCTAGAACAAAGGGTTTGTGCAGGAGACACCCTGGGTCAGGGCCGTGAGCTGAGGATGAGCAGCCAAGAGCTTGCCTCTGTTATAAAGCAGAGGCCAGCAAACTATGGTCTGTAGTCCAAACCCAGGTTGCTGCCTGTTCGTATACACCTGTGAGCTAAGAATAGTTTCTGCCTTTTCAAATGTTCACATTTAAACAGTGATATGCTGCTGCTGCTAAGTCACGTCAGTCATGTCCGACTCTGTGTGACCCCATAGACAGCAGCCCACCAGGCTCCCCCGTCCCTAGGATTCTCCGGGCAAGAAAACTGGAGTGGGTTGCCATTTCCTTCTCCAGTGCATGAAAGTGAAAAGTGGAAATGAACTCGCTCAGTCGTGTCTGACTCTTAGCGACCCCATGGACTGCAGCCCACCAGGCTCCTCCATCCATGGGATTTTCCAGGCAAGAGTACTGGAGTGGGTTGCCACTGCCTTCTCCCAAACAGTGATATAAGTATGTACTAATAGCCTCAATTTTGGCTCCTGGCCCACACAACCTAAAATATTTACTGTCCATCTGGACTCTTACCAAAAAAAATTTAAAGTTTACCAACTCAGTAAAATCAAGGGGAAGCCACTGATAGCTTCTGAGCACAGATGCCAGGAACAAAGGAACTCTCTAGGGAGCTTCACCTGGGAGCTATGGACAGGAGAGGAGAGGGGAGGAGAGACTGCTGTCAGGGATGCAACGATGAGGCCTCAGTGCGAGTGTGGCACTGGATGGAAGGAAAAGGACAGGCTCAGTACGGGGCGCAAGCTAGCAGTGGCAGGCCCTCAGACTGGGGCAAGCTCAGCTCCAGTTAGGCCCTTCCCATAAGCCCCTGCTCTGATGCCCTGGGCCTGGGAGTACATTCCCTTAGATGGCAAAATGAACTTTACTCATGTAATTAAGGTAAGGGTCTTGCGCTGGGGCCATCAGCCCAGATTATCCCGGTGGGGTCACTCACAAGCACGCTTCTGAGAGGCAGGCAGGAGGGTCAGAGAAGGAGGCAAGTAGGTGATGGAAGCAAAGGTCAGAGTGAGGCGAGGAAGGGGCTCTGTGGGAAGGTATGCAGATAGACTCTAGAAGCTGAAAAGGAAGGAAACAGAAGTCTCCAGAGGGATCCAGCCTTGCCAAGACCTTGATTTTAGACTTCTAACCTTCAGAACTTTAGGATAATACATTCATGTTAAGTCACTAAGCCTGTGGTAATTTGTTACAGCTGAGTAAGAAGCTTCTACAAAGGCTGATGAAGTGTCTCGGGAAGAGGGTGGGTAGGACTTCAGAGAAAGAGTGTTACGGAGCAGGACTCTCTGAGGCCTTCCCAGAATAGACCCCATCCGTGTCCTCTGCCTGCCTTTTGTCTGTGGAAAACTCTTTGCCAATGAATAAATTTAATCAGAGAAGTAAGAAGAGAAAGGAAAACAGTCAAGCAAGCCAAAATAATAATACTGCAGCCATTAAACAAAGTCAAGGACCTTTCATTCTTCCTCAAGGAATATGGACAATATTGTGAGCCGTGTTCTTTGAGCTGTTTTGCAGAAACTGAAACCTCCACCAGGTGGAAGAAGTTAACTGTGTACTGCCCACAAGCACGTACACCCCAGACTACTCGCAATTACCTCCCCACCAGCCAACTAGAAAAACCTTCCACGAGCTGCTCACAGCCTGCTCCTGGAAGGAACACTCCCAGACTCCTCAGTAGGCCCCCAGGGTGGGACACGTAGTTCTGAGGGCATTGACGTGCTGTGGCCCCCTTTGCCTGGAGCAATAAAACTACTCCTTAGGCGACAGGCGTCCTTAGCACCTGAGCCTAAAGAATCAATCACTCCCGATAGAAACGGGGAAGGCAGGCGAGGAAGGAAGCTCCAGAGAGGGAAACAGGCAGCAAGATTTCAGCTTTTAGAGCCGGCGTACTTGAAACGGGGGAGAGAGAGAGAAGAGCAGAACCCGAGGACTCAGCCACAGTGAAGGACAGAGCAAGCAGCAGGACCACGCTGAAGCTTCACCTCCACCCCCAGCCCTGCGAGAGCCCAGAGCTTTCCCGGTCGCCATCCCAGCAGGGTCGGCAAGGACAGCGGCCACACAGAGAGCCCGCGTGCCAGGTGCCTCCGCCTCCCCGTGTTCACTGCCGTGCCGCCACCGCCGCCACCCTGAGCGTGACTTACATCAGCACTTGAGTGATCTGACCGACTCTCTGCCAGAGGAAAGTCACTGTGCTCAACATTATCCGTGATATTTCTTCATCCAGTATAAAACTTGGTTTCACTTGTGAGCGCTAGTGTAATAAACTGTTCGGTTGTTCACCTGCTTCCCACAGGTGGCCCAGGTACTGTCGGAGCAGCCCTCTCTTTTTAAACCAGAGGGAGTCCTACCTTGTTTGGGAAAAGGGCAATCGCTACCCGCTGTGTCCCTGGCAGGCCCACGAGGACGCTTAGCCTGAAAGAGCCCGTGTGGAGCGCACCTTTCAGAAACGCCGCGACGTCTTCCAGCTGGGGCACGTTGTCCTCCCTGTAGCCGCAGTGTTTCGTCAGCAGAGGGAAGTTTTTCAAATACTCCCGGCAGGCGTGAGTGGGATAGAGTTTGGAGAGCTCCCGGAACACGACGCCCCAAGTCTTGGTCTCTTCCTCCGTGTACTCCACCCTGGGGATAGGCTGACCGCTAGGCAGCAGAGAGGAGAAAAGCATGAGTCTAGCTCCGCGCCTCTATGTGCGTGCGTCCCCGCCCTCGCGCACATGCGAGTCAGCTTGCGGCAGAGTGGGATGCCTGAGCGTCTCAAACGCTCCCACTAAGTGTTCTGTCCTTGAAGCAAATGCTAACACTCTTAAGTTTGTGTTTGTGTTTAAACTTTCACATAAACGATTTGTTATGTCTTCACACATCCTTCTGGACACTTGATGAAATTTTTGTTCTGATGCTGGGATCCGTAACAAGGTAAGAGCTCTGGGTTGAAGGAACTGGTTTATGTATAAAACTGTGCTCTGAGGACTTTGTCTGCAATCCCCTGACACCAGTAAAACATGGATATTGCTTTTTGAAAATAAAATTACCCATAGATCCTCTGTCCTTTGGGGGAGCTGGCCTCAATCTCCAAGGATAATTTTGAGGTTATTTGTTCAGTTTGCAATATCCTGGGAAACACTAAAGGACTGTGGAATTTAAGAGTTTTGCAAACTGCAAAATGGGAGCATTTATTAGACATCATGCTAAGGGGTGCACACATTAAGACCTGTTAGGAGAGAGGACAGCAAACTTTTTCTGTAAAAAGCAAAAAAGTAAGTATTTTAGGCTTATATGCCATGCAGTCTCTATCAAAACTGCTCACTTCTGCCATCATATCTTGAAGACAGCCACAGATAAGATGTAAACACAAGAATGTAGCTATGTTCTAATAGAACTTGGATTCCATAAGTCATAGGGAGCTGACGTCTGGTTTGGAACACTGAGAGGCAGCCCTGGACGAGAGTGGTCAGGGAGAGCTTCCTGGAGGAGGCACAACTTAAGGTGAGAATGTTGGCCAAGCAGGATGTGCAGGTTCCCTGACAGAAAGTTGAGTTTAAAAATGCTCTTCTAATAACAGACGGAAGGAGAAGGGGGCAGCAGAGGATGAGATGGTTACATAGCATCACTGACTGGACATTAATTTGAGCAAACTCCAGGAGACAGTGGAGGACAGAGGAGCCTGGCGTGCTGCAGTCCATGAGGTCACAAGGAGTCGGACACGACTTCTCAACTGAAACAACAACAAAAACAGCAGATGGCAGCCAGGAGCAGAGACCAGAGCTCCCGAGGCCACGCGAGCCAGAAGGAAGTGGAGAATATGGACATGTACTTTCGAAAACTATTGCTTGAGGAAGCAGAATCTGAATTTAGCCTCTGATTACGAAACCTATTCTGAAAGTGAAGTTGGGCTTGGAGAAAACTCCTCATGACATGTTCAACAGTTACCAGCCACATCCCCTGACCGCCATCCCCAGCCACTTGTCACAGGTTCTACCCCGCAGTCAACAAAGACCCACACAGCGTATGGAAGTCCAACACACACACGCATAAGGCTAGGGAGTCTCTCTCTGTGAGCTCATAAACCAGCCTGCACAGCAGCCCCCCAGGAGCGCAGGCACAGGCAGCCACTGCCCCTCAAGCTGCTCCACGCTGTGGTCACTCAGAAGAACCCCTGGGGCAGCGCAAAGGGGTGGGGAACAGTAATCAGAGCAGGCTCACAGCAGATCCTGCTCCCACTCTACAGACTTCAAAAGTTCTTACCAAAATGCTTTCTAAGGTTCAGGTTCAAATGTGCTTCCCATCATCCCAAATTATTTTTATTTTTAAAAAACTAACGGCAGTACGTGAAGGATGAATGAATAACACATACTGAAGAAAAACCCAGAAATTAACATTTATTTTCTCTAAGTACCAAGACTAGGGCTTATGACAAACCAAATTAGAACACGATTAGCCTTGTTTGAATTTGATTGTTGATAATAAATAAAAAATTACAACCTGGCAAATATTTGCTGTGAAGATTAAGACTGCTAAAAATTAGCATCGTGATGAATTAGAAGAAAGCTTGAAATGAAGAGTAAAAATAGAAAGGATGTAAGGAAATAAAAATATAAGCGATCTGCCTCTGGTACTAGAAAATTCAACACAATCAATCTAAGGCAGGGAAGACGATAACACTCATAAGGGCTGGGCAAATCAGAAGGTAGAAAGCGATGAGGCTGAAACAACACATGAAATATTGAGAAGCCATTTGAAAAGAATCGTGAGGTCAAACTTTTCCCTTCGACATCAATCTGCAAACATGCAGCATTTCAAAGGGGAACTGACTGTAGCCAACAGGAAGTAGAAGACAGACAAGTGTGAGCTGGGGGTAGAGAGAAAGGGCGATACAGACCCTCCTCCACTTACAGTGGGTTAATCGTAACAAATTGAAAATATCGCTGTCACAAACCCCTTTAAGACACCTAAGCTACCCAACGTGATGGCTTAGTCTGCTGCTGCTGCTGCTGCTAAGTTGCTTCAGTCATGTCTGACTCTGTGCAACCCCATAGACGGCAGCTCATCAGGCTCCCCCGTCCCTAGGATTCTCCAGGCAAGAACACTGGAGTGGGTTGCCATTTCCTTCTCCAATGGCTTAGTCTAGCCTATGTTAAATGTGCTCAGAACACTCACATTATTGGCCTACACGTGGGCAAAATCATCTAACACAAAATCTGTTTTATAATAAAGTGGTGAGTATCTCATGCAACTTATGGAATACGGTACTGAAAGTGAAAAATAGAATGGTACCTGGCTTCGGAATCAGGTGGCTGACTGTGGCTCCCTGCCACAGCCCAACATCATGAGAATTTCTCTGCATACCACATTGAGAAAAAAGATCAAAATTCAAAGGACAGTTTCTCCTGAATGCATTTCACTTTCATACCATATTGAGGTGGAATCATCATTAAGTTGAGGACTATCTGTATTACTCTCTGTTACTTACTAATGAATTTCCAGCATCGCAATCTTGGGGGTACAGATGGTCACACAGAGTCTCATCTGTCCCCACTTGTCTGTCCTGCCTGGGTAACTAATGAGGCTGCTCTCTGAGTGAATGGCTGGTGGAGTGCTCTGCTGCTTCCCCGAAGAGGTAATTCTCACTGATCGTAGAAAGAAATTTCTTACCCTGCTCTGACCCTTTCATCCTGGGTAACTATTTAAGGTAAATGTTTAAATATCAGCTTCACACCAAGTAAAGGCTGCTACTTCTAAGTTGCTTCAGTTGTGTCCGACTCTGTGCGACCCCAAAGATGGCAGCCCACCAGGCTCCCCCATTCCTGGGCTTCTTCAGGCAAGAACACTGGAGTGGGTTGCCATTTCCTTCTCCAATGCATGAAAGGAAAAGTGAAAGTGAAGTCGCTCAGTCATGTCTGACTCTTAGCGACCCCATGGACTGCAGCCCTCCAGGCTCCTCCGTCCATGGGATTTTCCAGGCGAGAGTACTGGAGTGGGGTGCCATTGTTTTACCCGTTTATTTTTTGTTAAAAATATCCCTAAAACAGACAAAAGACATTTCCCATTTTTCTATGTAGTTAATACAGGTATATAATAATAGCTCATTTTTGAGAGCTTCCTATGGCCAGTTTTTTTAAGTTCAGCCTTTTTATTTAACTTAGTCCATTTGATTCTCACAACTTCATTGAAGTAGACCCCCACACACACTTTAAAGATAAGGATAGTAAGGCTCAGAGAAGCTAAGTCATTTGGCTAAAATCATGGCACCAAGCTTAAAACTCAGTCTGTCAGGTTAAAGACTGGCTGTGGTCTTAACCGATTAGCATACACCTATGAAATAAAGAATTTATTCCAGGTACCAGCTTATTTCCACATACCAAATTAAAATAAGGCTTATAGGTATCCATACTTAAATACAGAAAGCCTCATATGTTATCACAGTAGCAGCATGTGTCTGTAGATCCCACAAAGTCCTGTCTTCTTGATTTACTCATGTGACCTTCTCAGGGAGCCTACCAGCTAGCGCTGGGGGCACCAGGAATGCAGGGGCACCACATATTTTTTTTTTTAACTTTGAGATTTGACGTTTAGAAAAATAAAAATGGTAGTCATGAGAAAAATCGGAATGTGCTACACTTCTCTGTACTTGTCATGGGATTGTAGGCCTTTTGTGAATTATGCATGAGCATGACAGAGTCGTGTCCTGATCTTTCTAGGGCCTAGGACCTATACCCACATATCACTATGCATCTATCCTTGGGTACACATCATAACACACACGTAATAGGCATCACATCCCCGCATCCTAAAACTCTGCTCTCCCACAGCTGAAGTCCTGAAGCAGTCCATATTCTAGAGAGAGCTCCCAGCAACTGGTGCTGACCACCTCCCTGCAGGGCTTGGTAGGAGGAGTGGAAATGGCTCTCCCACCAGCAAACCCCTCTCATACCAACCTTCCTGCCTCACCAAACCTCACCCACCAGTCTAACAGGGAGACAGACACGCATGACTGCAAAGGAGGCCAGTGTTGGAGGGGAAATCACTGCTCTTTCTCCTTCTCTAAGGGGAGAGGGCAGCCTGGGCCACAGAATCATTTATAAGGCCTCCAGAGCCCTCGAGAGGTAGGGTCTGGCCTCTCTTTTCCCATCTGGACGCTTGCGGAGCAGAATATCCATGCCCTCCCTGGTGCTATCACCAGAATGGACAGTAGAGGGCTTCCCTGGGGGTCCAGTGGTTAAGAACCCAACTCGCAGTGCAGGAGACACTGGTTTGATCCTTGGTCGGGGAAGATCCCACATGCCATAGGACAACAAACCCCACGCGCCACAACGACGGAACCCATGAGCCACATGACTAAAGCCAGTGTGGCCCAGAGCCCATGCTCTGCGACGGAAGAAGCCTCTGCAGTGAGAAGCCTGTGCGACTGGAGAGGACCTCCTGCCCGCCACAGCTGGAGAAGGCGCCCATGCAGCCGAAGACCAGCACAGGCAAAACAGATAAATAGTAACATTTTAAAACAGAAGAAACAAAAGAACGGATTGGTAGAGATGGCCCCAGAGAGTGTCTGGAGGCCCCGGAATGTGGTGTGTTCCGGGGAGGATGAGCGCACCCTGGACAGGCGTCCTCTAAACCTGAGGTTCACGGGAACGTGGCGTGGTGCCCGGTGACGGCTAGAAGCCTCCACAGGACCCACGTGCTGTGCCCGCCAGGAAGATGGGCAGCCCCACTCCAGCAGTGCTGCTCAGCTCTCAGGGGACAGAGGGGGGCTCCAGGGCTCCCCTCAGGCCTGACGAGGCGGCACTAACAGCCAGGTGCATGCGGGAGGGGTGCCCAAACTCAGACGCAGTACAGACCACCTCATCAGAAAGAACCTTTCCAAACCAGGGTGCAAGAGGCCTGCGACCTGCCCACCCCTGACATTCAAACAACCCTACAAAACGCCCTCAGCCTCCTATCTCCCTCCTCCCAGTGCCCAACTCCAGAGGAACCAAGTCCTAGAAGAGAGAAGAGAAGGAAAGATATCTCCAAACCATGCACACACACACACACACACACACACACACACACTCCAAAGAACTGAGGAGGAGAATACACTTTGAACCAAATTTGAGATTAAGCTCTTTTTAAATGAATGGGCCTAGGTCTTAAATACCCTGGTAAGACTATTCTAATAATTGAAAATGACAGGAAATTAGATGTTGCTAAGGAACTTGCTTCCCAGCAGGAAAGTAGGATTCAACATGATACAGTTAAAAGCAGTGAGTGGGGAAAATAAAATCATTTTACATTTACATCGGTATAAACCCCAACAAGATGAGACACCTCAACAAACTAATTACAAGTGAATATTATAATTAGATCTCTAGGGAGTCTCCTCCACTTCTATGGAATTAGTTGCGATTCCAGAATTCTAAACAACCACCAAAATTATTGCTCATAGATTCCTAAGTCACTAGAGAAACACAGATGTGACTTTCAGTAATTACCACTCATCGCGGATTCTGCCCTCTTGCCAAAGAATGGCCAACTAAGATGTTACAAACACGATAGGGAACCATCGCTCAGCCAGGACAGTGTGAGGAAAAGGACCAGAACCTTCACCATCAGGATTTAGCTTGACGACAGGAAAAACTTCCTGGTACCATATGTGACTCAGAGATGACTGAGAACTTCCTTGGGAAATACGGAAGGCTGTGGGAGGCATCCTTCTGCCTGGACAGTAAAATCCCACTTTTTCTAGAGGCAGGGTGATGATTCTGAAAAGTCTGTTCCTTACAGAGAGGAGAGGGTGGAAAGTACATAGACAAACCTAACTGGAGGCAGGTACAGATAGAACTAAGGTTTCCCAGGTGGCGCTAGTGGTAGAGAACCCACCTGCCAGTTCAGGGGACATAAGAGACATAGGTTCGATGCCTGGGTCAGGAAGATCCCCTGGAGGCAGGCACGGCAACCTCCCAGTATCCTTGCCTGGAGAATCCCATGGACAGAGGGGCCTGGACTCCAGCCCATAGGGTCGCAGAGTCAGACACAACTGAAGTGACTTAGCACACATGCACAGGGTTATTCTCTGTAAGTCCTGAGCTTGTTAAAACAATGCTGCTTAACAACCACACTTTTACACTGAAATCCAGGAACATCCACCCCCACTGAGGCTGAAGTTACGGAAGTTCTCCCTACAGCCAGATGAATAAGCTTTTGTTTTAACTATTTGTCTGATCTCCTCCACCAGGTCCAACAGCAAGCTCCTTTTCTTATACATATATGTATAAGAAATTTTTTAATTTGGGGGATTGGAAAACATTTGATTATGGCGGTCCAGCCTGGCTACCTCCTGGAGTCCCTGCTGCTAAAATTCCCAATAGGACATGCAGTTTCTCTGCTTGTGTTATCTTTAGAGGAACTCTGGGGTCAAGAAGCAATTCCCCTACTCAGTGGAGGAAGATGTGACAGGCTGCAACTGACAGTAATCACCTCAGGATGGCAAGGCTGGCTGAATCATGATGCAGGCTGTGTTCTTGGGAAACAGATGGATTTCCTCTGTGGCAAGGACTAAACAGAGCAGAAGAGAAACTGAGAATTGTTTAAGGGGGGATGGGTGAATCTGGTATTAACAGAAACAGGGACAGACTCATTTTCTATTTTATTTCATTACACATTCCTCGGGGCAGGGGATGCCTCACTTACTCAAGCGCTGCCCCTTTCACCTCTGCCTCATCTCTCCTCTCCTTTCCCATCTTAGGCATTTCTCTTGTGATGGACACTTCCACCTGGGACTGCTGAAGGGAAATGAGAAGAGGCGACATGTAAAAATCCATCTATTTTGCAACTCATTAGCAATTGGCAGCTCCTCTGAGGGGTTGGTCAAAGCCTTTGGAGAAAGATTATTGGAACAGGAAGGCATGAGGTTTCTGTTCCTCCTCAAATCGAGACATGTGTGCTGCGCTTCTCACTGGGCATACCCTGAATTCTGCCTCATTCCCAGGGAGCTATCTGTAATTCACCTTCTCTCCTTCTCATCCAGAGCACATAAGAATATGGCAAAGTGAGACTGACATGATTCCAACATTATTCTAAGAATAATCTTGATTTTGATTTAATGTAATTTTAAAAAGCAGAGACATCACTTTGCTGACAAAGGTCTGTATAGTCAAAGCTATGTTTTTTCCAGGAGTCATGTACGGATGTGAGAGTTGGATCATAAAGAAGGCTGAGGACCAAAGAACTGATGCTTTCAAACTGTGGTGCTAGAGAAGTCCCTTCAGAATCCCTTGGACAGCAAGGAGATCAAACCAGTCAATCCTAAAGGAAATCATCTCTGAAAATCATTGGAAGGACTGATGCTGAAGCTCCAATACTTTGGCCATGTGATGCAAAGAGCCAACTGAGTGAGTGGAAAAGACCCTGATGCTAGGAAAGATTAAGGGCAGGAGAAGGGGACAACAGAGGAGAAGCAGGTGACAGAGGATGAGATGGACGGCATCATCGACTCAATGGACGTGAGTTTGAACAAACTCTGGGAGATAGTGAAGGATATAGTGAAAGAGGAGATAGTGAAAGGAGAAATTGAAAGAGAGAGTGAAGGACAGGGAAGACTGGAGTTCATGGGGTCACAAAGAGTTGGACACAGGTTAGCAACTGAACAACAACAATATTTAAAAAGGGAAATACTCATTATTTTCGAAACTTATTAATATTGCTCAGCATTTGTCATACTGCTAAAAACTAGGTGACACACCAACATGTGGAAATCAGTACTGGATGAGTCTCCCCCGCAGCCAGGGACCATCCCGGCGCTGACACCACCTGCACGAGCAGCATCGCCTGCAGCCCGGAGTCACCAGAGTAGAACCGTATAGTCAATAAATGTTCCACAAGATGATGGCTCGTGTCTTTGAGACTGGAAAAAAAATGTTGCTACAAATAAGAATAAAAGAAAGAAATTCTCGGTAAAGTAGATAAAGTCCATTAAAGTTTAACCAGAAGGCAAATGCCATTTTCATCTACTGATTTTTAAGAGTCAGTGAGAAAAGTCTGAGGCTCTCGAATTTGATAAAATCATCCTTCAAAAGACACTCAATAACTTTATGATAAATTACTATCAGTAGTACTCAGGGGGAAAACAAGTAAAATACCCAAATTATTTACAAACAAGTAAAATATCCAAATTACTATTCTGCTCAATCTATGCCCCATTACCATGGGTACTCCTTGACGATAGGGACTTTTGTTTGCTTTGTTCATTTTTATAGCCTTGTCCACCCCCAGAACAAAGCCTGGAACAGACTGGTGTTCAATAAATAATATTTGTTAATAAGTAAATCAATCAATCAGAATAAAACAAGCCACACATTTATCGGTTGAAAAAAAGTACAGTTGTTTATCCAAAAGTCTGGCAGACTTTTGTATTTGTCTTACCTCATCCCTGTCTCATGTATTTTAATTGCTATGGAAAAAGCAGCTCCAAAGACTTTGAGATTTCTATATGTTTTCTGGAAACTTCCAGTTAATTTTATGTCCTGCTTACTTTACAGGCAGAGGTTTCGCTTTTCTAATTTTCTCACTTGGGTTTCCTAGGCCTTGTCACCCCTCACACTTGTAGCCAAAATCTTCACCACGAAAGAAAGCAGCCTGTGCAAACCCAAAGTGAAGCGAAGTCGCTCAGTCGTGTCCGACTCTTTGCGACCCCATGAAGTGTAGCCTACCGGGCTCCTCAGTCCTCGGGATTTTCCAGGCAAGAGTACTGGAAGGGGGTGCCATTTCCTTCTCCAGGGGATCTTCCCAACCCAGAGATCGAACCCAGGTCTCCTGCATTGCAGGCAGACGCGTTACTGCCTGAGCCACCAGGGAAGCCCAAAGGGACATAACTAAACCCAAAAGGACATAACTAAATACAGAGATGTTTCCTTGGCTAGACATCTTTTTTTTAATCTATTTATTTTTACAATATTATGTTGGTTTCTCCCACAGGTCAGTATGAATCAGCCACAGGTATACACGTGTCCCCTCCCTCATGAATCTCCCTCCCATCTCCTACCCCATCCCCCCCACCCCGAGATTGTCAAAGTTGGCTAGGTATCTTAATGAATGAAATTTCAAAGATATTTTCAATGCCACAGGCATAATGATTAAATTATATTTTTCAAAAAGGAAACTCACAGATCAGTACAGTGACTTAAATCTTGAGTTATACCAAGATTGCAACCATTCAAGTCATCTGACCTTAAGTGGCTCGATGAGGGGTTCATTTGATGAGGAGCTGGGCGCTTGGGGACTGCTAAACTACACCAGAGAGAAAACTGTAAAGGCACAAACTCATTTTCAGCAAGTCCCCTAGGCCAGTCAGGTAAAGAGCACTTATGATCACATATTTTATTTGCTTTTGCAAATGAGTTGCACACATGAATTTTCGTAAATGAGTCTATAGGCCCTAAGGAACTTTCAGATGGTAGCAAACAAAAACGTTAGTGTGTTTTGCTCACATTGTTAATACAAGAGACATAATGAAAATAAACTACTACACCTAGGGAGCCTCGAGGAGAGAGATTTAACTCCTGGAAATTATGTTTTTATTTGTCCTGTGCACCCCAGGATAGGGTTTCCCACCATTTTCTTACCTTGCAGAAAGCCCTCACCACATTCTAGAGGACTGATTTTCTTCTGTCAAAAAACTACCATGAAATTAAATATCAACAGCAGCAACAGCAGGTCTAACATCCACTGATACAGGCTCAACATACACAGGGAAGGGGAACTCAGAGAATGCAGCCCAGAAAAGAGCTAAAAGTTAAGAGCAGCCAACAATCTCAGGTCAATTTTAGGATGAAGAGACTCAGGCTAGGGTCTCCCAGAACTGCAAGTTCAATCCCCTATATCCTGCATCTTGATCAACAGGGACCAAATGTTGCTGACTGCTGGGCCCCCACCTGCCTCTTTCAGGAGTGGATGACAGAACACTGTCACTCTACAGCTCATAGGCCTAACAGCAGCATCCATTTGTCCACCGTCCACTTAACTGTAATAATAACAATAATCTCATAGCACATGACATGGATTTTCTTCTGTACCACTGCCCTTATACAGTGATTAAATGACTGTTTATAGTTAAGGAGGTTAAGGCTTACAGACATAGTAATCTAGCCAAGATCAAACAGTAAGTGGCATAGCAGGTGCTGGGATTCAGAAACAGTAGCTCTGGAGACCCCACTCTAAACCAACATGCCTCAGGGCAAAATCTAGAGTACCTAGCCCTGAGTTGGGCCTCTGTTTCCTCGTTTGAAACTGAGGGAAGTAAGACAACCATACAACAGAGTATGAAATGGGACACCTTTGCAAAGCTCCAGGCCCAACGCCTCGTATCTAAAGGTACTCAATATAGTTGGTTCACTTCCTCCAGGTGTATAGAAATGAAAAAGATTTCATCACCTCCCTGCAGGGTTGGAAATAGGTCTGGAGATGAAAAACCACATTCTTCCTTATAAATCCATTCACCTCTCAGACAGCAGTTGTGGAAGTAATTTAAATCCTTCATGTTTGTAGAAATCATTGCAAAGTAAAAGCACTCACACCTCACTCCCCATGAAAGATGTCAGAGTCTGGTGCAGAGGTCCTCTCAGTAAGTCACCGCGGTGGCACCGTGTTCCTCTTCCCCAGCTGTGGGAGCCGTGCTATAACCAGACAGCCTTCTACTAAAGCGCTGACACACACCTGAAAAACCCACCAAGCCCCAAAAATGGAGCGGAGAAAACTTTTCCAAATCCATTTTCCCTTTTGTCTTTCTTAGGAATCCTCAGGCTCCCTTCCTTTCAGCCATTGAGTTGAACTTCAGGTAGAGAGAAACATTTGGCATGAAAATGATTCTCCGTAAAGCCTGACGTCTTTTAAATATATACAAGAGTAGTGCATTTAAAATATGCTGAGAACTCTATACAGAGCATAACTTTTTAAAAACCCATGTTATTTAATTCTGTTGCTTTTGCTTTCAACTTGTGTATGATACCACCTATGTCAAATGGAAGGGGCTATGCAGATATTTTTTAAGACAACAAAAAAGAAGAAAGCATTGCCTCTTGGGCAGAAATAAAAAAAATATTTAGATTCTCCAAGACAGAGAGACTCTTGAAATCTGTAATGTGACCTTCCTCAGAAACTATTCAAGTCATCTCGGAAATGACCCCATTACGACAAATATTTGGTTTTGTTCTACTTTTCAATTTACCGCTCCATTTCAAAGAAATTAAAGCATCAACAACTGGTGTTTATGCAGGAGTCACAAAGTACCCAAACAGCCACATACATCTCAGTTTCACTGAAAAGCTGGGAAAGCAAATCAATGGAGGATAATGGAATGGGATAAAATTAGCTCAGTCAGGGAGAAAACATATTTGCCTTCTCAGGTGCCTCTTCTCAAATGGGCAGAGAGGGGGAAAAATTAAACCCGGTCCCCCATCACCATAGACCCCATAATTCATCCAGGTGGCCATCTGCCAATGAAACTGATGAGGAAAATGTTGTTAAGGAAAAAAACTTGCAAACCCCGTTAAGTTTTTTTTCTGTTAAGAAAGCATAACTTTTCTCTTTCCTTCTTGCTCCACCTTCTATTTGTTACATTTCCAATTAAGATTCGGCTATCTAAAAATAGGTAACTTGGCACTCACGAGTCCTGTTAGTAATGCAGTCCTTTAAGCTATATTCCGAAACCATGCAGGGTCCATAAATCATGGCTCTTCTCACATGAAATGAGAAATGCTAAGGTCAACTGAAATTTCTGGAAAGGTGGAGAGGTGGAGCCACCCCAGTTATTTTTCTGCAAGTTGCAATAATTGCAAATGCCTCCTAGGAACAACTCAGCATAAAAGCTACCTGTGAGCAGGTAAACCCCAAAATGCACAGTACTGGGTAAGAGACCGGGAAGAGCTTTTGTCTCTGATCATCATTTACAAGCCTTTGGCTGAATCCTGCTGAATCATCTAGCGAAGGGAAAACTGAGACCAGGAAGAGGTGAGATGCTGGCTTGTAATCCAATATGCTTATTCCAAGGAAAACCCAGTCCACAATTATGTATCTATTCAACATCCTTAGAAACATGCATTCTATCCCTGGGTTGGGAAGATCCCCTGGAGGAGGAAATGGCAGCCCACTCCAATATTCTTGCCTAGAGAATCCCATGGACAGAGGAGCCTGGTAGGCTACAGTCCATGGGGCTGCAAAGAGTCAGACCCAACTGAGCCACTGAACACAACAGCTTAGAATGCACAATGCATTGCCGAACCTTAGTCCCAGGGCATTTCATCTTGACAACTAGGGGTATTTGGGGCTGTGGGTGGGAGGAAGAAAGGTGATAAAAAAAAATGCCCGTCTCTGTTTTGATAGGAAGAGGAGCTCAGAGTCATCATAGCTCCATGTTGAATGAAAGCATTCTCTCTCTTTCTCCCTCTGATGGTGCTGAATAGAATATTCACAAGCTCACCCAAATTGAATGAGCCTGCTGGGCTGGGTGATTGCACTTTTCAAATATGCTAGTTCCCATTTGGGGCTATTTTGTTTTAGAATATTTGTTTAGCTGTGTACTTACACTTTGAGCAAATGAATCACAAAAGGTGCAATTTTGTAAATCAAAAAAATCAAGAAATAGTCTAGCAACTAGAAAAAGCCAGAGAGGGACAAATCCCTGGCAATTGTTTTTCAAGCCTCAACCCAACCATGTTTATTTCCAGCCGTTATATATCCCCCAAGGGTCAGGCTCCGGGCAGGAGGAGAGGAGCTCAGGGCCTGAGACAGAGTGAAGTCGCTGCTCGGGGCAAGGATGCGGCTCTGCCATGCCAGGCCCAGACAGATGTCCCAGGCACCCAGGAGAGACGGCATGGCCTTGCAGTCAGACAGGGCCGGCCGAAGTCCTGGCTTCATAAAGTCTGAAGTGTATTAAGTACACACAAGAACTGTGCATTTCAAACATCTGAGAATTCTGTAAAGAGAAGAATGACTTTTTAAAATGCCAAGTCCCTTACTTCTGTCACTATTATATTCAACTTATCTCAAGGGAAATGCTACAGCCACTTCCAGACCAAAAAGAAGGAGATGTGCCTTCTTGAGCAAAGAAAGACATTTAGATTCTGTAAGAGAGGCACACTTGAAAGTGGTCTTTTTCAGAAACTATTCTGGTCATCTGGGAAACAAACCTAGGATTACAAATATTTGCTTTCGTTCTACTTTTCCATTTACTACTCAACTTCAGAGAAATTAAAGCATCAGCCACGGGTGCTTATCCAGGTGATACTATCAGTCCTGTCACCTCTAGTGCCTCCTAATGTCTCTGAGCTTCAGTTTCCTTATCTTCAAAATGAGATCGCATACCTATCTCCTTCAAAATGAGATCGCATACCTATCTCAAAGGCTCATTGAGAGTTTACTGGAAGACCATAAGCAGCATGTTTAATTAATACCATGTCCAGCAGATGGCAGGAATTTAACAAAAGGAAGCTTAAACCCCCTGTGCATTACCCCCGCTGAGAAGTCCAGCTTTGGTGAACATTTCTATCACCATCAGTCATTCAGAAATGAGTCCAACACAGCCTAGCCCCTATCTGCTCCCTCTGACCTTAGCTGAGACCCACTGGCCTGCAAAGGTATTGCAGAGAGTCAACTTTTCAGACTGAAGAAGCCAGCTGTGTGCATGAGTTACAGGACACTATAGTATACACACACACGTATAAACACACCACACACATTTTCTTTTTAAGCTTCTTTAACCCAGTCTATTGTCGGGGCCTGAAATTCCCTAATTCATTCGTTCTTTAAGGTACTTTGTTCATTTTAAAGCTTAACAGATGATTGCATGGAATCAAGGAACCATCAGCTACTCAGCACGTGATAATAATAATCATATCTATCATAGAATCAACCCCAGCTTATACCAGTCAGCATCTGAGCCCTGAAGCACTGACAATCCTCCCAAATATACAAGGTGGACACTGCGCCCATTTTAAGACACGGGCACTGAGACTAGGAGACTAGGTCAGCGCTCATGGCCACAGAGCTTGTAAGTGATGGAACAGGAATTCAAACCCAGTTCTGTTTAGCTCCAAAGCCTATAGGTTCTGTCACATGTTCTGCCACACCATGCTACCTCTGCTCTCACAACAACCAGTTCTGCAGATAATGCATTCACACTCACTGTGCCACAGTAGTTAGGGAGGGTCTTAAAGAAATAAAGTTAAACACTAGTTAAATGTATTTGGTAGCCAGCCTCCAAGACAGTAGCCAATGAACCCCAGCTCCTGGCATCGTGACTCTGTAGTCCCCTCTCACAGTGTATCAAAGTTGGGCTCTGAAGCCAACAGAATGTATTAGGAGTACTGGTGAGCCACTTCTGAGGCTGAGTTATTAAAAGCATGGTAGATTCTGCCTTGTTCTCCTTTGGAAACTTGACTTGGACAAAGCCAGCTACCATATCCGGAGGACTCTCAGGCAGTGCGTTGAAGAGGCCCATGTTGCAAGAAACTGTGGCCTCCGGCCAACAGCCATGTGAGTGACCATACTGGGAGCAAGGCCTCTCAGCCCCAGTCCAGCCTTCAGGTGACTGCCTCCCTGATCAACTATAGCATCATGAGACATCCTAATCCAGATCCACCCAACCGAGCTGCTCTTAACCCTTGTTCCTCAGAAACTTCATCAGATAATAACTTTGCTGTTTAAAGCTGCCCAAGTTGGGGGTTGTTACTCAGCAATGAATAAAACAGTATAAAAATCTGACAAAAGTCAGGGCTTGAAGAAAGTGTTGGCCAAGAGGAATGACGAACGGTGTTCACCAAAGTGTAATAAAAATATTTAGGTCATGAGGGCAGACAAAAGGGAGAGATGGACTGAAGTGAGAAAAATACTGTAACGGTATCAGCAAATACTTATATCACAGTCCCTGTGCAACACTCAGAGTGCTGCTGACGTATTAGCTCATTTCATCCTTACAGCAACCCCACAGAGCAGAGGTAGAGTTATCTCCATTTCACAGATACAGAAACTGAGGCCCAGAAAACAAACAGTTTGCAGGGGTCACTCAGCTGGTAAGTGGCGAAGCTGGAATTCGCCCAGACAGTCCAGCTCCAATTCCTACACTCTTAGCCGACCCACACACTGCCTCTCAGATCAACAGAGAAACCGAAGAAAGCAACCAAGGCCCTGCCAGGGGGTCAGGGGTCGAAGCGAGCCCCAGAGCTTTCTGGTCTAGACTCTTTCACTGTTGTTTGATAAAGGTAATAGTAAAGTTCAAAGTACAGCAATGCTCCATTGATTTCATTCAATCTTTGAAACACTCCTGGGGGAGAGATGGAAGAAATACTATCATCTCCATTTTACAGGTGAGAAAACGGAGGCTGAGTGATGTTAGGGAATCACTTGGACTCCTGTATTTAAAATCAGAGTTTTCTCGGCAAATTATGGAATTTTCAACTTTAAGCAAATTCTGATATGTTGAAATTCTCTTTGTTTACCTTATCTATTGACATTTGCATTTGCCTGTTTACATTTCAGTTTCCACGGACTTAAAAAAGAGAAAAGAAAATCAAAGAGGAAACAGTCCCATGAGAAGAACATAAGATTCATCAGTTCAGTTCAGTTCAGTCGCTCAGTCATGTCCAACTCTTTGCGGCCCCATGAGCCGTAGTACGCCAGGCCTCCCTGTCCATCACCAACTCCCGGAGTTCACTCAGACTCACGTCCATCGAGTCGGTGATGCCATCCAGCCATCTCATCCTCTGCTGTCCCCTTCTCCTCCTGCTCCCAATCCCTCCCAGCATCAGGGTCTTTTCCAGTGAGTCAACTCTTCGCATGAGGTGGCCAAAGTACTGGAATTTCAGCTTTAGCATCATTCCTTCCAAAGAACACCCAGGACTGATCTGCTTTAAAATGGACTGGTTGGATCTCCTTGCAGTCCAAGGGACTCTCAAGAATCTTCTCCAACACCACAGTTCAAAAGCATCAATTCTTCGGTGCTCAGCCTTCTTCACAGTCCAACTCTCACATCCATACATGACTACTGAAAAAATAGCCTTGAGTAGATGGACCTTTGTTGGCAAAGTAATGTCTCTGCTTTTGAATATGCCATCTAGTTTTGTCATAACTTTCCTTCCAAGGAGTAAGCGTCTTTTAATTTCATGGCTGCAGTCACCATCTGCAGTGATTTTGGAGCCCAAAAAAATCCTCAAAACTCCAAAAAAATACCTCCTCAATTTCAACCAGAAGAAAGTACATTCACAACAAAGCACAATCACAATCATATTAAATTAAAGCAAACAGGAGTGGCATGATTAAAGTCAGAGCTCAGGGCCTCTTTTCCAAGAGAATAAGATGGATTGAAAAAAGTACAGCTCCCCTGCACCAGTATTATAATTAAATATACATGCCTATTATTGAAGAATAATCATTACAACAGCTCCCAAAGAAAGATGTGTTTATATCTAGTCAATTAAATATATACATTACTAACTTCTCTTCCCCACAGTGTAACAGTCGTGAAGCCTACAGACATGTAGCAGCTAAACACCGGCGCTAAATGCAAAGGTGCCAATGACACAGAACTGAAGAGCTTCAGACCTCACAGCCCCAGCACCACAGCCAAAATTTTCTCTTCCTCCACATACCATCTGCCACCCTCCCTGCCATACACTTCCATTTCCTCTGAAGTCCATGTCCGTGTACCCGTCACATTATCTAAGCAGGAGGCTTCTTTTTCTGTTTATGCCAGGATTTCTTTCATTTGGGTGGAGGAGATCAGGGTTTGGGGGACAGGGTGTCTCACAGATGATTTCAGAAACAGTGTATTCCTTCCCCGTCCTCCGCCTTCCATCTCAGGTCAGCTATGGAGAGTGGTATTTGCACTGATGAAGGCTTCCTCTGCTGTTACGGGCCAGGCAATCAGGCCTTCCAGAGCCTCGCGGCCCACCCTTCAGGCATGTCTGCAGCAGCCACAGGCCTCCGGGTAATCAGTCCTGTTTCCCTGCAGCTCTGCCAATCTGAAACCCCCTGAGTGGCCCCTACGCACTGCTCTCAGCATGCCGCGCGGCCACACTCCCTTTCCGCTTTACGTCTCATGGCAACACAGACTTTGAGCCTGCTGTTTTTCCATCATCGAGTGGAATTTTTTCATTTCTCTCTGCTTGTGTCGATTCTTCCCCCCTGCTTTATCCTTTCAGGACTATCATAGAAAATATGGTATTCAACACAGATTCCCCAGAGGGCTTCTTGGCTGTGGCTTCAATATACCTTATTCTGTATTTCGCTTCTTCTCCTTCTCTTCATCTTTTGACACCTCAGACTCCATCCTGCCAATTGCTACGACACCACTAAAATATCTGTGCTCCATCTCCATCTATATTTCTGACCTTCTCAGTGTCTATAAAGCCTGAACAAACTATCGACAGGGAACGGAATTATTTTCCCCATGTTCAAATAGTCCCTAATTTTATTATTACCAAACTATATTTGCAGAAACCTCACTTGCTGAGTTTTTTCAGGACCACCCCAATTTCAAATAATCTGGCTCCTCAGGCCAGTGGTTCCAAGCTTCGGTTTGGAAAAATGCAGTCACAGCATGCTTCCAGAAGCCACTCAAGTGAACTTAAGTAATTATTGTATTGACATCTGTCCCCTTTGCTCACTTGGAAAGCCGATAGCACTAGAAAATACATATTGCAATTAGAAATCGCGTCTTTTTTTTCTGTTAAACAAAAGGAAACCTTCCTTACCGCATGGCACACTGGAGACCATGGCTCAGGCCCACTTGGGATTTGTAAGAACTTGTACCCCAACCCACCAGCACCATCACATGAGTTTGCACACATGCACACACATGCATAACAGCTAGCCCATATCCATCCTCAAAGTCACAGTCAGAGAAGCCACAGTGATGACGACATGAAGGGCATTAAGGAACCATCCTTTCTCTCCACTTCCCTCAAGTCCTAGGCTTGTGTTTCCCACCACTCCCGGCAGGCACTCCCCTCACACCATCCACTTACAAGAAGCACCCGAGGCAACGGGTGATCTTTCTCAGCATCTTGGCAGCTTCCCACACATACCCAAATGGGAATGTGACTGTTTTCTATGAAATTTCTCCATAAAGAGGGAGGCTATTCAGCATGAAGAGTTATCAGTCTAGGAGCAGCCTTTTAAATGAGAAACTGGAGAGATTTTCTTTCAAGCATTACTTCTCAGGATGTTCAAACTATAGTATTTCCTAAGATGGTGCATAAATGGTGCTATTAAGATTGCTAAAGAATGAGCCAGTAGATCAATGGAAGCAGAAGCCAGCCTGAGGAAAGGGAGGGGGTGGATGTAAGAGCAGTAACTGACACCGATGATCATAAACCGCGAGCCACCTTCGTGCTCAGCATAGCGTACACACTCTCTCGTAGCCCTGACAGCCCCGAGACAGGCCCTCTTGTCAGACACACTTCCCAGAAGGAGGGCCTGAGGCGCTCACCAGCTAGGGAGCAGGAGGCTAGAACTCCAACTCCGCCTTGTCTAACTCCAAAACTCCAGCTTTGAACCACTTTCTTATTCTTTGTGGTCAGCACTGTCCAGGGGGAGAGGGTTACAAGGCCCCTGGATTCGAAACTCTCTTATCCAAACACCCTTTGCTTTGACGCTGTATCCACTGACTAGTGTAATCTGACCTCCCTGGCATCAGGACTGCAGAAAGAGTGGTTTCTGTCTAGGTAATGATGAAGAGGCAGTGCCCTGCCTATCTCAGCCTCCTGAACATTTGGTTACTAGGAGTCAGTCCCCTCCAAATGGGAACCAGATCCTGCACTGCTCCACGTGCATGCAGCCCTTCTTTGTATAAAACCTCCACCATGTCCAACCTCCAGTTTTTACTTTCATTTTCCCGAGACACCAGGCCTCAATTTCACGCTTTAGCTAATGGAAAATGGTAACTGCAAGCTCTTGTTAACACTTTGAGGGCCTCACCCTTCATCATTATAACTATATGCTCTTCCACTCCTCTCCAGACAAACACGCTTTCTTTAAGACCATAAAGCTCCCCATTATCAGTGCTGCTTGAAACGGGTGGACTCACGTATACCAGTTTCTACTAGTGTCACTGTATTATAAGCCTGTCCTGGTCCAATTTCTGGGGTCCACTAGAGGAAATAATTAATATTTGAGGTAGTCCCTTGATCGTAACTACAGGCTTCCTTGGTGGCTCAGTGGTAAAGAATCCACCTGCCAATGCAGGAGATGCAGCAGGAGCTGCGGGTTCAATCCCTGGGTTGAGAACATCCCCTGGAGAAGGAAATGGTAACCCACTCCAGAGACAGAGGAGCCTGGTGGGCTACAGTCCGTGGGGTCACAGAGTCAGACGTGACTCAGTACACACACACGCACTTGATCCCTATGCTGACAAAATCCTTTATATATATATATACACACACACACACACACACATACATATTGTTCTTATATATATAATACATTCCATACAGCATCTGTGTATTAAATACATTTTTGTCTATCTATTTTATCTAAAGAAAAAGGCTCTGCCAAGAACTGAGCTTTTACCATGTCCTGGGCAGCTCGTGCCCAAAGGCCTGTCCTGCCTACCCTCTGTCTATGCAGACATGACCAGATTTCACAGGGAGGGTCTGTGAACCACGGGGGCCAATAATAAGGTCACAGCCATCTACCAGGGCCTGATGTGAAAAGGTGCATATTGCCCATCAGAGTCTTCACTGGGCAATCTGACTGGGGACCCTGGGAGACGGAGCTAACAGCGATGGTACTGAGGATGCAAGGGCCGTGAGGCCAGGCCCGGGCCAGGGCAAGCCATGAGCACGCTGCCGCTGCAAGGGGACAGAAAGGCACCGTTGTCTAAAGAGGGTCAAGAACCTGCTTGGAACAGAGGAGTCAGGACGAGAGGAGACACACGGAAAAGCGTGCCGAAGAGTCCCCGTTTTTCATGCTTATAAGAAAGAGTGAGGGGTGCCTGGGAGTGAGGGGTGCCTTGGGAGGAGGGAGGGAAGAGCATCCAAAGCATCAGAGGAGATTAGAAATGAGCACAGGACCGCCAGCCAGAGGTGTGGGGGGATCCGCTCACTTCGCTCTAAGGACCTGTGTGTCAGATTCCTTTAAATAAAAAAAAGGAAACACGGGTACCCTCTACAACACACGTAATGTCCCAGATTCTCACCAAGGACAAACCTGCCCCACACAACAGTCAAGCCTCTCACCAGCCTCAATAAGAGGAAGAAAGACACTTCCCTACCAGGTATGGATTTACAGTGTGTTCTGTTCACAAGATTCACGTAGCTGATCGAACACCAAAGGAAAGCAGCAACAGCGCGGTGATGGTCTGTGCGTGATTTTTATTAGTGTGAGCAGAAGAAACGGAGGCCTGACGTCCGCTCCATCTTTCCAGGTGTGGCCTGCGGCCACCACCACTCACTGTTGCCAGTCACAAACCTCCTGCCACTGCCACCTGGCCCAGTCCCAAGGCTCTCCAGTTTCACCTCAAGCATAATCCCCGGCTGGGGATGAAACTCTTCCAGTTTAGGGACTTCCCTCGTGCTCCAGCGACTAAGACTCTGTGATCCCATGGCACAGAGCCTGGGTTTGATCCCTAGTCAGGGAAGTAGATCCCACATGCCACAACTAAAGATCCCTGGTCCACACACCGCTGCGAAGACGGAAGATCCCGAGTGCCACAACTAGGACGTCATGCAGCCAAAAATAAAAAATAAAAAAAAAAACTGCTCCAGTTTATAGGAAGTTTCCTTTTCCTATAAAACAACCACATCTCTTCTCTGCTTACATGAGCCTTTTCGTCATTCTTGTGGGATCCTCTACTTTCACTGGGGAAGCTGGACATGGAAGGGAAGTACTAAAAAGTCCAGTCAAAAGTAAAATTAAAACACATTTCCCAGGCCCTGCAGAGTGTACAGAAATGGCTCCTTGCCTTCGTTGAGCTCTGAGTACCATGGTGAAAATGTAGCATTCGGCATTTGGCCCACAGCACGCATTATTTTGCAATTATACCCGCAAGTCAAACATTCGTGTTGGCATTTAAAGCCTACAGAGTTGGTTAGTGTATAAAATGGTTGACGTCTGCTTTCTGCAAAAGTTAAAAGGGACGAGAAGACAGATCTGTTTAACCCAGCATGTGCTCTACCTAACCCGCCAGCAACAAGTCACAGGAAAGAGTCACATAGGTACTTACTATTTGTAACCCATGGCCACATCCACAAAATACTTCCTTCTCTGTCGATAGACATTGTCTTTAAATCCCTTAAACAGAAAAGAGATGAAGTCATTTAACAGACTGCCAAAAAAGTTAGTTGCAGAAGGCCTAAAAGAAAATTGCTGTGATGTTTATTGAGTGTCCAATTTAAACGTAATTTCCCCCCTTGGATGACCACCTTGATGACAGAGCAGAAGCAAACTGTCCTTACAGTAAAACCTCATTAAATCTGGGCTATCCTAATTTGGGATGCGTGGGAATTCAGAAAGTTAACCTCGCCGTAAGTAAGCAGAATGGCTTAGTTAAGCAAATTGATATTGTGAACAATATCCTTTGGTTTTTAAGTATCATTTACATGTAACTGATCTTAATTACAAATTAATCTTATCTGTTCAATAAAACAGATCCCTTTAACATGGCTATTCAGTGAGTTAACCTAAATTTAACTGCTTTGTGCAAATAACCAGTAAATGTTCATGCATTAAAATTCTATCACTCAGAATAATCATCAAAATCCCAAATTAGGATGAATTAAAGAGGTTTTGCTGTATGTTATGAGTATAGCCACATAATGCAAAATCGATTACAAGGGATCCAGACACAGGATAGCAAGCTAGCTCCATTTCCCTCTGAGTTCCTATAATTCTGACTAGTTTTCAGCCAAGTTCAAGATTTTACCCATCATCACGCTCTTGGGAAATTAACCATCCTGTCTGTCATTCTCCTATCAAGTGGAATCCTTCTAAGAGGACTTCCTGGTTTACTCAAGAGTCTCTCTTGTCAACAGACTTTCAATTTCCCTTTCTTTCAGGTACCTTCAGACAATCGGTTCTTCCCAGGGGTGTTTCTTCAAACAGCTGGAAGCCCAGATGGTATGGTTTCAATTTAACTTCTTACTTCTGCAACCCCTGGAGCCCTGAAGGAAACCCAAGACGGGAGGGCCACTCTGGGCAAGAAGGTCGGGCAAGAAGACAGGCTGCCGGGACCACGGCTCCGGGAGGAGAACCGGGACAGGCCCACAAAGGCCTGAGCTGCCTCTGCCCAATCGGCATCCACTCAGACACATTCAAGGGGAACCTTAGCTCATTTTGCTCTCTCTTCCGGCTGAAGGAGAACTGGCCTCAAGGTCAGAAATCTTCACAGGACTGAATGCTGAACAGAAACAAAGACTGTCCACTGCCAAGAGCCTTTCTCTCAGCAAAAGGTCAGCAACAGAGGGAGACAGTGAGTGCCCTGAGGTCACCCGAAGGCCCTGCAGAAGGGAAGTGCGCCCACCCTCAAGGCTAGCACTCTCTTCTTTGCTATGAATTGGTGGTCTTTAAACTGGAGTTCAAAAGCAGGAAGACGGAGCCTTCAAATGCCTATGTACAAAATTTGTGATTACAGTTACAAAATTTGTGACCACCTTTACAAATGGGTCTGCGAGCTAAGAAAAAGGTCTTATGCCACAGAGGTAGAAAGTGCTAGAAAGTGCGGTTTTCAACACTCACTAGTCACACCCAGGAACCTGGGATGGTAAAACTGAAGAATTCCAAGCACCCTTAATACTCAAAGAGAAAGCAGGCCGCGACGAAAGGAAAAGAGTTATGTGAAAATCTGAGCATCTGTTCCCTGATTCCTGCCAAACCAGATACCATGGTAACAGCACCGTAATCTGCTGGGCTTCCCAAAGAATCTTGACTATCTCCTTGGCAAACACCTGCACCTTTTCCAGGCACACAAGAGAGTGATTTACTCATCATGGCTCATCAGCCTAGCGTGGTGGTAATTACACAAGTGTTACGGGCGAACCAGAAATTTCAGCACTGAAACGTGCACGGACTGGCACAATAGAACAGAGATGCTACTTCACTAGCGGTTACAGAGACACGGACTCCCTTGGCCATCCCTTCTAAACTGATGCCAGGGATAAGGTTACCAGATAAAATATAAGACGCTCAGGCAGTATTTGGGACATTACTTATACTAAAAAATGTTATTGTTTATGTGAAATGAAAATGTAACTGGGCATCCTATACTTGTATTTGCTAAATCTGGCAGCACAAGCACTTAGAGAGTATCTGCTAGACATGACCCTTCCTCTCTCAATTTAAATCAAGGGGAACTGAAGACCCAACCAGCACCCAAAAGTGCTCAGCTGAATGTACACTGGCAAGCATAGCTATCCCAAGTCGGTCAACCCTGGCAGAACACTGGAATCATTTGCCAAGGCTTAAATAATACTCCAAACCTGGACACATTCCCAGAGGTTTTCATGTAAGCACACTGAGATGAGATGCTGGCATTAGTATATTTTTCTAATTTCCCAGAGATTATCTAAACGGAAAGCTAGGGCCGAGAATCACCGAGTTAGGGCACAAGTTCTCAAACTTTAGAGCTCACTGGACTCTCTGGTAAATCCATTTAAAGGCATATTCCAGGGTTCATCCCTGGAAGTTCTGATTCAGTAGGCTTCAGATGAGCCCCCCAGGTACTGCATGTTTAATGAGAGCCTTATGCAGGGAACCTTGAATCCCACTTTGAAAGACCCTCGCAGTCGGCTGCTGCTGCTAAGTCGCTTCAGTCGTGTCCGACTCTGTGCGACCCCATAGACGGCAGCCCACCAGGCTTCCCGTCCCTGGGATTCTCCAGGCAAGAACACTGGAGTGGGTTGCCATTTCCTTCTCCAATGCATGAAAGTGAAAAGTGAAAGTGAAGTTGCTCAGTCGTGTCCGACTTAGCGACCCCATGGACTGCAGCCCACCAGGTTCCTCCGTCCATGGGGTTTTCCAGGCAAGAGTACTGGAGTGGGGTGCCATTGCTATTCAAAGTGTGGTCCCCAGACTTCCAGTGTACGCCTCCACTGGGAGCTTCCTAGAAAGGCAGAATCTCAGGACCTCCACCTGCATTTTGAAAAGATCTATGTGATTTGTATGTCCTTTAATGTTTGAGATAGACTCACCTACATATTTAACCCTTTCTTGAGAACCTCAGCAGCATGACTCATATTCCAAGCCCCTTGTGAGCCATCTCAGCACAAGAACGTGATCCTAACATAATAATCCCTGCCTTGGGACTGAAATTATTCCCAGGCACAAAAATTCCTTAGAAATTTTTATCTATCTTCATCAAATAATAATTTTAAAAACACCAACTTAGCAATATTAAATTTTGCATAGTGAAAATTTTGTGTGCTTATGTAAAAGAAATATATGTGGTAAAAAATGATGAGTCAGGTAGGAGATTGCTAAGTACCTGCAATTATCTCAAGTGGCTGCATAGAAAATAAGAGAAGGTATCATAAGACGGGAGCAATTAGGAATGATGGAACAAAATTAAGCATATAACAATTTATGCTGGGTATTAGAATATATTTTTTCACAGCAAGGTCAGTGGTTCCTGTGGTTGTTCTGACCCCCTTTCTCTAGCTTGAGTAATTTCCAAACTAGACTAAGGGGAGCATTTGGAAATAAGAGGTTAGCAAAAAAAAAACCCTTTACTGTCCAGGCATTGATCTGCATGGTTTAATACAGCATTTCTTTTCCCGGAATTAAGCATTTACTCTTGCCAAAATGCTTTCCAGTTGTTTTATTAACTAGGCCTTTCAAACGCCCCTTTGAGCTCAATAAGCATTTTATGTCCACTTTTTATGTAAAGAATTTGAGTTGCAGAAGTAGAGGGACTTGCCCAAGGTCATCCTGCAAATTAACAGCTGGTGTCTGAGCCATCCTGTTACTGCTAAGATCTTAAATCAGGCTTCTGTGCTAATTCTGACTCCTCTGAGGTGGAGAAGGGGAAGATAAACAAATGGATGATTATTAAAGATACTTTTGAGTATTTCTCTAAAGTTCAGGAGCCTTTCATGTGAACTACTGTGAATTATTCTGAATTTTTAAGCTATACTGGCAAATGTAACAATGTGTCTGAGCGAACTCAATTTTTTGAATCATGGAATTGAATTAGGTTTGTTTGACCACTAAATGGCATGCTACAAATTGGCTTGAATTTGTATTTTATGCCAAAAGACTGGTTTGACTGAAAAGCTCGCTCTTGCTGAGGTTATCCTGGTATCCTTTAAAGCAGTGGTTCTCACACTTGCGTGTGGGCTTAGTGAGACAAGCTCCTGGGTGATACTGAGGCAGCTGGTCCCAGGACCACGCTTAGAGAACCACTGTGCAGTCTGTCAGATTTCCAGACTTCCTCCATTTAAATAAAATGGATATCTGAAAACCATTACCCTCAGTCCACAAAAGGCTCCTATAAGCATGACCAATCTGCTCGGGTTTCACCCTTTAACCCACCACTTTTAGACACAGGGCACTGGGGGAAAATTCTTGGTAACGAAGGAGTATATTGCTTGCTTCTCCCAGGCTACTAACTGTACTTCATTCTGACCATAAAGAAGTTTCAGGCCTCTTGCGTTAAATAAAATCTGATGTAAAGGGGAAGAGAGGGAATATGGGAAATGCTTACTACATATCATATTTCTTTAAAGGTGGTCATTTTTACAGCTGTAGAGCTGAGATGGCGGTAAATAGATTCAGGAAGGAGAGATGCGTCTTCCATTATGGTCTGATTCTATCACCCTCTGCCTTTCCATTGAGACTGAAGTCCACCACATTGCTCTGCTCCTAACTACTTCCAGTCAAGGAAAATAACAAGGAGAATTTTACTCTCTCACTGAGCCCCATAACACCAAGTCCTCCCTAGTTTCCCAAAGAGGCGACCAAGTTCAGTTCCTCCTTTCTTCTATTTCAGGCTGTCTAATTCTACAGAAATGCTCTCCAAGGTTTATACTCTCCTCCTCTTTTATCCAACCCCTTTAAAAATAAAAGCAAGGTGGAACTACCATCCTTCTAACCTGCTTCCAGCCAACGCATACGTACAGAGAAGCTTTATCATTTAAGAGCCTGCTCTCAGTTACAGGGAATAAATAATAAATTGCTCTATGATAAAGCATCATGGCACTGCCATATGCTGGAAGAGCACATGCGGGATGGATATGACTGGGCACTTACTGGGTGGTCGGCATCCAGCTCCGAACCATACATAAGAACTCGGTGAGAACACCTGTCTAACTCCGAGATCTTCCGGGGAAACCAGGGCACGTCCTCCAACTCTGTTGGAAACACAGTGCAGGTTCAAAAATATTAGCTTTCCCCTTTGCAACACGTGTCAGCTTGCAAAATCACCCAACAGACAAAAACTGGCCTTGCCTTCTTCCTCCGTCCAAATGTTCTCTGGCGGATTCAGCGTCACAATCGTGGTTTGAAATTTCAGTGACTGAATGAGCTCATTGAATTCCGTTTTGCCACACTCACAGTCCACAAAGATTTCAACTTCCGAACTTCGCCGCCGGGATTTCCGGGACTCAATATGAATCATGTTGACATGTTTTTCCTGTGAAAGTACAAACAACATATCTAAATCACCTTCAGGGCACAACAAAAGAGATGCCATGGACTGTCCTTGTTTACCATGTAAGCAGAAAGGCGCCAAGTGCCCACAAAAGAGGAAAAGACAATTATCTCACTGTTTGATCAACTAAAACATGGAAATGTTTTCCAGCCATTGTCTCTATGAATAAGAACAGTAACTGTGCATAGGTTTTCCTGTCTCTTTTTCAACAAGGAGGGACATTATGGTATATAAAGGGCCCCATAAAATGTATAATAATTATGAAGATTATCATTTCCTAGAGGAGTCCACATCCCAGTGGTGGTGTGCACGCTTATTTGGGAGGAAAAATTAGTTTATCATTCTGTTATATATCATATTGTCAGATTGATTTTTTTATATATATTTTCCCAAAAAAACTTATAACTCAAACTCTTGATTTTATAGTAATAAAACATTTCCTTCTGAAATAAAACTTAAGATAATTGTAGAAGAAATAATAGTATGAACAGCAGGCAAATAAGGCAGAAACGGGGAAGGTGACATGAAAATGACTGAAATTTGGGAAACACTGACCAAAGAGTGGCCCACAATTTAGGGGGGTGGGGTGGGGGAAGGAAGCAAGAAAAGCAGCTAAGGAAGGATCTCTGTAGGCAAGAAGATAAAAGAAGACTCCCTAATGGAACCACTTAGGAACTATTGTCTTTCAGCAACCTCCAGGCTAACTAACTTCATCCAAGAATGTGTTGCTGCCAACTATCATGATGGATTTCATGAGTAAAATCTCCTTACAATAAGATGTTCAAAGCAGGGCCACAATTTCACACTTAAGTCTCCGGTTTAAATTTCCCCAGTGATGTAGTCTTTCTTTGTCCTCAGTTAACTGAAGACTAAGTTCTCTCCATCCTAATCACCCCCAGACAAGCAGATCCCTCCCCATCAGTCCACTATCCTCTGATTATCAGCATAACTCCTAGTACAATCCGGGAGGCCTCACACCTTTCAGCACAGCAGCAGGATAGGCAATTTCCAGTGCCAGGCCAGGATGAAATCACAGCATCCTTCTCTGTATAAAGAAACTCATCCTGTGACCAGGCCACTAATTGCTCTACTTATGTTTTTAATAAGTTTTGCAATAATGCCATATTTTCTAAATTGGGAGGTAATAAAGGTAAGATTAACATTAGGTTCAAAGTTCAAGTGTCTTCACACAACTGGGTCACTGCGTGGACTTTGGTTGAAGCAGAGTGGATATTTTTAGACAAGAAAACTGGGGTCCAGATGGGTTAAGTGATGTAACTAAGACCCCAGCACCAGCTGATGGCCAAGTGAAAACCCAGAGCTGACGACTGTGTCTCCAGGGGTTTTTCCACTGCACCCAGCTTGGAATTGAATTGGCCTGCCTTTGGGCACTGTATGAGACAGCACTGGACGATATCATTATGTGTAAAATATTTCCCCAAACTTCCATTACCACTGTTTATTGTACCTGATCCTTTCTTCAAGGTCAGAAGAGAACAAGGAAATATTTTCCAAATCAGACTGCTAATTTCCCCTCTATGGTCATCAAAGAGGCATCACAATAATGCCTAATGTCTGCACACTTTACAAAGCACTTACACTCCTGTTATTTCAGCACAACAACCTTGTTAGGTAGGAATTATTACTGCTATTTTACAAATGAAGCTACTGAATCTAGGAAGCAGCTAGGGATTAGCTGAGCCAAGAGAACACAGGTCTGAAACCTCTGCCCGCAATTCAGTCTCTCCATGGCACCAGCAGCCCAAGGCACCAAACGGTGCTAGGCCCCCGTTATAGCTCTAACTATGGCCAGTGCCCCCAAACAAAACCCACTGGTAAAAGAGGCATGTCCTGAAGGAGAAGGAAGCCATCAGGTGTACCCAGGCAAGAAGTCAAGAGTTTTTCTGGCTTTTTATAACCTTCCCCTCAACCGCAATCTTTCTTGAGTCAACCCACCCATTTGGATGACTGTATTTCTGTAAGAGAAAGCTAGCTGGAGCTCCCAGGCTTCCCAGGTGGTGCTAGTGATAAAGAACCTGCCTGCCAATGCAGGAGATGTAAGAGAGGTGCGTTCAATCCCTGGGTTGGGAGGATTCCCCTGGAGAAGGGCATAGCAACCGACTCCAGTATTCTTGCATGGAGAATCCCATGGACAGAGGAGCCTGGTGGGCTACAGTCCATAGGGTTGCAAAGAGTTGGACACAACTGAGGCGACTTAGCACACACACAGTCCTAGGTCCTATATAAGGAGAATGACTCATCTTTACAAAAGACACGTTAGGTTCTTGAAACAATGAGGCTTCGGGGAATAACAAGTGCTTATACCTTCCTTATTTAACTTATATGCAGAGTATATCATGAGAAACGCTGGGCTGAAAGAAGCACAAGCTGGAACTAAGAAGGCCGGGAGAAATATCAATAACCTCAGATATACAGATGACACCACCCTTATGGCAGAAAGTGAAGAGGAACTAAAAAGCCTCTTGATTAAAGTGAAAGTGGAGAGTGAAAAAGTTGGCTTGAAGCTCAACATTCAGAAAATGAAGATCATGGCATCTGGTCCCATCACTTCATGGGAAATAGATGGGGAAACAGTGGAAACAGTGTCAGACTTTATTTATCTGGGCTCCAAAATCACTGCAGATGGTGACTGCAGCCATGAAATTAAAAGACGCTTACTCCTTGGAAGGAAAGTTATGACCAACCTAGATAGCATATTCAAAAGCAGAGACATTACTTTGCCAACAAAGGTCCGTCTAGTCAAGGCTCTGGTTTTTCCTGTGGTCATGTATGGATGTGAGAGTTGGACTGTGAAGAAGGCTGAGCACCGAAGAATTGATGCTTTTGAACTGTGGTGTTGGAGAAGACTCTTGAGAGTCCCTTGCAGTGCAAGGAGATCCAACCAGTCCATTCTGAAGGAGATCAGCCCTGGGATTTCTTTGGAAGGAATGATGCTAAAGCTGAAACTCCAGTACTTTAGCCACCTCATGTGAAGAGTTGACTCATTGGAAAAGACCCTGATGCTGGGAGGGATTGGGGCAGGAGGAGAAGGGGACAACACAGGATGAGATGGCTGGATGGCATCACTGACTCGATGGACGTGAGTTTGAGTGAACTCCGGGAGTTGGTGATGGACAGGGAGGCCTGGCGTGCTGTGATTCATGGGGTCGCAAAGAGTCGGACATGACTGAGCAACTGAACTGAACTGAACTGAATACTAACATATCACATTTTATGCCATCAATGTGCTCTAGGACATATGCATGATTCAAATGTGAACAAACTGAATCAGGCTGCAAGCTCTTAATATTTAAAGATACCTTCTTTGGCTTCTTTTGTCTTTGCCTTTCCAGGTGTGAGGCTCACACTTTTAAAGTACCGACTTCCTCACCTGACAACAGTATGCAGAATTACTAATCGGCTGACTCTGAGTTAATAAACCATTATTTCCACGAATGCTTATTTTATTGTTTGACAGACCAACCCCTCTTATAGAGCTTCATGAAGTTTGGTCTCTTTGAACGTTTCAACACATTATCTAGAAATGGCTTCAGTGATACTTCATAGGAGATGACAGGTTTGTAAACCAGCACACAGACACTTTTAAAGTCGGATAGTGATGTTTTACATTCACCTGGAAGAGTTTCAGCGCTTTGACCAATCCACCAACTTCATTTTTCAAGGAGAACACAACTGCCGTCTTGCCGCTCTCGGTAGCAGTGTCGCTTTTGCTGCTTCCCTTGCTGCCTTTTTTATCATCATTTTTGCCAGAGTTAGTTTTATTTAGCTTCAAGAAGGGAGAAACACACACAGAAGTATTAGTTAGGATTCCAGAGTTCTCTGTAACCAGATTCTTTTTCAGATATTCCATTCATATGCTGGAACCCTTAGCACGCATACAAACTCAAGGAGAAGTTGCCAAGCACTTATAACTATCGATCATAAGTACTGGTCTAATTTATTCATGGGCACTATTTTGCAGTGCTCAAAGATATCATCCAATGGTTGAAATTAAAGGGAAATCATATTTGCTTCATTTTAATAGCAACAAAAATCTGACCATCATAAAGTCTCTTGTCTACTCAGCCATTAAAAAGAATGCATTTGAATCAGTTCTAATGAGGTGGATGAAATTGGAGCCTATTATACAGAGTGAAGTAAGGCAGAAAGAAAAACACCAATACAGTATACTAACACATATATATGGAATTTAGAAAGATGGTAACAATAACCCTGTATATGAGACAGCAAAAGAGACACTGATGTATAGAACAGTCTTTTGGACTCTGTGGGAGAGGGAGAGGGTGGGATGATTTGGGAGAATGGCATTGAAACATGTATAATATCATATATGAAATGAGTCGCCAGTCCAGGTTCGATGCACGATACTGGATGCTTGGGGCTGGTACACTGGGACGACCCAGAGGGATGGTATGGGGAGGGAGGAGGGAGGAGGGTTCAGGATGGGGAACACATGTATACCTGTGGCGGATTCACGTTGATATATGGCAAAACCAATACAATATTGTAAAGTTAAAAAATAAAATAAATAATAACAAAAAGGAAAAAAAAAGTCTCTTGTCTGAATAACTCCTTTCTTTCTAACAGATTTTATAGGATGAAGTTTGATCTGTTAGCCTAGTTGAATTATATCAAAGCTACATTAATTACTAAACATAGAATTAAGCTATAGTAATTACTAAACATATTTTTCACAATAATTTTTTCAATTAATCTTAAAAACAAAATATTAATTTTGTGCTGAAATATGTCAGAACATACACTGAAATTGATCACCTTACATTCTGCAAGTAGATCCACATGGTCAATGTGAGTCTATCTGCAGAAGTTGAGCACATGGGAGTGTATTCAATGAAGACCACCTGTGTCAGCAGATGATATCTGAAAAGTGGCCATAAAAATTCAGCTGCATGAAAAAACTGAAGAAAAGAAAGAAAGATGAAGGAGGGGAGGGAGGGAGAGAGACAGAAAGGAAGGCAGGAAGGAAGAGGAGGGTAAAAAGAAATCAAGAAACAAAGAGGCTAGCTCATCATTAGGAGCCAAGAGCAGAATCTGAGAAATCGAAAAATATTAGCACTTCATTGGCCAACCAAGATACCATAATAATACACAACTAGGTAATGACTACTAGTCCTATTGGCTAAAGACAAAAATGACAGATTGCAGAAACTTGGATCACATTGTCAGAAATACACAATTATAAAGCTGGAAACTTATTCAGCAGAATGCAAACTGGAGTGTACCTTTCCATGTTCTTTATACACAGATGAAGACCTGGGCAAATAGAACTTTCTCCCTGGCAGACAGTGACATAGTGCAGTCATACCAATCTATTACTTGCTCATGAAACTGAGAAATGCACATTTGATATGGAACCCAGAGAACAGTTCTTTGTTATTTTCTTCCTCTGATTTCTCTAGTGGCTTTATTTTCACATGTTACCATTGCCTCACTCACTAGATTTATATATCACAGAAATAAATATTTTATAATTTATGACTTGAGGGACAAAAGAAGTTTATGCAGGCATTGGCATTTGACAGTATGTTCCATCATTAAAAGCTCAAATGTTGTAGTGCTCTCAACATCTGCCACAGATCTTATATATTTAAGTAGTATTTTCTATATGAAAGGGTTATTATACATTAACCATAACTCTGAGTTTTCCTCCCAGAAGGTCACTATGGCTTCAGAATTCTTCATTGTAATATCTCATTCAAATATTCATTTCTAACATTTAAATGTTAGAAAACTTATTTATGTTTTAGACTCATTTTTGCAAATTGATTTAAACAGTTCTTCAAAACTTGTCCTGATTACTTTTCAACATTTTTAGGAGTAATAATATACTAGGACAATACAACCCTCTGGCACATAGTCAGAGCTACAATACTAAAACAGATTTTTCTATGATACACACTGAATTGTAATTGGTTGATTAACTCTGGTAATATGGTAATGAAATATCATTTAATATTTTTAATAACTAGAAATCTGAATACACTTTTCATTCACTGTCTTCTTTATTAAATCCTATGATTATTACCCCATATCACGATCTAAATCCTGCAAAATGTTACTTTTTCATTTACTGTTTTTTTTATAAAACTGCCTTAAATATTGAAACAAGTGGTATATTGCTTTCATTACCCTATCAATTAAACTGAAAAATAATGCAGTAATGAGGAACACAGGAAAACTTTTGAAAGGAATCTGATCCTTCTCTTATTCCAATAAACAGCACCTATAGACAAAACCAGAAAATATTACTTTGTGTTTAAAGACCAGGTTTTATAGATGGAAGAGGGTACAGAAGACACAATAATCTTGCAGGAACCATAAAAATCCATTTAATTTCTTCTCCCTGTTCCAACACATAATAAACGGTCCTTTCAAAAATTCTGCACACTTATATTGGTTGTTGAAATAAGACATTGTTTCATAGAACTTCTCATTCTTAATGTTCGGGAACTTCTTTACTTTCAACTCAAAAACTTTGAGGAAAGAAAGTTTTGCCCCGTAGAGATCAGGACACCTGCTTTACTTTATAGAGAGAGTAGGAAGGGTGGAGAGAGGCAGGAGGGAGGCAGGTTAGACAGATAATAGAGAAAGGAATTAAGGGTGTGTGTTTAGAGTAGGTGTCCCAGTGGCAAGGATAGGACTATCCCAAGCCTGGAAAACACTCCTCTAGGGAGTGCCAGCTACTCAGTACTCACTGTTAAGCTGGCGAGCAGCTGATGCTCTTCAGGCACTGCTGAATCCAGGGAAAGCCCTCTCCTTGCCCAGTATTTACTGGAAAACATCATCATTGCTGGCTGCATGGGTCCCGATGTAATTTGCTTCCTCTGCAGCAGGGGGACTAGCAGGGCAGCAGCCGCGGTGAGGTGAGAGGAGCTGGCAGGCAGCAGACCTCTCGGAGCGCTGACCAGAACCCTGGTGCTGAAGAAAACACGATGCGAATCTTCCCCTTCCAGGCCCCTTTATATGAGTGACTGGGGACTGATGGAAGGCTGATTAGAAAGAAACTCATTTCTGGCTGCCGATGGCCACAGTCAGATTAAAAACCTGAAGCCTGGGGTTATCTGTGTTCCCCTGCTATTTGTTTGTTTCATAGGTCGAGTAGCTGCTGGGCGTGGGTGGTGGAGAACAATACATAATGGAGTGTTATTTGTAAAAGAAAACAACTCTCCCCTGACCTTAGCTCTCATCTCTCAAACCTGCTACTGGCAAGTTAACCTCACCCTTAAGGTAATGAGGAATTCAATGTTTTCAAAAAAAAAAGTAAAATAATTCGAGAAAGATCAGTATTGCAGAGTCCCTAAGCCATTTTACTTTATGTTAATAAATTTTTTCTGATCTGATGTGTTATGACTGTGTGAATGGAACTGTGTGTGTGATGGCGTTCATAAAATGCCCTGCTCCCTAGTCGTGTGACACCACCATGCAGTGATGTTTAGGCAATTGTAAAGGAAATGTGAGGCTGTGATTCAGCCACATACATGCATAGTTGAGACACTAACCCTAGAATCTTCCTCACTACGTAGGAATGAAAAGGATATGAAATGTCCATATAATCATTCCTTTGATGACTTCAAACTAGAACAAGTCCAACAATTTGAAATGCATAGATCAAGTGATAACTTACTATTCAAACTTTAGTAAATCATAAAATTTCCAAGGAAAATATTAATAGCCTCCCGAAGTGTTGAAGACTCTTGATCAAATGGATGTGTTTATGGAGAAACAGACACAGAGAACAGATTTATGAATATGGGGAAAGGGGAGGAGAGGGTGAGATGTATGGAAAGAGTAACATGGAAACTTACATTACCATATGTAAAATGGATAGCCAACGGGAATTTGCTGTATCGCTCAGGAAACTCAAACAGGGGCTCTGTATCAACCTAGAGGGGTGAGATGGGGAGGGAAATGGGAGGGAGGTTCAACAGGGAGGGGATATACATATACCTATGGCTGATTCATGTTGAGGTTTGACAGAAAACAGCAAAATTCTGTAAAGCAATTATCCTTCAATAAAAAATAAATTTTTTTTTTTAATGGACGTTTGATTGCAAAACTAACCAAGGACTGGCACTGCTTGTCTATATAGAAAACAAAATGAAAATTTTTCTAAACAGGAATGGATGAGCAAAAATTAACTGGATTTTATTGACAATTGTTTCTGGAGTCTTGAGGGGTCATAATTATTATTTGATCTAATTTTTGAAATATTAATGGCTTGAATTTACTCTAAAAATCAGCTCTGATAACCTAATACGAAAGTGAAGTTTAAATATACTGATAGAAGTAATAATAACAAAAACAACAATAATAATAGTTAATGTCACTGAGTACTTAGTAGTTGCCAATTCCTAAACACTTTTTAAGATAAAACGTGATTCATCATCACAACATTTACAATGCAGTAACTATTATTTCCACTTTATATATGGAGAAACTGAAGCACAAAGAATTTAGGTAATTTGCCAAAGGTTTGGTTTTCCCTCGTGGCTCAGTAGTAAAGAATCTGCCTGCAATGCATGAGCTGCAGGAGACGTGGGTTCAATCCCCGGGTCGGGAAGATCCCCTGAGGGAGAGCATGACAACCCACTCCAGTATTGTTGCCTAGAGAATCCAGTGGACAGGGGAACCTGGCGGGCTGCAGTCCACAGGGTCGCAAAGAGTCTGACTTGGCTGAAGTGACTTAGCACACACACATGCCAAAGGTTTACATAATTAAAAGGTGGCTGAGGCACGATTTAAATTCAGGCAGTTTGGCGCCAAAATCCATGGTCTTAACTATTACATTATACCTTTGAGTATTCCAAACAAAGAAACAAAAGTAAGCTCAAGAAAACATACATAGATTATTTCACCTAGAAGAGGATTTGGGAAAATGTGTAATTCAACAAAGATTTGTTAAGGACTCACTCTGTTAGGACTTCCCTGGTGGCTCAGACGGTAAAGCGTCTGCCTACAATGTGGGAGACCCAGGTTCAATCCCTGGGTCAGGAAGATCTCCTGGAGAAGGAAATGGCAACCCACTCCAGTATTCTTGCCTGGAAAATCCCTTGGATGGAGGATCCTAGTAGGCTACAGTCCATGGGGTTGCAAAGAGCTGGACAGGACTGAGTGACTTCATTTCACTCTGTTAGGCACTGAAACTGAGTCCTGGGGATGCAAAGACAAAAGAGATACACTGCTACCCTCAAGCAAGGCACAGACTAGCTGAAAGAGACATACGTGCTAATAAATAAGTGAAACAAAACACACTGAATTCTCTATGGAAGACAGTAAAAGCACAAGGGACAGAGTGCTCAGTGTTCCCTTAGGGGAGTTAAGTGGGCCTTTCTAGAAGCTGAATAATTAAAAGTGAGTTTGTGTTTATTAACTGGAATGTAATAGAAGATAGAGAGGAGAGGATTCCATGTAGAGAGAACAATATAAGAAATATATCAACAAATGATGTTGCTCAACAAGAATGGAGTGTGGGTCCGGGGCAAAGGTGCCATGAAGGATAAAGGCCGAAGGGGAAAAAGGGCTCCAAATCCTGATAAATCTTGAATGGCGTTCAGTGGGCTTTTCACTTTATCACCTTATCCTGTAGGGGAAAGAGATCACTTGGAAGGGCATTAGGCAAGGCAACAGTGTAACCATCTTGGTATTTCAGAAAAGTAGCAGCTTGAAGGAGAACCTCAAGACTAAAGGCAAAACCACTTAGGACCTGAAATAGTCCAACTAGGAGAGGGAGGACACAATGAAAAGAACAAGAGATGTTAAGGAGTAAAATACATAGGACATGTCTACTTGGATGTGGGAGCAGATAAAAAACTTCCAGAATAACTCTCAACTTTCTGACTGGGTGGACTAAGTATATTAGAGTCTCATTCATTGAACTAGACCACACATAAATAATTTCAAATTAAGAAAAAGAAACTCTTAAAAGTTAGATCTTATACATATCGCATGTGAATGACCAAGTGAAACTGTCCGATAAGCATTTGAGTATATGGGTTTAAAATTTGAAAAGAGACCTAAGCTGGATATAGAGATTTGGCTATTGTCAAGTACTGAAAAGGTGTAATACAGCTTCACTCACAAAGTTTATGTTGTTTGAAAAGAGAGTCAAGAACAGAAAACCCTGGGAACATCAAATTTAAAAGCAGTTTAAAACAAAATAAAAACAGGAACATAAAAAGGAAAATAAGAAAGGAAAAATTTCAGAGAGGTAGGAAAAGCAAAGCCAAGAGAAGGTAAGTTTTTGGAAGACAAATATTAAACTTGAAAAACAGAATGAAGGACTGATTATTTGTAAATCTGAATGCCAGGATTGTTGCTGTTGTTTAATTGCTAAGTCGTTATTTGACTCTTTTGCGACTCTGTGGACTGCAGCCCTCCAGGCTCCTCTGTCCATGGGATTTCCCAGGCAAGAATACTGGAGTGTCCTTGCCATTCCCTTCAACAGGGGTCCTCTGGACCCAGGGATCAAACCTACCTCTCCTGCATTGACAGGCGAGTTCTTTACCACTAAAGCCACCAAGCAACAGCACACTGGAGGAAACTACTTTGCCCCCAAAGGCCCTGTCTTTGCTGGGTTTGGGGCAGCTGCAGCTCTCATAGGCGAGTAGGGAGAGACCCACAGCCGCAGCGCACAGGCCCAAGGCTCCCTGCCATTTCTAACCTCAGCCACTGACCAGAAATCTACATTCAGACAAGAGGCCACATGCGCCTGGGTCTTGGATGGGAAGAAACCGCTAGGGCAGCATGGTGAGAAGTCTCTGGGCTGTCAATCCGCCGCTGGAGCTCCAGGGTCAGGTGGTGCGACACACCCCACACATCTTCGGTTTCAGACATTCCTGCAGCATACAAACCAAAGGACGTGGCCACTCGGCACCTAAACTGGCTTCTAGGCACACAGGACACCGGAAGTGGTCAAGGGGCTCAGCCTCTGCCCCGGACCCTGCCAGCAGCGCACGATTCAAACAGTCCTGCGGCAGCCTAGCCATCCTGCAGCTCCGGGTCGCAGCAGAAAGGGGCGGAGGGGAGTAGGGGGCGGTGGGGGGAGGGGAGGGGAGGGTGGGGGAGGGAATGAGGGCTTGGTGGAGGGAGGGGAGGGGCGGTAGGGGGCAAGAGTCAACGGGGTGGGTCTCCTGGCCAGCAGGGGCGGGGTGAGGGCCTGAATATTGCTTCTAAAATAGAAGGTGAAGTCCAAAATAGGAAAAAGACTAAACTCTCAAGCTTCCATGACTGTAAATGGCGGTGTCTTCGCTATTTCCAAAGAAGGAATAAGTTTTGGGAAAAAAAGAGGGGAAAAAAGTTTTGGGAAAAGAAGAGTGAATTTGAGTTGACTGCAGTACTATCAAGGAACTTTAAATAGCGTGCAATTATAAATGTTAGACTGGAATTTGGGAAGTAGATTAGAGCTAGGGATAGAAATCTGAGAGTAATTCAGTGATGTTAGCTGGCGCAGGACACGGACTATCCAAATAAAGAATATATAGAGAAAAATCCTCTCTACAGAGACTGGAATCCTTTTGAACTATTGAGGGAAATATAAAATGGTACAGCCTCTGGGAAAACAGTAAAAGGATTCCTCAAAAAAAATAAAATAATTATGGTATGATTTAGCAATCCTATTTCTGGGTGTGTGTGTATATATATATACACATATATATACACATATATATACATTAGTCAGTCATGTCCAACAGTTTGCAACTCCATGGATTGTAGCCCACCAGGTTCCTCTGTCCATTAGATTCTCCAGGCAAGAATTCTGGAGTGGGTTGCCATTCCTTTCTCCAGGGGGTCTTCCCCACCCAGGGATTGAAATTGGGTCTCCTTCGAGGACTTTATGCTAAGTGAAATGTCAGTCACAAAAAGACAAATACATACGATTCCATTTACATGAGGTATCTAGAGTAGCTGAACTCACAAGCAAAACGGAGTTTGTCAGGGGCTGGGGAGAGGGGAAAACAGGGCACAGAGTTTCAATTTAATAAGATAAAAAGTTCTGGAGATTGGCTGCACAATAACATGAATGTACTTAACATCATTGAGCTTAAGAATGGTGAGAGACAAACTTTATGTTATGTGCATTTTACCACAAATTTTAAAAACTTTAATAATAAATAAATAAATAACCAAGAGAACCCAGGAACTAAACCACAACAGATGCTCATAATTAAAGGTAGAATGAAAAAGAGAAGTCATCCAAGTAAAAAAGATTAAAGGAGGTAAAACATAGAAAGGAGATAAAACTTATGGTCAGTGGTTTCAAATACTACAGAGAAGTGGAATGAGAACTAAAGACCGCTAGATTTGGCTATCAAAACTGTCACTGGTGACTTTAGAGAGTGCAGTTTTAGCAAGAGATGAAATAAACCCAGATTACAGGAGTTGAAGATAATGTGGGTTCCAGAGTGTAGGCAATAAGTCCAGAGCATCTATATAAGATTTTAAAGTACTCTTTCTAATTAAGAGCGTAGATTTAACTATATTTGCTCCCTCCTGAAATCCTACTAAAGCAACAGTAAAGGATTTCCTTTCCTTTTTAAGGCACAAAAGAATAACATAAATTGGAGAAACAACAGCAACAAAAAAATTGGAAGCTAAAAAGAAGATGAAAAAATGATCAAAGATTTTGTAAACGTGAGACAGCTGAATCCTAAGCTATCAATGAAGAACACTGAGAAGCAACTCAACTAACATTATTGAATCTCAATCACTGCAGATGGTGACTGCAGCCATGAAATTAAAAGACGCTTACCCCTTGGAAGGAAAGTTATCACCAACCTAGATAGCATATTCAAAAGCAGAGACATCACTTTGCAAACAAAGGTCCGTCTAGTCAAGGCTATGGTTTTTCCAGTGGTCATGTATGGATGTGAGAATTGGACTGTGAAGAAAGCTGAGCACCGAAGAATTGATGCTTTTGAACTGTGGTTTTGGAGAAGACTCTTGAGAGTCCCTTGGACTGCAAGGAGATCCAACCAGTCCATTCTGAAGGAGATCAGCCCTGGGTGTTCTTTGGAAGGAATGATGCTAAAGCTGAAACTCCAATACTTTGGCCACCTCATGTGAAGAGTTAACTCATTGGGAAAGACTCTGATGCTGGGAGGGATTGGAGGCAGGAGGAGAAGGGAACGACAGAAGAGAGATGGCTGGATGGCATCACCGACTTGATGGACATGAGTTTGAGTAAACTCTGGGAGTTGGTGATGGACAGGGAGGCCTGGCGTGCTGTGGTTCATGGGGTCGCCAAGAGTCGGACACGACTGAGCGACTGAACTGAACTGAACTGAACTGAAAGGCTCAAATACCTCTAGAACTGGGGGTAAATGGAGGAGACTGAAAAAGAATTGTTCAAAGACTGTATAAGAAGTTGTTAAACAATTTCAAAATTTAACAAAGTAATCAAACCAGTGTGGCACTATAAGACAAATGTGTTAAGTCATTTCAGTTGTGTCCGACTCTTTGCAACCCTTTGGACTATAGCCCACCAGGCTCCTCTGTCCACAGGGATTCTCCAGGAAAGAACACTGGAGTGGGTTGCCATGGCCTCCCCCCAGAGGGTCTTCCCCATGCAAGTCTTTTATGTCTCCCGAGTTGGCGGGCAGGTCCTTTACCACTAGCGCCTCCTGGGAAGCCCGTAAGACAATAGACATACAAATGGAGTAGAATTTAGAGTTCAAAACAAGTTTTGACCATTTGTGGTCAACTGGTTTTCAACAACTGTGCTAAAACTGTTTGACAGCAAAGAATAACTTGGGATATCCACGTGAAAAACAATGAACACTGACTCCTACCTTACTTCAGACACAAAAATTAACTCAAAATGAATCACTGACTTAAAAGCTAAAACTGTAACAGTCAGCAGAAAACATAGGATTATATCTTCATGACCTTGGATTAGGCAATTTTTTTCTTAGATATGATAACAAAACCATAAGCAAACAAAGAAAATATAAATATGATCTCATCAAAATTAAAAACTTTGTGCCTCAAAGGACATCATCAAGAAAAGACAACTCACAGTATGGGAGCAAGTATTTATAAATCATGTATCTCATAGAAGGCAGTAACCAGGATATATAAGGGTCCTTTACAAGTTGACACTGAAAAAACAAGTAAACCAATTTTGAAATGGACAAAGGATTTGAACTGACATTTGTCCAAAGAATATATGACCAATGAGTATATTGAAAGATGCTCAACATTAGTCATTAGAGAAATACAAATCAAAACACAAAAAGATACTACTTTATAACCACTAGAAAAGCTAAAATAAAAAAGACAGACAAATATTGGAAGAAAGTGGGAAAATAGCAAGTCTCATATATTGTTGATAGGATTGAAAAATGAGTCACTTTGGAAAAGTTTGGTAGTCTTTCAAAATCTTAACTACAAAGTTACCATATGACCCAACAATTTCACCTCTAGGTATATGTTACAATGCAGTAGTCATTTTGGAAAAATGTTTGGCAGTTCCTCAAAAAGTTAACCCTAGAGTTACCATATGACACAGCAGTTCCACTCTTTGGTATATACCTAAGAAAAACAAAAACGTATGCCACATAAAAACTTGTACATGAATATTTATAGCAGCCTTAGTCATAACAACAACAAAAAACCCAGATTCATAACGCAGATATCAACTAATGAAAAGACAAAACAAAATATGGTGTGTCCATAAACAGTAACATAAAGGAAGAAAGTAACCTTGAAAACATCACACTGAGTGGAAGAAGCCAGTCACCAAAGATCACACAGAGCATGATTCCATTTATATGACATGTGGTGAAGAAGTGAAAACAGACAAGAAAAGGGGTGGGGGAGAGGAGAGAGGTGGACAGACAGAAAGTAGATTAATGGTTGCCGGGCGCTGGGGCGAGTGGGGAGGCAGGAATGACCACTACTGAGTGCCGAGATTCTTCTGACAGTTATGAAAACACTCTAAGGTTAAATATTAGCGTACTCGCACAGCTCTGTGAATATATTAAAAATCAGTGACCTGCACACTTTAAAAGAGTGCATTTTATGGCACATGAATTATATCCTAATAAAACTGTTATTTTTTTAAAGGCAGTTAAAACTCTATATTCCCCTCTTCTATTCTACATAGCCAAGCCACTTCCCTTCCTGCCCCCAGGGGGATGAATGGAACTTATTTTCTGGAAACTGTAAAACAGAGGACCTCTGGACAGAAGGGCACTAGACATGCTTGAGAACGGTATTACCCTGAAAGTAAAGTGATTAAAGGAACGTGTGCACTGAATACAGAGACGCAAACCACAGGAGGCTGAGAGCCGGGCTTTTACCCTGCAGCCAGGTCATGGGGAAATGGTTGAAGACTCTGACCAGGAAACAAAGAAAAACCTGAAAAGACATCGAGAGCTCTGAACAAAATAGAGCAATCTGATTATCCTATGGTAAAGCCCCATCATTGGCAAGCCCCGATTTAAACATATGGTAGATTGGATTAGTGATAATTATGTAAAAAACAACAAAAAAAAAACACCCTTAATAAGAATTGACTCCCAAAGAAAAATTAAAGGGTCAAAGAAAGAAATATCTCAGCTAAGAACTGGATTGCCTTAACCAATATAACGAGCTTCCCTGGTGGCTCAGTGGTAAAGAATCTGCCTGCCAATGCAGGAGACTCAGGAGACACAGGTTTGATCCCTAGGTCAGGAAGATCCCATGGAGAAGAAGGAAATGGCAACCCATTCCAGCATTTGTTGCCTGGGAAATCCCATGGACAAAGAAGTCCAGTGGGTTGCAGTCCATGGGGGTCACAAGAGAGTCAGACACAACTTAGCAACTAAACAACAAGAACAAACTGATATTATATCAACTATATTGGAAGATGGAGCAACAAAGAAGGGTGCATGTATACAGTGGGAACTGAGGGGAGAGTGAATAAACAATTCCTGGTTGGAGAACTAAGATCCCACAAGCCACGTGGCATGGCCAAAAAAAAAAAAAAAAAAAATCCAACTGAGATTACAATGTCATCAAAGTGAATTTTCAGAGATGTAAAGAAATATGTTCAGGGGAAGGATAAATGGAAATATGCTGACGATAACAAAAAATTTTCCTGGTCCCTCCCCAAGATGAATGGAGAAGGCAAGTGCAGTTATTAAAGGACAGACATGGGCTGTCAGAGTACGGAGGTACCTGAAAAATAATCAAGAGTGGTTATTTTGAGACTGGGAATCAACAAAAAGTCTGATCTCTTTCCCTTAAGTCTTTCTGGTTGTAAGCCATCATTCCAGCCTATCCAGTCTGTGTCACAAGCAAATATGATAGTATGCCTTCTGTGCTTAAACCACATTGAAGAAGGCAAGAGAAAGGGCTTAACTTCATAGCACAAAACCAGCCAACCTAATGATCACCTTGGTTGGATTTTTTTTTGTTTTTCCATTGACATCTGACTCCTAGGGTTTACAGGGTACATTTTTGGTTCTGTGACAGGAATTGTTCACTATTATATCATCCATTCCTAATTCCTCCAACCTAACCACATGAATACCATACCAAAATAAACTTATGCCATAGCTAAAGTATTTCCTTAACCTAGTAATAATTTATCAGTAAAGAAATGAAACACGCCTGCCATGACTAACATGTAAGAAACTCAAGCAGGTATTTACATAACACTATTCTCTTTGCAACATATTCACAAACCAACTGTCATATACATAGTTAATGAAGTTGAAGTTGTCATCTATTCTAGTACTCTGCATGTATGCTAAGTTGCATCAGTCATGTCTAATTCTGTGTGACGCTATGGACAAGAGCCTGCCAGGCTCCTCTGTCCATAGGATTCTCCAGGCAAGAGTACTGGAGTAGGTTATCACGTCCTCCTTCAGGGCATCTTCCCGATCCAGGAATCAAACCTGCGTACCTTAGATCTCCTGCATTAGCAGCAGATTCTTTACCACTAGAACCATATCCTGGTACTTTAAGTATCTACGAATATTTTTTTTTTTTTTAAAGCAGCAGTTATGGGAAAAAAAGTCTTAGGCTCACATGAGATCTTAGGAGATCCCAATCTTTGAATGAGAAGTCTTCATAAAACTGATTATGCTGTGACAGTCAGTATGGGGCTTCCCAGGTGGCGCTAGTGGTAAAGAATCCGCCTGCCAATGCAGGAGACACAAGAGATGCAGGTTCGATCCCTGGGTTGGGAAGATTGCCTGGAGTAGGAAATGGTGACCTGCTCCAGTATTTCTCGCCTGGAAAATTCCATAGACAGAGGAGCCTGGAGGGCTACAGTTTATGGGGCCACAGAGTTGGACATGACTGAGCACACACTCATAGTCAATAAGGAAGAAAATCCCCAAACAATACCAACTCAAGTGGCCACCACTATGTCCACTCATACTATAATACACGCAAGTGTGCAGACACAATAGAAATGCTTTACTCCTGTGGAACATACCCAAAGACTATAGAAATGATCATTTTGAGAAAAAAATTTCAACAAAGATAAAGATGGATTTAAATTTTGCAAGGACGTTCTATCAGCCAGCCAGACATCCAGACAATATAATCTGAATTAAGTCATGAAGGATAAGGGTGATTTGGTATCAAAAGTCTGACTGAACTGACCTAATGTTGAATCATAACCAAAAACAGCTGCTACAGCCTTAGGAATCAATTTTTTTCCTGATAAAATGTTCACATGACCATCAGTTCAGTTCAGTAGCTCAGTCATGTCTGATTCTGCAACCCCATGGACTGCAGCATGCAAGGCTTCCCTATCCATCAACAACTCCCAAAGCTTGCTCACTCATGTCCATCGAATCAGTGATGCTGTCCAACTACCTCATCCTCTGTCGTCCCCTTCTCCTCCTGCCCTCAGTCTTTCCCAGCATCAGGGTCTTTTCCAATGAGTCAGTTCTTCCCATCAAGTGGCCACAGTATTGGAGTTTCAGCTTCAACATCAGTCCTTCCAGTGAATATTCAGGACTAATTTCCTTTAGGATGGACTGGTTGGACCTCCTTGCAGTCCAAGGGACTCTCAAGAGTCTTCTCCAACACCACCAAAGGCATCAAATCTTTGGCGCTCAACTTTCTTTCTAGTCCAATTCTCACATCCATATATGACTACTGGAAAAACCCTAGCTTTGACTAGACGGACCTTTGACTATCAAGTAGACACTATAATTTCCCATACCACTAAAATACTTAGTGCAGACAAGCCTGGTGATTTTTATTTTTTATAATTTTCTATATTGACCAAGATGGTTGACTAGACAGACTTCTCTCTTTATTAATAAGCAAAATATGAAATCTATCTTACATTTGTGTTCTCATTATCATGTTTTTATGACAACTTCCATAAAGGGAGACTCATAAAAGGCAAGCACATTTAAACCAATTTGAAAAGGATAAAACTAAAGCAGAAAAGGAATAGTGATTTATTCTGGGGTCAGTGAGGCAATGGCTCAGATGAAACCAGAACACAGTTCAGATTTAAAATCAAAATGACCTCAATGAAAACAAATCAAATGGGGCCCCCAGGCCATACCTGTTGGATACTATGTTTTGGCAGGAAAAGCAGACCACATAGCTTTAAGAATAAAAAAAGATGGCCTGCTGAGGTATCTATTTGGTTGTCATCAAATAACAACAGCATTTATTTGTCATGCCAGGCACTGTACTAAACATTTTACATATACTCCATGTACTGGGAACCACTATGGTCACAATATTAAGAACGACGGAGCCAGGTCTCAAATCCATGACTACCTGACTCTAAAACGTGTGCTCCTATGCAAACAGTTTAACCCTTCTGTTTTGCATTCGTTAAGAAAATGTTTTGCATTTTCTAGTCGAACAATTCAGTGTGAATAAATTTTTTTCTGACACCTGCCGGGGACCAGCCCCAGCTGATCCAGGGTATTCGAAGGAGAGACAGCATAGGCGAGGGTCAGGAAACAACTGCTTAATTACACGTTAATTAAGAATACAAAGAGTAATAGAATGAGGATAGCTCAGTAGGAAAATTCAGTGGAGAAAAGAGGCTGAGTAGCTTGGTTTACGCGGGAGACCAATAAAACTTCAAGACAAGAAGTTTGCACCACTTACGTAGGCCACAGGCGTCCTTCCGTTCTCCCGAAGGAGAGGAGACACTGAGGCCTCCCCGGTCGGATCTTAGAAGCCCAGGCATAATTAGCAAGCATGGCGGGTTCCGCGCTCCAGATGGAGACTCAGCCAGAATTTGGGAGAGAGAGTGACATGGGGAGACCAAGTTTCAGTGAACAAGGCCCGCACTTTATTTTCCAAAGTAGTTTTTATATCTTAAGTTATGCATAGAGGATAATGGGGGAAGGAGTGGAGTCATGCAAGGACAGAAGTTCCTGGTTCTAATCGAAGCCAGGCTTTCAAACTTATCATATGCAAAAGTTCAGGTGATTGACATCATCTTCTGGCCAGGAGGCCTGTTAACATTTTAAGAAACTTATTTTTCTCTAAAGGTGATTATTCCAAAGTCAGGCACCAGCCTCCAAAAAAGCATTGGACAAAGCTGCATTTTACATTTCTATACACCCATTATATCAATCAATACACTGCCAAGGACACAGTAGGTAAGGAGTATGGAGACTTAGCAGCAAACATTGGCCCAACAAGTGAAAAACCCTTCACCAATACAATTTCTAATCAATCTTTTAACTACTCAAAGGAATCTGTGTTTAGGCAGTTTAGAACATCTCCTGCCTCTCACAGTTGGGAGGCTCTGAACAATCACATGTGGCCAGAAAAACCTATTCAGGCAGGCTAGAGGATTTCCAAAGGAGTTTGTAGGTTGAAACACTGTCACACCCAGGAATTATTAACTGGAGCTGTAAGCTAACTCTTTTTTTGAGAGAGAGGTAGTGGGGGACAGCCCCCATAAAGTCAGAGGTGTAGGTGAAAGCACAAAGCAGAAAGTAGGCAGACTCTGGTTTGGGGGGTAGATGCTCGAGAATTTCCAGGGGGACTCCTGAGGCTCGATCCCGCCTTTGCGTATGCCGAGCCTCCTTCCTCATGACCTTTGTCATGGGCGGAGTTCCTCACGCTGGCTCCCGGCAGTGATAGAATTCCAGTTGAGCTATTCCAGATCCTGAAAGATGATGCTGTGGAAAGTGCTGCACTCAATATGCAATATGCCGGCTCCCGGCAGACACCTGACTTCCAGAATATTATAGGGTAAACTCCATGGCTGTGGCAAGAACACAAAACACTTTATGATCCAAGCATCTACACCCCACCCTAAGCCACCTTGAACTGAGGAAACAAACACCTCAAACTAGTTGTACTATTTGTCCATTAGCACCACCCATCAAAAGAACTCATATTTGTGTTGATACATAGTTATGCTATTCTAAATTGTGGCCAAGAAATTAAGTCAGTGATAGCAAATAAATAAAACAGCAAGAAAAATAAGGTATACAAAACTTCAAGGTTTTTAAAAGTTTAACAAAAAAGCTCCTGTATTTAAAAAAAAAAAAAAAAAAAAAGCCATAGTGATGCTCTCAGACAATGTGAGTCCTTAAGAATAACTTAGGAAACCATGGAACGAGATTAAAGAGGGACCCCCTGGACCGAGGCCAGGACTCTCATGGACTCACTCCACACTGTAAAGCTAACAAATAAAATGCTCACAATTATTCAACTCTTCTTGCAGAATAAACTTGGGGGGCGGGCAGTGCTCAGCTGCTCAGTCATGTCCAACTCTTTGCAACCCCACGGGCTGTAGCCCACCAGGCTTGTCCGTAGGATTTTCCCCGCAGGGATCCTGGAGGGGGTTGCCATTTCCTCCTCTGGGGAGCCTGCCCAACCCAGGGATCGAACCCGTTTCCTGAGTCTCCTACATTGGCAGGTGGATTCTTTACCACTGAGCCACTCTTCTAAACATACCTTCTTCTAATTCTGAAGAGTTGAAAATAGGGAAAATTCAGCAGCCCAGGAATGTGAGAAGCACCACAAAATCAAATTTAGAGTGACCAAAAGTGGGAATTTCTGTGGTAAAGAATTTCCTTTTCCACAAGTGTTCAAAAAGAGTGGGGTGGGGTATGGATTCTCATGGCTGGAATGATTCACTTATAGTCCTGTCAGGAACAAGGAAATAGGTTAGGAAAAAATGATTCTGCTGATGCAGATAGCTCCAGGATTCTGCCACTTGAATTCAACTCACCGGACTACAGTTGAAACATTCCTATTCCTTAAATTACTTCCCCAAGATGTACCTCTGTCAAGACTAACCCATCCATTACCCGTATATGTATGGCCGAGTCCCTTTGCTCTTCACCTGAAATTGTCACAACATTGTTAATCGGCTATACCCCAATACAGAATAAAAAATTTAAAGACATCCAAAAAAAAAAAAAAAAAAAAACTAACCCCATCCATTCTGTAGGTTGTAGTTTAAGCAGCAAGGGTTTTTTTGTTTGTATGAAATATCAATGAAACTGATTCTTTTCCCCTCGATCTTCACCAATCAATAAAATTTTGGGATGTCGTATTAAACAAAACGTTAGAAAGCTGGTCTGGAAAATCTAACAGGATATGAAGGAAGCTAGAAACATCAGACTGGGTTTCCCCTCATTAGCCTACATATAGAATCCTTAAAAGCTCTGTAAACCAGAAGAGAATAAAATATTTGTCCCAAATTTATTCAGAAATTGCATTTAAATTGAATTTAACAAAACTGTTTTTCAGGTTAACATCTTTACACCCTGACGTGTGTGAAAGAACTTATCGTGAATTTTTGAAGGCAGAAATAGGAACATGCGTGTTTATAATAGCATTACTTCTATTAAGAGTATAAAAAAATAAACAATTTCATTCAGAAAACAATTTAAGTCTTTATCTATTTCGGTTAGATGCTATTGATTGCTAATGACTTTCTGGTCAGCAAATACTCCATTTGGCCTATTTAACATTTGCTTCAGGTAACAAAAAGCACGTGACTCAGATTTTCTCTGGATGTATCTTGCATTCCATGCTTGCCAGGCACAGTGGCATGCTGTGTTAATACTAAGCATCAATAAGGACTTATACTAAGCATCAAGAAGTACCTTGATGGCTTCTCCGCTGGAGAATTTGCCTTACAAAGTGATCCTGTGACACTCATGAAAAAACGTGAGGTACAATCAGACCATAAAACATCTAAAGCAATATTAAAAACAGCTCTCGTGTTTTTAAAGCAGTCGGCTAACTCACCGGGTCTGGTGCCTCCAGACTAGTGTGGTATCGAAAATATGTATTTTTGACTGTCACAGCAAAAGCCCATTTCTGACGTTAATACATCTTCTTAATTAAAAAACCTGAAAGGAACCTGTTCATTGATCACAGCGAAGCTTACTGGAATTTGTTCTTTTCATTGTCTACTTTAGTACATAGAGATGTGAAGAGCAATATACCAGAGAGATATCTGAGGAGAAGCGTATTTAATGGCTCACCTATTTATTCTAGGGCTTCCCAGGTGGCTCAGTGGTAAAGAAACTGCCTGCCAATGCAGGAGACAGGGGACACAAGTTTGACCCGTCTGGGGAAGATTCTCTAGAAAATGGCAACCTACCCCAGTATTCTTGCTTGGAAAACCCCAGAGGAGCCTGGTGGGCTAAAGTCCATGGAATCCCAGAGTCAGACATGACTGAGGAAGCATTCACTCTATTATTCTAGTATTCCAACTAACTCTAGGGATTGAACTACATTAGGTAAATACAGCATTTCTGATTCCTGATGGTTCTTAGAAAGAGATTTGGATTACGATCTGTTTTTCTTTAGAGTGAGTTTGTTAACAATGCAATTTCCCATGGGCCAAGAGTGCTTTGGATACCCCAGAACTTACAGAAGTATGTCCAATCACACTGCCCCACCCCCACCCCTCTCTGCATCTAAGGATGACACACTCTTTTTCCCTAAGTCAAGACAGCCTGAAAAACAGGAGTCTACTTATAAGACCTAAAGATTAAAATGTTTGTTATCAGAGCAATCCTCAACTTAAACAACTTAAAAATCCAACAACTTAAAAAACTCCCATATTATAAGGACCCAAAGGGAGGACAGCCAAATACACTGTTATCATTTAAATGGCAGTATTCATCTTAAACAGAGAAGACAATGGCACCCCACTCCAGTACTTTTGCCTGGAAAATCCCATGGATGGAGGAGCCCATTGGGCTGCAGTCCATAGGGTCTCGAAGAGTCGGACACAACTGAGCGACCTTTCACTTTTCACTTTCATGCATTGGAGAAGGAAATGGCAACCCACTCCAGTGTTCTTGCCTGGAGAATCCCAGGGACAGGGGAGCCTGGTGGGCTTCCATCTATGTGGTTGCACAGAGTCGGACATGACTGAAGTTACTTAGCAGCAAGCAGCATTCATCTTAAAAGTATTGAGTTGACCAAAAAGTCCTTTTAGGTTTTTCCCTAAGATGTTACCAGAAAACCCTAATGAATGTTTTGGCCAACTCAGTACAGTAAGTACAGACATCTACTGTCGGATAATGACATTAGATACTGATTAAAACAACTTTCAGATTCATCTCAAATTTAACCCTGTTTCATGTTAAGAAATAAAATGACACTGAAAGTTTCTCTTCAAAATGTTAAGAACAGAGGAGGAACCTACATAAAATAGTCAAAATTGACTGTCATCACTTTTTACTAAAAATGATGACCAGAACTAGGGCAAATCCACCTTAGAAAATCAAGGAACTACTTTAAAAAAAAAAAAAACCTTAAGGACATGTCTACCTAACTGTAAGTCAAAATTTAAGCCAAGCAATACAATATACAATGGCAATTCTCTAAATCTCCAATACAAAAAGGTTGCCTACAGACTCCTATCAGAATTGAAAACACTTTTTACAGCACATAATATAGCTCAGCTGGTAAAGAATCCACCTGCAATGCAGGAGACCCTGATTTGAGTCCTGGGTCGGGAAGATCTGCTGGAGAAGGGATAGGCTACGCACTCCAGTATTCTTGGGCTTCCCTCATGGCTCAGCTGGTCAAGAATCCGCTTGCAATCCGGATAGACCTGGGTTCAATTCCTGGGTTGAGAATATCCCCTGAAGTGAAAGGCTACCCACTCCAGTATTATGGTCTGGAGAATTCCATGGACTATCCATGGGGCTGCAAAGAGTCGGACGCGACTGAGCGACTTGCACTTTCACTTTCAATATTTTATGTGTTATTGGCAAGGACAGAGCACCTTGTGAAAATTAAAACAAACAATTCTTTTAAAAGTCAGACTAAGACACTTACCTGAACTGTATCTATCTTAGCAATATCAACAGTTCAAGTTTACATGGTTATTTGCTAGCTGGTTCTGAGGAGTAGGATTAAGTCAGACTTTACTTAGCACTGTATTATTATTATTATTTACATATAAAAAATGGTCCAAAGAGAAATATTACATGTTTAGTAAAAATGTTTTTAAAACAAGTAGTTTTAGAAATAAAACTTCACAAAAGTTAAACTTACTAAATGTCTTAAGATTTTTTAAAACTCTGAAGTAGACATTATATTACATAGTTGGGGGAAAAAAAAAAATCTCCCCAAAAGTCCCTGTCCAGGAAGAACAAGAAGGACATCAAGATGTTCTCAGCAATTTCCTGAACAGCAGGAAATGAAAGGCTGGAGATACTGAGCTTTGATCCATTTACTTTTTTTTCTGAATAGACTTACTCATTATTAACTGATGAAAGATAACACACATATGATATTAAAAACTACAATCTAATGGTTCTACTGTCATGATTGTCAGTTAAAGCTCAAGTAAGAAAAGTTCATTTGGTTCCCTAGTTCTCTGGGGTCGGAGGCAGGGTGCTGGGTGGACCATTTTAGAATAGAACTATGTAACTTTTATTTTACATTATTAACTTCACTTGTAGGAAGTTGCTTTACTGATTCAGATAATTATATCCTCCAAGGCAATACTACACTCAATTTCATGCTAATAAAAAGTTTCTTTATAAAAGAGTCATGTTTCTCACTTCTTTCCACAACTCATTCAAATGACTGTTTCAATCATATAAAAATACAGGATGCACTAGGGTCTATCTTAGGGTTTTCTTCTTCTGATGAAGAACTAGCAGATTACTTCCAAGTGCAATTTAACTGAAAACACCATTTCAACTTCAGATTTATTTTAATGATATGTACAGAAGTAAACAAATTACAATTAAAATGGAATCAGTTATGTTCATTACACATAACTTAAATCATGCAACACTGCATGGTAAAAACAACAGCTTCATTCATATACAAAAGAGCATTATTTTGAGACTCGTGATAGTATGATGAAATTTTTGACGTAAGCTTTTGGTAAAGAGTATTTCATAAAAATTTAAAGACCTGATTAATCAGTTAATGCATTATTAGGAAAGATAGTAAACATTATTAGTAAAATGAGACTATAAGCAATTAACTTGAAAATTACACCAGGTATGGGTTGAATGTAGTCTCCTGAAATAAATGTTTGGTTAAGAAAATAGCTTTGAAAAAGATCTCATACTGAAGCTATGTATTTACTTTGTGAAATCAGGTTATATAAATCAATAGTCAAGTTTATTCAGTTAAAGAAAATATGCCTATCCTTTCTTATACTCATAAATAAGTACTTATACAGTCTTTATATACAAGTGAAGAAAAGTTCAATGTAAAAAATATACTGCCAATCCACTTATTATGGTTGAAATAGCTCTTTATCTACACATTAAATTGCATTGATGAAAATGTCCAATTTAAATCACATTCAACCAGTGTAAATATTTAAGCTAAGTATTTTTGTAAACAAGAGAGAAAAATAAATTCTTTCATTTCATCACTGGGCCACAATCTACTTCTCAGCTTAGAAAGCTATAGAAAGGCTCAGCATTTAATCAAATCCAAACCTGCTAAACTTGGAGTAAACAAAGTTAATGTTTTCAAAGTGCATAATTTCCAACTCATCCACTTGTACTATTTTTCCAATTCCAGTTCATCAGCAAGAAAATAAAATGTACTTAGCTATAAAAAATACTAAGGAATGTTATTGAAAAGGAAAGGCTATTTGGTAGAAGTAACTACAAAAATAATTAGTTTAAATCTCTGTAAAGCTTTAATGCAAGAACATCAGTACACATTCTTTCCATAAACCTTAAAGCATGATCAATACCAAGATTTCAAATTTCCACCTTTCAAGTACTTGAAAAAGAGTTGTAACAAAGTGTCTCTTCAAAGAATGATCATGCAGGTGTTAATCTGCTGACATGTGGGGACATGGATATCTCTGTTGGGTTGTCATCTCTGCCTCCACTGGCAGTAAGGACAGGTAATGAGTTACTCTGAAATGCAGATGCAGGACAAACAGTCATGCCAACATTTTCATCTTCCCCATTGTCTGAATCCGGTGTTGTAACTTCACTATCCTGAAGCCCCAGGATCTCACAAACTGCTTGTGGCAACTCCTGAATAAGAAGAACCAAATATAAAATCATCATTCACCACAGAGGAAAAGTAATCACAAATTAACACTTACTATTTAAGATAACATCAAACATTTGTTCTAACAGTGCAATTGTTATGCACCTTCTCAGACCTTCCTTCTCCACTCGAAATGAAATCCAAACCACTCTTTTTAGTAAGTGGTTTTCTGACCTTCTATTCTGAATTAGCCACTCCCCACCCTATCCCACCCCACCACTCCCACAAACATACTGTTTTCTAACATTTTGCATTTATTTCATTCTCTTTCATTCTTTTCCCTCAATACACAAACATTCCTTAAACTTGAAAAGTAGCACTGACAAGTTTTGAACAGAATAGCTATCAAATAAATATTTGTAAAAGTGAACTAAAATAGGGCTTCCCTGCAGCTTCAGTGGTAAATAATCCACCTGCCAATGTAGAAGACACGGATTCGATCCCTGATCCGGATGCCATGGAGCAACTAAGCCTGTGCGCCTCGAGTACTGAGCCCGGGAGCCTCAATTACCGAGCCCATGTGCTGCAGCCACAGAAGTCCGAGAGCCTGAGCTCCCCAAACAGAGTAGCCCCTGCAGGGAGGAGCCTGTGAGCCGCAAGGAAGAGCAGCCGACACTGTCCTCAACCAGAAAAGCCCAGGCAGCAATGAAGTCCCAGTGCAGCCGTAAGTATATAAATACGTACACTTGTAAAGAAAAAAACTGAGCCAAAATAAATATTTGAAACCATGAACAAATGACACAAAGACTAAGTAAGAATTCTCTTAAAAATCTGAAAACCAAAATACACCAAAAGTATAATACTTTGGTTTAAATTCAGGATATAACACCTCAAACTTGCCTTGTTTTTAGAGATAATTAAGAGCTTGACTGATATAAATAACATTAACCAAATAATATTCATTTAATTATTTCTGATTAGCATCTGTCTTTACTTGAAGACACTATATATTTAATATGAGGTCCTATTCTGTGTTCACTAATTTGATAATATATCAATGCTTCTACAGCCTCTCTTGCTGTTGCCAAAGTGTTTTCATTACTTTTATCATTCCGTCTTATTACTGTTTGTCTCCTAGCATAATTATTCAATTGTTTTCAATTAAGTGCTGTAAATCTGTAATGGTAAACAAATGTTAGCCAATGCTTTGTGTCTGCCATCAACTTACTAATTTCTTTTAAAAAGAAAAATTTTGTGACTTCAATCCACCAAAATCATAGACCAAAAAATCTTTTCATTACTTAAAATACTGTATACCTTGCATTTTACCATCTGTAGTGAAATTGCTTCTGCCTTGCATAATACATCTTCCACATCAATTTTCATGGACAATTCATTGATATGCTAGAATAAATCAATAAAATAATTGAAACTGAAACACTATTATACTCTATTACACAATTTATTACTAGTTATATTCAGTCAGTTCAGTTCAGTCGCTCAGTCATGTCTGACTCTTTGCAATCCCATGAACTACAGCATGCCAGGCTTCCCTGTCCACCACCAACTCCCAGAGTTTACTCAAACTCATGTCCATTGAGTCGGTGATGCTGTCCAACCACCTCATCCTCTGTCATCCCCTTCTCCTCCCTCCTTCAGTCTTTCCCAGCATCAGGGTCTTTTCTAATGAGTCAGTACTTCGAATCAGGTGGCCAAAGTATTGGAGTTTCAACGTCAACATCAGTCCTTCCAATGAATATTCAGGACTGATCTCCTTTAGGATGGACTGGTTGGATCTCCTTGCAGTCCAAGGGACTCTCAAGAGTCTTCTCCAACACCACAGTTCAAAAGCATCAATTCTTTGGTGCTCAGCTTTCTTTATAGTCCAACTCTCACATCCATACATGACTACTGGAAAAATCATAGCTTTGACTACATGGACCTTAACTGGCAAAGTAATGTCTCTGCTTTTTAATAAGCTGTCTAGGTTGGTCATAACTTTTCTTCCAAGGAGCAAGCGTCTTTTAATTTCATGGCTGCAGTCACCATCTGCAGTGATTTTCAAGCCCCAAAAAATAAAGTCAGCCAGTTTCCCCATCTATTTGCTATGACATGATGGGACCAGATGCCATGATCTTAGTTTTCTGAATGTTGAATTTTAGCCAACTTTTTCACTCTCCTCTTTTACTTTCATCAAGAGGCTCCTTAGTTCTTCTTAGCTTTCTTCCATAAGGGTGGTGTCATACTAGTTATATTACACTGCAGATAAAATCCTCAAAACAAAATACCCTCAGACTACAAGTAAACAGGAAATTTAATATATCCCTCATTAGATCATTTCAAGTTTTAAAGCTAAGGAACAGCTATCACTAATACGCTTATGGAGCATTAAATCCAGCAGCTGTCCCAGGTTTACTACCTCAAAGTTATAAGCAGAAGTATTACTTTGTTTAGAAAAGTAAACAACATAAAAGAGCATTTGTTGAATTTGTTTCTCTAATTAGCAAGGAAAGAAAATAATTGGCCAACATGTTCAACTTGCTGAATTGTCATTCTCAGAGAACTGGTCCTAGTATTGATTACTACTGATAAAATTTTAAGTCACTCAAGAGATTCAACAACACTCCAAGGAAATGTCTGTTTTCCAACAAAAAGAGGAAAAGAGTCAAAATATTAAAATCTAAATTAAAAGAATAACTACCTTAAGTATTTCATTAAAGCCATAATGTTTTTCCATTATTTGTTGTTTTTCTGACTCCAGAATAGCACAACAGAGAAGAAGATGAAAATTTTTACATGGTAGTTCAGTCCACATTACCTACAGAAAACAGAACACATATTTAGTAAACTCTATCAATTCTAAAATATTTTCTTCATAGATATGATGCTCAATTCTGAATGACTTCTATGCAAAGCAGAAGTTGCCTAGATGGAGTAGTCCATTCTTTTTCTAGTTAAGAAATGAGGTGTGGGGAATGAAAGTCTTACCTTTATCCACAAACAATAAATGAATTATGATGAATTCCAAACACATCTCTTTAGGTGACTACAGTTAGCACTGAGCCTAATCAATACTATAAATGGCTAAGGTGTAAGGGTTAGAGGTATTTTCAATATTTTTCTGAACCTTCAGTTTTTCATTTTTAAATCATCTTCAGTCTCTGGGGGTGGGGGGAAAAGCTACATCATAGGAATAAAAATGCAGTTATACACTGCATGGAATCAAAAACATCCAGAGGTAGCTCTACATTCTAAACAACATATTATATAATAAATCAGAATATCTCTAATTGTGACAAAAACTGAATCAACCACCCAAAATTTATACCCAAATGTGTACATCATTTGATCATTTCTTCCTAATCAATGTCCTAAAACTTAAAGTCTTAATTTCCTCTGGTTAATGTACTTAATATCTTTTTTAGAAAGATCAAAGTCTCATGTAAACAATATTATTAAAGTACCAGAAATGTTCTTACTTCTTTTACTAAAAATAAACCAAGTAGAATCATTTTCAGACTAAATCCATTTTTGAAAGTTTAATTATAATGCAATTAACCTCAAAGAGTTCATTAAAAGTCCTAATTTATTTGGTAAACACAGATTAAGGAGTTACTACAATTATTGAAAACTTTTAAAAAGAAGCTGAGATACTAATTTAATGAAATTGATAAACTTTAAAGTATGATTCTAGATCAAGAACATGTAAGTTTTTCTTCTAATTTCAAACAAAGAAGTGCTCCTCCACAAAGCGGGGATCCTTCAGTTAGTGGATCACCTTCTCTAATGGGAGCATAGCCTCCAAAAGTATAGGAATCAACCTCCAGGTGTAAAAGCCTCAGCATACTCACTGCATATTAAGTTTACTTATTATTCAAACAGTATTTCCCCCATTCTTTCCTTGGCAAAGTTTCTGTCACCTTTACTTTTATAAAGATAAGGTAGTGGACGGTCATTACGCCAATAGTCTATTTTGAAAGCACTACCATCTGTTAACAATTAACAGATATATGAGAAGAAAATAATACTTTCTTGCTTTTCATCATGAGTTGCCCTGGGTACAAGAGGGAATAAAAAGATATAAACCAAAAACATGATCATGAATACTCTCCAGAGTGAGGAAAAGGGTAATGGGGCTTGGGGTAGTGATTAAAGATCTAAGCTATATCTTTCAATATTTTTTGCCTTGGAAAGAAAGAGAAAAGACTATTGGATTGGCCAAAAAGTTCATTCAAACAAACTTTTTGGCCAATGCGATAGAAGTAAATAAGGCAAAATTATTACATATGTTGAATGCAGATAGTAGCATGTTTGTTACATTATTCTTAGTATTTTGCTCTAACTTAAACTTCTTTAAAAAGCAGAACAAAAGTCAGTTCCCTCCCAATACTCCAGACTACAAATAAAGTACCATCTCAACTGACTGGCCTGCCGAAACTTCCTTAACTATATTTAAATCTACACCCAAATTCACCACAGTCTCACATAAAGTATCCCAAGGTCAAATGGTCTACACAACTGGTTCTGGGAAACCTCCTGGCCCCCAGTCTCATAAGGATGTGATCTACAGAAAAAAGCTCCCAAGACCACATATTCAGTTCAACATAGTTTTTAAGGAGAGACCAAAAACATCAGAATTTCAGAACTGCTTTAGAAATTTCAGCCAGGATATTATAATCCGTTTATAGAAACAAAATGGTTATTTCCATAAAAAGTGTTACATTTTTACAATAATTAAAGAACTTACCTCCCATAATCGAAGAATATCTAGAAAACTAAATTCCCTTTTAAATCTGATTAAAAGCCATCTGAAGCAAAAATAAAGGTATCCAGAGTCCTGGGATTCTACAAAGAAAAAAAAGAAACACCTTACTTCCTCTTAAATTATCTCAGAATAGGGTACCTATTTCAAACTCAAATATTTCTGTTCATCTTAGGCTTAAAAGTCCTATAAATTTAATTATCTTCTACTAATTCAAGGAAATGATTCAGAATTGCGGCCTAACTTCTTTATAAGCAAACCACCAAATAACAGCTGACTCTCCATCTCTCTTCAGGTCTGTGTCTGTGGATTCAACCAATCGTGAATGGAAAATATTTGGGGGGAAAAAAAAATTCTAGGAAGTTCCAAAATGCAAAGCTTGAATTTGCTGCACTTGGCAACTATTTAAAAAGGATTTACATTGTATTTACAACTATTTACACAGCAATTATGTTGTGTGAGGTATGATAAATAATCTAGAGACGATCTAAAGTATACAGGAAGCTGTGCATAGGCTATACGCAAATACTATGCCATTTTATGTAAGAGACTTGAGTCTCCTCGGATTTTGGTATGGGGGTGAGAGTGGATGTGTGTTCAGTCAGTCAGGCCCAACTCTTTTCAACTCTGGACCGTAGCCCGTCAGGCTCCTGTCTATGGAATTTTTCAGGTAAGAATACTATAGTGGGTTGCCATTTCTTCCTCCAAAAGATCTTCCCAAGCCAGGGGCAGTCCTCACAAATGAGAGATGACTCGTATTTCATAGTATGAATAAACTGTTTTAAGGCCGAACTGTACAAGGGGGACAGTTTGGTCCCAGTTTTATTCCTCAGAGGAACCCAGGCAACACTGGTGGATTATACAGTCTTTACATTTTTTCTCTCTGCATATTACCCTACAATTTGCTGAGTATAGCTTTGTTTCACTCAACTCACCTAAGTAACTGCAAAATCCACTGTCCAACAATCGAAGTAAGGTACTTAGCTGAATAAGCTGGGTCTTCATGCCTTGCATCTGCTCTTCAAAATTTTGATGCTTTAAAAAAAAATATTAAGTAATAATAAATATTTTACAGTACATAACCACTGATAACTGTGCCATAAAATAAGGACAAATGTTGGACTTACACCATATTGGTTATATTTTAAAATCACAACTAATTAAAATGCTAAAAGATTATTTTTTCCCACTATTCAATTTTTTAAGATAAAGAATAATGCAGACAACAGCAGCTGTAGACTGACTGATATACTATTCTTATATCAAATAAGAAACCTGGGTGAAAGGAACATACATTTGGGATACAGACTTTTATCAAATCATTTTACTGCTAAATATTTCTTAACATAGGAAATAAAATTAATTTTAGCCTTAATATGTGTCCAGTGTTAAAGAATTAGCTAATTATTTCTTATGATTTGATGACATTAAGGAATCTATGAAGTCAAAACCATTTTCATGACAACAGCAATACTAAAACACTCTATGCATTTTACACTTTAAATTCTCCCATAATTGTAAAGGCTATAAAAAGGCTATGTATTGCAATAGACTGCATACAGGAACAGATGTGAAAGTCAGCTGTCTCCTATTAAACTAAATACTACACATTAAAAGAAAATGAAAACTGGAAGATAATCCCTCTTTTCAGTAAATTCTGTTTTAGAAAAGTTATTTTTCATTTTTTAAAAATGTATGTAAAATTTGAGAAGGTTTACTGCTATCTTTAAATGAATAAATAAATAAACATCTGGGCTTCCCAGGTAGCTCAGTGGTAAAGAATCCACCTGACAATGTAGGAGATATGGGTTCCATCCCTGGGTTGGAAAGATCTTCTGGTGAAGGAAATGGCAACCCACTCCAGTATTCTTGCCTGGGAAATCCCATGGACAGATGAGCCTGGTGGGCAATAGTCCATGGGGTTGCAGGAGTTGGATACAACTTAGCAACTAAACAACAAGATATTTATAAATTTCCTAGAACTTTTCTTAACAAACTTCAATAGATATAACCCACATAAACAAAAGCTCTTAGAATCTGCAATAATATTTGAGTGTGAAGAGGTCCTGAAATCATAAAGTTTGAGAACTACCGTGGTTTAAATGTTTTAATCTCTGAAAGTGAGTAGATTTGCTACCAAAAGTTCAGTCAAGGTTTGGGGATGGGGAGGGCACCAAAATAAATGAAAGGTTTCTTATGATTATGATCCCTTTAACCCGCACGTTCTAACCCCTTTATGGTGAACTACTGCCCTAATCTTTGTGAAAAGCCTAAGAATAACATCCTTTCCCTCTCACATTTCTTTTAGTTTTTGAGACAATAATAGTGCTTTATTAGAAGTATCTATCAGATTAGTTGGTTAAAAAAAAAATTAAGGCTACTGATTCTCAATAAACTGGCTTCTCTTTAGTGATCTGAATAGTTTAATTAGTGAATGAAATGCTTTAATAGACGAACACAAGTTTTTGGGATATAGTTTCTTCACATTTCCCACAGGAAAATAAAAGGGAAAGGCAGGACTCTTTGATTAACAGTATAATTTTTGCTGTGACATGGCCAAAAGCTTCCATTGTTTTGCAAGTAACAACGTGGCACAGCCACTGCTACTCCCAAAATGACAGAAGCCGACTTCAGAAAAGTAGCTATTCCTGCAGAAAGGAAAAGGAGGTCGACAATGGATACACAAAGGGCTTCAAGCCTAACTATAAACAAATGTGTATGTACATTACATATGTATGTACATGTGTGCATATATACACATATGTATATGTACATATATACAGTTATGGGTATGTGTATATACACATATACACAAATGTGTATATGGAAGGGGGTAAGAAGGAAGGGCAAGTTAAAACTATATGGCAAAATGAATGCTGGCTATAAGGAAGTTCATTAGATCATTTTGCAGTTATTTCTATAATATGGTGGTTATAGACAGAAGTCTATGCCCAGACCAACACTAGATGTGAGTAAATACCAACAAAAGTGAATCTACAGACATTGGATTCAGCCTCCGTAAAGTAGTAAAAACTTACATGAAATAAAGCTGTAAAACAAAAAGAAGGAATCAAACAGCAGAACAGATTCAAGGACACGAAAACAATAACAATGCAGTGGAAATAATTGTGCAGACTATTTTGATTGTAACTTACTGCCCTTTTATATTATGAAATGTTTCATGTTATGTTTCATATTATGAAACAAAAGATGTTAGTAGACATTAAGAAATCTTTTTAGAATAAAGACTAGAAAAATCCCCAGACCGTTGTCAATGGAAAAGGCAAACAAAGAACATCTACTGTGAAAAAGACAAAACAAAGAACTTGAATCTCCATACACAAAAATGACAAATAGACTGTGAAATGTGTATTAAAGATGTTCAGAAAGTGGTCTTTACATCTGAGGCCTAAGTACACGCACACATAGGCATGTATATACGTATCTGGCACACAAGATAATATATTTGAACATGCCAGTATTAGCTCTTATGAAAACTACTACTGTAATGAGATGGTTAGATAGCATCACTGATTCAATGGACATGAATTTGAGCAAACTCCAGGAGCCAAAGGAATCTGGAGTGCTACAGTCCATGGGGTCACAGAGGCAGACACGACTTAGCAAATGAAAAACAACAGAAAAAGTAAATGCCATACGTTTGTACTAATTCTTAGAAAACCTACTATAAGCTGAGATCTAAACTAAGCACTGGGGAAATATTCATGTATTTATTTTACAAAACTCTGTTGAACAAACACCTCATGTCAAGCATCAGGAAAATTCTGGAAGCATATCACAGAATGAGTTAAACAAAGACATGACCTCTTTATCATATTAGCTCTAGTGAAGAGAGGATAAACAACAAAAACACAAGGAAAACAAACAACAGTTTTTATACAATTATCATCAGTTGTACAGACCTTTATAACAAATGCCTCAGGTTTCTAGAACGCTTATGGAACTAAGTATATGGAACTAAGAAGGCAGGTAAAAATCAACCAATCAAAAAGGTAAGGAAGACAAACTATGATATTACCAGATTACTGCAATTAATAATCTTTCTAAATAATCCAAAAACATTAATTCATGGTAAAGGACTATATAATTTGAATATTTATTACATTAATAGTAAAAACATATTTGAAAACTATCAAATCTTATTAAGTATGGAAAAGAACTAGGCGAAGTAACGATGAGTTGGAACCATGGAGGAGAGACTTGAGAAAACAGATAAAACTGAGACAAATTAGAAGGGGAAATAAAAACAGGCAAGCAAGAGAGGAAGAACAGAAGTCATCAAAAAACAGAAGCAATCAAAAAGTTTCACATCTGTATCCCAGACTCTATATTACAAGAAATCATTGCATATGATTACAGATTTGAAATCTTTATCCCCTTACAAGCATGCCATTTCAAAATCCGACCATCAAGGGCCAGCATTAAGAATATTAATTTTATTTTGAAACAGGTACAGAGACCTAAGTAGTCAGGTCTTTGGATTTCATATGCTTTTATCTGCTCTTAGCCCCTTTGCTTTTTTTCCCCTTCCACTTTCTAAAGATTACTTGAGAAGACCGTTCTATTTTATTTTCCTGTTAATACTCTCTGTGTACTATTGTCCTAGAACTCTGTCTCTAAGATATATCAATGATACTAGATAAAATGTTCTTCGTAATAATATGTATATAGACAGGTCAACTCTAATAATCACATGCTTATGAAAAAACTAAGAAAGTGTCAATGTTACAAATAGTTCAAAAACATCTGGAGAAAAATCAGACACTATAATGATAAAATCTAAAATGTTCACAAAAGGTAAGGATATTACTTGGCATGACTAAGCTTTATCTCTGAAACAGATGAAATGAAACTACCTCACAAGAACTGAATCATCTACTTCATCAATATTCTATCACTCATTACCCTTCTGCAGATCATAAGCATTTACCAATATTAAATCCTGATTATTCCTATTATATAGGCACCTACTATCTACTTTTTATATTAAAAATATTACCAGCATTTCCAAGCCTCTTGAAAAGAAACAAACAACTGAGCAATTTTTTTAAAGTTCTACCATGACTGGCTAAATATAAACATCCATTTTATATAACAAGATTATTATATAACTAAAATATTCAAAATTAGTTTGATTAAAAGAAGGAATCTCTGTTCTTACCATTTGGTCCATGTAGGAGGCAAAGCACCAAAAGGCATCCACTTCATTTTCCATCACATATAACAGAGGTGAAAGTAAGTCACTCATTCCTTGCACATAGCCTTAAAAAAAAAAAACAAGAAAAACCAATCATACCTCTAAAAACCTAACTTTCTGTATCCATCTATGCATATCTCCACCAACTCACTTAAAATTACATCTTCTTCAGGTTTCACAAACTTGTGTATACTGATGTTCTTAAACAATGAGGAGGAGATCTAGCAACCAGGTGAGAAATGGGAGGTGCTTGAGAGGTCAAAGCAGATATGTAACTGCTGTGTGTCTCAGTGTAGGTATCACTATCAGGAGAAGATAATATTAAAAAAGTATGTGCAAAAGCATTATGATAAAGAGGGATGATGGGAAACCCAGAGAAACATCAAACTGAAAAGAACATAGTCAAAGAAGATTTGTGAAAGAATAGTCAAGAGGAAAGGGGGGGAAAGCAAGGGAGAAGAATGTTGGAAAAGTCAAGGGGAAGGAAGATGCAAGGTCAGAGCAGACACCACCACCTAACTGCCATGAATAAGCCAAGTGAAATAAGAACTAAAAGGGGTCCAACTGACTTAGCAACCAGACATTGGTAATCCACACAAAAATAACCACAACAAAATTACCTCTTCTAATTTCTCTTTTTTTTTTTCCTTTTGCTGTTACTCTAACCCAACCAATGCTAGCAAATGGGCTTAAATCCAATCAATATTTTGTATCTAAAACTGCCATTTCAGCCATCTTTCTCTTGATGCTCTTACAATTTCTCAATCATGACACTAATTTAAAGCCCTTGATTAAAAGAAAAATTGGAAAAGAGACACTGATGTATAGAACAGTCTTATGGACTCTGAGAGAGAGGGAGAGGGTGGGAAGATTTGGGAGAATGGCATTGAAACATGTAAAATATCATGTATGAAACGAGTTGCCAGTCCATGTTCGATGCACGATACTGGATGCTTGGGGCTGGTGCACTGGGACGACCCAGAGGGATGGAATGGGGAGGGAGGAGGGAGAAGGGTTCAGGATGGGGAACGCATGTATACCTGTGGCGGATTCATATGGATATTTGGCAAAACTAATACAATTATGTAAAGTTTAAAAATAAAATTAAATTAAAAAAAAAAAAAAAAGAAAAAGAAAAATTGGAAAGTTAAAGAATCAGGTCCAACCTTAAAAAACAGAAAGTCTTAGCTTTGCTTTTTACCAGACCATGTCAAAAGTCTTACAAATCCTCAATTTTCTTAACTATTTTACAATTAGATTTCAAACTTAAAATACAGAGACCTGAATGAACCAAGGGACAAGAGCTCTCACAAAGCCTTTTCACATACATATTATCATTCAACTTTGGTAACTTGTGTATTTGTTAAAGTTACACAGAGAAGTTTTTCCCCCAGTGACAATCTGAGGAAAACAGGCTTTCATTTGCAGAACCAAAACTTACATTCTTATCATTCACCAAAATCTATGTGCACTGAAGTCATTTAAAACAGTATGCATATTTTTAAAGGAGAGGGGATATTTCTGAAGAAATTATACATAATTTTACATCATTCTTCCTATTTTGGAAGAAAGTTTTAAAAATGACCCCCAGGAAGCAGGTAAGCCAAAGTCTCTTAAGAAAACTTGGGTTAAAAGTGTAATAAAGACACCCAGTTCACTTCAGGATCTCCTTACAAACAGAAGTCTAGTTCTGTCTGCTATTAGCCTCTCCCTGTCATCTGCTGCAATGCCTAATCCCCATCAACCTCACTATGTCTGCACTACACCCCATGGGAAAGTACAGCTCCATGCACATTAGTGCACACACACGCACGCACACACACACAAATTTGGGGTCCCTTATTACAGTGCCGAACAATGCAGTAGCCAAGACATTTAGAGAAAAGAGCTAGAAAAAATGGCATATGACGTGATACCTAAATGTAAGCATTTAAACAAATTTATTGCAGATGCTTTTCAAAAAAATAATACACACTTGTGATGATGAATCTTGTATGTCAACTTGAGTGAGCCACAGGATGCCCAGATGTCTGGTTAAACATTATTTCTGGGAGTATCTGCAAAGGTTTTTCTAGAAGAGATTAGCACTTGAATTGGTGAACTGATTAAAGCAGATGGCTTTCAGAAATGTGAGTGGGCATCATCCAATTCACTGAGGCCTGAATAGAACAAAAAATGGAGGAAGACTGAATTTGCTCTCTGCCCGGTTGCCTGACCTGAGACATCTATCTGCCCTCAGTGCTCCTGGTTCTCATCCCTTCAGACTCAGCAATGAGACCTATACCACGGCTCTCCTGCTCTCAGAAGGCTTTAAACTACACCACTAGCTTTCCTGGGCTTGCAGCTTATAGATGGCAAACTGTGGACCTGTTAGTCTCCATAATTACATAAGCCAATATCTTATAAGCAATCTTTTTTCTTTCTTTCTTTCCCTGGCTAATACAACATTTTTCTTAAGAAAAGAAGTAGGTTAGAAGGAAGACTAGACCGTTATCACCAAAACTTTCCTACATGGCAATGACACAATGAAAGCAATGACAAACATAAAGGCTAAACCAATCAAAGCATGAAGGAAATTTATCTGAATTCAACAAAGTGCAAAAGAGTACCACTTTACTGGGTCTGACTACCTACAGTCTATAATAGAACTATTTCAAAGTGTGCTATTCAAAAGATTTACAAAGCACCTTTCTTTTGGGGGAAAACAAGTTTTATTATAAAGTTATAATGAATAAAAATTTCTAAGAAGCTAATTTATTCCTTCAAGTCTTCAGCTTTCATACCAGATCAGTACTGTATTTCTTCTCTAAGTTTTAGTTAAATCAACTAGTCAAATTATTCTTCATGCTCTTGTTGCTTTTAATCTATTTTATTGTATACATGATGTTCTTTGGGGTATGTCATGAGTTGTGGGGGTGGAATTAATGCACAAGTGCCTTTTAATTAAAGAAAGATGAAAGCTGTTTAAGTGAGCACTCAGTGAGGTCCGGTTCTGCACTAGTGCTGACTGATGTGCGCCTCAATCAATGTCTGAGGAAGGCCCCTAGTTTCATAACAAAGTTGTTTCAGTTGGGAGGTGTTAGAAATGAACTCAGCATCCTAATGTACACATTCTTAAAGAAAAAAGAAAGATTTCACCTTTTCATAGGTCAATTTTCCAGGTTAACTGAAGCTTATTCAGTTATTAGAGAATAAAATTAAAAAAAAAAATCTTAAGCGTTGGAAATCATTTTTTTTCTACTGGACACACTCCTGCCTTCTTACATAAAGTATTCTGAGTATAACTTAACCGTCTGTTGTTTATTCAGGATCATGATTATAAACATGCATTGTAGAAAAAAAATAGGGACCTCCCACAGAAACACCTTAGGTGTACCGTCTACACTAAGTAAAAGCTACTCTTCCTTGAGTTCTTCTGTCTGCTTTTGGTACTGTTTGTCTTCTGTCTGCTTTTGATGGTTTTTGCCTTCCTCCTCACTACTAATGAGATTGTATTAAATGCAAACATACCGATACCTCATCTGTGGGCTAAGAAGCCAAACAACTCAATAGGACAAAATCAACTACAAGAGTAAATTTACAGCCCAGGTTACTTTACTGTGAGTAAATAGCAAGAAGGTGGGGGAGCATCCACCTGCCCAATGCATGAGACACAAGAGATGCAGGTTAAATCCCTGGGTCAGGAAGACCCCTCGATGAGGAAATGGCAACCTTCTCTAGTATTCCTGCCTAGAAAATTCCATGGACAGAGGAATATGGTAGGCTACAATCCACAGAGTTGCAAAGAGTCAGACGTGACTGTCTGCTACTTCAAATCCATGTCAAACAGCAAGCAATTTGGTCCAGGGCTTTACGAAAACTACCCTGGCTTCTTTCAATGCCAGAGTTCTTAATAAAATCCCTGGGTATGTTTCAGATAACTTAAGAATGTGGGGTTAATATAGACAAATGGAAACAGCAATTTATCCATATAGCTTGTCTGGGACTCAATGTCTGGAAAAACTGAGCATTCAGGAACGACTTCTGAGAATATACATTAATCCCTACCTCACAATTACCTTTGGAGAGGATGCCTCTTGTTCTCTACGATAAAAGCCCTATTTCCAACAGCGGTTAACAGAAACTGAAATGGCAATGGGTCGGGGTGCTGAACATGTGGAGGTAAGAATGCAGCCTGGAAAAAGCCCTGGTGGTCCAGTGGCTGAGACTCTGCGCTCCCAAAGCAGGGGGAGCCTGGGTTCAATCCATGGTCAGCTAACTAGATCCCATATGACACAATAGCCAAATAAATAAATAAACATATTTTTAAAAATGCCAGCCTGAAATAAAGAGCTGGGCCTCTACCCTCAGTCCAGTATTTACTACTTACGCAGCCCTGAGTCACTCTCTAAATCAATATAACTTTATTCATACAACTGGGATTATTAATCCACTTCTTAAAAGAGGCTGCTAATACAATCAAAATTGAGCAGGACAATACTCGGTCACCTGAAAAGCATTCCAGTCCCTAGTATTTTCAGTGATCCAATTTGGGGTTCATTATAAGTGTGACCCAACAGGACTGGGCACATTTCACATTTTAAAGAGAAATCTGTAATATTCACTTACTGTCATAAGAGGCTGATGCTGCAAGATCCTCAAGGGTTTACATCTTTCCCTAACCCACATATAAGAAGCCAAGAAGAATTCTCGGTTCATAGATACAAACAGTGAAGAAAATATACTCACAGTTCAAGGTTCATTTGGGTTTAATACGACAAATACCCAATTGCCTTCTCCAAAAGAAAGTCTTAAGCTCTATTAAGGTAATCTGGAAACATCCACCCTCACTATCCTCTACTTGGGAGTCACTAACATCAGTAGGTAACTGAGAAACTTGTCCATTCTTTATACTCACTTAAAGGTGGATGCTTAAGAGTTTGTTGGTCCCTTAAAGACAGTTCAAATCCTCTCGTCCCTTAAAATACTGTTTCCTCAGGTTTTCTAGCCCTTAGCATCACTTTTCCCATGCAATGCCCCAATCCAACCTCCAGCCCCAATCTTTCCAACCCATTCCTGGTAGAAAGCAGACTAACCAAGAAAAAAGAGTCAAGTGTCACATGCCCTAGGTAATTATCTGCACCTCTTATCTATGCTATCAAATCAGCATTTTTCTTCACAAGGGAGGAAGCCTATCAAAAAAAGGTTTCCAAACTTTCTCAGGTCACAGTACGCCTCAGGAATTTTTTTCCACGGCATCCCAGGTTCAAAAATATTAGTAACATTTCCATTTATTAAACATATCCAAACAACTAACAGTGAAGGCAATGGCACCCCACTCCAGTACTCTTGCCTGGAAAATCCCATGGACGGAAGAGCCTGGTAGGCTCCAGTCCATGGAGTCGCTAAGAGTCGGGATGACTGAGAGACTTCACTTTAACTTTTCACTTTCATGCATTGGAGAAGGAAATGGCAACCCACTCCAGTATTCTTGCTGGAGAATCCCAGGGACAGAGGAGCCTAGTGGGCTGCCATCTATGGGGTCACACAGAGTTGGACACGACTGAAGTGACTTAGCAGTAGCAGTAGCAAACAACTAAATAAATATGTATATCCTATGAACTTTAGGACCTGCTGGGCACCACACTATATCCCAAACTTTGGAATCCAATTGGATGCCACCATCCTTGTCTATTTTCTCACAGTACTTGCTTATCACAGCAAAGTCAAAAACTCTCCTTTGTAAACACAACTTCATCAGAAGGAAGGAATGTGGTGATCCAGCGCTGAAACCCGGAACAACCCCAGCTAGTAGTTAGGGCAGTGTCCTACAGATGTCCCTCTGTCTCCCTCAAACATGGAGAGCACCCGACACCGGTCCCGGCAGTTTGCCGCGGCGACCCGGCGCGCTCTGCCGCATGGTCTGGGAACCACAGCCTTTTACATTTCCAGCCCCCAGGAGAACAACCCCTGTAAAAACTAGGTCACAGAGCTTTTTACATACATCTAGCAGCTTAAGAAATTTAAATTCTAAATTAAACATACATTTTTAAATGAAGGTATCAGAGGAGAACTTACCTAAATCAAAATCATACATACAGTAGGTCATCAAAATGTCATGAAGCAAAATCAACCCTGGATTATCTTGGCCTTCATAAAACTTGTTTGTTCGATCTGTTCTGTTAACATCTTTTTCTGAGAAAGAAAATCACATATTTGAAAACTTTTAGAATAACAGATTTTTATAAAGCTCGTATCATACAAGTAGTTATTTTTCTTGTTATTAATTTTACTCTCTTACTAAGCTTTTACTTAATGAAAAAGTTAATCAAATTCCATTTCAGATAAGCAATAAAGCTAACATTTTGACATTTTTTTCCAAAGTCAGTCCACCTCCTCCTCTTGGGTATATTTTAAAATATTTTTCAATTTTTATCTAAACAGAAACCTTTCAATTGAATAGCAGGAAATATTTTTAATTAATTGAAACCAACACCAAGTAATAACAGTTCACATTAGTTAGCAATAAAAATGCCAAAAAATAAAAATAAAAAAAATAAAAATGCCAATCATGAATACATGTGATAGGCAGTAGTATTCGAAAACAGTAATGAAAAAAGTTAATATGCAGCCAAGTGTAATCAAAGAGATTTGTTTTCATAATTGCTTCATTCATTATAAGAAGTATTATCAATTTCTTTGTCACGTTCCGTAATCATCTTTAGGACAAATTACTTCCGTATTCTCATATATACATTATTCAGTTTATATGAGCAATCTATTTTAATTCTGAAAAAAATGAAAATCCAAATTTTTCTGGAAATGATTTTAAGACACTAAAAGATCTGGAAACATCACCAGGAGTGTATCTCAACTGGTGCCTACTACATGCATATTGCTGTGAAACACAATTAAAAAGGCATTCCTCAAACTTGAATCCCTCAGTAAATTAAGAAAAAATAACATAAAGAAATTTAAAGTGATTAACCTACTCTATAATCAGTTTTGTTTAAAAGTTATAACTGTTCTCTTCCCCATCCCTGCCCCAGTAAATGGGATAATCTGAAAACATTCTCAATTAACTGTTGTGAAGAGATGAGGAGGTATTTTACAACAAAACAGAATGTAACATAGCATGAGTTTAGATTCTGTAAGAGTGTTTAAAAAATCATAAAGACAACAGTCTAGCTTTCTGCTAAAAGATACTACACTTGATTCAATAAATATAAGCACCTCTCTACAGAACACTGTGAATACATGTTCAAACAAGGAAAAGCAACACCAAACAAATCATGCTATAAATGTCAAATTTCATTTAAAAACAGCTTTCATTCTCATATCATGGTTGATAAAGAGGCACATTGTAAGTTATTTCTATTAACTCAAGCGCAATTTACATAGTCATAATAGCAACATAGAATTTCTTCCCTTACAGGTTTTTAAACACAGTAAAAAATTATTTGTGCCCTCAAGAACTATCTGTATTTCTTTCCTCTTGGGTATTTAGTAGACCTGTCAGGCAGAAAACAAAAAGGTATCAAGAACGATACAAGGGAAGTGTTTCTAGAAAGAAAATAAGCACTGAATTTTTTTTAAAGTCCTCATTAAATCCAACTCTCCAACTTGATGCAGCGAAGACTGAAGAAAAGCACAACTACGCAGACTGCTCCGTTTTACATTCATCGTTACCAGTGTCGAGCGGACCCTGCCTGGCAATCATGCTCTATTTCTCTCATGTGTTCCCTTTCTTTTCATATTATTTTACATCTTCTCCTCTCCCAAGCCGCCAGTACGTTATCCTCCCCCAGCCACACCTTATCTCGGAGGATCTTGCTTCCTATCTGTGAGAAAATGAAAGTTATCTGAAGAGAAATCCATAGACTCCTACTACTTTAACCACACAGCAGCCTCTGTACCCCTAGTCTTCCTCCTCTATCACATTGCTACAAAGCTTCCGTGATTGTAGCTACAACTAAATGCCTCCTCTTGCGCATAAAAGCCATGCCCTAGGCTACTCAAACATAGGGTCCCAGTTAATTCTTGCCTCGTTCTCTAGTTTCATCCGGCATTCAACCATACAATGGCTTCTATCATCATAAAAATCTTTCTTAACCCCACTCTTCCCTCTAATTGCGGCCCCATTTTTTCTGGGTACACCAAAACTTCCTAAAAGAACTGTATATATTGTCTCCATGTCCTCTCATCCCATTTCCTCTCAAACTCACTCCAATCAGGCTGTCACATCCACCACTCCACCAAAACTCCTTTTCCATCAAAATTTTTAGTGATCTCTTTATCACTCTACTCAACAGTCAATCCAAGTTTTCATCTTACTTAACATCCCAGTCACTCCTTCTTTGAAAGGCTTTCAGCTAACCTCAGGACAAACTCTCACGTCTTCTCTCCTTTTTCTCTGGTTGTTTTCTCACCCTCTTTTGCTGATTTCTCCTAATTGTTCCCTGGTGGCTCCGCTGGTAAAGAACCTGCCTGCAATGTGGGAGAACTGGGTTCGATCCCTGGGTTGAGAAGATCCCCTGGAGAAGGGAATGGCTACCCACTCCAGTACTCTGGGCTGGAGAATTTCACAGAGAGAGGAGCCTGGCGGGCTACAATCCATGGGATGGCAGAGAGTCAGACACAACTGAGCAACTAACTCTCTCACTTTTCTTCAATCACGTACTTAACAAGAGGCAGTCTTGTTAAGACTCTACATAACTGTGCAGTCCATGGGGTCACAAACAGTCAGACACAACTGAGCGACCTTCTCTACAAGTTAAAGTGCCTCAGGGCTGTTATCAGACCCCTTCTTCTCTAAATGCATCCACACCCTTGGTAATTTCATCTAGCCTCCTACCATCAGTATGTTGCTGCTGCTACTGCTAAGTCGCTTCAGTCTGTCCGACTCTGTGTGATCCCATCGACAAAAGCCCATCAGGCTCCCCCATCCCTGGGATTCTCCAGGCAAGAACACTGGAGTGGGTTGTCATTTCCTTCTCCAATGCATGAAAGTGAAAAGTGAAAGTGAAGTCGCTCAGTCATGTCCGACTCTTCATGACCCCATGGACTGCAGCCTACCAGGCTCTTCCATCCATGGGATTTTCCAGGCAAGAGTACTGGAGTGGGTTGCCATTGCCTTCTCTGATCAATATGTTGATGATCTCTAAATTTCTATCCCCAGCCCCTAGCTCTCCTCTGAATTCCACACATAATATATCCACTTCCTACTCTTAAGGAAATCCAATAGGCACTCTCAAACTTAACATGTCCAACACTAAATTCTAAATATTCCCCTTCAAACTTGTGTCTCCCACAGTTATCCCTGTTTTAATTAAAAAAAAAAAAGCAACTCTGTACTTCCATTCACCTTAAAAACCTGTTGTCATTCTTAAGTCTGTGCTCTTCTTGTCTGACACTGATGTATCTGTGAAACCTCCTAAATACATGTAAAAATCAACACTGAGACCGCCCACCCACTCCCTCCACCCCTTGCCTAATGCCCTCCCCTGGAGCCACACTGCTGTCCTTGCCCTTCTCCAAACACGAGGAGGTCACGCTGCTACCCTCTGCGCAGAACGCCCTCCACCCTGACAGCTGCACGGCACACACCCTCGGCTTCCAGCAGTCTCTATTCCAGCCTCACTCAAACACTGGGCCCCACTCTCCCTCATCCAGATTACAGCGACTGCCTCAAATGGCCTTTCTACTTGCACCCTGTCCCTCAAAGCTATTCTCCAGATAGGAGCCAGAGTGATTTGTTAAAACAAGTCAAATCACATTACTCTTCTGCTCAAAATCTTCCACTGGCTTTCCATTTCCCTCACAATAAAAGTTCAAGTCTTTACAAAGCACTACAAGGCTCTATGTGATCTGTACCAACACCTCCACCATTTCTACTATGACCTCATCAATTTCTAAACCTCAACTCACTCTGACCACATCTCCCAGCTGTACTTCCCAAGTGCAGCGATCCTGGATATAAATAAGTCTAACACAAGTCATTCCTTTCTGCGTGGAATGCCCATTACCTAGATATGTGCATGGCTCACTCATCCCCCCTTTCAAGTTTCTATTCAAATATAACATCCTCAATAAAACCCTTCTCTCATCACCCAAGTTAAAGCAATGACATCACAACTTAAATTTCATCTTCCCTGACTTGTGTTTCCATTCAGCACTTATCACTAATAACAACATATATTACTTATCTTGTTTAGTGTCTGCTCTTCCCCACAGGAATTTTGCCTGTTTTTTTCATTGGTGAATTCCCAGAGCCTAGAGGAAAACCTCATATATATAATAGGCACTCAGTTCAGTTCAGTCGTGTCCGACTCTTTGCAACCCCATGAACTGCAGCACGCCAGGCCTCCCTGTCCATCACTAAGTCTCGGACTCCACCCAAACCCATGTCCATTGAGTCAGTGATGCCATCCAACCATCTCATCCTCTTTTGTCCCCTTCTTCTCCTGCCTTCAATCTTTCCCAGCATCATATGAGTCAGCTCTTCACATGAGGTAGCCAAAGTATTGGCGTTTCAGCTTCATCAGTCCTTCCAATGAACACTCAAGACTGATCTTCTTTAGGATGGACTGGTTGGGTCTTCTCGCAGTCCAACGGGCTCTCAAGAGTCTTCTCCAACACCATCGGTCAAAAGCATCAATTCTTCGGTGCTCAGCTTTCTTCACAGTCCAACTCTCACATCCATACATGACTACTGGAAAAACCATACCCTTGACTAGATGGACCTTTGCCGGCAAAGTAATGTCTCTGGCTTTTTAATATGCTGTCTAGGTTGGTCATAACTTTCCTTCCAAAGAAGTAAGCATCTTTTAATTTCACGGCTGCAATCACCATCTGCAGTGATTTTGGAGCCCAAAAGGATAAAGTAAGCCACTGTTTCCCCATCTATTTCCCATGAAGTGATGGGACCAGATGCCATGATCTTAGTTTTCTGAATCTTGAGCTTTAAGCCAACTTTTTCACTCTCCTCTTTCACTTTCATCAAGAGGCTCTTTAGTTCTTCACTTTCTGCCATAACTCTACACATGGACATCACCAGATGGCCAACACCGAAATCAGATTGATTACATTCTTTGCAGTCAAAGATGGAAAAGCTCTATACAGTCAGCAAAAGCAAGACCGGGAGCTGACTGTGGCTCAGATCATGAGCTCCTTATTGCCAAATTCAGATTGAAATTGAAGAAAGTGGGGAAAACCACTAGACCATTCAGCTATGACCTAAATCAAATCCCTTATGATTATACAGTGGAAGTGAGAAATAGATTTAAGGGACTAGATATCATAGACATTGTGCCTGATGAACTATGGACAGAGGTTTGTGACACTGTACAGGAGACAGGGATCAAGACCATCCCCAAGGAAAAGAAAGGCAAAATGGCTGTCTAAGGAGGCCTTACAAATAGCTGTGAAAAGAGAAGCAAAAAGCAAAGGAGAAAAGGAAAGATATACCCATTTGAATGCAGAGTTCCAAAGAATAGCAAGGAGAGATAAAAAAGCCTTCCTCAGAATCAACGTAAAGAAATAGAGGAAAACAACAGAATGGGAAAGATTAGAGATGTCTTCAAGAAAATAGAGATACCAAGGAAACATTTCATGCAAAGATGGGTTCAATAAAGGACAGAAATGGTATGGACCTAACAGAAGCAGAAGATATAAAGAAGAGGTGGCAAGAATACACAGAAGAACGGTACAAAAAAGATCTTCACGACCAATATAATCACGATGGTATGATCACTCACCTAGAGCCAGACAACCTGGAATGTGAAGTCAAGTGGGCCTTAGGAAGCATCACTATGAACAAAGCTAGTGGAGGTGATGGAATTCCAGTTGAGCTATTTCAAATCCTAAAAGATGATACTGTGAAAGTGCTGCACTCAATATGTCAGCAAATTTGGAAAACAGAATCCCAGGGACGGGGGAGCCTGTTGGGCTGCCATCTATGGGGTCGCACAGAGTCGGACATGACTGAAGTGACTTAGCAGCAGCAGTAACAGTAGCCACAGGACTGGAAATGGTCAGTTTTCATTCCAATCCCAAAGAAAGGCAATGCCAAAGAATGCTCAAACTACCCCATAACTGCACTTATCTCACACACTAGTAATAGGCACTAAGTAGATATTAAATGAATGAATATATGATTGTCTAAAATAATATGATTTCTAAAAAGACCCTTGGTGATTATAACATGCAGTCAAAGTTAGGAAACAATATGAGTCTAGAGACTCATATTCCTGCCTCTCTTTTTTCCCTAGGTGATATCATCTATTACCATGGATATTTACATTAATAATAACCAAATTTATATAACCTACCCAGACTACTGCAGATTACTGCCACTTGACATTCCATTTGTACATCCTACCTTAAGATATATACGTAACATCTAGTCCAATTTCACTATACTCCATGCCAACAACAACACTGTACTTTGCCAACCAAGGTCCGTCTAGTCAAAGCTATGGTTTTTCCAGTAGTCATGTATGGATGTGAGAATTGGACTATAAAGAAAGCTTCATGCCAAAGAACTGTGGTGTTGGAGAAGACTCTTGAGAGTCCCTTGGACTGCAAGGAGATCCAACCAGTCCATCTTAAAGGAGATCAGTCCTGGGTGTTCATTGGAAAGACTGATGTTGAAGCTGAAACTCCAATACTTTGGCTACCTCATGCAAAGAGGTGACTCATTTGAAAAGACCCTGACGCTGGGAAAGATTGAAAGTGGGAGAAGGGGACGACAGAGGATGAGATGGTTGGATGGCATCACCGACTCAATGGACATGAGTTTGAGTAAGCTCTGGGAGTTGGTGATGGACAGGGAGGCCTGGCGTGCTGCGGTTCATGGGATTACAGAGTCAGACACGACTGAGCGACTGAACTGAACTGATACTCCATGCATCTCACTAAGTAGCACCACCAAATGATCAATTTCTCGAGCCAAGAAACATAGTCCCATCCCTAATTTCTCACAAAGTCTTACCAATTCTATCACAAAATATAACCTGTATCAATCTACCTCTCTACATCTCCACCACCACCATCTCTTGTTTTGGAGTCATTCCTACTAAGTGGTCTCCCTGTTCCTACTCTTATCTTGATTCAATCCAATTTACATACAGCAGAAAAAATGACTTTAAAATATAAATAGGGTTTTACTTCAAATACTTCAACAGTTCCCCTTCATATTTAAAATAAAAGTCACCTTCTTGGCATGATCCACAAGGCCTACAGGCCTTATCTGCATTTTTTTTTTTAATACAGAGAATTCAGGGCTTCCCTGGTGGTCAAGTGGTTATGAATCCACTTTCTAATTCAGGAACACAGGTTCGCAGGAACACAGGTTTGATCTCTGGTCCAGGAGGATCACACATGTCGCAGAGCAGCTCTGTGCCACATCTACCGAGTTCATGCTCTAAAGCCCAAGAGCCGCCAACTATGGAAGCCCGTCCACCTAGAGCCTGTACTCGGCGACCAGACAAGCCAGCACAGTGAGAAGCCCACACACCACAACAGAGAAGAGCCCCAACTCTGCACAACTAGAAAGAGCCCATGCACAGCACCGAAGACCCAGTGCAACAAAAATAAATTTAAAAAATAATAATTACAGAAAATTTATACCAAACAATAAGAAAGAGCTTTTGGTAAGTTTTTCTAAAGTCCTAAGGAATATTTTTGGGAAAATGTATGACAGGAAAAAAAATGCTTTTAAACAAATGATTATATACTTGTATTTGTAAAAAGCACAGTACAGTTGAAAGATCTGATTAGGAAAGAGTCTATGCTATGGAACGATCCAGATAGATGACTTAAGATAATTTACTAACCTTTTCTGAGCTTCAATTTCATAATCTGCTAAAAATGAGAAAATTACAGTAAATTCTGTCTCAATTCAAATTACATAGCAGGCATTTAAAACATCTAAATTTTTCTTTCAATTTCATGGAAACTGAAAACAGGACACAGGAAAGAGTGAGAAGATCAGTCATCACTGCTGCTGCTTGACAAAGGGAAGAAAGGACGGCATGTGGAAGGAAAGGGCTTAAAACACTGGGTTGGTTTTTCTCTAAGATCCCTTTCACTCCCAATGTTTCTAAGCAGGAAGGAACAGTACATTATCGTTTTCCTACTGAAACAGAAAATAGCAGGAGGCTTCAGGTGGAAACTTCAGATAACCCCATTCCTCAAGATCTCCAAACTTTCGCCTTAACCACAGGAAGGATGTGGTTTCCTCTGGTCTAATTTATTTTTCAGGAAAATAAAGATTTTTTCCAATCAAACAAAGATCTCAGCATTTGTCTTTATGTCTACAAAAGCTGCCAAATCAGTCTTTTATGCTGGGATTCCTATGATTTAGACAAATTTTTCTTTCATGGGATGATAGTGATGATCATGGTGGTCAAAAGCATCCCTCAAATCTTTATTTATAAAGCTTACAGATATACAAAACCAAATATAAGAATTTTACAAGTAAGTTTCACTACTATCAAAAACTATCCTAAAATTATATAGAGGCCATGCAACAAACAGTAAGCATTAAAACTGGGTACTGCTCTTATTAACTATATGACATTTATGCTCTCAATGCTTCAGTTTTCTTTATCTGTAAAATGGAAGTTATGAGCTAAACTTTTCAGGTAAACATGTATAACAGTGACTATGCACACCTTCAGTAACTTATACCAACCTGGCCTTTATCATAAGAGCCAGACAATCCAGTAACTCTTTGGTAAAAGTAATTCTTTTAATGTAAAATTCTATCGAGTATCTCTTCTTCAGAGAATAAATATTCCCAGATGAAGTTATGCAGTTCTTAAATACTGATAAAGATTTACTATCTGGAGTCATTTATTTGATTAAAAAATAAAATATATGTATAATTAAAGAAGGTCTTGAAGGATATAAGCCAAAGCCTCTTAACCATTGCTGTTTTCTTTGAATGACAGAAACAAGATTTTTATTTCATTCTCTTAGGCTCATCTATAGTTTCTAATTTTTCTATAATAAACAAGGTATTTCTGTAAGGAGGAATACGATCATTTTTTAATGAAATTAACAAGCAAATAAAGTTAAATATTTCTTTAATTCATTTTTGGAACTCAAAATATATTAGTACTTATACTGGCTGCACTCATATTCCTATTGGAAGAGACAACCAAGAATATTAAATACACATTTTAAAACATTTTCCATTCTGATTTCTCTCTTTTTTTAAACTATAATTGACTTACAGTATTAGTTTCAGGTATGTAACATAGTGATAATATTTTTATATATTATACTCCATTTAAAATTACTACAGGATAACAGCCACATTTCTCTGTACTGTACAATATATCCTTTTGCTTATCTATCTTATGCATAGTAGTGTGTATCTCTTAACACCGTACTCCTATCTTGGCCCATCCCTCTTCCCTCTTCCCACTGATAACCACAAGTTTGTTTTCTACATCTATTATTCCGTTTCTGTTTTCTCATACACATTTGGGTCACTGTATTTTTTTTATATTTCATATATAACAGGTAATAGATTATTCATCTTTCACCTTTCTCTTATTTCACCATACATAATACTCTCTAGGTCTACCCGCACCACTGCAAATGGGAGAAATTCATTCTTTTTTATGGCTGAGTAAGGTCAGTTTTCATTCTAATCCCAAAGAAAGGCAATGCCAAATAATGCTCAAACTACCACATAATTACACTCATCTCACACGCTAGTAAAGTAATGCTCAAAATTTTCCAAGCCAGGCTTCAGCAATACAAGACCCATGAACTTCCGGATGTTCAAGCTGGTTTTAGAAAAGGCAGAGGAACCAGAGATCAAATTGCCAACACCCGCTGGATCATCGAAAAAGCAAGAGAGTTCCAGAAAAACATCCATTTCTGCTTTACTGACTATGCCAAAGCCTTTGACTGTGTGGATCACAATAAACTGTGGAACATTCTGAAACAGATGGGAATACCAGACCACCTGACATGCCTCTTGAGAAACATATATGCAGGTCAGGAAGCCAGTTAGAACTGGACATGGAACAGACTGGTTCCTAATAGGAAAAGGAGTACGTCAAGGCTGTATATTGTCACCCTGCTTATTTAACTTCTACGCAGAGTACATCATGAGAAATGCTGGGCTGGAAGAAGCACAAGCTGGAATCAAGACTGCTGGGAGAAATATCAATAACTTTAGATAAGCAGATGACACCACCCTTATGGCACAAAGTGAAGAGGAACTAAAGAGCCTCTTGATGAAAAGTGAAAGAGGAGAGTGAAAAAGTTGGCTTAAAGCTCAACATTCAGAAAATGAAGATCATGGCATCCAGTCCCATCACTTCATGGGAAATAAATGGGGAAACAGTGTCAGACTTTATTTTTGGGGGCTCCAAAATCACTGCATATGGTGACTGCAACCATGAAATTAAAAAACGCTTACTCCTTGGAAGAAAAGTTATGGCCAACCTAGATAGCATATTCAAAAGCAGAGATATTACTTTGCCAACAAAGGTCCATCTAGTCAAGGCTATGGTTTTTCCAGTGGTCATGTATGGATGTGAGAGTTGGACTGTGAAGAAAGCTGAGCACCAAAGAATTGATACTTTTGAACTGTGGTGTTGGAAAAGACTCTTGAGAATCCCTTGGACTGCAAGGAGATCCAACCAGTCCATTCTAAGGCAGATCAGTCCTGGGTGTTCTTTGGAAGGACTGATGCTGAAGCTGAAACTCCAATACTTTGGCCACCTCATGCGAAGAGTTGACTCATTGGAAAAGACTCTGATGCTGGGAGGGGACTGGGGCAAGGAGGAGAAGGGGACAACAGAGGATGAGATGGCTGGATGGAATCACCGACTCGATGGACATGAATTTGGGTGGGCTCCGGGAGTTGGTAATGGACAGGGAGGCCTGGTGTGCTGCGATTCATGGGGTCGCAAAGAGTTGGACACGACTGAGAGACTGAACTGCACTAAATGGTAGTTCTATTTTTAGTATTCTGAAGGCCCTCCATACTGTTTTTTATAGTGGCGCACCAACTTACATTTCCCATCAAAAGTGTACAAGGATTCCTTTTTAATCACATCACCAACATTAGTTATCTGTCGTCTTTTTAAATGATAGCCTTCTGTCAGGTATGAAGTAGTATCTGTGGTTTTGATTTGCATTTCTCTGCTGGTTAGTACTGCTGAGCATCTTCCCATGTGCCTGTTGGCCATCTGGATGTCTTCGTTGGAAAGTATCTATTCAGGTCTTCTGTCCATTTTTTAATTGATTTTTTTGAGCCGTTTATGTATTTTTGGGTGCTAACCATTTAAAGGTCCTATCATTTACAAATATTTTCTCCCATCCAGAAACGGGCTTTCATTTTGTCAATGGTTTCTTTTGCCGTGAAATAGCTTTTAAGTTTTTATTAGTTCCATTTGGTTACTTTTGCTTTAGTTTCCTTTGCCTTAGGAGACAAATCCAAAAAAAAATGCTATGATTTACGTCAAAGAGTACCTTGCCTATGTTCTCTTCTAGGAATTTTATGGTTTCACACCTCACATTTAGGTATTTAATCCATTTTTAGTTTATACTTTTATATACGGTGTGAGGAAATGTTCTAATCTGTTTTATACACAGCTCTTCAGTTTTCCCAGCACCCTTTAATGAAGAGACTATCTTTTCTGCATTATATATTCTTTCCTCCTTTGTTGTGGATTAAATAACCGTAAGTAAGTGAGTTTGTTTCTGGGCTCTCTATTCTGTCCCACTGGGACTTATGTATGTTTTTGTTTCAGTACCATGCTGTTTCCATAACTGTAGCTTTGTAGTATAGTCTGAAGTCAAGAAAGCATAATACCTCCAGCTTTTTTTTTGTCTCAAGATTACTTTGGCATTTTGGGGGTCTTCTGCAGTTACATTATTAATTTTAGGATTATCTGTTCTAGTTTTGTGGAAAATGTCATACATTTTCAACCTCCGCCCCTTCTCCTTCTGGGACTCCCATAATGCAAATGTTGGTATAGTTCATGTTGTCCCAGTGGTCCCTTACACTGTTCTTTTTTTTTTTCTTTTTGCTGTTCTGGTTAGATGATTTCCATTATTCTATCTTCCAGACCATTTATGTGCTCTGTATCATCCAGTCTACTATTAATTCCTTACAGTGTGTTTTTCATTTCAGTCTGTATTTTTCAGTTCTTTTTTCTATTTTCTGTGTTATTACTCATAAAAACGCTTTGAATTCTTTATCTGGTAAACTGCTTATTTCTGTTTCATTAGCTGTTTTTTCAGGGGTTTTCTCTTACTCTTTCAATTGAAACAAATTCCTCTGTCTTCTTGTTTTGTTTAATCTTTACCTAATTTCATAGAGAAACAGCTTACGGGTGTCATTATGTGGGGAAATCCCTATACAGTCAGCATGTGCCCATGGCTTTGGAGGGAAAGCTGGATTCATCCTGAACACAGGTCACGTTTTCCCTGAGAGCATGATGGTAGCTATCACCTTGGGAGGAGGTGTGGCTCAAGATGGAGGGGCTAGGGCCAGAGCCGGCTATGAGCTGCTGTCTGACCCTCTGCTGTCATCTCCCTTTCAGGGACAGGGTCAGGACTCAAATTCCTGGAGCACAAGCCCCAGGGGTCAGTCTGAGTGGGTTCTCTTCCCTCTAAGTATGTACCCTATACACCTCTCCCAGTGGGAACAGTGGTAGAATAAGAGGTGCTAATCTGGGCACTCCAAGTGTGGAGGCATGGGCTACGGGTCCTGCAAAGGGCATAGATCCAGACTGCTTCTGATATTCTGCCTGTAATGGGTGCCCCCCACCCTGTTCATATGCTGCTTCACGCCTGAGTTGCTTCTGTATCTCACAGCCTGTCTCCCAAACAGGACTACAGAGTGTCTGTTTAGCTCAGGCCAGGACGGTACAAGGGTGGTTAGCTTTTGATCCACCCTCTCCACCCTACCTCAAGTAAGTATGTGCACCCTCCTCAAGAGCAGAATTCAGGCTTCCTACAAGCCTCCTGTTAGGCCCACTCGCCCTCCAACCAGCCAAGGAGGCTCATTTTTCATGTGCTGGACCCCATGACTGTGGTACCTAGTATGTGGCTCAACCCACTCAGTCCCCAAGGAGAACCTCTACCCATGTAATTTCCTGAGTCCTCTCCCAGCGACACAAGTCCCAACCTCATCACTTGTCTTCCTTTCCTATTCAATATCATGTATATCTTTCTCTCGGCTTTGACTGTGCAGGACTCTCTTCGCTAGTCTCCAGTTAGTTTTCAGTGAAAATTGTTCCACGTGTAGATTTTTGATGTGTTTAGGGGGAAAGGTAAGTTTTGCATCCTCTACTCCATCTTGTCTCTCTAAGACACAGCTTTATGACCTTATTATCTGGCCCAAGTTCACAACAATGTTAGTTTCCTCAGAAGGCTACAGAGCCAGAGCGAGGCCTGCAGCTAGAAAGAGCACCTAAATCATATTCCAAAGGCTGTCCTAGGAGGTTTGAGGTATTTTCATGGTAAGAATCTTTGCCACAAGCCTCTGATTTTTTATTTGGGCCCTAACTCTCACTATATATCTTCATTTCTTAAATCTCATCAAAACTTCCATGCAATCCTTTCAAACATTTCCAAAATTAAGAAAAAATTACCGATAAGACTTCTATAATCTCTTAACCTCGAATTTCTTTTCTCTTGTTCCTCGCTGACAGATTTCCACTGCAGTTTCATTCTGAAGTATTCATCACTATAAAAAACAATTTTACACCAAAAAAAAAAGTTACTTGAACACCTAAAAAAAATTCTAATATATCAAAGCATTTATGATGCTGCTGCCGCTGCTAAGTCGCTTCAGTCGTGTCCGACTCTCGGCAACCCCATAGACGGCAGCCCACCAGGCTCCCCCGTCCCTGGGATTCTCCAGGCAAGAACACTGGAATGGGTTGCCATTTCCTTCTCCAATGCATGAAAGTGAAAAGTGAAAGTGAAGTCGCTCAGTCGTGTCTGACTCTTAGCGACCCCATGGACTGCAGCCTACCAGGCTCCCCCGTCCATGGAATTTGCCAGGCAAGAGTATTGGAGTGGGCTGCCATGCTAATGAGATATAAACTTACAAATGACAGTGAATGTTTCAAGTTATAATAAATCAGTAAAAACAAAGGAAAAAGAAAATAACCTTATGTCATAAGCTTTGTTTAAACTACATGATTAATTTACATGAGATTTTAAGGAAACATTATTTAAATCCTTAATATCAGACCTAAACTTATTCCTGTCATTAAATACTTTATAACCACTAGAGTTTCTGAATAATGACAAATATTCGGTTGGCCAAAAAGCTTGTTTGGCCAACCCAATATAAACTTTTTGGCCAACCCAATATAAACCTAAGGAAAAAAAATTTCTTTTTACTTTAATGTAACATAAGAGTGCCATTTTCCAAGCAGTTTACTGCAGAAATTTGTTGATGTGAAAATGTCTAAGAAGTTCTGGCAAACATATTGAGATGAGAAAGGACTGTGTGACTTTGAATATATATATAATGACTGAAAATGAGCTTTAAATTAAAGGTTAGACTGACGAACTGGGAATAAGTCAAACTGGACAGTTGGTCTGTGTTTCTTTTTAAGTTTTTTCCTAATTAAGTTTTAATTACTTAGAAACACACTTCCCAAAAAAAGAATCAAAGACCAGTTTATAAGAGCACCAGGAAAATAATTTAAAGGCAATTAACCTAAATAGCAAATACTCTAATGAACCATTTTTATAATTTCATAATAAACTATAAAAATGAATCAAGATAAATGAGATATATTTAAAAATCTATATCTAAGTATGTTTAAAATGTAGATACAAAGGAACTAGAATTTTTTTAACCATCTTTCAATATATTCACCAATGTAATTGCAATAAAATCTCTCTAATAAGCATTTCTGGTTTGAAATTAACTACTGCACTCATAACAGAGAAGGCAATGACAACCCACTCTAGTACTCTTGCCTGGAAAATCCCATGGATGGAGGAGCCTGGTAGGCTGCAGTCCATGGAATCGCTAGGAGTCAGACGCGACTGAGCGACTTCACTTTCACTTTTCACTTTCATGCACTGGAGAAGGAAATGGCAACCATTCCAGTGTCCTTGCCTGAAGAATCCCAGGAACGGGGGAGCCTGATGGGCTGCTGTCTATGGGGTTGCCTAGAGTCGGAAATGACTGAAGCGACTTCACAGCAGCAGCAGCACTGCACTCATAATGTTTAAATTAAAAAAATGAAAATAAGAACATACTCCCATATCCCAGTATATTACACTTTATATGGGTAAGTTACTTGGGTTTCTTAAGTAAGCATACAAAAGACCATTACTTACGTCTTTTGTTTTTGTAACTGAGTTCTTTCCTCTTTGGTACTGTCCCAAGGAAAATAACCCAGAAGAAATTTCCATGCTTGTTTTCTCAATACATGACTAAGCCCCTGAAGAAAATATGCATATTAAACACACTTGTAAAAAATGAATGCAATATTTTATCTTACAAAACTTGCATATAAACAGAAAAACTAATGATTAAGAGATAGTTTTATACAGGCATATCTCATTTTACTGCACTTTGTTTCACTGCATTTCTCAAATATTGCATTTTTTAATTCAATTAAACATCTGTGACAAGCCTGTGTCAAACAAATCTGTGCAATAATTTTTTAACAGCATTTGTCATTTCATGTCTCTGAGTTGCAATCTGGTAGTTCTTGCAATATTTCAAGCTGTTTCATTATTATTTGTTATGGTGATTTGTGATCAGTGATCTCTGATGTTACTGTTATTAAATCTTTTTGTTTTGTATTTTTTTAATTAAAATATGTACATTTTTCCTTAGACATGACACTGTTGAACAATTAATCAACTAAATACAGTACACAGCATAAGTGTAATTTTTATATGCACTGGGAAATCAAAAAATTTGACTTGCTTATCTACAATATTCACTTTACTGCAGCAGTCTAGAACGCATCCACAATATCTCCAAGGTACGTATATATATGAAAATAGCTCAATTCAGTGAATACTACCTTGTTTTTGACTTTGAGATTCTAAAGATGTAAGCAGCTGCCAGAAAACATAAACAATGAAGAGTATACAGGAGACTGTACAGCTGACAGTGGAACTGATTAGTCTTCCTAAACCCAAACCCTACAGGAAAAGGCAGCTATCACAGAGAAACACACCACCTTCTTCATATCACCCACAGAACTTCCAAGTAAGAAAGAGTGCCTTTCCACAGGCTTAACAGTATATCCCTCCAACCCAACCCTCAAGGACATCACAAGCACTTCACTCTGTCCTACAGGGATTTGAAAATATCATTCATCAAAATGGAGTTCATCTCTCCAACATTTCAAAGAAAAAAGAAAACTTAAATACCAACAATTTAAAATACTAAAGTAATTACCCCTCTAAATATCATCTGCTTCATATTATCTACATTTAAAATTCTTCCTTCAGAATCAACGTTCTTAGTCCATTCTTCCAATGATACTGGCTCTCTCCTTTGAACAACAGGTCTTTCGCCCAAATCAATCTAAAATAAGAAGATAAGCAAAAAGGACACCTTTCACAAGTGAAATGAAATCAAAGTATATAGCAACTAAAACTAAAATACTATTACTCACACATAAGTTCCAACATTTCTAATATTTTCCCTTAGTTTCCAATATTAGTTTATAAACTGCAATAACACTACATACATTTTTCTCTCCTACTAAACACACAAATAACTGAGTGATAAATTCAGAAACAGAAAAACATTGGCTACTTTGGGTTTCAATTACCTAAGTATAGAACATTCAACATATAAATTCTAAAACAAACCCTTCAAACTAAATGGTATGCTATATTATTTTTAAAAAATAGAGTACTATTCCATTCATATTCTAAAATTAAGTTTTCTTCCAAACTAAAATTGGTAGCTCTCAGAATTGATTCATGATTCATTAGCTTCACACTGCATTTTATACAGTTTTTTATTCAATTAATGTTGGTAATTTTTAAATGCCATTTGTAAGATAAGTTCTTTAAGTAAGTGTGTGTGTGTGTGTGTGTGTGTGTGTTAGTTGCTCAGTTGTATCGAACTCTTTGCAACCCCACGGATTGCAGCCCGCCAGGCTCCTCTGTCCATGGGATTCTCCACACAAGAGTACTGGAGTGGGTTGCCATTTCCTTCTCTGTTAAGTACTATAATTTAGATATTTCATAATATTCTGTGTGGAGCCTAGAATTGTAACAAATTCAAGTCTTGTTGAGCAAATGTAAAGATCTGACATAATTCAAAGCCAAAATTCATCTTACTTAAAAAGAAAATATTCACATGAGAATGAAAGCCCAAGAGTAGTGTCCTGACTAGCTGCCTGTGTAGAGTAACTGGGAAACAAAAATCTGGAACAGAACTGTGGGCAACATGCAAGGCTTACTATTTACTCACTCCTATGCACTCAGTGGACTTCCCTGGTGGCTCAGATGGTAAAGCGTCTGCCTACAACACAGGAGACCCAGGTTCAATCCCTACGTTGGGAAGATCTCCTGGAGAAGGAAATGGCAACCCACTCCAGGTATTCTTGCTTGGAAAATCCCAAGGATGGAGGAGCCTGGTAGGCTACAGTCCACGGGGTCACAGAGAGTCGGACACGACTGAGCGACTTCACTATGCACTCAATGAAACGAACAACCTATTCATTATTATCAAAAAGTAATCAAAGAAAAGAGATCTAACACTGATGAATAGACAAGGAAAGCAGTATAGTTGGTGAAGAAACAACCAAGAATCTGGTGGCAGGACAAGCCTGAATTGTTATCTGTCAGCAAAAAGTTATAAGAAAGGATTGTGAGAAAGAAGCCAGGTATGACCAAAACTGAGTTTCTATATATCATTTAATTTCTATATTTCTATAGAAATGCATTTCCGTAGCATTAAAAAGCATTTCTCCTGCTAAAATACAAGAGCTATATTAACACAAACTCCACTCACCTTTGTGATGACTTCAAATCCTGGTTCTTCTTGTTGATTTATCTTTAAGCCTGGAATAGCATCACTAAGAAAATCTGCCATCTCTGAAGGTGGTCGCTGATGCACAGAAGGATCACTGCCTCTTAAACTATCAAAAATGTAGTTTGTGACTTTGGAAAATCCTACCATAGTTGCTGTATAAGGATCCTTTTTAATTTTCTATGTAGTAAGGAGAAAAATATTGGCACAATTAAATCAAATAAACAATAAAAATACTTCATGATAAGATTAGCATAAGAGCAAAGTTTTTTAAAAGGGGGAGGGAAATCAGAGCTAAAACAGTATTCTAAGATTATTTTAAAATTTCATTTCTTTCTGGGAAGAAAAATTTAAATTTTCTAAGCCAATTTTTTCATTTGGTTAAAATAGCGTATTAAATGACAAGCTAACACTACTGATTGAATTGCAGATAAACAAATGATTTGCAGGCTTCATTCAATCTGCATACACCAGAAATATATGCAGTGCTTACTTTCCACTGATGAATGGCCCACAACAGCTTTCTTCTGTCTAGTAGTCCTGCCTTCACAAAAAAAAAATACTTCTTAAAGTGTGCAGTACCACACTAATACAAAATATCTGACAGCTAAGTTTAAACACTCACAATATTTAAATATTAGCTGACATATACAGGTAACTCATGCCAGTAAGAGTAATTTGTTTTGGACACTGCTGTCCTAGAAAACAGTAAAAAAACATTTTTCTACTGCAAAAGTTATTTCTAAATCCCAAACTGCCTGCTTATTCATATTTAGCAAAACAGCTACTTCTTAAAGGTCTATCTTTAAAATGATTATTTTTCATAATAAGAAAAACTGTTCCCTCACTTTTTATTTTAATCAGCGTTCAAGAGCTCTCCTGTCCTCCTTCCTAAAAAGTCCCCACTTCATTGTCAGAACCAAGAAAAGAACATCTAGGACAAATTAAGCACTCAAGCATTTGTTGAATGAATAAGTGAATAAACAAATGAGTCAACAAAAATGCCATTAAGTTTACATAGAAATCTGAGTAAAAAATTATCTTTAGTTCTGCCTGTGCTTTTTAGCCAAATTCAAGGATATACTCAAATACTTGAAGAGGAATTAGACTAACCTGACCCCAAATGAACCTTCTTAAATGGAAAATAAAAATTCAAACCAGATGATACATACTATTTCTATAGGATGATACATACTGTTTCTATAAAATTACAGAGAATAGTTCTATAAAGTTTACACACAAACAGACATGTGCCTCATTCTGCATCATCTCTAAGAAAGTAAGAGGTAGCATGTATATAAAATAATGGGGTCAGACTAACAGATTAATACAAAACAGACAGAGGATGAGATGGCTGGATGGCATCACCGACTCAATGGACATGAGTCTGGGTGAACTCTGGGAGTTGGTGATGGACAGGGAGGCCTGGCGTGCTACGGTTCATGGAGCTGCAAAGAGTCGGACACGACTGAGCGATTGAACTGAACTGAACTGAGACTTAAGAAACATACTTGTATTAGACCATATGCTGGTTCATCAAGAAGATTTTCAAAAGACTGTGAAAGACTCTTATTCTGACAATTCACAAGAAGTGTTCTTTTGTCCTGTGGAGATCTGTAATTAAAAAAAAAGGGCTTTGTAGAAAACAGTGGCACACTGCATCAGTGATACCTCATAATTACTATGCATAGTCATGTTTCCTTAACAACAACAACAACCTTAGATGTCCAGTTCCATGGCAATTTCCCATCAAGACAGCATTAGCAAGTATTTAGTTAACTATCTTAAGTGAGTTCCAAAACTACATGAAACTACTAAATTAACAAATAAAAAAGGATGAAGTGTATTTCTATTTTATTTTATTCAAGAGAACTAAATTATAATGAACCCAAACCCAAACTCTTATTTAGAATATAGTAAAAAATCCTTACAAATATATCTTCCCTTATTATAAGAATATATTTTCTCTTATAAAGAAAGTTGAAGCACCCTTCAGGATTCATTGATATACGTAATATGTACACTATAGGAAAACATCCTATTTTGAAATGGACACTTCACAGCTTGGGAGTATTTCAATATAAGATGTTAAAAATATAAGATACAAAAGATTATCTGTTAAAGATCATTAATTATGCAAATAATTATCATAACATACATGGCTGTAATGTACAGTTCACTTAACAGTGTATTTTTAGTTCTTGCTTATTAAGGTCTGGACACAAGTTTTTCTTCACATTTCCTAGTAACTACAGAATAAACAAAATGCTTTCCAAAAAGAGACCCAATTTGAAGTAAACAAATGAATTAGCCAGTCTTTTTCTATTCAAAAGTTTTATAAGTTAGTAAGCCAGCTGTAATAAATCCACAACTTCTGTGTTTAAAAACAAAAATTAAATGCAGTTTTGCTGCTATCTACTTCTAGTTTATTATAAAAACTTGAGATAAGAACTTCAGTATCAGTTATCTCTTCTCAATTCTTACATAAGAGGATGCAACAGCAATGATGGGGGGACATGAAATCCAAAACAGATTTTACTCTTAGTCAGAACTCACTCCTCAGAGACAATAACAGCTTAATAAGCCCCTTGGCTTTTTTAAAGAGTTAAGGTTGAGTCATTTGAAGTAGTGGAAAAAAATCACTTTTAAATGTTCGATTTTCATTAATCACTTTTCTGAATCTCTCCTGGGGGGTGGTTCATGCTTAACATGAAGACCTACAGGTTCTCACAAGCCATTTCTAAGGGACAGCTCAACTTATAAATGTAGCATCAGAAAAAGAAAATAATTAATACAGGAACGTATTTTTTCCTAACACAGTGGTGCTGGCGCTATGGTTATTTGTCTCTAAACATAGTTTAAATCAATTTTTTTCTTTAACTACAAATAAGTCATCATGAAAGTCAAAACACTGGCTTATGCATGTTGAAGGGGAATACATATGCAACCTTCAGTTATCTGTGCCCAGCCAACTATTTGGCTCCAGATGTAAAACTATGGTCACAAGACTGGAAATCCGAAGAAGAAACGACTGCTCAACCAATGACCAACCACAGACACTTTTATAAAAGGAAGAATTTCTTTTATTTTTTTAATAACTAATTCTCTGTGGTGAGGGGCTAGAGGAAGTCACATTATACTTGTTTGCCCCTACCTAAAGAAATCAACAAAGCATTTTTTTCAAGCACATAAGTAAGAGGACAGGTGATATGCTGTTAAGCAACTGCAGAGCTCACCAGAAGGAGGCCTGGCATTCCAGAATACTGTCACATTTCCACCTGCCAGATTACCATATTGAATGAATCTGGGAAGATTAATGATTATATTTACATATTATTATGTATTATAGATTCTGGGAAGTTGCTCACTCATAACAACGTTATTCAAGACTTTCAAAACCTCACTGCAGCCGTAAGAGAACTTTTAATGATGCTAACATCAGCAATTCTATTAGATCCTACTAAAGGACTTAAAGAAAACCACTGTCTAACATCATAACTATAGATGTATAATTACTGAAAATTCAGAAGTACTTTAGAGTGAGCCTCTCTCAAAGACTTCAGAATTCAGAAATTACAACAGCTGAAGAATGTCTGCACACTGAGATGGAACAGTAACTATTTTATATTGCTACTGATATCAATATGGAAAGCTAAATAAATAATAATGTTGCAAAAGATACAAAGAAGAAAAGGTTAATAAAAAGGTACAGAATATTTACAGCAAAACTGTATAGTTTAATCCTATTTATATAATTTCTATATAGGCTTCTCTGAGGGCTCAGTGGTAAAGAATATGCCTGCTAATGCAGAAGGCGCAGTTCAATCCTTGGGTGAGGAAGACCCCCTGGAGAAGCAAACGGCAACCCACTCCACTATTCTTCCCTGAGAAATCCCATGGACAGAGGAGACTGGTGGGCTACAGTCCATGGGGTCACAAAGAGTCGGACACAACAGCAACTAAACAAATGTGTACATATGTATGTACGAATACACACACACACACACACACATAAATGTATCTCACAAAGAGAATATATAAGGGTCAAGAACCTAATCTCGTAAATGGCTTGTGTTATGATACAACCAATTTGGCTTTTTAAGGAAATATTTCATTGTTTGGATATTTATGCATTAATTTTTAAACGGCCCAATATATAAAATAATTTTAACAGAACCAATAACCTTCACTGACATCCTAGCAACCAACTTGGTTCCAGAAAAATAACAAGAATGTGTCTGTGGCTCATTCTTTGATCCCACTAAATACGATGTTTTAAATGTTGGTAAGTCAAACAGTACAGAACATCAACGAATAAGACAATTTGTTTTTCCCAGTAGTTAAGAAAACTAGTTGAGAAACTAGTTAAGTCTCAAGAAGCTGGCCTATTTTGTGCTGACTGATCCACTTGCTAAAACTGAACAAAGGAAACGTGCATAGCTGCCCCAGCCTTTGTCTCATTAGCAAATCTGCAATTTCCTTTCACCTGTATGGTTAAGGCCCTTAATTCATTTCAGGGAGTATTAGGAAGACATCACGGCCAAAGATATAAGCCACATTCCTTAATTAAGGTTAATCAGAGAAAAAAGATAACGCAGTCTGATTCTACCTCTACTGATGTTTTGAACTCAGAAGACAAGAAGGATGACCTGTTAACACAGCGGCCAGGATATCAGTAAAGCTGCTGAAACCAAGCTTTTCCTGGCCTACTCTCCTTCTTCTGGTCTCTACAATTTGTGACCATAGGAACATGACTCTGAAAACACCATTTTGCTTAGGATAACTGCTCCAGAGACAGGAAACAAAACCTAATAAAGTAAAAAATGGGGGATAGTTGGGAATTTTCATTTCTTTGGACTTAGTTGGAAATTCCATTTATTTGGATCCTAAGTTGTGAACATAAAAAACAAGAACCTTTAGTATCTCCCTAAGAATTTGATAATAGGAGATAGCTTATACAAATTTGTGACTTATTTTTATACTGGTGACTGTTTATCTGGAATTTCTAATATCCTACCACCTGGACTCGGCATACAATCTCTGGTAACCTACATGACACAATGTAATTGGGTACAATTTATGATGGGAAAAAGATTAGGGGGTGCTTATTTTCTGCCTGGAATACAGCGGGGCCTTGGGGATAAAATTTTTGATGTACATTTCAGGCTATTCAGGGGCAAAGAATAAACTGGCCCCCAGTGTCACAGGAGAATACACAATAGAGAAGTGGCTGGTATTAGGGATGTAGCTTTTAAAGGACTCACTTTACACTGCTATCTCCTCCCCTAGAAACAGTCACATCCTTGGTTGACCATAAATGTGATAAACCCTGGTGGGAAGAGAGAAAACAAAGTGTAGGGAGTCAGACTCCTCTGCTAGGGTCTTCCCTTTGACCAGGTCATTAAATGCTATAATTAATCACTTAAGTTCACATTCTGTCCCATTTTATCCTCTCCTTAGTTAATCTCATTCTCTCTCAGAGCTTTACTAGTAACACACACACACACACACACACACAAACTTACATATTATCCTATTATATGCTATATTTCATTGTGCTAAATTTCTAATTTTAACAGCTGAAAATTTACACTTATTTGTATAAGCAATGTTTGTCTTTCCTGCAAACAATACAAACTCCATGAACACAGAGGTCTTATCTCTTTGACTAAGTGCTCCTTTCTACCACTTAGTACGACGTCTAGGACATGGTGGGTCCCCAACAACAACAACAAAAAAATACCTGTTGAATGAAAAAAAGAGGGGAACACCATTCCCATGGCTTCTTGTTTCCAGGTGGATGCACACACATCTAATAAAGACGTATCTAACTGCTGAGGTCAGAAAAGAGGAAGGTGCATGTGTGGCATAGCCCCTTCCAGGCTCTCTTTACCTCTTGGATCCGCCTGCCAAGGGAGAAGGTGGCTTCTAGCTTGCTCTCATTCATGTCGTAAGTGGTCTGCCCTCACTAGCGAGAACTGTGATTGCCCAAAAGTGGTAGCTGGATGAATTCAACAATGATTGTTTTGGGCTGAATTATTATGAGGCTACATATCCAAGCCTCACCAATAATGATATTTTTATCACCATGTGTCTGATTCTTATATTTACTTCTCTCTTCTTTACAAATACAGAGAAGGAAACATAGTTTCACTTACAACCTTCATTAAAACATCAGGAACACATATTTAAGGTACATATTTTCTTTTAAGCACCTAAGTGATTGTTGAGTCTGTCCTTGAACTCATCCAGGACAGAAAACTCTATCTCTTAAGCTATTTTCTTCTAATTTCTATTTTGGAACTATTCCCTTCTAATTTATCTATTAATCTTTGGAGTCCAGTTTATTTAACAATGCTTTCAAAATTATTCGTAGAACTGGTAAGTACCTTGCCATTTATTCATGCAACTAAGATTTACTGCACAAATACTACATGCCAGGCACTCTGGTTAGGAATTCAGGAGAAAATGTACACTAGATAGATACAATTCCTCCCTTTAAGGGCTTGTATCTAGAGTAGAATATAACAGAAGTAATCAAACAAAATTATTTCATTCTATTAAGGGCCATGAAGGAAGCAAACAAAGGAATGAGAAAGCAAAAGGGCACGGGAGTGGGAACCTACATTAAACAGGAGACTAAGATCCAAAAAAGCCCCTCTGAAGAAGTGACATTAAACAGACCTCAGAGATAAGAAAGAGAGAAGAAGAATCTAAGCAAAAGAAACACATACATACAGGACTTAAGACAAGAAAGAGTTTAGGGCATTTCAGGAACTGAGAGAACACCATGTGACTAGAATACAGAAGAGAATAGCATGAAATGAGGTTTAAGAAATAAACAGAGCTAAGATACGGCAGGTCACTGAGCACAGTAAGAAGCTTGGGTTTTATTTAATGGTACAGCATTAAACTCTTCTTTAAGTTAAATCCCCACATCCTTCTAGTGTTTTTCATGATATCATTTTGATCCCTCTCATTATACTAGTCATCTTTTCCATGTAGTATAGTTGGTCTAATATATTTAAACACAGTGTTTAAAACTAAGCCCAGTTCTCCAAAATACGATCTTACTAGGATAAGGAGGGACCACCACTTCACTGTAGGGAGTATGCGTCAATCAACAGTCTCAGCTCACCTCACTCGTAACAGTTATATCCCAACAGTGAGCGAAAGGAGCTTGCTATGACGCTAAAACCCCCAAAGAGCCAACCAAGCCTTCTGCCCCAGTTATGACCATGCTCCTTCTGAAATCCACTTAACCTCATGGGTGGTAGCCTATTCACAGTTTCTCAGTTCAAGACCACATTCCACCAACCAGATTTGACTTTTCTCATGGTTACAGGTACTCATCAGCATGCCCAGTGCCAGCCAGAGGTGGTCAACATGCAAGAGAGGAGAACTCCATGCCGAAAACAGTATCTCTCAGCTTCTGGATCACTCCTAGCTTTATATAATCTACATTTAGGCATGATGTTTCTCTATTAAAGTGAGGACATTAATATTAATAAAGTTAACAATCATCCTTACAGCTTCCCAAACTAAAAATCTCAACTTCTCCCTTCTTTCACCTCCACATATCCAATCAATCGCAAACTCTAACACTAAATATTCCTCCAATACTTCTTTCCTATCGCTCTGCTAGTTCATGCCACCATTAACTCTTCTAGATGACTGGAACAAGAGGCTAACATGACTGACAAGATCCTTCACTCTATGGCCTGTACTCAGTTCTCTGACCTTATCTTTAAATCTGGTGTCCTCCCTTCTCCCACTATGCAGACCTGTGATACTGACTATACCCTGTTCCATGATTACAGCATGTTGTATGTTCTTCTCTCCATCTAAAACATCTCTGCTCTAAGTATCTCCTTCCCTTTCATGCTAATGTTCACTCATTTGTCAGGTTTCAACCTAAACATTACCTCCTCCACAAAGTCTTCCCTGATACCTACCCAACTCCCCATCTGAAGCACTGTTCCCCCCCTTCCTTGTACTTCCTCCATCTTAGTTCTTGAGTTTTACTGCTATTTACTGACCAGCCACCTTCACTAGACCGTAAACTCGCAGATATCCAGGAACATGCCTGTTTTGTTCACTTCTAAATATCAAACAACCAGCACAGTGCTCAGAACATAGTAGATATCAAAAATGTATCTGTGGAGAGTGAAAGCGAGAAAAACTATGTGTGCACAAACACACCTGCATAAATGAATTTAGACACAAGACTTTTGGAAAGTGAGAACGCCCTAACTTCCACACTTAGAATAATTTTATAAAGGCCTTAAATTTGCCTGACTTAAATCTGTAACATTACAAACGAAACTTTTAAAGAGAAACTACATAAAAGGTAAAATTGGTAAATATATAACCCACTAACTACTGATGTATCATCATTCATTTAAATGTGTATTAAAAATACTGGACCATTTTTTCTTTAAAGCAGTAATAAGGTGATACACTGCAGACCCAAATTACTAAACTGGCAAAATGTTATTCACTCATCCAAAATAGTCAGCATTCCAGAAAGAACAAAGCTGCTTGTCCCCTAATGTGCACATGGGTCACTGATACCCAACAACAAGTGAAAATAGTTTGCCCTGGGACCAACACAACAATCCAGTTTCAGTAAGCAGAAAACAGTTTGATACTTACTCACATAATGCCACGTATTTTTCAAGAGAGTCAATCAGCAGTTTGCTGTCTCCTTGATGAAAGTGCAGGGCAGGGAGAACAACGTCATCCTTTAGACAGAACACCAAATATGACCAGCCCATACCCTCTTTGTTTTGCTTGATTGATTTCAGGTCTGTCAAACTGAACAGGAATGACCATTTGCTTTTCCCATTTCTATGGCTTGGAGCATCTTAAAAACAAGAAAGTGGGGCAAAATATTTTTTTTCACCTTTTTAACAGGTACTGACAGCACTCTTCACAACTGCCTAACAGAAATTTGTTGAACCTAGGGAATGACTGCAGCATTCATATTACCATGTCTTCCACCTGTATTAGAAATGGCAACAAACATTTTCTTTAAAGAACAGTCTTTAAAATAATTATCTTACTGCATACAAATTTGAAAAAAATGCTATCCTTATTTAAAATATCAGCTTTGTCCCAAAATGATAGCGGCTTTAGAAGCAGGTAGGCTGGATTCAAACTGCAACACCACCATCTTACTAACTGAATTATTTGGGGCAAATAATTGAATCTCTCTGAGCTTTAGTTTCTTCATCTGTATAATGGAGATAATTATACTTACCTCCCAATGTTATTCTAAGAATTAAAAAGAAAATACTTGTCAACTAACTACTATGGTGTCAAGTATATAGCAAATAATAAACATTCATCCTCTCCACTTCCCTCAAAAACAAATCAAACGATGCACTTCAACAGTGCGTTTAAAACAAAATGCATTTAAAACAAAAACCAACCTTTATTCGTCACATCCTTTTGCAATTATTTTTAGCAGACTACACTGAGTGAAGGTAAAAGTATGCCAATATAAAAAGTAACACTGGAGTGAATACACAGACTAACATTTGCAAAAACCCACATAACAGTGGGAAATTGAGGATGAAAAGGTAATCAAGTTGTGACTGCTTCAAAAAGAATGAATACATTCAATATCACTGCTAAAATCAACCTTTTACTAAATTAAGACCTCAGTTCAAGTCAAACTATAGCTATGTAAAATAAAGCATTTCCTAGTATTTGGGCTCTTTAGAGAGACTTAAAATCCTAGGTTTGTGAATAATATCATAATCAACTTAAAGATTATCTATTTAAATAAAAATGTAAAGAACAAAGGAAAAAATGCTATCCAATACTTATAATTAATTTATCTAAAAATGTCATTTTAACATTTTAACTTAGACCTTAAGCAGGAAAGCTTCTAAAATCTTAAAAAACCCTTTCTTGAATGTTATTTCATAAGAAGTGTCATACTATCCTGTTATTGAAAATTGTCACTAATTCTGTCCCAACACTATCAATTCCACAAAGATAAACCACACAGATAATATCTGCTTACAGAACTTAAATTAATCAAAGGGTAGATCAGTCGGTACTGACCTGAACGTATGTCCCCTTCCTATACAGTCAGGAACATTACAGTTCCATCACCTCCAACAAGATCTCCTAAACTGACCCAGAGGAATCTACACCTTACAGAAACCTCTACTTGCAGGGAATGCAGACACCATCACTCTTTCACGGACATGTGGTCAAGTGATACCTTTAACAGGTATCACTTGAAAGAAAGTCCAGAAAGGCTAAAGTAACTTATCTACACAGTGACCTGCCGACTTCCTGTTCAGATGGTGAACTCATATCCAAGGCTGATAACAGATTTAGTACTATGACTACACATCATGTTTCACTGAAATTTATATTACAGGGCTCATAACACCATTACAAACGAACAGCAAAGTGAGAACAATTCTAGAATTCCAACATGTGTCACCTACATATGAATGTATCTAGACTACCTATAAAGAATTCATACTACTCGATTATCTACAAAGACAAAAATATTTTCACAGCAAAACAACAGTGAGAAACTAGATACAATTTTTAAATTAAGTTCTTAAATTACACAAAAAGTATTTAATCCAAAGTAATGCAAGAATATCATATGAAGAATATTAAATAATATATGCAGACTATACAAACTATCAGAAGTTTGTGCATATTCCCAAAGTAAAAATTTTACACAGATTTTCTCTTGTTAATGAAGAGAAACACATTTCATACTAAATACAACAGAAAATGCCTCATACATTTTCTCACTTAAAGCTCTGATAAACGATGAGAGAAACATTACAAGTCAATTCTAGAAGTCCCTTTACTAGAGTGTAAGTTTTAATTCCGTTCACAGCTATATGCCCAGTGCTTAGAAAAGTGATTAGCACATAGTAGGTATTCAAAGGTGTGTTAAATAGAATAACAACCTAGTAACAAGTCAACAGGAAAGTAATGTGCAATCTGGTCTACCAATGCAAGCTAGCCAGAACTAGAAACTGTCACAGAAGAAAACTAACAGAACCTGAGTTAACACAAAATTTCCTTCTTTCTCCTTAGAGAAAGGTAAATAAAACTAATTAGTTCTGATGAACTTACCATGTTACCAAATACATGTAAAAAATACCTCCAACACACTGACATGGGAAAACTGGCTACAACAGCAGAAAAGTGAATAAAATAGTAAGTCTCCGTACGTCTTAAACAGAATTAACATGAAGGTCATGACATTTTACTTGAATAGGTTTCCAGAACATCATGGCAGTCTGTTGTTCTGGAAAGATGTATTTTCAAAGCATCTGATCTAGAATATAAAAACAAAGACTTAGCAGTATATTTCCTAAGAAATATAAACTTAAAAAAAGTTTTCAATAGTCAATTTTTTTAAGGTTTGCCCCAACTTTTCCTCTGCAAATCACACAAAAAAAGTAAAAAATGTGAAGGTTATAATAATAAAATTAAAAATTTTATTTGAAAAACTGCTTTTCAAAAATGAACAAAACTTAATAGCCTAATTTTTAATTCTGAAACATTAAGATCAGAAAATGTTTTAAGAAGCAGTTTTTATGAAACATGACTGGATGAGGTTAAGCCGAGGATAAGCTGAGACGGAATGGGAAGAAATGGAATACATGTACTTCATTAACTCCTTGTTCTGTTAAATATGTACATGTGTTTGCACACTGGGCCATACTGTGCAATATATTTCTTACTGCTATCATAAAATTTTTTAAGTAGTGGAGAGAATAGAGAAAAAGAAAACGTGCCCTTAACTTCTAATAATTACTAAATAAAGGCTCTTTACAAGCCATCATACAGTGCCAAGATATACAAGCAGTATTTATGTCTGTTTCTTGCTAAGCTACGCAGTACGCTGTTACACAGACATTCTCAACTCTGAACACTAAAATCACCAGGAGAAATTTCTGAGAAATACAGGTGCCTGGGCTCCATCTGCAGAGGATGATTTAATTTGCTGCATGAAACCCAAGCACTGGTACTTTTTTGATTTTTGTTTTTTGCCATGCAGCACAGCATGCAGGATGCAGGACCTTAGTTCCCCAACCAGGGATCAAACCTGTGTCCTGCAGTGGGAGCACGGAGGCTTCCAACCACTGAACCACCAGCGAAGTCCCAACTGGTAGTTTTTTTAACAGCTTAACTTCTCCATGTGATTTCAATGCACAGCCAAAGTTAAAAACCATTAATCTAAAAAGATGTTTACTGTCAGATACTTTTCTCAAACATGTAATGCTTCCTTTATGAAATTCTGAAAATTCACTCATTTTGCTCATTTCTGTAACTTTTTTCATTTTCAAGGATTTAGCGATAATATTAGGCAGCGAAAAATACCAATTCACATAAACCAATTCTGAAGGTCTGATCTAGACAAGTTAAAAATCTCTCAAATGCTAAATATACTATAAAACTCAGTGGTTTTCTTTTCAAAGCTCTTTCTTGAGGTTTCAACCCACTCATGTGGACCACTGTGTTTCTATAAGAGAAAGCTAGCCCTAGCTCCCAGGCTTCCCAGGTGGCGTTAGTGGTGAAGAACCTGCCTGCCAATGCAGAACATGTAAGAGAAGTGGGTTTGATCCCTGGGTTGGGAGGATCCCCTGGAGAAGAAAATGGCAACCCACTCTAATATTCTTGTCTGAAGAATCCCATGGACAGAGGAGCCTGGCAGCCTACAGTCCATGGGGTCACGAGAGTAGGACACACCTTATTGACTAAACCACCATGCATGCATATATGCTTTTTTTTTTTTTTGGCATTCCTATTCTACAGGGAAGGTTCTTATCAGAACAATGTAAAAATGTTATGAAAAGAAAACCACAGGATTTTAGTATATTTAGCATGTGAGGGATTTTTAACTTCTCTAGATTAGACCTTCAGGGTTGGTTTATGTGAATTGCTATTTTTTGTTTGCCTAATATATGCATGAGCTGATTGTTAAAAAAAAAAGCTTGTGATTTACTATGTATTTCTTAACTGCTACTGTTCCCAAGAAATGATACAGTACAAAGTATATATGAGAATGATTCCCCAGGCCATACATGAAAATCAATTTTACTTATATTAACATAGCAATACATATATTAAACATAGCAATACATATTCTAGTAAACTTTGGCTAGCCTTTTTGACTATGGTAAAAGCCTATAAATCCTAAATTCAGACCAAAATCATTAAAAGATCAAATATCCTATTAGTTATAAAATACAAAGAAATCAAAACAAAAAAAAATGTAACTCTAATTTAGAGTGTTTAGTATTTTTTAAAGAGACCTCCGGTAAGTTGGCCACATCACAGACAGGCTAGCGAGCTTGTATCTGGGATAGTATACGTATGTGTTCTACCAGACTGCTGGCTTGGCTCTTTCTTGTTATCTACATGTAGACAGTCACCACACAGCAAACATAAATTTATATATAAAGGAGAATAGTCACTGAACATATATATAAAGGGGAGACTGCAATGAGCTGTGATGATCCCAGTAAACACTGAAATTAGAACGATATGGTGTAGCGGTATCCTCCATCTCCCCCTGGTGCTTTAAGGATGAAATAACATGACTTTTTAAAAAATTCTACAGGATTTATGAAAAATATACATGAGAGACAACCAAAGCAATTTTTAAAGTGCTTCTATTTTATGCCATTAATAACTTAAACAGAACAAGTACTTTATGAAGTCACAACCAAGGCAACAAAAAGATGATAAAGGAATAAAAACGTAAGAGTTATACATATTAATCAAAGCACCAAATCATCCTTCCTCTAAGAAAGCATTTTCTTTGCACTTTTGTTTATTCTGCAGCAAATCAGTTTAAGATTTCAAAAGACTGAAGTCATACCTCCATTAGTATGTGGTTTCTTTTTAAATGACACTGTATTAACCATGTCCCACTCTGCTTCGTAACTGTTCAGATGTTCTGCGACTCGATGAGCTCTTTCTTTTGGGGCCTGGGTCCATTCTACAACTGAGCTGGAGTCCTAAAATAATTATAATACATAAAATATTTAGGGACTAAGACTAGAATTTCATTTCAGTCAATAATGTCTTCTCAGCTTCTATATAAATTACATTTGTAGGTTGTGGCAGACATCACTGGTGGCAAAACTGAACACTGTTTCCTATCCTTTCTCCCTTGTTCAAGTTAACAAAAAAAGAAAAGCGTGTCCAGACTCTCCTGCAGACAGAGTTATCAGTGAAATACAAGCTAAGGCAACAGTAGGCCTTGGGAATGCTTTGATACTTCCTGCTTTCGATGCAGCTATGTTGGTAAAAATGTAACAGCCACCTTACAACCATAGAGACAAAGCAAGAAAAACACTGCAAAGAACTCCAAACCTCCCGACTTCTGGTTATTTGAGGAAAACAGCCAACAGCAGCCACTTATTGAAGTCATCATCATTGGTTGCTGTATTTCTCTTAATCAAAATAAACTAAAAGCTACAAATAACATATCTACATGTTTAGTCCTAAAGAACTTTCTTTTAAAAGAGACTAAAACAAAAAAACAACCAAAAACCTAAAAAAAAAACCCAAAAAAAACCAAGTCTAAAATGCAACATTAATAATTTGACTAAATCAAAAAATTTAACTTCTAGTCAACAAAAGATACTACACATAAGTTAACGATAAGCAAAACTTGTGAAGTCTTTCTAAAATACATAGAAGAGGACAGGAAAACATCCAGAATATAAAAATAACCCCTACCAATGTACTTAGAAATCAACAAATATCAAAAGAGAAAAGGAAATGGCATTGAACAAGCAAATCAAAGAAGAAAACATGAAGTGACAAAGAAAGATGTCCAACTTCACAAAGAGAAGCAAGATGAATTTCAGCTTTTACGCCCCCTTCAATTAAAAAATAGACAGAAGACAGTGTGAGGAAACGTAATCTCCCACTGTTGATAACAGGGATAATCAGTACTGACTGAAATGAAAACTGAGTCATATTTATTAAAATTTAAAATATGCATATTTCACAATAAGTTTATCTACATTAAGAAATACACATGTATACAAAGAGGCAGATATAAGAATCCTCTTAACATTGCTTGTAAAAGTGAAAAGCTGAACATATCTTATTATCCATCAATGAAAAAGTAAATAAACTAGGGGTAGCCAATAAAATGCTACACAGAAGTTTATAAAGATTGATATCTGTTCATGTGTATTTATGTTCAATATGTAAAAGTAAATAAAAGGAAATCCTGAAACAATGTATGCAGCGTAACAACTGCATGGAACACACACAATGAGAAACACACTAGAGAAAACCAGGGAGGATGGACGAATGAATGTGTATACACAGCTACGCAGATAAGGCAGGAAATGTGTGCTGATAAAAGTCTGGAAAGATACACAGTAAACACATGAGGGATGGGATTCTGGTCAAGGAGGGCTTCAACCTTCTATTATTTGAATTTTTACAATGTGGATTACTAGTGTAATTCTTTTCAAAAATGGAAAAAAGATTTTATAGGAACAGGAATATATTATAAAGAAATAGAAACAGACTGAAGAATAGGGCGGAAAAAAACTGAATGAATGAGATTATAAAGTGGAGTGCTTTTTCCTCAGAGTCCTTCCACAAATGTCACTTCTCAGGGAGTCCTCCTTGTTTGCCCAATTTAAAAAATGCAACCTTTACCACCATCACTACTAATAAACAGGAAACCTAAGCAGCATTTACAGAATCCAACCCCACCCGCAGGCTTGGACCTGGTGGATCAGGTACTTCTGGAAACTAGGATAAAGGTCAAGCTGAAAAAAAGCCTACTAACAAGAGTCCAGAAGGCTGGAGGTTTATTCACTGGAAAAGGTAAAGCAGATTCTCTCTGGATTACAAGTAACCAGGGACACTGAGCAGAGAGATAATACACTGAAAACAGGACAACGAATCAAAAGTTCATGAAATGAGTGGCAAGACTCCCAGCTCTCTTCCTCCACTCAGTTCCCAGACAGTAGAATCCAGTTTTCCCTCTTCAGGCAAAAATCTGTAGACTCTTCTCTGACACATGACCAGCCCAAGAAAAAAGACCCAGGTTTCAACATCAGGGATTCCCCAAGGAAACAGCCTAGCCAGGTCACCCTGAGTCCCAACTATCAACAAACCTATCCATACACTGAGAGTATGATCAGTTTTTCGTATGTGCTGTTTATTAGCACCACAATACAAAGATCACCAAACAAAGGCAAGTGTCTATATAAATGATAAAAGTCTAAATGAAACAGGGGGAAAGATAGTGAGAGAAAGTGGACTATATACAGAAATGAAAACATCTAAAAAATTATCCTTAAATTCCTCAGATACAAGGGAATCATGGATGAATAACATCCATGAAGAACAGGATACAATTTTTCTTTTAAAGGGGGGAAAGGGGACAAAGAAGCTGAGCACCAAAGAATTGACACTTCTGAACTGTGTTGTTGGAGAAGACTCTTGAGAGTCCCTTGGACTGCAAGGAGATCCAACCAGTCCATTTTAAAGGAGATCAGTCCTGGGTGTTCACTGGAAGGACTGATGCCGAAGTGGAAACTCCAGTACTTTGGCCACCTCATGCAAAGATTTGACTCATTGGAAAAGACCCTGATGCTGGGAGGGATAGGGGGCAGGAGGAGAAGGGGACGACAGAGGATGAGATGGCTGGATGGCATCACCGACTCGATGCACATGAGTTTGGGTAAATTCTGGGAGTTGGTGATGGACAGGGAGGCTTGGCGTGCTGCGATTCATGGGGTCACAAAGAGTCGGACACGACTGAGCGACTGAACTGAACAAGATGCATTGAAAATTTAAAAAACAGCAAAGATGAAAATGATTCCAGAAGAACTGAAACATAAGATTAAAGAAATTTCCTAGAAAATAACATACACATATACAAAGAATTAGAAAATAGTCAAGTATTAAAATACTGGAGAAGGCAATGGCACCCCACTCCAGTACTGTTGCCTGGAAAATCCCATGGACGGAGGAGCCTGGTAGGCTGCAGTCCATGGGGTCGCACAGAGTCGGACATGACTGAAGCAACGCAGCAGCAATTAAAATACTACAGGACCAATATAAAATATGCAGAGGGTTCCAGAAAGAATGAAAGTAGAAAATGGACAGGAAGAAGAAACTACCACTAAAACAACTCAAGAACATTTTCTAAAAACTAAAAGACACAAGTTTTCACATTAAAAAGGCCTATCAAGCACCCACACAGAGGATAAAAAGGACCACAAGGGCACATTTCCAGGACATCTAGAATACTACAAACAAAAAGGTAATTCTAAAAACTTCTAAAGAGGAAAAAAATATAGCAAGGATCAGGATTCAAATACATTAGACTTAACATCAACAAAGGAAATAAGAGAAATGTAAAGATAGTAACTTCCAAAAATATGGGGGTAATTTCTTTTCAAATTATAATTCTATGCCAGCCAGTCATCAATTCAGAATTGATAGCTCAACCCAAATGTTCACAGAAGGATAAAAAAAGTCTGAAAATAGAGATGTTTTTGGTCTCATACATGCTTTTTCTGAGGAAGCACTGGAGGTGCACCAAAATTAAAGAGTAAACCAAAAGAGAAGACAGCACAGGAGACAAGAAACAGGGATTAAAATATGGGAGAGAGGCAAAAGGAACCCCCAGGATAATTGCTGCACAGCAAACCAAAAGAGCAGCCAGTTCAGAAGGAACTTGGAAGAACATTCTGCAAAAAATGTTTATTAAGAAGATAAAATTAGATCGCCTATGTGATTAATACTTTGAGAAGAAATGTGGACAATTGAGCCATAGTTTCAAGGTGAGTTAAGAGATAAGACAGAGCTAAACCCCTACCTTCCACAGAGAGAACTCAACACGTTAGATACGGTAAACATAAACTAATCCAACTATCCCGTTCCTAGGTTTTCAAGGAAAATATGTCCACACAGAAGTTTGAACCTGATCATGCACAGCAGCATTATTTATATTAGCCTGAAGATGGAAACAACCCCAGTATTCATCAACTGCTGCTGCTGCTAAGTCGCTTCAGTCGTGTCCGACTCTGTGCGACCCCAGAGACGGCAGCCTCCCAGGCTCCCCCGTCCCTGGATTCTCCAGGCAAGAACACTGGAGTGGGTTGCCATTTCCTTCTCCAATGCATGAAAGGAAAAGTGAAAGTGAAGTCGCTCAGTCGTGTCCGACCCTCAGCGACCCCATGGACTGCAGCCTTCCAGGCTCCTCTATCCATGGGATTTTCCAGGCAAGAGTACTGGAGTGGGGTGCCATCAACTGATGAACGAATGAACAAAATATGGCACATATCCATAAATGCAGTATTATTCAGCAAAAAGGAAAGAAAGGAAAGAACAGACAGGTGCTAGAACATGGATGAACCCTGAAAACAGTATGCTACGTGAAAGGAGCCAGTCACAAAAAACTACATGTTATATGATTCCATTCAGATAAAATGTCCACAATAAGCAAATCCTCAGAGACAGACAGTAAATTAATGAGTGAAGAGTACTGGAGTTAAGTGGGAATGAGAGGTGACTGCTTTTTTTGGAATAGAAATGTTTTAAAGTTGGTTATTGGTGAAGTTATACAATTCTGTACTAAAGAAACTGAATTATGTCCTTTAAAACAGTGAACTTTACGGTACATGAATTATATCTTAATAAAGCTTTTATTTAAAAATGTCATTCCTTTAGTCAGATATTTCTTCCTTAAATACCTTTCCAGCATAGAGAATACTAGAAGAATCTAATGCATCATCCAATGGTCTCCAGTCCACTATTACTTCAGCATCCTAGGAAAAAAATTAGTAACCATATTTACTCTTCAGCAATATCTTATTTTTCAGTCACCGATAGTTAATCCCCTGGGGGGCTGCACCACAAGGCATGCAGGACCTTAGTTCCCTGACCAGGAATTGAACCCATGCTCTCTGCAGTGGAAGCTCAGATTCTTAACTACTGGACTACCAGGGAAGCCCCCAAAATGAATTTTTAACCTCTTAAATTTATTAGCACCTTAATATCCATACCATATGTAAACAATCACTATTTGACAACAAACAATATGCAGATTTCTAAATTCCGATTTTCATTATAAAAAATTATACTACTGTAACTTTTACTAAATTTAAAAATATTCCATGCCATTTTACTGACTTATCTGAAGAATTTTATTTCTAACATCACTTTCATGTCAAATTTACAACCACTGTTCAATTACATAATTTTATGTTACATGTGAAATTCAAACTTGCTGATAATGTCCCAATTATTATTAATTTAAACAATTATTTTAAAAAATTTATTTAAACAATTGTTAAATAAAGTCATTTACTAGAAACGTACCTTTTCTAAAACACGTAATATTCCTGAAATCAAGCTGTCCTGGTCATTGGTCTTTCCCAAAGATGAGTGAATATAGACCCCTTCCTGCTCATATATGATCTGAAACAGCAAAAATAAGATTAATCAAACCATTTTTATGCAGTACGGTTTCCACATTTGTCTTAAAATATTTAAGAGATGTTTTTCTATAATGCCTGAATCAAGTTTTTGATTATTTCATATAAAAGTGTATTATCTTAAAAATATTACTGAGACTTAAAAACACTTCAAACATAAACTAGAAAGGAATTTGCTTTGTTACACATGCAAGGCTGGTGATATGGAATCACAATCTCGATCTTCTCCTTAGACAAAGATGTCAGGCTCATTGTTGTGACACTATATGCAAATTTCACATAAATATGTTTAACAAACATTAAGCAAAGTACTGGGTTCAACCAGAAAATATTAAAAATAAGAATATGAAATATAATAGGAAATTAATGACTTCTAACTATTTCTATAACAGCATATGTTTTTACTGTAAGTTTATTTTGGTGTGCTTTTGTAGCACAATGGCCTAGAAATTCATGGAATAATATGGGAGTATTAAAAAGTAATAATGAGGCCTTCTTGGGATGATCAGAACTAGTTTAAGTTCATAAACACTTGCTGAGTGCCTCTATATGTAAAAGCATATAAAAAGGTAAGTATAAGACTATGACAGGCTTCCCTGGTGCTCAGACAGTCAAGACTCTGCCCACAATGCAGGAGACCTGGGTCTGATCCCTGGGTTGGGAAGACGACCTGGAGGAGGGCAGGGCAACACACTACAGTATTCTTGCCTGGAGAATCCCCATGGACAGAGGAGACTGGTTGGCTACAGTCCATGGAGTCGCAAAGAGTTGGACACGACTGAGCGACTAAGCACACAAGACACGGTCCCAGTACAGTGTCCTACAGGAATACAGGGCAGACTTAGATTAACTCCTACGTAAACTGAAATGTTTATAAAGTTAAATCTTATTTGCTAAAAGCATTATCTGATATAGTAAGATTCTATTTCTGGGACCCATTTCAAACCATTAGAAATTACTTTTCATTATGAAAATAAGTAAAAGGAAAATAAAATAGTCACTCCCAGACCTAAGTAATTTTGACATAAGTTTGGAATACAGTCTACTTTCTATTTATGTAGACCTTTTATCAACACAATCACACTATTCAAAATAGCATTTGTTGTTGCTGTTCAGCCACGCTGTTGTGTCGGATTCTTTGCAAACCCATGGACTGCAGCACGCCAGGACTCCCTGTCCCACACCATCTAACGATGTTTGCCCAAGTTTATGTCCATTGCCATTGGTGATGCCATCCAGCCATCTCATCCTCTGACACCCTCTTCTCCTTCTGTCCTCAATTTTTCCCAGTCTCAGGGACTTTTCTAATGAGCCGGCTATTCGCATCAGATGACCAAAATCCTGAAATTCCAGCTTCAGCACTGCTCCTTCCAACAAGTTTTCAGAACTGATCTCCCTTAAGACTGACTGGTGTGATCTCCTTGCTATCCAAGGGACTTTCAGGAGTCATTTCCAGCACCACATCCGAAGGCATCAAATCTTTGGTGTTCTGCCTTTACAGTCCAGCTCTTACAACCATACACGACCACTGGGAAGACCGCAGTCACAATTATATGGACATTTGTCATCAGAGTAGTATCTCTGCTTTGCAAAACACTGTCCAGGTTTGTCAGTTCTGCCAAGAAGCAGTCGTCTTCAGATTTCATGGCTGCAGTCACTGTCGCAGTGATTCTGGAGCCCAAGAGGAAATCTGTCACTACTTTCATCTTTCCCCTTCTATTTACCATGAAGTAATGTGGGCCACATGCCATGATCTTAGTTTTTTTAATATTTAGTTTTAAGCCGGCTCTTCACTCTCCCCCTTCACCATCATCAAGAGGCTCTTTAGTTGATCTTTGCTTTCTGCCATTAGAGTGGTATCATCCGCGTATGTGAGGTTGCTGATGTTTCTCCCGCCTGTCTTGATTCCAGCTTTAGCTCATCCAGCCCGGCATTTCTCATGATGTGCTCAGTGTATAGGTTAAACAAACAGGGTGACAGCAGGCAGCCCTGCCGTACTCCTTTCTCAATCTTGAACTAAACAGTTGTTCCACACACGGTTTTAACGGTTGCTTCTTGACCCACATACAGGTTTCTCAGGAGACAGGTAAGATGGTCTGGTATTCCCATCTCTTTAAGAGCTTTCCAGTCTGTTATGAGCCACACAGTCAAGGGCTTTAGCGTGGTCAATGAAACAGAGGTAGATGTCTTTCTGGAATTCCCTTGCCTTCTCTATAATCCAGCGAATGTTGGCAATTTGATCTCTGGTTCCTCTTCCTTTTCTAAACCCAGCTTGGACATCTGGAAGTTCTTGATTCTCATAATGCTGAAGCTAAGCATGTAAGATTTTAAGCATGACCTTACTAGCATGGGAGATGAAGGCGATTGTCCAATGATTAGCACATTCTTTAGTACGACCCTTGTTGGGAACTGGGATGAGGATTGACCTTTTCCAATCCTGTGGCCACTGACAGGTCTTCCAGATTTGCTGACATACTGACTGCAACTCGCTGATGCCTAAAGGCATCATGCTTTAGGGTTTAGAACAGTCTACTGGGATTCTCCTGGCTTCCCTGGTGGCTCAGACGGTAAAGAATCTGCCTGCAATACAAGAGAGCCAGGTCTGACCCCTGGGTTGGGAAGATCCCCTGGAGAAGGGAACAGCAACCCACTCCAGTATTCTTGCTTAGAGAATTCCATGGACAGAGGAGCTTGACGGGCTACAGTCCATGGGGTCACAAAGAGGTGGACACTGCTGAACAACTAACACACACACTGGAAATCCACTGTATCCACTAGCTTTATTAACATCAGTGCTTCCTAAGGCTCACTTGACTTCACACTCCAGAATGTCTGGCTTTGGGTGACTGAATAGCATAGGGACCAAGGATGTAGGACGAGCAACAAAGCTCACCATTATCACCCCCCAGAGGACATTTATGGAACATTTATGAACCAACAATTCCATGTTATAGCTTAATCCTTACAATAATCATAGGTTCTATATTATTATAACTATATCATTAGGATGAGGAGAGCATTTATGGGCTGAGAAATCTGAAAGAGCTTAAATAACTTGCCTAAGGTTGAAGATACATATAGAAAGGAGTGGTTAAGGAGTGGTGCAGAGTCTGAAACCCAGGCAGTCTGACACCAGAGAACGGTTCTCTTGGCCACTGCACTATAGAGTTCCCACATTACTTTCATTACTTCTCCTGTTATGTTAATCGCTTCTGATACAGACTTACATCAAGTCAAGAAAGAGTCCTTTCAGTAATCAAGATCACAAGAGAAGTTCTGATCTCATAAATCTTAGATGGCCTTCAATGAAACAGCTGTTAAACACCAGACTAGCATTAAGCAGAAGGCAAAGACTAGGGGCAGTCTGAGTTAAGGAGTGGTGGGAGACAAGTCTGTACTGTTTGTATAGAAATGAAAAATTAAATTTTAAAGCATACAGATTTACTCACAGATGTACACAAAGACATGCATAAGAATATTCACAATACTATTATTCATAACACGGTGGGTGGTAGAGCTGAAAGGAGGAAAAGGAAGGTATGAACCTAAATGACCACAAAAAGAAATTATCAAATACAATCTGCAATATTCATTCTATGGAGAACAGTACTCAGAAGTTGAGAGGCAGATTAAACAGACAGGCATACATGGAAAGAGCTCCCAATTATATATAAGATAATGACATTTATATTTTTTAAAAGTGTCTCTGTGTGTGCTATGGGCGCTAAGTCACTTCAGTTGTATCCACTCTTACTTGTGTAAAATAACAGACAACAAGCTCTGGAAGGACACACTTTAATGTTAGCAAAGGTTACTTCTGAAAAAGAGAATGGAACAGAGAAAGGTTGAAAGAGAAACTGTAACTTTCTATGTTAATGCTGGACTTGTTTGAATATTTCAAAGTGCAAAAATAGTGTTATATTGCTTCTTAAATTCCGTGGTACTATTAACACTAAAGAGATTCGGGAACGTCAATGAAATAAATGAGCCCTAAAGAATCACATGCAACGTGTCCCCTAACTGAAGCACATCAAGCGGCTCTTTCTTTCCCGTACACATGTCAATGGAGTGTAGCCTTACTCTTTTTCATGTAAGAAAAAGTTGTTTCCTAAGTAATTCAGTTGGGAAAATATTTTAAAAATACTAAAGCACCAGGCACCTCATCAAAAAAGTCAAAACTGTACCCATCTCATGTTCTTAACTTTTTAGCACTTTCTGAGGGACAAATTACATGTCCAAAATTTGACAATTCTAAACCCTGACTTGTACTGTCTTTAGAAAGCAGTTATGTTCAGCTTTCTGATTTGAAAAGTATGATGTTAACCAATACAAATTAATTGTGCAGAAGGAATAAAATTTGTAAATTTACCTCCATGCCCACTAAACTTCATTAAGTCTTATTAGACTCAAAGGCATACAAACATAAATAATCATTACATTAGTACATAATTTACTTCAAATATAATATTTAGATCTTATTACCTCCATTTTTAAAGAATTAACTGAGACACAGAGCTGTTAAGTGACTTTATATCAAAGAAAGAAATGGATTTCAGATTTCCTGGCACCTTCACTCATTAAATCTCAATGAATACTGCCTCAAGAATCTACCAGAAAAATCTTACATAGCTTCCTTAGAAGATGGTTTCTGAAATTGCTTAGATGCAGAAAATAATGCTGCTTCAAGGACTAAAAACAAACAAAAAAAAAAAACAGGTTTTTTTTGGCTGCACTTCTCAGCTTGTGGAATCTTAGTTCCCGGACCAGAAAGTGAAGCCAGGCCCTCAGTAGTGAAAGCACACAGTCCTAATCACGGAACCACCAGGGAATTACCTAACAACAATTTTTAAATGCCTTTAATTTATAGATCAATGTAACAGCTAACTATTTAACAGTTTGGCCTTAAACAAAAACCCTTCATTTCTCCCCCATCTGAAGGCCTAAACATTTCACAAGAGAAGTTTAGCCCCTTATATAGCATCTTGGTTTGAATCATTTGTTTTAATATGATAACCCTTTACTTTTTTTGAGGGCATGATTTTACTTATTTTCTATTCATAGCATATATATGTTCATCACCACAGTTTATGGGTACATGCATATAATAAAACACAGTTGTATCAACTACTTGAAACAGTTCAAAATACAGAAACTAAAATCCAATTAAGAATTTGATCTTAGGAAATTCCCTGGCAGTCCAGTGGTTAGGACCCCACCCTTTTACCACAGGGGCCTGGGTTCAACCTCTGTTTGGGGAACTGAGATCTGTAAGTTGTGTAGTGAAGCCAAAAAAAGAATTTGATCCTCTGACAACAGCTGCTAAGTCGCTTCAGTCGTGTCCAACTCTGTGCGACCCCATAGACGGCAGCCCACTAGGCTCCTCTGTCCCTGGGACTCTCCAGGCAAGAACACTGGAGTGGGTTGCCATTTCCTTCTCCAATGCATGAAAGTGAAAAGTGAAAAGGAAGTCGTTCAGTCGTTCCCGACTCTTAGCGACCCCATGGACTGCAGCCCACCAGGCTCCTCCGTCCATGGGATTTTCCAGGCAAGAGAACTGGAGTGGGGTGCCATTGCCTTCTCCACTGACAGCAGCATGAAAGATGATATTTCTTCATTAAACTCCACAGTGAACTGATTCCTGAGGAGGATGAGACTGCCACAGGACATTCTGCTTCCTCCATTTACCAATAGTAATGATTAATACCTGAAAAGCTATCCCTAAGCTTGTTTGATATGAAAAATTATTTTGTAACAGGGAACAATTATGATATCAGGAATTTCATCTAAGGTAATATTCAATACTTTTAGTAAAACATGCTTCCAATTTCCTTACTCTGGTTTTATTAATAATTTCTAATGTAAAATAAAAAGAAAAGTTCAAATGCTATTTTTGGCCATGTAATATTTTTACTATTCATTTACAAAGCATTTCTACATTATCACATTTGATCCTCACAATTCTATTAGATACATGTTATCACTCCCACTTTGCAACTGAGGGGAAAAAAAGGCAAAGAGTAATTTTTTTTTTTTTGGTCATGCAGCATGCAGGATCCCAGTTCCGTGACCAGGGACCACACCCATGTCGCCCACAGTGGAAGCACAGAGACCAACCACTGGACCGCCAGGAAAGTCCCAGAGTGATTTGATCAAAGTTCTTCTATTACTCTACTTTGGCCACCTGATGAGAAGAGCAGACTCACTGGAAAGGACCCTGATGCTGGGAAACATAGAAGGCAAAAGGAGAAGAGGGCAGCAGAGGATGAGATGGTTAGATAGCATCATTGACTCAATCAATGGACATGAATTTCAGCAAACTCCAAGAGATAATGAAAGACAGAGAAGCCTGGCATCCATGGGTCACAAAGAGTCGGACATAACCTGGCAACTGAACAAAAACAACAATTTCCATTATTCCAGGATTGAGACTCATGTCTGCTCGGACAAGTTTTATTTGTCCAAGAGTACATAATGGAAAAGACAATCAATTTAAGGCTTAGCATGTGTGAACACTGTTCTGGTATTAACTCTTTGTGACTCCGTGGACTGTAGCCCACCAGCTCCTCTGTCCATGAAATTCTCCATGCACGAATACTGGAGCAGGTTGCCATTTCCTTCTCCAGGGGATCTTCCCAACCCAGGCATCAAACCCAGGTCTTCTGCACTGCAGGCAGATTCTTTACCATTTGACCACCCGGGAAGCCCCTCATCAGTGCAGGAAAACTAACAAATCACAGGGCACTAGGCAGATGCTCAGAACAGTCCTGCCTCAGCAGTGGGCACTGTTGGTCTTACATGAAGTGCTGTGCTGACAAAAACAAGGCCCTACTGTATAGCACAGGGAAACATATTCAATATCCTACAATAAACCGTAATGGGAAGAATGTGAAAATATATATATGAATGAATCTCTTTGCTGTACACTGCAAACTAACACAACACTGTAAATCAACTATACTTCAAAAAAACAAAAGCTGTGCTGATCACATCTAACAAGGTTTAAAAGCAAGTCCCAAAGGTATCAAATTGTTTCCACACAAGTAAGTGTCTTCTAAGATAAAACTCAAGAATATTTTACAGGGAAAAAAAAAATTTTATATATATATATATATATATATAAAATTCACAATATTGACATTTGGCTAAAAAAAAAAAACAAAACAAACAACTACCAGATAGATTTTGGCATCTGGTACCAAAAAAACAATCAGAAAGATATGACTCACAATAAGGGGGAAAATCAACCAATTAAATATGACACAATTAATAACATAGGTAAAGACATTAAAACATTATTATAACTAAATTCTCTATTGTTCAGGAAACTAGAAACAAGTTACAACTTGCTAAGACATCAAAAATATAAGAGATCCAAACGATCTTCTAGAGATGAAAAATACAAAGTCTGAGATAAAAAATACACTTAGTGGGGTACTGGCAGATTAAATATTTTAGAAGAATAATGAACTTGAAGTTACAGCAATAACTATATAAAACAAAACACAAAAGGGGAGGGGGCTGAGAAAAAAAGTGAACAAAGCATCAATGAGCTGGAGGGAAATTTCAACTGATCTAGTGTATGTATTAACATAACTGATGTACCTGAAAGAGTTGACTGAGAAAAGAAACAAAAAAAACCTTTTTAGATAAAATAATTGCAAAAGTTTATTCAAATTTGACTAAGACTGTAAACCCATAGATATAAATACCAATGAACTCCAAAATGAAAGCAAGAATCAAAGAAAATCATTTAAAGGCACACTGTAATCAAACTACAGTGTATTAATCAAATTACAATGTATTATGAGCTTCCCTCATAGCTCAGTTGGTAAATCATCTGCCTGCAATGCAGGAGACCTGGGTTCGATTCCCGGGTCAGGAAGATCCTCTGGAGAAGGAAATGGCAATCCACTCCAGTATTCTTGCCTGGAGAATCCCATGGACAGAGGAGCCTGACAGGCTACAGTCCACGGGATCGCAACAGTTGGAAACGACTTAGTGACTAAACTACGGCCAATCAAATTATGCAAAATCAGTAACATACAGAAAATCTTAGTGAGCCAGAGGGGGGAAAAAAAATTAAGCATAATGATTATAGAAGATTCCTTTTAAGAAACAATGGAGATCGAAAACAATGGAGCAATGCTTTTTTTAAAATCACTTTATTGGGAGGGAGGAGGGTTCAGGATGGGGAACACGTGTATACCTGTGGCGGATTCACGTTGATATATGGCAAAACCAATACAATATTGTAAAGTTAAAAAATAAAATAAAAATAAATAAATAAAATCACTTTATTGAGGAATGATTGACATATAAGAAGCTATACATATTTAACACATACATCTTGGTAAGTTGTGTATAAGTATATACCCAGGAGACTATCACCATCAAGCCACAAACGTATCCATCACTTCCCAAAGTTTCCTCCTTCCTCCTTGGAGGAAGACCCAGTGCAACAAAGACCCAGCACAGCCATAACTAAATTAAAAAACAAAAACAAAAACAAAAAAAACAATCTAAAAGAGAGATAAAGACTTTTTCAGATATATAAAAGCTTAAAAACTTCATCACTAACAGACCTACATTACAAATGTTTAAATAAGTTTTTCAGGAAGAACAGATTAGAAGGATATGTGGATCCATACAGAAATGATAGCCACCAAAAATGGTAACTATGTGAATAAATATATATATTTTTGTTAATCAAATCCCTTTGTTTAAAGCCTAAATAAAGAAATCAATACATGTGGGGGCTTCCCTAGGGACTCAGCTGGTCAAGAATCCTGCAATTTGGGAGACGTGGGTTTGATCCCTGGGTTGGGAAGATCCCGGGGAGAAGGGAAAGGCTACCCTCTCCAGTATTCTGGCCTGGAGAATTCCATGGACTGTATAGTCAGTCCATGGGGTCACAAGGAGTCGGACACGACTGAGCCACTTTCACTTCACTTTCATATACACGTGGACTTCCCTGACAGCCCAGTGGTTAAGAATTCGTCTGCCAATGCAGGGAACAGAGGTTTGATCCCTGGTCTGAGAGATTCCATAAACTGTGGGGCAACTAAGCCTGCGCACTGCAGCTACTGAGCCTGCGCTCTCGAGCCCACAGGCCACAGCCGCTGAAGCCCGCGCACCCCCGAGCCCGTGCTCTGCAACAAGAAACGCCACCGCCATGACAGGTCCAGGCATCTCTACTAGAGAACGTCCACGGTCAGCAACAGAGACCCAGCACGGCCGAAAACAAATACAATTTTTTAAAAAGAAATGAATATATGTTTTTGTTAAGTTTGCACTATATGCCATAGTAAAATAAGAAAAATAGCACAAAAGTTGGGAGAAGAGAAATGAAGGTATATCGTTCTAGGTTTTTATACCTTATGTGAAGAAGTATAACTCCTGAAGGTAAATGTCATAAGCTAAAGATGATACTACAGGCCTTAAAGCAACCACTAAAATAAGAGTTAACAGTTAATTGTCAACAAAGGAAATAAAACTTAGAATAATGAAAACTACTTGATTAGTCACAAAAAAGGCAGAAAAAGAAAATGGAACAAAGAAGAGATGGCACAATAAAAATTAGCAAGATGATAAGACTTAAATTTAACCATACCTCATTAAATACAAATTACCTAAAGGCTCCAACTAAAAAGAGTATCAGATTGAAAAGTAAGCCCAAATTCTACACTACCTGCAAGAAAAGCATTTTAAATATAAAGACACAAATAAGTTAAAAAGAAAAAGGTGAAAAGATATACTAACACTAGAAAAAAACTAGAATGGCTATATTAATATCAGACAAAAATAAAACTTCAGGGCAAAAGAAATATTACTGGTTAGAAAGATAATTTCCTAATCATAAAGTGGTCAATGGTTGAAGATGATCTAACAATCCTAAATGTTTATGCGCCTAATACGACTTTCAAAAAACATGAAGCATAAAGTGACAGGACTGCAAGAAGAAATAAACAAGTCCACAATTACTGTAAAACTGCAAACCCCTCTCAATAACTGATCAAATGATAGAAAGAAAATCAGTAATAATATAGACAACTTGATAACACCATCAACCAACTGGACCCTAATTTATGCTTACAAAAACATTCCATCCATCAATACTCATTTGAATACTTATTTGAACACGTATTCATTTGAATATTTGAAAGAATACTCATTCTTTCAAATACACACAAAACATTTGCCAAGACAGATCAAAAATTGAGCCATAAAAAAAAAAAATTTGAGCCATAAAACAAATACCAATAAACATAAAAGAATTCAAGTACATTCTGTGACCACAATGTAATCAAATTATGAATCAGTAATAGGAATATCTTTGGCACATTCTCACATATCTGGAAATTAATAACATATTTCTAAATACCCAAGGATCAAGAAGAAATCAAAGGGGAATCAGAAAGTGTTTGAACAGAACCAAAATGCAAGCTTATCATACTAAAACCTGTGTGTGTCTGTACGATGCCAGTAAACCAGTGCTTAGTAGGAAACACACAGGGTTCCACGCCTTTATCAGAAAGGAAAAAAGGTCTCAAATTAATAACCTCAGCATCTACTTTAAGAAACTAGTAAAAGAAATGCCAATTAAACCCAAAGAAGACAGGAAGAAATAAAGATCAGAGTAGAAATCAATAAAATATAAAAAAGTTTAAATAAAATACAAAAAAGTTTAACCAGTTTTAAATAAAACTGGTTAAAACTCTAGCCAAACAGATGAGGAAAAAACAAACACCACAAACTACCAATATCAGGAATTAGAACTTTAACATCACTACAGATGTACACAAGTAAAAAAGATACTAAGAATATTTATGAAAAATTTATACTAATGAATTTGACAAATTAAAACAAATCTAAGAGACATAGCCACCAATACTCACCAGATGAAAAAGATAATCTGCCCTGAGTAGTACAGTATAAATTAAGAAAATTAAATTTATAGTTTTTTTAACAGTGCTCAAATAAATGGATACCTATGTACAAAAAAATAAAACTTCAACCCATACATCACACTACATACACAAATCAAACAGAACAAGACTTAGATGTAAAACTTTAAACTACAAAGCTTTAAGCAGAAAATTTATGTGGCCTTGGGTTCAACAACAACAAAAAATTTAGAAATGATGCCAAAAGCATAAAAGACTGGTAAATCATCAAATTGAAAACTTCTCTTCAAAAGACATTAAGCAAATGAAAAGTCACAGCTCAGGTGGAGAAAATACACGCAAGTCATGTTGTATGTGCAATAAAGGACTTATATCCAGAACATAAAAATAACTCTCAAAATTCAGTAACAAAAAATTTTAAAATTAGAAAAAGGGCAAAAGGTTTAAACAGACACTTCACCAAAGAAAATATAGGGATGACATAAAATCACATGAAAAAAATGCTCAACATCATAAGTCGTCGTTGCTGTTTTTAGTTGCGAAGTCATTAGGGAACTGCGAACTGAAACCATCTATTAAAATGACTATAATTTTTAAAACTAACATGCCAAATGCTAACAAACATGTAGAGCAACTAGAACCTTTATACACCACCCGTGGGAATGTAAAATGGTCTGGAAAATAGTTTGCCAGCTTTTTTAAACCCTAAATATCCAATTTACATTGTGCCATGTGCTCAGCCTGAGTCTCTGTGACCATGTGGACTGTAGCCCACAAGGCTCCTCTGTCCATGGGATTCTCCAGGCAAGAACACTGGAGTGGGTCGCCATTTACTCCTCCAGGGAATCTTACTGACCCAAGGATCAAACTTGGGACTCCCGTGTCTCCTGCACTGCAGGTGGAGTCTTTGCCTGCTGAGCTATCCGGGAAGCCCGCAACTAACGTTATGATCCAGCCATTCTACACCTAGGTATTTGCCTGACAAAATACAAAGCATATAGTCATACAAGGACTCATACATCAATGTTCACAGGAACTTGATTTGTAAAGCCAGAAGTGAAAAAAAAAGTGTCCATCAATAGATCAATGAATAAACCCATATACCTATAGGACAGGATACTACTTGGCAATAAAAAGGAGGAATTACGAACTAATGATACATGCAACAACAGGAATGAACCTCAAAATAATTATGCTGAATAAAGAAAGGCCAAAACTAGAGTACATGCCATATAATTCCATTTATATAAAACTGCAGAAAATGCAAACTAATCTAGTCACAAAAAGCGCTCAGTGGTTGCCTGTGGACTGGATGATGGTAGTGACAGATTACAATACGTCAAGAGGCAACTTCTGAGTGGTAGATATGCCATTATTTTGATTTTACTGATGGGTCTATAGTGCATTAAAAGTTATCAAATTATACGCACTATGTGCTACTTACTGTTTGTCAATTAGAACCTCAATAAAGCTGTATAAAAAACAACTTACAGGAAAGTCTATTTTATACCGCAAAACCCTGTATAAAAGTGAACACATGGCAGAAGTATCCTACTGGAAAAAAAAAAAAAGTTGATCCTGCTGCCAAAACACCGTATCTATTTTTCTTTGGGGATTAAGTGTCCATAGCGAACAGAAAGTATCAAGCACATTCAAAGACTTGCCACTTGGTGGTGATAAATCAATTATCTAAACTTAATTCAACAAACTTTTACTGGGCACTTATTATGTGCCAGACACCATGGAGAGCAGAAAAAATAAACAAGATAAAAGTTCCTTGCCTGTATGTACCTGGTAATTTTATAAAAAGGGTAAAATCTTGACACAAGCTAGAGCATTCTAACTGCTTCCCACCCCTCTTGGGGGTGGGGGGAGGGGAGGAGAATGTGTAAAGGTACTAAAAAAGGAGAAAAGTTCTCTATTTGGAATAAAATGGTCTTAAATATTTGCTAAGATGCCTAACTAGGTAATTATATTTATAAAACTTCCAAAAAAAAAAAAAATACTATTCATTAAGACAAAGCAAACAAAAAAAAAAAAACTTCCAATGACAGCCTGCGACAGAAACTGCAAATTTTTTTTTTCCTTTACCAAAGAAACCATGTCCCACACAACTCATTAAAAGTACTCTGGGAACCACAGCAAATTATTTAGAATAAACTTACTGACCTCTTAATTTAGCAGAAATTAGAATAAAGTTGCACAATACAATGGCAGATAATTTTTAATTTTGTTCCTTACTGGAATTGGATTTTTATCTGTATTATTATAATCTCTATTTTCAAAGATTAAAGATAAAACATTCAACTAATATTTGAAATTTAGGCTTTAGGGATAAAATCCTGCCCTAAATCTCTATCCAAAACTGGAAATCCAACACCTACTATACACAACATACATTCTGAGCTTTAGCAACTGTGAATTTTTAAGCTAAATTTAACAACAAAAAAGTTACAAAATTCAGTTTCTTTAACACTATTCAGCATATAAGTAATTTAAAGTTTTTATCAGAGATGTTATCTGCAGGAAATGCCAGAATAAGCCCAGAAACTCTAATGAGAAATATGTAAGCACCCACTGGATGTCTCCACTTGAACAATCCACAGACATCTTACACTCAGTATGTTTTATCCTAAATCTGCTCCTCTGATATTCCCAACTGTAAGACAACCCTCCACCCAGTACCTAAATGTCTCTTTCACCATCCCCATGCTACCTCCTAAAACCCCTCAAACCTTCCCCTGACACTGACCCTTCATCATTTTTAGCCTGGGTTACTAATATTCTGATCACTCCTCCCCAATCTAGTCACCTTCCAATAATCTGTGTAAACTGTATAGTATATAACAACTGACAAAAATGACCTTTATAAAATGTACGTCTCACCATACCACACCTGAGCTTAAAAATCTTCTGACTCCACGCTCCACCCTTTCCTTCTACAACTATGCAACACCTGTCACTCCGCAATACTTCGTGCCTTGGGCCCCTCTGAACTTCCCTGTTCCTCAAAGCCTTGTGCCTTTGCGTGTTATGTGCATTCTGTTCCTTCCACCTAGAACACCCTTTTATACCTTCTCTGTGCAAACAACTTCTACTAAGTCCTTCAAAAGGACACAAGTAGAGCCTATCCAAACACGTCCAATCTTCTGCATTCCACCTAACCTGATTTAAGTTTCTTTACTCATTCACATTTACTTAGCACCAACTAGATTTGGAGATAAAAAGTGCTGGTGGAAAAACATACATCATAAAAAGTGTCTGACTAACTAGTAATGTCATGTAAGTCAACGATCATAGAAAAATGTGACAGAAGTGTACACAGGCTCTTGTATGAGATGTCAATTACAGCTATTTCTTCAATAGTTATATAGTGAATGCCTGCACTGTGCCAGGCACTGAGCAAGCTTCCGGGTAAAAAAAGTAAGACTCAGTCACTGCCTTCATAGCCATCTAATTGGGGGTTAGGACAAGGAAACAGATAAAAGCAACGTATGATTTAATAAATATGTAAACAGTTGCCAAAGCAGACCCTAAAGGAGATGGCTACCCACTCTAGTCTTCTCGCCTCGAGAATTCCATAGACAGAGCAGCCTGGTGGGCTACAGTACATGGGGTGGCAGAGAGTCGGTTGCACACGACTGAGCAACCAACACTTCCACCCTACACGAAAGGGGTCAGGCAGGATGAGAAATCAGAAAGACTTTAACTAGAGTGACATACAGCCCGAGACCTCAAGCATGGCAATGTTACCTCAAAGAGGGTGTATGTTCTTGGCAGAGGGTATGTGTTCTATGCAGAGAGTAGTTTCATTAATGGCTGCAACCCGGATCGGCAAGCAGTGACTAACAGTTTCGACACAAGAGCAGGAACCAAGTCAGATGATGTGTGTCAGTCGCTCAGTCATGTCCAACTCTTTGCAACCCTATAGACTGTAGCTCACCAGGATCCTCTGTCCATGGAATTCTCCAGACAAGAATACTGGAGTGGGTTGCCACTGCCTTCTCCAGGAGATCTTCCCAACCCAGGGATCGAACCCAGGTCTGCCACAATGCGGGCAGATTGTTTACCATCTGGAAAGCCCCCAGTGACTACAATGTTTTTAAACCATGCTCAGGAATTTGGGAGTTTGGAGTTTACCCTGAAGACAATTATTTACCACTAAAAGTCATTAGAAAGTTCTAGCAGAGGAATGCCATGTCAGACCTGCCTTTTCAAAGCCAACACACCAGCTGCAGAGCCAAGAAAGAACAGCCGCAATAATCCACAGAGGAAGCAATTCATGGTGGCTTGAACCAAGGCAGCGGCAGTGGGATGAGCAAAGGCAGATGGCTTAGAATGCTAATTACAAGGTCAAAATGACAGGACTTCATGACTGATTAGATGTGGGAGGTGAAGGGAGAAGACTCGAGGACAAAACTGAGTGTATGTGGTTATTCACCGAGAGAGAGAATACAGAAGAAAGAATGTAAACGATGAGTTTTATTTGGGGCATGTTAGTCAGTCACGAAGGAGAAGGCAATGGCACCCCACTCCAGTACTCTTGCCTGCAAAATCCCATGGACAGAAGAGCCTGGTAGGCTGCAGTCCATGGGGTCGCTAAGAGTCGACATGACTGAGCGACTTCACTTTCACTTTTCACTTTCATGCACTGGAGAAGGAAATGGCAACCCACTCCAGTGTTCTTGCCTGGAGAATCCCAGGGACGGGGGAGCATGGTGGGCAGCCATCTATGGGGTCGCGGAGAGTCAGACACGACTGAAGCGACTTAGCAGCAGCAGCAGTCAGTAATGACTGTGTAACTCAAAGAAATGTAGAACACAGGTGGTTTTAAGAGTAACAAACCACACAACTTCTGAGAGTGAAGACAGAGAGACACTGAGGATGGTACAGCTCTCAGTAAAGGGCAGGCAGAACTACTAACGCTTCTTAAGCGCATCAGTGTGCCAAACCGTGTCAGACAGGAAGGCAGTACAGGAGGCATAACAAGGATTTAATGAAGGACTTCTCTTATGCCAATGACTACAGACACGCCACACACTGTGCAAGAAACCGTAAACAAATTTCAAAAGGATTTCCTTCCTTTCATTTAGTCTCAGCAACTAAAACCCATCAAAGCAAACAATATTTAAATTCTTTCCCCAAGTCATGTTTTTATTAAATCACAGATTGAAATGACTTCTTAAAATGGCAAACTACTGTGCTGTGTCAAGAATAAAGAACTCAACACACAGAAGGTACTCAAATGTTTGTTAAACAATGCCAGAAAAATAAGGAAGACATATTCATTGTATCCTAAACCAAGAAGACACTACCATTTAATAAGATCTAGTCTAAGAAAAGGACTTGCCTGTAGCTCAAACGGTAAAGAATCTGCCTGCAATGCAGGAGACCAGGGTTCGATCCCTGGGTTGGGATGTTCTCTGGAGAATGGAATGGCAATGCACTCCAGCATTCTTGCCTGGGGAATGCCATGGACAGAGAAACTTGGCAGGCTACAGTCTATGGGGTCACAAAGAGTCAGACATGACTGAGCGACTAACACACATACAGTCTAAGAAAATTCTCCAGGGAAACCTACCAGATAATAAGAATATCAATCTTTCTTAAGCACAGGATTTCACAGGACTATAAATGTATCTAAAAGGAACTGGAAAGGGCCAAATTTAAGCTACAAAATAAATTCTTCCTAAGAAAACCATTAAAAAAAAAAAACTCAGGAAAAAAAAATAACAGGTGATTTCCCAATTGTTTCAAGCTATTTTCAACAGAACCAAAATCTACCACAATCACAGTAAAAAACCACAGGCCTAGAGAGAAATGCAAATATACTAACACAGGACTTTTCAACTCCAAAACTAGAGCGCTTTCAGTGAACCCATCACTCTTCCTCTAATCCCCCTTCATTTTATTTTCCCTCTATTTTCTTGATCTTTCCTCCTCAGTGAATACATACTCTGTGACAGCATCTATGCCAGATACAGGTGAAACATTCCAGACCTTGCCCTCATGAGGATGAGTCTAGTCTACAAGCCCCAAGAAAACAAACATCACTATTAACAGCACCAGTTCAAAAACCTGAAACTCACTGAATTTATTTAAACACAATAAGGGGTGGATTTTAGTGAATATTTTCCTTCTGAAAAACTGAAATCTGTAATTTCCAAGGTAAGAACTATCTGATGTATCCTGAATGCCTAGAATAGTGCCTGGAAAAAAGCAGGTGTTTAATAAATATTCTGTAAATGAATAAAAGAAAACTGCAACCCTCATAGGCACTGGGTATAAAGGCCAGAACCTACTTCTAACGATCTCTTTTCTCCTGCCTCCTTTGTGATAAGTCAACTTATTCCATTAATTATCCTAAAGCAGGACAGCTTTTGCAGGGAGTGGCCCTATTTCTCCCCTAAAAATTCACAACACAATCTACATGAGAAGATCTATCCTCATATAGAAGGATCTATATGAGGAGAAGAGTTAGCTGAACCTACTGTGGTAATCATCTCACAACACATATAAATCAAACCATCAGGCTGTGCACCTTAAGCTTATATAGTGATATGTCAATTCTTTACTTTCCTTTTGCCTTTTTTCCCCTCCAATTTATTTTACATAACTATAGTGCTTTAGTATTTTGGGGCAGCTTTAATCTCTGTAGAAAAAAGCAGCAAAAAACAAACATTCAACTATTTCCAAACAAATAATAACCTTACAACTTTAAGACAGTCTGAAAGATCTTCCTTAACAGCAGTTAATATTTATTAAGCACTTACCTGATACCAGGCACTACTCTAAATGCCTTGCAAATATTAACTCATTTAATCCTCTCCACAACCCCATGATGGAAAATAATCATTAGCTCCCATCCAACATTATTAGCTCCTATTAAATCATTAGCTCCCATTTCTCAAATGAGAAAACTGGTGCACAGAAAGTTCAGACATTTGCCCAAAGTAACACAGCTACACAGCAGTGGAGCCCAGTTCTGGACTCCAGCAGTCAGGCTCCGTCTCCTTCACCACTGCCCTACCATGATGGTTTCTCATTCATCACAACCACATGACTTTGGAGGGGGTTGGCCACACTATGCAGCAACCCAGTTCCCCAGCAGAGGAAGCACAAAGTTCTAACCATTCGACCCCTAGAGAACTCCCTGTGACTTCTAAAACAAGGTATTTTTCAAATTCTAAAAAAACACTGAGAATTAGAATTTAAAACTCAACATTCAAAAAACTTAGATCATGGCATCCAGTCCCATCACTTCATGGCAAATAGATGGGGAAACAGTGGCTGATTTTATTTTTCTGGGCTCCAAAATCACTGCAGATGGTGACTGCAGCCATGAAATTAAGACGCTTGCTCCTTGGAAGAAAAGTTATGATCAACCTAGATAGCATATTCAAAAGCAGAGACATTACTTTGCCAACAAAGGTCTGTGTAGTCAAAGCTATGATTTTTCCAGTGGTCATGTATGGATGTGAGAGTTGGACTTTGTGAAGGCTGAGTGCCAAAGAATTGATGCTTTGGAACTGTGGTGTTGGAGAAGACTCTTGAGAGTCCCTTGGACTGCAAGGAGATCCAACCAGTCCATCCTAAAGGAGATCAGTCCTGAATATTCATTGGAAGGACTGATGTTGAAGCTGAAACTCCAATACTCTGGCCACCTGATGCGAAGAACTGACTCATTTGAAAAGACCCTGATGTTGGGCAAGATTGAAGGCAGGAGAAGGGGACGACAGAGTATGAAATGGTTGGATGGCATCGTGGACTTGATGGACATGAGTTTGAGCAAGCCCCAAGAGTTGGTGATGGACAGGGAAGCCAGGCGTGCTGCAGTCCATGGGTCACAAAGAGTTGGACACAACTGAGCAAATGAACTGAAATTCAAAAATGAATTTCACACTCATACCAAAAACCATATTCTAAACCTTCAAAATTCTACCATACTTAACTACTGACTTGCAGGGAAATCAAGATGATGAATAACACCTACACAGGATCTACACACTATATACCAGGCTTTGTTCTAATACATTTCCTTATGAATCCTAAAAATCCCATGAAGTACATACTATTATCATCCCTGTATTACAGATAAGGAAACTGAAACAAAGAGACATGAAGTAATTTGACTGATGTCACTAGTAAGTGTGAAGTTAGTTTTTGAAACTGGCTTGGCTCTCCAGAGTCCATGCTCTTAGCTGTTATATTACACTGCTTCTCCATATGACAGAGATTAACTTCCTCACCGCATGACTTCCTAGAATCAAAGCTTCAAGCAAGTAGACTCAGTAGGAAAGTTACTCTATATCCTAGATCTCAACTCCATGAGGTTCTAATCAATAGAACTGGGCTGTGACCCAGCATCCATAGTTTTAAAAGTACCACACGTGATTCCTAAGTCTCGGTTAACATTCACTGCCCTAGGTTTCTAATTAGACAGGTCTTAGCTGAACCTTGGAGAAGGCAATGGCACCCCACTCCAGTACTCTGGCCTGGAAAATCCCATGGACGGAGGAGCCTGGTAGGCTGCAGTCCATGGGGTCGCTAAGAGTCGGACACGACTGAGCGACTTCACTTTCACTTTTCACTTTCATGCATTGGAGAAGGAAATGGCAACCTACTCCAGTGTTTTTGCCTGGAGAATCCCAGGGACTGGGGAGCCTGGGGAGCTGCGGTCTATCGGGTCGCACAGAGTCGGACACGACTGAAGCTACTTAGCAGCAGCAGCAGCAGCTGAACCTTTGGGGTGGGGATGGGGAATAAATATATACAGAGACACACATATACACTCTCTTTCACAAATATAATGTGTGTGTTTTCTTTCCTCTCCCCCTTTTCCCAAAGAAACAAGACTGAGAAGTAGAAAAGCATAAGATAAAGCCAGAAAGTCAACACAGATTTTTAATGCCATGTTAACCAGCCTTGAGTATTATTTTAATGGTGACAATAACAAAATGAAGACTTTTCTGTTTGTTTTTTTAAAACAAGAGACAATCAGACTCATGCATTAGAAAATAACTCTAGTGGTTGTGTAGAGAGGAGACTTTGGGCAAAAAGACTGTAGAAAAGAAGAAAAATCTGCAGAGAACTCAAGACTAAATGTCTGAATGAAGAGGATGCAGCAAATTTACGAAATCTCTTTAAGGTAAAACTGGTAGGATCTGATTAGTCCTACCATCTTATTGATTAAATGCTGTTACAGAAATGGACATCTCCAAGTTTGTGTTACATGCAACCAAGTAAATGATGACGCCATTAACTAGATCTGAACTTGCTGAAGGAGGAATAAGCAAGTTTCACTGGTCACAACAGAATTATTTGAAAGATGGGCAGCCTTTGGCATGGAAAAAAAACAAATTTAGGTGCAGTGATGAGAATGGGTGTAAGTTTGCAACGTGTGAGAATAAATGCGGTTTCTAAATAAAGTAAGTAAAAGACGCAGTCAAATTATGAAACGTAGTGAGTGCCTAGAAGGAAAGGGTGAAAAAAGTCCTATTTCACAACTCCGCTTCATCATCGCAAAGGTTCTATCAAAATCAATCCACACCTGAAAGAGTGAAGTGTAGTTCAAATAGAAAGGATCCCTTCTTGGAAAGTCCTAGATTGGATCAGTCCAGATAGAAAATCTTACTATATGTAATGAGTCAACGAGAAGATCAGCACCCATCCTAAAGACAAAAACAGACAACCAAAGACCGAGAAAACTCGAAAACGATGACCAACCCATCATTTAAAATATCCAGTATGCAGAAGGACGTACTTTCTTAATGCTTGTATCATTTCATATAATCTTAACTCCAATGCAAGAAATAATGACTAGCACCACATGCATTCTGGAGATAAAGACTTTGAAGGACAGAGAAGTCATGCTTGCTCAATTTCGCAAGGTCACAATTCAGAGTAAAAGTAGTGTGTTATTCTGCCTAGTAGTTCATACACTAAAGCACAAACGCTGTCACGCAATTCAAAATGGTACGCAGAGGGCAGCGTAAAGAAAATGAGTGAAATCAAGGAACAGAGGTAGCTATCCGCGGAAAGGAAATAGTCCTTGGTATAAGATGAGTCATTACCCCACCCAACTGTTTACGAAATACTCCCGCAACTGTAAATGTTGCCAGTAGTATGCCACGGTAGTACTAACAGGCATTAAGACGTTCCCTTGGAACATGAATAGGCAGTATGCAATGAAATATCCTCCGCACCTAATCCTAACGAAAAACTAGGCGGTCAATGACCAACTCCGTAAAAAGGCAGCACAGAGTCTCCCAAGGGAACATAACAGCTTTGCGTCCGAAATAAATAGCATAACTAACGCCTTCCTAGACAAGCGTGGGATGTTGTAAATCTCCAGCTCCCTGAGAGGAAACATCCCTACTGCTCACCATCACCAATCAACTCGGCAATCTGGTAAAATGGATCCAATGCGCTCTTCTAAGTGCACAGCTGCAAAGCACCTGTTTTCAGCTCCTCCCGAAGAGGACAAAGATGCCTTACCAGAGTGAAGCAGAGGAAGGCAGAGGCGAGTCAGAGTGACGCCTCAAAGGAAGACAGAAAAATCCCTGGAGTCCGAAGAGTGACAGAAAGAACGACAGTCAGACAAAATCGAGCCAGAAAACGAACGGAATAGAGCAACCACCTGTCTCTTAGAAAAGGCAATACAGATAAAAGCCTCTCGCCCTGGGGCAGAGCGGACCAAACATGCCAAGGCCTAGCTAGTCTTGGAGTAAGAGCTGGGTCTCTTAATTCCCGGGCTGAGCCGGCATTCTCAAGAAAAACAGCTGAGAACTAGGCATCTTCTCCTACATCCTCTACACGCTGTTCCCGATACAGAAAGGCCCTCGCATCCCTCCCCAGCGGGCCTCCAAGCAGCAAAAGCAGCCCTACCCGGAGAAAAACTGGAGTGTCCCTCCAGGGCCGTTACCTACCTTCCCGCTCACAACACCCGCCGCCGCCATGTTTCCTGCGCGTGCCTGTGATGACGTAGCAGTGCCTCACGTGTCTCCCGGACTCACAACAACATCCGGCAAAACTAAACAGACATCCGGGCGGGAAAGGGGCGGGGAGAGGCGGGAAGGCGGAGGAGTGAAGGGGCGGGGGCTGGAGGAGCCGCCTGACGCATGCGCGCTGAGAAGGACTCGGAGGCTACTTGGGTGGAGTCTCTGGCTCAAGTACCAGTTTAATTTTCCTTGACGAGTATAGAAGTTGAAGTGGTCGTATTTTGGAGTTTGTCTGGGAGCGAGGCTGTGAGCTGTTCGCAGGCCTCTTCAGCTTGGTATGATGGAAAGAACACCATACTGGGACCCAACAAACCTGTGGCTTTGTGGCCATAGGCAAGTCACTTCCACCTTCAGCCTCAAAGTCTCATTTGTAAAATTGAAATAGGGCTGTAGTGAAGTTAACAGAATCCAGCCCTTTATCCGAGGCGCACACACAGAGACTTTTCGCCTTCGTGTAGTTTCTGACGTTGAGTCTGGTGACTGCCACTGACATATGACCAAGGTATTTTGATAGGAACTGCGATAATACCACGCCCTCGTTGCTCCAGAGTCCAGCGCACAGTATCTCATGACTCCTACACAGTTGACTGGAAACAAGTTTTTAAACTCATCCAAGCTTCAGGATGGAAAATGAGAATTACTTATGGAGTGGTTGTAAAGATCTCATGGGACAGTGCATATGTGGTGAGATGATTTGAGATATTAGGATAATAATTTGTTTTGTTCTCAGTGTTGGAGAAAAATGTCAGAGAATGATAGGATTCTACCCCTAATCGCTCTGGCACACAATAGGGGACTTCCCTTGCCCCTGGACTGAGTAGAAGTTCCCTTTGAACGCAAAACACCTGTGCGCATTGAGGTACTTCTCTCTTCCCACAGTGGAGAGAGGTTAGAGGCTTTCGAGGTTGGTTGATTGAGTGGTGATCAATGGGAATAACAGAGGAGGGGGGTTATAATTCTGGGAATGCTGCCGCTGCTAGGTCTCATCAGTCATGTCCGACTCTGTGCGACCCCATAGACGGCAGCCTACCAGGCTTCTCCGTCCCTGGGATTCTCCAGGCAAGAATACTGGAGTGGAATATTGGAAACTTAATGGGTGAAGGAGGTCGCAAGACCTTAGTTGGGAATGGATACAGTCCTACTACAAGGAGGACTGCATCAGAGATGCCACCCATGGCCAAGATCCCATGCCCAAGCTTGGTATTCAGTTGGCAAAACAGCTCACCCACAAAGTGTGAACAAGCTGGGGAAAGGAGAATATTAGCAGTAACGAGCATTGAGTCAAGACTTGAAGGCCTTCTCTAAGAGTATTGGACTAAGTGTGACCCCTGGAAACTTCATGCAATCCTAGGTGTGATGTTGAGCCCTAATCAAGACACAGATTAAGTTTTCCATCAGCTTGGAGTAATGGGGTGTGGTTAGAGAAAAATTTTAATGACATCTCTTATGCCCTGTGTTTTGGAGAAAATTGAAGCCCTTAGTACAGTATTCGGAATCCAGTACTCAATAAATTGTAGCTATTATTGACATTTATATAACAAACTTGGGAATTAAAGGCTTTTCATTGAAAATTTGGTTCATCTGCTACATCATGTTCTTAAGCCTCATGACCTCTGACTGCCCCTTAAATTACGATGTTACCTTGGATTTCCTTGGATTATCCTTGGACTTCCTTCCTTTTTTCCAAAAGCTAATTCTGTAATATTATCTTGATGTTCTGATATCATCACCTCCTAAATGTTGATCATTCCCAAATATCTCAAGTCCCAGTCTCTCTCCCTTTTCTAAAATCTAGAGCCTAGATATACTGCCTACTGGAACTTTTAAGTTGAATGGCCCACTCACACCTTAAAAAATCCTAAATCTTTACTAACTCAAAGTGTAGTCTGAAGACAAGCAATACCATCATATCCTGGGAGCTTGTTAGAAATGCAGACTCCTACATCCCACCCCAGACATACCAAATCAAAATCTGCATTTTAACACATCCCCAGGTGATTTGTGTATATACTAAACTTTGAGAAACATGGTCTTAAATAAAACTTAAATGTTGCTTTTCTTCTTTGAAAATTACTACCATTTACTGAAGTAGAGATGCAGTGAGAATCCAGTTTCTCCAGGAAAGTATTGCTATCATGGTATGCTTTTTTGGTTTGTCTTCTGGGAAACATCCCCATCATGTCACTCCTTCCTATCCCCACTACCACTCCTGCAGTTCAGGTCTCTCATTTGAACAACTATTCTGGCATCTTCATTCATTCTCTTGCTTTTGTCTTCATCTTACCCCATCTCATCCTTTGTATTCCTACCAGATTAATCTTTCTAAGCATAAACATGATCATGTGACCTCCTGGCTTAAAATCTCTTAATGGCTCCCTATCTCTTCAGGAAAAAGTCCAAATTCTCCAGCATAGCTAGAAGCGCCTTCATAAATTGTTGCTGCCTACCATTTTAGCTTTACCTTCCCAACTCAGACCCAGTTCTCCAACCACAGCCAAATAACTGTTGTTCCTCGAATGTTCCATGCTGTGTCCCAAGATTGCTTCTCACTGTAGCAGACTGACTTGGTTTGGATCATGGAATTATCATTGAGCTGATCACAGTGACCCAAAATATATAATGTTCTGATTGGCCAGATTTGAGTCACATACCCACAGCTCCAGTCAAAGTACACGTAAATAGCAGAATAATAATTCTCAGAGAAAAATGTATGAACTATTCCAAAAAAAATGACTGACTCCTAAGCATACAAGCAGAGATCAACTAAAGAGGTTCCATTTCTACACTTTCATGGTGTCATGCTGGAAAATACTTTGTGGTTTAATGAACTGCCTTCCTTTCCATACTAGGCTATGAATTACTGAAAAGCAGGTACAATGCTTTTTATATGTGTTACCACTGCACCTGGCACAAATGCCTGACCCATAGAAGATATTAAATAAAGGTTTAACAAATTAATATCAACTAATTCTCCATTTAGAAATGGCACAGCTATACTTTACATTCTAACACCCCAAAAGATGTCCTTTTTGCTATAGGGGACTGGAATGCAAAAGTAGGAAGTCAAGAAATACCTGAGTAACAGGCAAATTTGGCCTTGGAGTACAGAATGAAGCAGGGCAAAGGGTACTAGAGTTTTACCAAGAGAACACACTGGTCATAGCAAACACCCTCTCCCAAAAATACAAGAGAAGACTCTACACATGGACATCACCAGATGGTCAATACTGAAATCAGATTGATTATATTCTTTGCAGTCAAAGATGGAGAAGCTCTATACAGTTAGCAAAAACAAGACCAGGAGCTGACTGTGGCTCAGATCGTGAACTCCTTGTTGCCAAATTCAGATTGAAGAAAGTAGGGAAAACCACTAGACCATTCAGTTCAGTTCAGTCACTCAGTCGTGTCCAACTCTTTGCGACCCCACATTCAGGTATGACCTAAATCAAATCTCTTATGATCATACAGTGAAAGTGAGAAATAGATTCAAGGGAGTAGATCTGATAGACAGAGTGCCTGAAGAACTATAGACGGAGGTTCATGACATTGTACAGGAGGCAGGGATCAAGACCATGCCCAAGAAAAAGAAATCCAGAAAGGCAAAATGGTAGTCTGAGGAGGTCTTACAAATAGCTGTGAAAAAGAAAAGTGAAAGCCAAAGGAGAAAATGAAAGATACACCCATTTGAATGCAGAGTTCCAAAGAAAGCCAAAGGAGAAAATGAAAGATACACCCATTTGAATGCAGAGTTCCAAAGAAGACCAAAGAGAGATAAGAAAGCCTTCCTCGGTGATCAATGCAAAGAAATAGAGGAAAACAATGGAATGAGAAAGTCTAGAGATCTCTTCAAGAAAATAAGAGATACCAAGGGAACATTTCATGCAAACATGGGCACAATAAAGGACAGAAATTGTATGGACCTAACAGAAGCAGAAGATACTAAGAAGAGGTGGTAAGAATACAAAGATGAACTATACAAGAAAGATCTTCACAACCCAGATAATCACAATGGTGTGATCACCAACCTAGAGCCAGACATCCTAGGACGTGAAGTCAAGTGGGCCTTAGGAAGCATCACTACAAACAAAGCTAGTCGAGGTGATGGAATTTCAGTTGAGCTATTGCAAATCCTAAAAGATGATGCTGTGAAAGTGCTGCACTCAATATGCCAGCAAGTTTGGAAAACTCAGCAGTGGCCACAGGACTGGAAAAGGTCATTTTTCATTTCAATCCCAAAGAAAGGCAATGCCAGAGAATGCTAAAACTACCACACAATTAGACTCATCTCACATGCTAGTAAAGTAATGCTCAAAATTCTCCAAGCCAGGCTTCAGTACGTGAACTGTAAACTTATAGATGTTCAAGCTGGATTTAGTAAAGGCAGAGAGGATCCAGAGATAAAATTGCCAACATCCACTGGCTCATTGAAAAGGTGAAAGAGTTCCAGAAAAACATCTACTTCTGCCTTATTGACTATGCCAAAGCTTTTGACTGCGTGGATCACAACAAACTGTGGAAAATTCTTCAAGATATGGGAACACCAGGCCACCTCACCTGCCTCTTGAGAAATCTGTATGCAGGTCAGGAAGCAACAGTCAGAACTGGACATGGAACAACAGACTGGTTACAAATAGGAAAAGGAGTACGTCAAGGCTGTATATTGTCACTCTGCTTATTTAACTTCTATGCAGAGTACATCGTGAGAAATGCTGGGCTGGATGAAGCACAAGCTGGAATCAAGATTGCAGGGAGAAATATCAATAACCTCAGATATGCAGATGACACCACCCTCATGGCAGAAAGCAAAGAACTAAAGAGCCTCTTGATGAAACTGAAAAAGTTGGCTTAAAAGTAAACATTCAGAAAACTAAGATCATGGCACCTGGTCCCATCACTTTATGGCAAATAGATGGGGAAACAATGAAAACAGTGACAAACTTTATTTTGGGGGGCTCCAAAAGCACTGCAGATGGTGACTGCAGCCATGAAATTAAAAGATGCTTGCTCCTTGGAAGAAAAGTTATGACCAACCTAGATAGCATATTAAAAAGCAGAGATATTACTTTGCCAACAAAGGTCTGTGTAGTCAAAGCTATGATTTTTCCAATAGTCATGTTTGGACGTGAGAGTTGGACTGTGAAGAAAGCTGAGTGCCAAAGAATTGATGCTTTTGAACTGTGGTGTTGGAGAAGACTCTTGAGAGTCCCTTGGACTGCAAGGAGATCCAACCATCCATCCTAAAGAAATCAGTCCTGAATATTCATTGGAAGGACTGATGCTGAAGCTGAAACTCTGATACTTTGACTACCTGATGCGAAAAGCTGACTCATTTGAAAAGACCCTGATGCTGGGAAAGATTGAAGGTGTAAAGAGAAGGGGACAACAGAGGATGAGATGGTTAGATGATATCACCGACTAGATGGACACGAGTTAAGTAAACTCCGGGAGCTGGTGATGGACAGGGAAGCCTGGCGTCCTGCAGTCCATGGGGTCACAAAGAGTCAGACACAACTGAGTGACTGAACTGAACTGAAACTTTACATGCAAGAGGAAAGAGACCATTTTCAATGATATCCTCTGCCTGTTTGCAAAGGGGAAGCAAGAATGTCAGAATTTCAGTTTAATTTTTTTCATTTGTAGGAGTTTACTACAGTAGAAGGAAAAAAACATAGTTTATTTATGTATAACAAGTGTACATTCATAAATTTAATGTAAATAAAGTCAGTGTTTCGTATGACTTAAAATAATTACTGTCTTCATGGAATTGAGCAATTTTATAGTTTCTAAGTTCACTCTCATAAACTACATAGCCATTCACTAATTATAACTTATCACTCAAAATAATCATATAATGCAAAAGAATCTTAAGAAGTACCTTAAAGAATCTTTGGACCTGGGCGGAACTTTAGAGAGAATCTCCCAGGTTTTTCAGTTGAAGAAATTGAGGCTCTTAGAGATTAACGGTTTGCCAAAGTCATGAGCTACTTTATGGCTGTCAAGAAACTTCATTAGAGATATGTGTCTTAGTCGGCTGTGCTACACTTATCAACCGAAAGTGATCACTCCCCTCTCTAAACTACAGAATTTAATTAACTGTTCAGTTTGATTTTCACGCACCTCAGTTTGACTGACCTGTTCGTCTTTCATGGGTTAGTCCATGTCACACATCATGTATTACGATCTCCCCAATTTTGTCACCATTCATTTATCCCTACCTTGCCTGAATTCTTATAACAGTCAGACTAAAAACTTTGTTTTCGTGCTTAACTATATAAGGTAGTGGGCTTCCCAGGTGGCTCAGGGGTAAAGAATCTGCCTGCTGATATAGGAGAAGTGGGTTAGATCCCTGGGTCAGGAAGATCCTTTGGATGAGGAAATGGCAGCCCATTCCAGTATTCTTGCCTTGAAACTCCCATGGACAGAGGACCCTGGCAGGCTACAGACCACGGGTCGCAGAGTCAGACATGACTGAGTAACTGAGGGCACACACACAGGTTGGTGCCATGAAGAAAGCAAGAGATTTCTGCCCTTCTCTTGGGATAAATTGGCCAGCTGAAGAAATCAGACCTCTAAGTACTGACAGTTAGGAATCTCCACGGAAATGACCCAACCACATCATTCTACCATGAAAAACAAAAATCAACAGGCCCCACCTTTATACCTAAAACTTCCAATCAGCTTTTGGTTCCAGTCTCTTAAATATGAACAGATAACTATGGATCACTCCATATTTGAAGAAGATCTTTAAGCAGAAAGGCAGAAACCAAAATGAACAAACCAACAAACAAGCAATTCAAGACAAATAGGCAATGCCCAGAAGGAAATGTTTTAATTGTAATAAATTCCTTTAAGAGATGAGAGAAGACTTTGTATCCATGAAACAAGAATAAAAGGCCATGTAAAGGAATATTTAGGGAACCAAAATAAGTTTTTAGAAATTAAAAATATGCTAACATAAATTCAAAAGCCCATAAATGGGTTGAAAGATAATCTGAGGAAATGTTCCAGAAAACAGAACAAAAAGAGAACACTATGAAGAGAGAAAAGTTAAGAAAATTAGTGGAGTAGACAGGAAATCTTAAATACAAATAAATGACAGCAAGCAGAAAATATGGAGGAAAGGAAATTACTAAACAAAATAATTTAAAAAATTTCTCAGAAATGTCAGATGTGTATTTTCAAACTGAATCAGCACACTAAGCACCCAGCAGAGTGTAACAGAATAACAGCAAGGGATGTAATTGTAACATTTCAGGACAATGAGAATCAAAAGATTGTAAAAACTTGCACAGTTGGGGGAAAAGATGTTGCATGAAAAGGACAAGAATAAATATATATTTGAACTTGCTAGTAAAAGCATGGGAAGATGCAATACAACAGAGTAAATTATTTTGTCTGATTCATGTTTCCACCTGAAAGGTTCTCCATGTAAGGACTCATGAGACTAGATTAAGTCCACCTAGATAATTCCTGACACTCTCCCCATATCAAAGTCCATACCTTTAATCACATCAGCAAAGTAACTTTGCTATGCAAAGTAACATTTTCTTGAGGTTCTGGGGATAGTGGCATAGTATGTTTTGGAGGAAATTGTTCTTCCTATCACACACATAAACACACATTTCATTGAAGACATAAAGATGGCAAAATGAGCACCTAAAAGATGTTCAACTTCATTAGTCATTGCTGCTGCTGCTGCTGCTAAGTCGCTTCAGTTGTGTCTGACTCTGTGCGACCCCATAGACAGCAGCCCACCAGGCTTCCCCGTCCCTGGGATTCTCCAGGCAAGAACACTGGAGTGGGTTGCCATGAAAGTGAAAAGTGAAAGTGAAGTTGCTCAGTCGTGTCCGACTCTAGCGACCCCATGGACTGCAGCCTATAAGGCTTCTCTGTCCATGGGATTTTCCAGGCAAAAGTACTGGAGTGGGGTGCCATCGCCTTCTCTGTCATTAGTCATTAGGGAAATGCAAAGTAAAGCCATAATGAAGTATCACTACCTACTTATAGAATGGTTAAAATAAAAAAATATGGATAACACCAAACCTTTTAAGGATATGGAGAAACTGGATCACTAATATATCGCTTGTGAGACTATAAAGTAAGACAATCACTCTGGAAAATACTTTGTCAATTTCTTATAAAATGCACTTACCATATGATCCAGCAGTTGTTCTCTTGGTCATTTATCCCAGGGAAATGAAAACTATGCACAAGTCCCTATAGACTATGGACTCCAAGGAGATCAAACCAGTCAATCCCCAAAGAAATCTACACTGAACATTCTTTGGAAAAACTGATGCTGAAGCTGCAATACTCTGACCACCTGATACGAAGAGCTGACCCACTGGAAAAGACCCTGATGCTGGCAAAGACTGAAGGCAAAAGGATAAGGGGCCAGCAGAGGCTGAGATGGTGAGATAGCTTCACCAACTCAATGAACAAAAATTTGAGCGAACTCTCTCTGGGAGACAAGAACAAGAGAGCCTGGCATGCTGCTGTCTATGGAGTTGCAAAGAGTTGGACAGGACTCAGTTACTGAAGAACAACAAAACTGATAATGTGCAACAACTTGAATGGATGAAGAGAATTATGCTGAATGAAAAAAAAAAATCAGTTCCACAATGGTTAATGCTACATGACTCCATTTATATAATGTTCTTGAGATAGCAAAATTATAGATATTAAAAACAGATTATTATTTCCAGGGGTTAGGGATTAGGGAGGAAGGGGAAAAGGATGGGAGTATCTATAAAGGGAAGGAAGCTTTGTGGCGATGGAACAGATCTGTATCTTGATCAGAGTGATAGTTACATAAATCGACACGATAAAATTGCATACTATATTCAGTGTTCACATACATAGACAAATAAGTGCATGTAAAACTGGTGAAATGAGTAAATTCTGTGGATTGTATCAAAGTCAATTGCCTGGTTTTGGTATTGTACTACAGTTCTATAAAATATTATCATTGGGAAAAAGTGGGTGAAAAGTATATGGAAATTGCCCATCCTTTTTTTTTTTGGCAAATTTCCAAAGTTTTTGTGTATATTAGATATTTGAAATTCAGTTATATATTTTTAAATGTGTATTAGGATAGCCAACTTTGGCCACAAGTAGCAAACAATCCAAATATATATATATATATATATATATATATATATATATATATATTTAAAAAAAGAGGGAGGTTAGATCAGGATGGGTCAGACAGAAAGTACCTGGTGAGTAGTTGGAGACATCAAGTGCAGACAAAGGTCACGAGAGGGTGTGTGGAGAAGGAACTCTGAGAAGGGGCTGGAAGGTCAGAGGCCCATGGAGCCAGGATGGGAGACTCCTGAGCAGGCCTGTCTGCCGAAAAGAAGGACCACCGCCTGGGAGAACCTTGTGCTGGAAGCAGACAGGGTAACTGCAGAGGCAGCGTACTTTGGGAGGAGAGGCGATGGGTCCAGAGGAGGAAGGGTGACATTTCTCAAGGGCAGATGCCCCCCGCCTATGCCCGCATGAAGCTGAGTGCAGAGGCTGCAGCTCCAGAGGCATGTGGGGTGTAGGGCTGGTGAAGCTGAAAGAGAGTCGGTAGGCAAGGGCAAAAGTGAAAGATTCCAGAGCACAATGTTTGAAAGTCATGCTGAAAAATTATGCTGTATCATATTACTTTATGCTACTTTGTGTCAAAACTGTGACAATTCCTGTGCTATACAATAAGGGCCTTGTTAGTTGTGCACTGTGCTAAGTCACTCAGTCCTGTCCAACTCTGCGACCCCACGGACTTAGCCGCCAGGCTCCTCTGGCCATGAGGATGCTCCAGGCAAGAATACTGCAGTGCGTTGCCATTTGCTCCTCCCGGGGATCTTCCTGACCCAGGGATTGAACCCTGTCTCTTACATCTCCTGCATTGGCAGGCGGGTTCTTTACCACTAGAGCCACCTGGGAAGCCCCTATTTTACATATAGTGGTGTGTGTCTATTCAATACTCTGTAATGGCCTATACAGGGAAAGAATCTAAAAATGCGTAGATATATCCATGGTACACCTGAAACTAACACAACATTGTAAATCAACTATACTCCAATAAATTTTTTTTAATTGTCACAAAAAATGTATTATAAGTGGATTTTGTTTTGTCTCATAAAGCAAAAATTCAAAAGATAGCCAGGGTTGATTAATTCATCACTCCAACTAGGTCATCAAAGACCCAGCCTCGGGCTGTATTTCTCCCTCTTCATTTCCAGAATGTTGGTACCTGGTCTTAAAACTGTCCACTGAATCTCAAAATGACTACAGCAGCCCCATTAATCACATCCTTCTATAAAAACATGCAAAGACCAGGAGAACGTTTCTTTCCTGGGTTCCTTTTTTAAGGCTAACGAAAAGACCTCAGGAGGTTTTCTGTAAAATCATTGGCCAGAATTGCATCTTATTCCTAAATTAGTATGGCTCTGGAAATGTAGTATGGTCCTGAGCATACTGAGGTACTTTCTCAATACTAGAAAGCAGCACAGAAAAAGGGAAAACTGGTTATTGGGTAGACAGGCTGTATGTCTGTCACAACATATGTACAGTTGGGATTGAAAATTTTGTTGAACCCTTGATACAACTGAAAAGTAACAGTTCTATCATTACCCGTTATATCTGAGGACGCTGTCATCACCCCCTGAGTAAGTGCAGCAAATACTCCCTGCCTAAAATATTTTCCCTTCTAATCCTTTTCCTACAATGAGGCTCAGTGATCTTCTTAATCTTTCCTTTTTCCCCCCTCAAGTCACAATGTCATTAATCCCATAAATCATCCACCAATTTTTCATCAACATTGATGGAATGAAATTCAGGACCCCTCCTTGACCCTTCAGCCTATTTCCCATCATTCCGTGCAGAGCTTGATACTCTAATGACCCCAACTATTTAGGTTCTCTGAATACTATGCTATTTCTTCCTTTGCTGATATGCCCTCTTCAGCCTGGCATGCCCTTGCTTTCCATTCCCAAACCTATAAACTTCCACTAGGAAATGGCTCCTTATTCTTTAAGAATCAACCAGGGTATCAATCTTTCTCCTGGAAGGCTTCTCCACAATCCTTCATCAGAGTGGTAATAGACAAAAGAACCTCTACTAATAGAATTGTAAAAATAAGCTAGAAAAGCAATAAAGAGCAACTGAAAAACTAATAAACAAAAACTTCAAACCTGAGGCATGGTTATATATAAGGAGTTTTTGAGTGTCAACTGTTTCTCAGTGGCAGCCTGTACATACAATATTTTTTTCTCTGATGTTATGATGCTTAGAAATTAAAAACCCCTGTTAGGCAAATAATAAAAAATAGCATCCCAAACTGCTGATTATTCATAAAATGTTTCCATTTATTTCAGAAGAATAACATTGCTAACTACTGAGAAATGGAGTTATTGTTGAAGCCTGAGGAGGTGTTCTTGTTTTCTCCTATCAGGACACATATTTCCCAATATTAAATGTTTCCTTCTCAGCTTCATTGCTTACCCACTTACATTTTTCTCTCCTTTAATGTGTCATAGAGATTTATGTTTTTAAATTTTTTTTTTTTAAAAACTATAATTGGAGGAGGAAAACAGAAAATTTATTAGCTATTTGGGGAGAAAAAAGAATATCAATGTAATAATCATTTAAATTATATTGGTATGAATCTACAGCATTTAGCTTTTGTGCTCTGATGAAGGTAAAGGAAAACAAAACTAGTACATTCAGATATTTGCATAAATTGAACTCTTGAAAATAACAGTTGCTATAGTCTACTACTCCATCCACAGTTTGGGGGATGTATTTCTCTACAAAAGCTGGAAAGGCATTATTGCAAATGCTGCCTACAAATAGCATGTGCATGCATAATTGAGTCCATATTAACACTGAGAAAAAACATACAGTATCCACGGAACATGATTTCATTAGCTGATAGATTCAGGAGTCCTGCCTGCTAATCCTGTTACTGGAATTTAAGAATGCTTCAGAGCCCACTACTTAAGTGAACTATTTGGTTTCCTTACCTGTTAAGGCATGAATGAGAACATACAAAAGACCCTAAGTGTCTGCAGTGCAGATTCTAAACCAAACACCAAACTCCTGAGAGTCAGAGGAATCCCACTTTCTACTTTGAGCAATTTGTATTGTCTAAAATTTTAAAAACCAGTTTATTTTTTCCCTCTCATTGTTAGAAACTTCTTGTTCTGTACAGAAACTGGATTCCTTGTTGTCAGTTCAGTTCAGTCACTCAGTCGTGTCCAACTCTTTGCGACCCCATGGACTGCAGCACACCAGGCCTCCCTGTCCATCACCAACTCCTGGAGTTTACACAAACTCATGTCCATTGAGTCAGTGATATCATCCAACCACCTCATCTCTGTCATCCCCTTCTCCTCCCACCTTCAATCTTTCCCAGCATCAGGATCTTTTCAAATGAATCAGCTCTTCCCCCAGGTGGCCAAGGTATTGGAGCTTCAGCATCAGTCCTTCCAATGAATATTCAGGACTGATTTCCTTGAGGATGGACTGGTTGGATCTCCTTGCAGTCCAAGGGACTCTCAAGAGTCTTCTTCAAAACCACAGTTCAAAAGCATCAATTCTTCGGCGCTCAGCTTTCTTCACAGTCCAACGCTCACACCCAAACATGACTACTGGAAAAACAATAGCTTTGACTAGACAACCTCTGTTGGCAAAGTAATGTCTCTGCTTTTTAATATGCTGTCTAGGTTGGTCATAACTTTCCTTCCAAGGAGCAAGCATCTTTTAATTTCATGGCTGCAATCACCATCTGCAGTGATTTTGGAGCCCCCAAAAATAAAGTCTGACACTATTTCCACTGTTTCCCCATCTATTTCCCATGAAGTGATGGGACCAGATGCCATGATCTTCGTTTTCTGAATGTTGAGCTTTAAGCCAACTTTTTCACTCTCCTCTTTCACTTTCATCAAGAGGCTTTTGAGTCCCTCTTCACTTTGTGCTATAAGGGTGGTGTCATCTGCATATCTGAGGTTATTGATATTTCTCCTGGCAATCTTGATTCCAGCTTGTGCTTCTTCCAGCCCAGTGTTTCTCATGATGTACTCTGCATAGAGGTTAAATAAGCAGGGTGACGATATACAGCTTTGACGTACTCCTTTTCCTATTTGGAACCAGTCTGTTGTTCCATGTCCAGTTATAACTGTTGCTTCCTGACCTTCATATAGGTTTCTCAAGAGGCAGGTCAGTTGGTCTGGTATTCCCATCTCTTTCAGAATTTTCCACAGTTTCTTGTGATCCACACAGTCAAAAGCTTTGGCATAGTCAATAAAGCAGAAATAGATGTTTTTCTGGAACTCTCTTGCTTTTTCCATGATCCAGAGGATGTTGGCAATTTGATCTCTGGTTCCTCTGCCTTTTCTAAAACCAGCCTGAACATCTGTAAGTTCACAGTTCACGTATTGCTATATTAGGTATTACCTTCTATGAAATGCATAACTTACAAATATTTTATCCTATGCCATAGGTTGGGAATTGTGTTCATTGTTTCCTTTGCTATGCAGAAGCTTTTTAGTTTGATGTAGTGCCACTTGTTTATTCTTGCTTTTGCTGCTTGTGCTCTTGGAGCATACCAAAAAAATTCTTGCCAAGACCAATAACAAGGAGAATTTTCCCCGTTTTCTTCTACTAGTTTTATAGTTTCAGGTCTTATCTTTACACATTTAATCCATGTCAAGCTAATTTCTGTGAGTGGTATAAGGTAGGGGCTGTTTCATGCTTTTGCATATAATTACCATTTTCCCAATATCATTTATTAAATAGACTATCATTTTCCCATTGAGTATTCTTGGCTCACATGTCAAATACTAGTTGACTGTGTATGTGTGGGTTTATTTCTGGGCTCTCTGATTCTATTCCATTTGTCTACATGTCAGTTTTTATGCCAATTCTACACTGTCTTTCTGCCTATAGTTTTGTATTATAGTTTGCAATCAGATGAGATCAGGAATATTCAGGATGGTATGGCCATAGACTATAGTTTGTAATCAGGAAGTGTAAAGATTCTAGCTTTTTTCTGCTTTCTCAGAATTTCTCTATTTGGGTTCTCTTGTGGTTACATTAAAATTTTAGGATTTTTTTCCTATTTCTGTGAAAAATGCTATTGGGATTTTGAAAGGGAGTGCACTGAATTTATAGGTGGCTTTAGGCTGTATGGATATTTTAACAGTGTTAATTCTTTCCATCTATGAACACAGTGTGCCTTTCCATTTATTTGTATCTTCTTCAATTTTTTTCATCAGAGTCTTGTAGAAAAATGAATTAAGCTAAAAGTTAGTAGAAGGAAAGAAAAACATATCAGGGCAAAGATAAAGATAAAATAGAAAAAATGAGCAAGAAAAGGAGACCGTTTTTTGAAAAGACCAACAAAATAGCTAACTTCTTAGCTAAACTAAAAAAAAAAATAAAGAAGACTCAAACAAAATTAAAAAGGAAGGAAGAAACAGTAAAACTGATGCCACAAATAAAAAGATCAAAAGACAATTAGAAGCAACTATATGCTTCATCTAGTCAAGGCTATGGTTTTTCCTGTGGTCATGTATGGATGTGAGAGTTGGACTGTGAAGAAGGCTGAGCGCCGAAGAATTGATGCTTTTGAACTGTGGTGTTGGAGAAGACTCTTGAGAGTCCCTTGGACTGCAAGGAGATCCAACCAGTCCATTCTAAAGGAGATCAGCCCTGGGATTTCTTTGGAAGGACTGATGCTAAAGCTGAAACTCCAGTACTTTGGCCACGTCATGCAAAGAGTTGACTCATTGGAAAAGACTCTGATGCTGGGAGGGATTGGGGGCAGGAGGAGAAGGGGACGACAGAGGATGAGATGGCTGGATGGCATCACTGACTCGATGGACGTGAGTCTGAGTGAACTCCAGGAGTTGGTGATGGACAGGGAGGCCTGGCGTGCTGCGATTCATGGGGTTGCAAAGAGTTGGACACGACTGAGCGACTGATCTGATCTGATCTGATCTGATATGCCAAAAAAATAGTTTAACAGAGAAGAAATGAATAAATTCCTAGAAACATACAACCTACCAAGATTAGATCTTGAAGAAATAAAAATTCTGAACAGATCTGTAACTACTGATAAGACTGAATCAGTAATCAAAAACCTCTCAACAAGGAAGAACATAGAACAACATGGCTCCAATGATGATTTATACCAATATTTAAAAAACAAGTCAATATATCTCAAACAATTCCAAAAAACAGAAGAAGAGGGAGCACTTCCAAACTATCAAAAACAAAACAAAATCAAAAGCAACAAATGTTGTTGGAGAACTTGGAACTCACGCACACTTGATGGGAATGCAAAATGGCAGAGCTGCTATGGAAAACAGTATGGACAGTTCTCAAAAATTTCAAAATAGAATTATCATATGGCCTGGCAACCTCACCATTGGGTATTTATCCAAAGAATTTCAGTCAACATCTTGAATAAATATGGGCACTCCAGTGTTCTAGTCAGTTCAGTCGCTCAGTCGTGTCCAACTCTTTGCGACCCCCTGGACTGCAGCACGCTGGGCCTCCCTGTCCGTCACCAATTCCCAGAGTCCACCCAAACCCATGTCCATTCAGTCAGTGATGCCATCCAACCATCTCATCCTCTGTCCTCCCCTTCTCCTCCCGCCTTCAATCTTTCCCAGCATCAGGGTCTTTTCAAATGAGTCAGCTCTTTGCATCAGGTAGTCAAAGTATTAGAGTTTCAGCTTCAACATCAGTCCTTCCAATGAACGCCCAGGACTGATTTCCTTTAAGATGGACTGGTTGGATCTCCTTGCCGTCCAAGGGACTCTCAAGAGTCTTCTCCAACACCAAAGGTCAAAAGCATCAATTCTTAGGCACTCAGCTTTCTTTATAGTCCTACTGTCACATCCATATGTGACTACTGGAAAAACCATATCCTTGACTAGACAGACCTTTGCTGGCAAAGTAATGTCTCTGCTTTTTAATATGCTGTCTACGTTGGTCATAACTTTCCTTCCAAGGAGTAAGCGTCTTTTAATTTCATGGCTGTAATCACCATCTGCAGTGCTTTTGGAGCCCCCCAAAATAAAGTCAGCCACTGTTTCCACTGTTTCCCTATCTATTTGCCATGAAGTGATGGGACCGGATGCCATGATCTTCGTTTTCTGAATGTTGAGCTTTAAGCCAACTTTTTCACTCTCCTCTTTCACTTTCATCAAGAGGCTCTTTAGTTCTTTTTTACTTTATGCCATAAGGGTGGTATCATCTGCATATCTAAGGTTATTGATATTTCTCCCTGCAATCTTGCTGTCCAGCTTGTGCTTTATCCAGTCCAGTGTTTCTCATGATGTTCACTGTAGCACTATTCACAATAGCCAAGATATGGGGAAACAGTGGAAACAGTGTCAGACTATTTTTTTTTTTTTTGTCAGACTATTTTTTTGGGCTCCAAAATCACTGCAGATGGTGACTGCAGCCATGAAATTAAAAGACGCTTACTCCTTGGAAGGAAAGTTATGACCAACCTAGATAGCATATTCAAAAGCAGAGACATTACTTTGCCAACAAAGTTCCGTTTAGTCAAGGCTATGGTTTTTCCAGTGGTCATGTATGGATGTGAGAGTTGAACTGTGAAGAAAGCTGAACGCTGAAGAATTGATGCTTTTGAACTGTGGTGTTGGAGAAGACTCTTGAGAGTCCCTTGGACTGCAAGGAGATCCAACCAGTCCATTCTAAAGGAGATCAGTCCTGGGTGTTCTTTGGAAGGACTGATGCTAAAGCTGAAACTCCAGTACTTTGGCCACCTCATGCAAAGCGTTGACTCCTTGGAAAAGACTCTGATGCTGGGAGGGAGTGGGGGCAGGAGGAGAAGGGGACGACAGAGGATGAGATGGCTGGATGGCATCACCAACTCAACGGACCTGAGTCTGAGTAAACTCCGGGAGTTGGTGATGGACAGGGAGGCCTGGCGTGCTGCAATTAATGGGGTCGCAAAGAGTCAGACACGACTGAGCAACTGAACTGAAGATATGGAGACAACCTAAATGTCCACTGATAGATAAGCCAATAAAGAAAATGTTGCATATACATACAGTGAATACTATTCAACCTTCAAAAAGAAGTAAATCTGATATATGTGACAGCATGGATGAACCTTGAAAACATTATTCTAAGTGAAATAAGCCATCACAGAAAAACAAATCCTGCACAATTCTACTTATATGAGTATCAGAAATACTCAAATGCATAGAAACAAATCCAGAATGATGGTTTTCAAGGACTGGTGGGGTGGAGGTAAAGAGGGAATTATTAATCAATGGGCATAAAAGTTTCAGTCAAGTAAGAGAAATAAGCTCTAGAGATGTGGTTATACAATACTGTACTTATAGTCAACAATAATATATACTTCAAAATTTATCAAGAGGGTTGATCTCATGTTGCGTTGTTACCACACACACACACACACACACAAAGTAAAATAGAGGTTACGCATACTCTGCAGCCCAGAAACCCCACTTTTAAGTATGTTTCCTAGTGAATCCTCCAAGTATATGAAGAGTCATATACAAAAATGTTTACTGCAGCATTATTTATCATGGTAAAAACCTCTAAACAACCTGAATGATCATCAGGGAGAGAATGTCTGTGGAATGCTGTGTGGCAATTCATATGAATAAACTAGAGCATCTGTATTAGTATGAGTAGATTCTACAAATAATGTTAATTTAAAGAATATTTTTGTACTGTTTGGTATAAAAGTGTTTTCTAAAAATCCATGGCTCACTTATTTTTATGCACTGCTAGAAAATTAAAGTCATTTTTGTCTTTTTCATCCTTAATTGAATCCTCTACTTCTTACCATCTCCTCCTCTTTTCATTTGTTAAGAAATCATTTTCTTGCTGCTATAATAGGAAGAACAATGCTTGTTTCCTGCCTTGTTACAAGATTGTATTTCCATTCACAAATTCGTCATGGTATATTAAAACACAAATGAGGTAGCTATAATCAATGGCAGTGGAATTCTGAAATACAATTACAGTGCTTCACAATTTGACTGGAAGTGACAGATTGTAATTTGGATTACAGCGTATTACAATTAATGCTAAATTGCCAACAGCAAATACATTTAACCCTGCTTCACATTTGTAATCAGCCATGCATGAGATAAAGCACATCAGGGAATACAAATCATTACAAAATAAAAAATACATGCACTTGAGGAAGAATTAGTGCAATATCCATTTCTGTTAAAGTCAACTATCATTTAATGCTTTTGTTTTGGAATGTAAAAGGCAATCCTTGTGGTAAACTATTTCATCAAATTTACTCAGTAGAACCAGTTGAAGGGAAAAAATTTCTACTGTATTTTATGAAAATAGCTTACTCTTTACAAAGGACTGGATTATAACTTATCCTTCTTTACAGAGAGTTTTGCTGTCATTGAGATGTATTTTCATAAAGAGAATACTAAGAAAAACAAGATACTCATGGCCAAAATTATATAACTTTTGATTAAGCATACTTACCCGCTAATAAATCAAATGTGGTTAATTTGTGAGTATGCCTCAGGTAGTGCCTGTAGCATATATTTATCCTGAGTCTACACTGAGTCACAGAATAATTGGAAATTTCCCTTGGGAATAATACAACACCAAGAAACTCATATACTCCCTTTTCAAGATACTAAGTTCCACTTTATGAAATTGAAATTGCATTCCAAGAACAAATTTTCCTATGCATTGAATTGTGCCTGTTATAAAGGTTATCAGTCTACATACAATTATCCGGAATTGCTCAATATGCAAGCTCAAAACAAAGATTAAGTTGGCCTCTTTGTGGGGAAAAATGAAAAACAAGATACCATTTAATAAGAAAAATTAATCTAAAGTACCACAATCTGCTAATGGAATTCGTGTGTGTGTGTCTGTGTGTGTGCGTGCATGTGCACACACGCGCTCAGTCGCTAAATTGTATCTGACTCTTTATGACCTCATGGATCATGCTCCTGTTTCTAATTCACCCTCTGGAACTAATTTAAAGGTTGAAAGAGCTGGTGTATAATTAACCTTTTAGAAAACTTCAAGGAAGAATGATTTTTTTTTCTAATTTTTAGTGGCTGTTAGTGGCCCATAAAGTAACTGTTTAGTACTTGGTCTTGCTCTTATGTCCCCTCCAGTGTCTGGATACAATTACTGGTCATAAGCACAGAAAATCAGTGACAGGGACTGCCTCTGGCCCAGTGTTACTGGAGAGAAACCTAAGCAACCATCGGGGGTATTTTGCTTCTCTCAATAGACATTCTTCTTCCCTGGTAGCCTCGCCCCATTTCTTATAGATTACCTATTTCAGCGGTTCTCAACCCTGACTGTACATTAGAAGCATCTGAAGAATTCAGAAATAGGTCTATGCTCAGTCCCTCACCCTGATCAGTATTTCCGGGAGTAGGGTCCAAATCAATATAGAAATTCCCCAAGTGATCTGAATGTGGATTTAGGCTTGAGAACCATGTCCTCTGTCCTTCCTTCATACTTCTTTCCCTCCTCTATCTTTGGTGGCTACCATTTTCAAACTTCCTTAGCAACGGAACAATTTTCAAGGAATTTTCAAAAAGCTTTTAATTATTTATTTATTTATTTTTGGTGGCGTTGGGTCTTCATTGCCACCCAAGGGCTCTCTAGTTGTGGCGAGAGGGGCTCCTCATCATTGTGAAGCCAGGGCTTCTCGTTGCAGTGGCTTATTTTATTGTGGAGCACAAGTTCAAGGTGCATGGGCTTCAGTAGTTGTGGCTTGCAAGCTTTGTTGCTTTGCAGCAATGCGTGGCCCCTGCATTGGCAGGCAGACTCCTATCTACTGTGCCACCAGGTAAGTTCAGGAATCTTAATAACACAAATTAAAGGGATAAAGAACATGATGGTTAATTTTCTGTGTCAGTTGCCTGGATAAAACACTATTTCCGTGTCTGTGAGTGTTTCTGGATGAGATTAGCATTTGCTTTGATGGACTCAGTAAACTACTAATAGATGGCCCTCCCTCACTGCAGATGGGCATCCAAGCCATTAGTGGCCTGGATAGATCAAATGGTGGAGGAAGGAATTCCTCTTTTCTCCAGTCTTACTGCTTTAACTTCTCAACTCATCCTCTGTCCCGAATCTGGTATTTAATCAGCTTTCCTGGTTCTCAGGCCTTCAGACTCAAACTGAATTACATCGCTGGCTTTCCTGGGTCTCCAGCTTCTAGATAGCAGACTGTAGATCTTGTCAGCCTCCGTAATCACAAGTCAATCCCTCATATAAATAGATGAGCACAGATAAATAGATAATCTCCCATTGGTCCTGTTTCTCTGGAGGCTGCTGATGAACATAGTTTCTTTGTTTTTGTTGTTCAGTTGCTAAGTTGTGTTCACTCTTTGCAACCCCATGGACTATAGAACCCCAGGCTCCTCTGTCCTCCACTGAGAGTTTTCTCAAATTCATGTCAATGAGTCATTGTTATCTAACTGTCTCATCCTCTGTCTCACCCTTCTCCTCCTGCCTTCAATCTTTCCCAGCATCACAGTCTTTTCCAATGAGTCGGCTCTTTGTATCAGGTGGTCAAAGTACTGGAGCTTCAGCATCAGTCCTGCCAATGAATAGTAAGGTTGATTCCCTTTAGGACTGACTGGTTTGATCTCCTTGCTGTCCAAGGGACTCTCAAGAGCCTTCTCCAACACCACAACTTTAAAGCATCAATTCTTCAGCGCTCACACTTTTTTATGGACCAACACTCACATCTGTACATGACTACTGGAAAAACCATAGCTTTGACAATATGGACCTTTGTTGGCAAAGTGATGTCTCTACTTTTTAATACACCGTCTAGGTTTGTCATCGCTTTCCTTCCAATGAGCAAACATTTTTAAATTTCATGACTGCAGTTACCATCTGCAGAGATACTAAAACTGAAGAAAATAAAATCTGTCACTGCTTCATTTTTTCCCCATCTATTTGCCATGAAGTGATGGGACTGGATGTCATGATCTTAGTTTTCTGAATGTTGAGTTTTAAGCCAGCTTTTTCACTCTTCTCTTTTACCCTCAAGAGGCTCTTTAGTTTCTCTTCACTTTCTGCAATTAAAGTGGTATCATGTGTGTATATCTGAGGTTGATGATATTTCTCCCTGCAATCTTGATTCCAGCTTGCGATTCATCCAGCCTGGCATTTTGCGTGATGTACTCTGCATGTAAGTTAAATAGTTTCTTTAGGCAACTTAAATTTCCATTGTTTACAAAATCCTAGTATTAGCTCATTGGAGCTCTAGGGTTGCAGAATTTAAAATTACTTTTTTAGGCCCTGGAGTATGATCTAGAAGCACTTACCAAAAGTATTGGTACCATAATGACCCCAGTACATTCGTTATACTCACTGTTACCTATGGGTCAGTTGCTAAGCTAATAGGGCTAATAAAGAGATTAAAAAAAAAAAAACCAATCAGTTTCAGTATTCAAAGTAGCTCCTGATCTAATGTAGAAGACATTAATAGATCACCACAATTCAGTGCTCATTCATTCAAAACATATTTAGTGAATACCTATATTCTGGCATTATTCTAGGTGCTGGGTATGTAGCAGTAAACAAAGCAGACAAAATCCCTGTCCTTCCTGATTTTACAATCTAACCAAGCAAAACAGATAAAAACAAAATAAATAAGTAAAAATTATACTATGTTAGAGGGAATTGCTGTTTTAATTGCTCAGTTGTGTCCAACTCTTTTGTGATCCCACATACTGTAGCCTACCAGGCTCCTCTGTCCACGGAATTTCCCAGGCAAGAATACTGGAGTGGGTTGTCCTTTCCTTCTTCAGGGGATCTTCCCGATCTGGGGATTGAATGCACATCTCCTGTATTGGCAGGCAGATTTTTTTTTTTTTCTTTTACCATTGAGGCACCCAGGAAACCCCATTAGAGGGAATAGGAAGTGTTAAAAAAAAATTATAATTTTCAAGTGGATGGCAGGTCATGGGGTACAATGGGAAAATGTACAGGAAGCATCTTAAAAATAGTTGTGCATGATCCAAAAGCAATTTTGTGGAGTGATGGGGTCAGGTACCAAGATTCCAATAGATTAAGGAATAGAAAAGAGGTGCCAATGCGAACTTTCACTAAATTTCATTACAAAACAGTAGAGAAGAGATCTCACAATTATGGATGGATTTTAGGTGGGCAGCTCTTGCGCATGTTTATAATTCTAGGAAAAGGGCCAGAATGTTCAATATGCTATGGGAAAAAAAAAACCATCTATGAAGGTGGGACACAGTTTGTGAGAAGTATTAGGCTTGGGTGAAATGATACAAGCAAGATCTTCTACTAATAATAGTATAATTTCTAATATTTATTTAAAACTTAAATGTATATAGATATTCTAAGCACTTTATATGTAATAATTCATTTAATATTCTCAGCAACCTTACAAGGTACATACTGTTACTATCATTATTTTATAATTGAGGAAGCTGGGAAACAGAAAGTTAACTGCTCAAATCACAAAGGGAAATGTAAAGTGAAATTTCAAACTCAGACATTTGGCTTCAGAGTCTTTGGTTTCCATTCCTATCCTGTACTGATAAGCGTGAAAGGGGAGGAAGACTGGAGATCAAGGGGTTTGAGTAATGGTTTGAATCTTTATCGAAATGGTTATATTTAGGTGTGGGCAAAGGGTTAGGGTTTTTAAGAGTGTCAGACTGAATCTGTAGCCAGAACTTTGAAACAAAGGGGAACATGGCTCATTTTGTTGAAGCCCAGAGGTGCCCACTAGACTAAAACCTCTACCAGAAAAGTCATCATGCCCATTTGGTTCACAGCTAAATGAATACACATGCAACACCTGGCACGGGGTCTAGTGAAGAGCAGGCACTCACTGAAGGGGTCTGTCAACCAGTTAAGATAACTGAAGGCAGATACGTGCCTTGGATTGGGTGGGTATTGGAGTGAACCATATGAAACTGCATTTATGTTAGTCTTAATTCTTCTGCAAAGCCCTCCTTTATCTAACTTATTCTTCTCATTTCCCTTCCCAGGCCCAATGCCCCAGTCAAATTAATTTGCTTGCTAAAGTTTGCCATTTACCATTTTCATGCCTTTATACATACCTTCCTCTCAAAATATCTACTTCACTCTCAATTCATGTCTCTCCTCTTTCAAAGTTTACTGCAAAGACTACCTACTCCCAACTATTCTTTAAAGATTCTTAAATATTTCAGCAAATCTTTGCTAATTTTTAACTTTGTGATCTCTTGTGACCCGTTCTTAAGATGCTTGTTTACAGAAATGTTCAGTATTTTAGCAAATGATCTGTTTATACACCTAAGTTTTCTTATTTTCTGGAATAGGCAATATACAGACAGTCCCCAACTTAGGATGGTTCAACTTACGATTTTTTGACCTTATGATAGTGCAAAAGTAATACACGTTCAGTAGAAACCATACTAATTGCGCACTGCGATCTTTTCCCAGACTAGCCATATGTGATTCTCTCTTGGGCAGTGGAGGAGCCACAGCTACCAGTCAGCACACACTCACAAGGGGAAGTAACTGATAAGCTTACAACCACCATTCTGTACCCAATCATTCTTTCACCTTCAGTACAGTATTCAATACATCACATGAGCTACTCAGCACTACTATAAAATAGGCTTTATGTTAGAGGATTTTGCCCAACTGTAGGCTAATGTAAGTGTTCCCAACATATTAAAGATAGGCTAGGCTAAACTATGATGGTGGGTAAGTGAGGAATTTTAAATGCATGTTTTTGACTTACAATATTTTCAACTCTTGAAGGGTTTATCATAACCCCATCATAAATTAAGATTTGTATCTAATGGCTCCTACATTAAAATATACCAAAAAGTGTCCAGTAAGATGTTTGCTTCTCAAGAATAAAGTGAAAAAAGAACAAAACAAAACAAAAAAACCTATAAAAGAAGTTTGCTTCTCATCCCTTTCCCCATCCAATTCAGCTTTTCTCCTCAGAAGCAACCAATATCATCAATTTTTAATGTAACTTTTTGGAGATATTCTAGGTTTATAGAGGCAAATATGTATAGTTACCCTTTTTTTATTCTTCAACAACAAAAGGATCAGGAACAAGACAAATATATCATTTCAGACCACTTCTATTCAACACAGCCAGTGCAAGAAGACAAGAAAAAGAAGTAAAAACATCCAAATTAGAAAGAAAGAAATCTTACTGTCTTCATTCACTGAAGATATAATACCTATATAAAAAAATCCTATGTAATCTACAAAGAAGTTATTATAACTAATAAGTGGGCTGAGCAAAGTCATAGGATGCAAGTTCAATACAGAAATACCAAATATTTCTATATATTGCTGCTGCTGTTGTTTAGTCGCTAAGTCCTGTCTGATTCTTTGCGACCCCCCAAGGACTGTAGCCTGCCAAGCTCCTCTGTCCATGGGATCTCCCAGGCAAGAATACTGGGGTGGGTTGCCATTTCCTCTTCCGGGGGATCTTCCTGACCCAGGGATTGAACCTTCATCTCCTGCTTGGCAGGCAGATTCTTTACCACTGAGCCACCTGGGAAGCCTTGTTTCTATGTTAGCAATGAAAAATTAGAATTAAATTTAAAATATTATTTACAATACCATAAAAAACATGAAATACTTAGGAATACCTCTGGTAAAAGACCTGTACACTAAACACTACAAAATGTTGTTTAAGGAAATTAAAGAACATCTAAATAGAGAGCTATACTACCTTTATGGATTCAAAGACTCAATCATTACTGGACGGCAACTCTTCCCAACTCAATCTATGGATTGACTGCAATCCTAATAGAATTCTAGTAAGATTTTTTAAAAAAATAATTTTATAAAAATTAATAAGCTGATTCTAAAATTCATATGAAACTGAATGACTCCCCTCAAAAAAAAAAAAAAGAAGAATTTTTTAAAAAGATAAAAAGGGAATGAACCTACAGTGGACAAAAACAATTTTGTAAAAGAACAAAGTTGGAGACTAACACTACTTGATGTCAAGACCAAGTATAAAACTACAATAATCAGTACAGTGTGGTATTGGCATTAAGAGAGACAAATCAATGTTCAGAAGCAGAACCACCCATTAGGTGGACAACTGATTTTCAACAAAGGTATAAATAATAACAGTCTTGTCAACAAATGGTAATGCAATAAACCAACAAAAAACTTTAATATTTACCTTGAACCATATTCAAAAAATAACTCTAAAGGAATCACAGGCCTAAATGTAAAAACCTAAAATTACAAACCTTTTGAAGAATATATTGGAGAAAAATCTTTGTGACCATAACTAAGCAAAGAGTTCTTAGGAACTACACCAAAGCACAATCCAGAGAAGAGTTTAAAGCTTCTGTTCTTTGAAAGAGAATGAAAAGGCAAGCCAAGCCAGGAGGAAGAGTTTGCAAATCATGTGTCTGATAAATGACTTGTATCCAGAATACATAAAGAACTCTCAGAACTAACTAAATAAAATATGGGCAAAAGATTTGAACAGACATATAACCAAGAAGATATACAGAAGTCAAATAAGCATATGAAAAACATTCAACAGCATTTGTCATTACCTATTAAAAGGTATATTTAAAAAATTGACCATATATCAAGTGGTGGCAAGGATGTAGAGGAAACGAAACTCTCATACTGGTGGTAGGAATGTAAAATTACTTTGGAAAACACTTTGACAGTTTCTTGAAAAGTTAAATACACACCTACCAAATAACCTAGCCATTTTACCCCGAGGTAAATTCCCAAGAGTAATAAAACCATCTATGTTTACAAAGATTTGTATGCTAATATTTATAGAAGCTTTATTTTAATAACCACAAATGGAGAACAATCCAAACGTCCATCCACAAATGAATGAATAAACAAAAAGTAGTACATGCATAAAAAGGGATATTACTTAGCAAAAAAAAAAAAAGGAATAAACGCAACAACATGGATGAGTCTTAAAATAATTATGCAGAGTGAAAGAAGCCACACTCAAAAGTATACACAGTTTGATTCCATTTATATAAAACTCTAGAAAATTCAAACTAATCTGTTGCAAAGCAAGCATGTGAGGGAAAGGATTACAAAGATGCATAAGGGAACTTTGTTGGGGGTGATGGGTATATTCATTATCTATGTGATCACGGTTTCTAGGTCAAATGTGTCAAATTGCACACTTTATATATGTATTTTGTGTCTATTATACTTCAACAAAGCTAATTTTTAAAAACAGTTTACACAATTCTGCCCCCTGCCTTTTTTTTTTTTTTTTCCCAAATAATATACCCTGTTGATCTCTTCAAGAAAATTAGAGATACCAAGGGAACATTTCATGCAAACATGGGCATGTTATGGACCTAACAGAAGCAGATATTAAGAAGAGGTGGAAAGAATACACAGAAGAACTATACAAAAAAGATCTTCATGACCCAGATAATCACGATGGTGTGATCACTCACCTGGAGCCAGACATTCTAGAATGCAAAGTGAAGCGGGCCTTAGGAAGCATCACTACGAACAAAGCTAGTGGAGGTGATGGAATTCCAGTTGAGCTCTTTCAAATCCTGAAAGATGATGCTGTGAAAGTACTGCACTCAATATGCCAGCAAATTTGGAAAACTCAACAGTGGCCACAGGAGTGAAAAACATGTTTTCATTCCAATCCCAAAGAAAGGCAATGCCAAAGAATGCTCAAACTACCGCACAGTTGCACTCATCTCACACTCTAGTAAAGTAATGCACAATTCTCCAAGCCAGGCTTCAACAGTACATGAACCGTGAACTTCCAAATGTTCAAGCTGGATTTAGTAAAGGCAGAGGATCCAGAGATCAAATTGCCAACATCCGTCGGCTCCTCAAAAAAGCAAAAGAGTTTCAGAAAAACACCTACTTCTGCTTTATGCCAAAGCTTTCGACTGTGTGGATCACAACAAACAGTGGAAAATTCTTAAAGAGATGGGAATACCAGGCCACTTGACCTGCCTCTTGAGAAATCTGTATGCAGGTCAAGAAGTAACAGTTAGAACTGGACATCGAACAACAGACTGGTTCCAAATAGGAAAAGGAGTGTATCAAGGCTGTATATTGTCACTCTGCTTATTTAACTTATATGCAGAGTACATAATGAGAAACACTGGGCTGGAAGAAGCACAAGCTGGAATCAAGATTGCAGAGAGAAATATCAATAACCTCAGATATGCAGATGACACTACCCTTATGGCAGAAAGTGAAGAGGAACTAAAGAGCCTCTTGATGAAAGAGGAGAGTGAAAAAGTTGGCTTAAAACTCAACATTCAAAAACTAAGATCATGGCATCCAGTCCCATCACTTCATGGCAAATAGATGGGGAAACAATGGAAAACAGTGAGAGACTTTATTTTTTGGGGCTCCAAAATCACTGCAGATGGGGACTGCAGCCATGAGATTAAAAGATGTTTGCTCCTTGGAAGAAAAGCTATGACCAACCTAGACAGCATATTAAAAAGCAGACATTACTTTGCCAACAAGTGTCCGTCTAGTCAAAGCTATGGTTTTTCTAGTAGTCATGTATGGATATGAGAGGTGGACTATAAAGAAAGCTGAGCACTGAAGAATTGATGCTTTTGAACTGTGGTTTTGGAGAAGACACTTTTAGAGTCCCTTGGACTGCAAGGAGATCCAACCAGTCCATCCTAAAGAAAATCAGTCCTGAATATTCATTGGAAGGACTGATGCTGAAGCTGAAACTCCGACACTTTGGCCACCTCATGCAAGAGCTGACTCATTTGAAAAAACCCTGATGCTGGGAAAGATTGAAGGCGGGAGGAGAAGGGGACGACAGAGGATGAGATGGTTGGATGGCATCACCAACTCAATGGACATGAGTTTGAGTAAACTCTGGGAGTTGGTGATGGACAGGGAGGCCTAGCGTCCTGTAGTCCATGGGGTCACAAAGAGTCGGACACGGCTGAGTGACTGAACTAAACTGATGCCCTGTTGATTGTTTTCTTTTAAACATACAAAGCTTCGTAATTCCTTTTTTTATAGCTAGCTACCCATAACTCTATTATATACAAGAACTATAATTGATTTTACAATTCCCCTATTGATGACGATTTATAAATAATGCATTGGAAAACCTTGTACAAACTCATTTCCTTCATATACAAGCATATCTATAGGATATATTCCTAGACTAGGTCAAAAGGAAATGCCCTTACAATTCTTATTGCTACTACCAAATTGATCAATCACCAAATTGATTCAATGCAGCAAACAGAAACCATTCTAGATACTTAAAACAGGAAGGCATTTGTTATAGGGAATTTGGTGCTTACAAATTCAGTGGAAGAGCTGAAGAAGCAAGGTCTGGGAATCTAGGTTGAGTTTCCCAGGATTAATCCCACCTTAATATAAAACAAATTCACCAGGGGAGCTACTATCTCTGCAATCATACATACTTTTGCAACATTCAAAGACCTCCAGAAGATGGCCTTTGCCTCATTTCTCTTTTCAAATCATGCAGAGAACATTTAACTCAGAAAACCTGATTAGCTTCCAGAACCCTAGCTACACACACACACACACACACACACACAAATCTGGGAAATGTATTTATCTGTCAACTTCTCTGACTAGGTGGGCAAACTGGTAGTTGAGTGAGTTTATCCAAGAAGGCATAGCACACCATCCTCAGGGGTTGTTTCAATTTATACCTCTACCAGCAAAAATACTTGTTCCTCAATTCTGACCAATGATATCTAGGATATAAGAGTGTTTTATAAACATTAGTCTTTCTTGTTCAAATAGGTTAAAAAATAGTTTCTTGATATAGTTTTATTTTGTATTTCTCTTAACAGTGAAGCTGAACTTCTTTTTTCCAGTTTAAGTCATTCATATCCCTTTCTGTGAAAACTGTTTACAGTTTGGATCTTTTTTCTTTTGGACTGGTGAATGTTTTCTTATTGAATTATAGGAGTTCTTTATATATTAAGCAAAGCATGACATGATTTGCAGATATTTTTTGTACATTTGTCATTTTTCTTTACAGTGGGTTCTGCCATGAAGAATTTATTTTATATAGTGTATGATTTATCAGTTATAAATTTATAGTGAAAATCTATCTTTTTCATTGTTTCTGGATTTTATATCAAATTTAGAAAAGCCTTCACCACACTAAAATCTTTTAAAATTTTCCCCATGATTTCTTCAGGTACTTTAAACATTTCAGTTTTACATTTAAAACTGGGTTTTATTTTGGTATGAGATATGAATCCAACTATTTATCCTCCAAATAGCTATCAGATGTCCTAATATCTTTAATGAGTTAAACCATATTCTCCCCCACTGAAATGAAATGTCATCTTTGCCTTGTGCTGAACTACCATATCTGGGTCTGTTTCTTACCCTTCTAGTCTGTTCTAAACATCTGAGTAGCCATATGCCAGTGCCAAATTCTTCTAATTATTAGTGCTCTCTAGTTTAAAATCCTGTAAGACTAGTCTGCCCTCATTGCTCAGAGTCTTCTTGGCTAGTCTCTCTTCCTTTTCATGGGAATTCTGGAATCAGCTTTCCAGTTTTAGAAAATCCTGACAGTCTTCTTGGGGTTGCATTAAGATTATAGAATAATTTACAAAGAACTGGCATGAATGATTTTAAGTCTTCCTATCCAAGAATAAGACATGCTTTTTCATGTGCTCGAACTTTCTTTTCAGAAAAAACATGGTCTTTTTGTAGTCTTGCATACTGTTTATTCCTAGGCATTTAAAAGGGGACTTTTCTTCAATTATACCTGTGAACTGCCTATTATTTGTTTAAATGAAAGCTTTTACTTTCTGTGACTAATTTTATACCCAGTGACTTCATTAGTTTTAGCATACTCCTTTCAGTTGACTCTCTGAAGCCTTTTCCTATCTTCTATAAATTTACTTCCTCCTCCATTTTTAATGTCTCTGAATGCCCTCACATCTGTTACATAATTTTCGCTTCGATTTTTAAGTTCCTTGAGGACATGAATTATAGTACTGCATTTTGTACACCTTTCAGAGCACCAGTGAAATTCTCTGCATACAACAGTTCATGGCTCTTTATTATGAAAACAAAAACATGAAGTGCCTGCTAAATTCTGAATCTGTCTCAGTGATTCACTCATATTTCTTTTTCCAGGTCTCACCCACAAATGAAACCAAAACTGATTTCCTTCTAAAAAGAAATGTATCAGTTCTACCCATTCATGGAATCTAATTTCTTTCTCCTACCACAATAACTTTTTAAATAAAATGTCACATATATACTTTGCAATAAAGTAGGCCTTTCAGCTTATAAGATTTTTTCTTGGATTTACATATGAAATTGCAGACAAAAAGTAAAAATTTTAGTCTCAGTTTTGCTTAAACATCCTTGATAATATTCATTCATTGTCCATAATAGTTTTCCTAAAGGTATGTATGATTTCATGTAACAACTATACACATTAGGTATAACATGATGGGGGAAATGGCCATTAAAGCTTAACATCACATAGATCTAAACCAAAGATGTTTACATGCACAAAACAGAAGATTAAATTCTATATACAAAAAAAACAGTCTTCTTACTTTATAGTTAGAGATCTTATTAAAATATTTCCAAAGTATACCAGTTACCTGGATATCAGAAGAATAAATCAGTCATGTGTCCTTCTTAAAAATACTACACAAAATCAGAATTTCACGTGATAAAGCAAATGTTCCTTCCCCAAACCATTTTCAAATGTGGTTAAAAATTCTAACTTCCAAATTAAAATTTTCATTAGGTGAAGTAAATTAGCAATAATTGTATGATACAGTGAAATAAGATGAAAATTCAAGAAAGTATAGACAAAAGCAGCTTTTTGGTGTGGGGAGGGGGGTTGGAGGGCATGCCACATGACTTGTGGGATCTCAGTTCCTCCACCAGGGACTGAACCTGGGCACAGCAGTGAAAGCCCAGAATCCTAACCACTAGACACTAGGGAACTCCCCAACTCCCCAAAAAGCAGCTCTGAAAACTGCCCAACCAAAAAATATATAAAGCAGTTTCCATATGTTTAATATTTTAAGTAGCTCAAATGCTACTATAGATAAAAATACACATCCAGGAAAGAAACATAAGATTAAATACATGTGTGTGTATATATATATATACACATAACTGAATCACTTTATTATACACCTGAAACTAACACCATATTGTAAATCAACTATACTTCAATAAATAAACTTTAAAAATATAAGAAACGAACCAAAAAAATACTGCCCAGCCAAAATGAATAAATATTTGTAGATATTCCTCACAGGGTCATAAGATACTATCCCTCAGCTTAACTCTAAGGCTCTTCTCAAACCTCATGATGAGGTTCTTTCACTTCTTCAATAATTGATTCTTCCTTGTATTTTATAGTAGACTAATATCCCTTAGATCTTATATTGACTGTATATATTTCACACTCCCAACTCCTAAAAACTGAGGCATAAATTTTCAAATGTGCTAGTATTCTAAGATTACTAGCAAAGACCATTAAAGGCAGGCAATTGAGATTTGGAGATCTAACCAATGCGTTCATAAGATCAAGATATGAATCCCGACCACAACATTCAAGTAATATAAGTGCCATTAGTTTTCATTATTTCTTTTTTTTTCATTATTTCTTATTTAGATAAATACAGGCATACCTCCGAGATATTGCAGGTCTCATTCCAGACCATCAAAATAAAGCAAATATGGCAATAAAGTGAGTCATACAAATTTTTTGGTCTCCCAGTGCATATAACTTTTTACTCCATACGCTACGCTAAGTCGCTTCAGTCATGTCCCACTCTGTGTGACCCCATAGACAGTAGCCTACCAGCCTCCCCCGTCCGTGGGATTCTCTAGGCAAGAACACTGGAGTGGGTTGCCATTTCCTTCTCCAATCATGAAAGTGAAAAGTGAAAGTGAAGTCGCTCAGTCGTGTCCGACTCCTAGCGACCCCATGGACTGTAGCCTACCAGGCTACTCCGTCCATGGGATTTTCCAGGCACGAGTACTGGAGTGGGGTGCCATACTGTAGTCTATTAAGTGAGCAGTAGCATTATGTCTTAAAAAAAAAAGTACATAATAATTTTTAAATACATCAAAAAATTGCCTAAAGATCACTGATCTCAAATCATTGTAACAAATATACTGAAAAAGCTTGAAATAAGAATTACCAAAATGTGAAACAAAGTAAGCAAATGCTCTTAGAAAAATGATGCTGATAGACTTCAACACAGGGTCGCCAGGAACCTCCAATTTGTGAAAAAACAAAAAACTTCTTTCTGCAATAAAGCAAAAGCTCACTAAAACAAGGTATGCCTGTAGATAAATGTCCATCTACAAGGCTAATCAGTGTAAATGACAACCTGAGATTATGACTTGTTTATTTTACCTTCTGCCTCTTTTCCTGTCCATTCACTGTTTAATTCTCAGTTGGGGGGGGGGGGGGCGGGCACCTATCAGGTACATGCAAGCTTTCCTTTTAGTATTTCTTGGTGTGTACATTAAAATAGCATAAAAATTCAGTTAATATAGTAAGTGTAGTGATCTGCTTTGAATATCACATTAAAATGTACTGAATTAATTATAAGTAACTGGCATGTGCATTTTTAACTGCAAAGTAACCAGGAAACAACAGCAGCTAAATCACCTTGAAATACTGAAGAAGCTAAAAACATTAAAAAAAAATATCTTTTTCTATTAGAAATTAAGAATTTGGGGATACTAACTTCCACCCAGTTGTTAATATTAGGGCAAAAATGGTGAGACATGGTAAAAGTTCTCTAGTTCAAGTGTTTCCAAAAGATAACAGGCAGTGCCATAATCAGCTTCAAAAAGACCCTGCCATCACCACCACCACCAAAGAAAGAGAGCAAAAATGGTCAGGAAATTCAAGGACAGCATTAGCAGAACTTGTGGCATATGAAAAATTTGGGAATTCATTGCAGAAATGCCAAGTAGCTGGAAGCTTCTGTGTAATTTAATTATCATGGAGAAAGACTGTAATTGGGGGGTGGGAAAGAGCTGACTAAGGTATTAGTTAATCTTACTAACTAAAGGTCACAGAACTTATCTCAGTCTTCCCTAATAATATTAAAACTGACTTTAAATATGTTAGTAGAAGTTATTATTAGGTGAGGGACATACTCAAATGTCTCTATCATTATTAAATGCAAGCTCTTTTTCTTTTTTTTTTTAATTTTTTAATTTTTTTTTTGTTTGTTTTTTTGTGTTTAAGCTTTTTCTTTAAAAAGAAAAAAAAGCAGAGCTTAGCTTAGAGCTTTTTCCTTCCTTTTTTAGCACTGCCACAAATATTCTGATTCTTTGATGGTATATTTTCAACTGGCTATTTTTGCATTCTTGACTTTTAATATTCTGAATCACAAATCTTGCCAAATTTTCTCTAATTAAACTCACCTATATTCCTAGATTGACTGTTCATAGAAAAAGACAACTCATTTACCAGATTGAATGAAGCTCTTGATCAACACAACTCTTGAACTTTAGCTCTTAGTTCTGTATTTAAGATAATTCCCCCTTTCCACCCCCACGTATTAGAGTCATACTTTGTTAAACCTTTCATAGATGAGAACTGCTCATGTATGGTGATTATTTTGTAAATACTTCTATATCCAGTTAATAATTTTTAAAATTTTCTATTGGAAGAGGCACAGCTGTAGTTCTGGCAAAGCAGTGAATCAAATGCTGAGGAACTAGAACTGTCACATGACAACCTCAAGGCAACCTACTAAAGATTAAGTTCTCAGTAAATGAACAATGCTATACCTGGCAATTTTCAATCAAGTTCATCCTGGATTATATCCTTAATAAATAAATTTCTTGTGCCACTACTGTTGACCTTTGACAGGGAGGAAATACTAAATGCCACTTCTTCAGCTAAAGTATGTTTTCAGGTTTCATACCAACATGGGACTCAAAATGGGGAGTGAGGAGCTTATATTGCATAGTATTTGGGTAAGAGGAATAACTTTGTTACCCAGGAGACAGCCAGAAGTCTCAAAGCCTCTTGTTCTTATGATACAGTTTTTCCTTTACAGGCTTTTTACGTTTTGAAGACCTGTCACTAGATTATTAAAAGTATTCACGTTTTGTGAACTAGTGCAGATGAATTAATGAAGATGAAAAGAAGTTACTTCTTGATAACTGGTTCCTGGAATAGTTTTTCTTAAAAACAAGTCAATGAATTGACTTTGTTTTCTACCCAAGAGGATCAAGAAGAGACATGGATAACTTTAGTAACACACCACAGTATCAAAAATATTCTTAAAAGGCACTGGAAAGAGTATTAGGAAATCCTGGTATTCATTAAGCTGTCTTTCTGGCCTGTATCTTCAATTTCAGGAAGGAAAAAGGCAACCCATACTCCTAAATTGGAAAGTGCCTTTAGAAATAGATGTTATGGCAGGGGACACAGGTTTGACCCCTGGCCCAGGATGATCCCACAGAACAACTAAGCGTGCGCGCCACAGCTACCGAGCCAGCACTTTAGAGCCTGAGCCACAACTGCTGCAGCCCCTGCCCCGCCCCGCGCTCCACACCAAGAGAAGCCCGTGATGAGCAGCCTGTGCACAACTAGAGCACCATGCGCAGCAGTGAAGACCCAACACAGCCAGAAGAAAGAATACACGTCAGCACGCTACCCTCCCCAAAGGGGTTTACTATCACTTGGGAAAGGACTGTGTCCTGGATTACTATCTGACAAGAGGGTACATCTGTCAAAGGCAAAGAAAACAACTGCTTTTTTTAATACATTTTTTTCAAGATTAAAGAAAAAAGCTGTGTAAACAAGCAAAAGACATGCTTCTTCAGTGCTACCACAAAATTTGCAAAAGTAATAAGAACTTGAGGACTTAATTGCCACTTAAGGCTAGAAAACGTATTCTATTTTAATCTGGCTAGAAAATGTACTGTTTGCAAGACCCAAAATTCTGTTCAGCTTTACTGCAAATTCACTTCTCAACTTCAACTACTGTCATTCTCATTACCGCACCTCACAAGTTGGACCAGTACCTATCTATGTGATCAAACAGAACGTTAGCATGTGCTTGGTTGACCACATATCCACAAATAAACCATTTATATCCTAGACTGTGGGCCATGGTAATCAGTTCCCCATCTCCAAGCTCTAACTATAAAGAAAGTCTGGTTCCCCTGTGCATGCTCTGGGCACTCAATGAATGAATGAAATTGATAGTCATGATGAACAGAGAACATGTTTAAATTTTTAAAAATACCATATGGAAACAATTAACAAAACCATGTAAACTTGTGCTTAACTTGCTGTCTGAATTGTTTTCATTAAAAGTCAAATATGAATAAATCTGTTGTTCTGGAGCACACATATTTATGTCTCAGCACATACGCTTAGCTATAACCTTAACAGTGCAGAGAAATACTCATAAAGTAATTGTTGGGGACATTACAATGCTTCCCAAGAGGGAAGTGGGAAAATATGCCAAAAGTTACACTGGTATCAGGGACTTTGGACTCCCTCACCCCTTTTTCCCAGCCCTATTTCCATAGGAGGCAAAACCAATAATTTTATGGACTTCCCCAGAATGCTGCTGCTGCTACGTCGCTTCAGTCGTGTCCGACTCTGTGCGGCCCCATAGATGGCAGCCCACCAGGCTCCCCCGTCCCTGGGATTCTCCAGGCAAGAACACTGGAGTGGGCTGCATTTCCTTCTCCAATGCATGAAAGTGAAAAGTGAAGTCACTCAGTTGTGCCCAACTCTTCACGACCCCATGGATTGCAGCCCACCAGGCTCCTCCTTCCATGTGATTTTCCAGGCAAGAGTACTGGAGTCGGTTGCCATTGCCTTCTCCCCAGAATGCTGCTGCTGCTGCTAAGTTGCTTCAGTCGTGTCCGACTCTGTGCGACCCCAGAGATGGCAGCCCACCAGGCTCCTCCGTCCCTGGGATTCTCCAGGCAAGAACACTGGAGTGGGTTGCCATTTCCTTCTCCAATGCATGAAAGTGAAAAGTTAAAGTGAAGTCGCTCAGTCGTGTCCGAGTCTTCGCAACCCCATGGATTGCAGCCTACCAGGCTCCTCCATCCATGGGATTTTCCAGGCAAAGAGTACTGGAGTGGGTTGCCACTGCCTTCTCCCCAGAATGCTAGTTACTTCTAAAGGAAATGTACAACATCTTAAGAGTCAGGTACTTAACTTCTAGTTCAAGAACTGTCATCACTGATTTAACTTTCTTTTAAACGGTATGATTCTGATTTGTTCTTGCAAAGTTGGTCATTGATTGAGGGCAGAATTTGACATAGGGTAGAAATTGTTTTCGACTCAGCAACTAACACTTTCAGTCATGTCCAACTCTTTGGGACCCCATGGACTGTAGAAGGGGGTGACAGAATGAGAGGGTTGGATGGCATCACTGAGTCAATGGACAGATGTTTCAGTGAACTCTGGGAGACGGTGAAGGGCAGGGAAGCCTGATGCGCTGTAGTTTATGGGGTCACAGAGTCAGACACGACTTAGCAACTCAACAAGAAATTGCTTTCAGGGAACTGAACATTTATAAAGGCCAAAGATAAACTAAAACATTTATATATTAGATAGAGACACATACTAAGTTGTTAACAAGTTACCTCTAAAGAGGGATGGTTGGGGAGGGGAAGACCTGAAGAAAGATTTTCATTTTTCATTCTGTATTAACGGCACAAATTAACGAAGTTTTCAATTTTTGGTAGCATGAAGTCTTGTGTTATGTAACGCTCAAAGCTGTATAAAGACTCGTTTTAGTTTGTCCTCTTTTTCCTACCAATTATACCTTCCCTTTTTTCCTTCTTTCCTTAAATAAAAGCTTATTCTGAATAAAGTTCATGGGGTTGCAGAGAGTCGGACACGACTAAGTTACTGAACTGATACCTTCCCTTTTTTCCTTCTTTCCTCAAATAAAAACTTATTCTGAATATAAGAAAAATCTGCTAAAGTTAACTCCTGAATTTTATGTACTAATCAGTCAACAGTAGGCCAAAAGTACAATACTTCAAATGAATTGTAGGCAGATGTCTAATTTCTTGATTCACACACTTAAAAGAGACCCCGATTCTAAGTTAAATCCTGCCTTGCATTTAAATTATATGATTCTAATGAAATCCACATAATTGGCCAGATTCCTACGGGGAAGATTTTCTTTGTTTTCTTTTAGGCCATGTGGCATGTGGGACCCCAGTTCCCTGACTACACCAGTGACCTAACGTGTGCCCCCTGCATTGAGAGCGAGGAATCCTAATCATCGGACTGCCAGGGAAGTCCCTGGAGAAGGTTTTATGGACAGCCAGAAGTTATATAAAAAGGCAAAATATACCCAAAGAGATTGGAAGAAAATGAAAATCTGTATATATTGACGTAAAATCTCCTAGACATTTTGGTAGGAAAAAAAGCAAGTTGCAAAACATATGCATAGTAAGACACAATATGTAAAAATTTTAAATGCACAAAATTATGTATTTCTACAGGTAAACATAGATGTATATAAATGCATAAAGAAAACGTGATTGAAGAGTATACACTCTAGAGCAACAGTTAACAGTTTCCATTTTGGAGAGGGTATCCCAGTGGCACTTTTACAATATCTGTATTTTTAATTTTTTTCCTAGAATATAGTCATATGTAATTAAATAAAAAATGAGGAATTTTTATACTTCTAAGAAGTACTTCATATGATGGTTTCCTTAAAATAGCTTGCTACCACTAAAGACTGTTGAGTTGTTTAGTCACTAAGTCGTGTCCGACTCTTTGTGAGCTCATGGACTACAGCAGGCTAGGCTCCTCTGTCCATTGCATTTCCCAGGCAAGAATACTGGAGTGGGTTGCCATTTCCTTCTCAAGGGGATCTTCCTGACCCAGAAATCAAATCCGCATCTTCTGCACTGGCAGGCGGATTCTTCACCACTGAGCCCCCAGAGAAACCCACCACTAAAGGTATAGTTTACTAAATACCACTGTTGTCTGGTTTTCATCATCATCATCCTTTACCCCTGCTATCCCACACCTTTATCTCATTGCTCCACACAAGATCAAATTTAAGGAAATCACATAAGCTTTTTCTTGAGTATTTGATAATGAAGAAATGATTCAGTTGCCAGGAAGTACCAAACTCAGAGAGAACCGATACCATGACAACAAAGATCATTTAAGTAGGTGGGCTCATCCTTTGGCTTTAATCCAATGCACCTGGAAATACGTGCATTATTTTGGAGAGGACAAGATGCTTTAAGAATAAGATTCTTTCTGGGTGTTCCATGTACCATGCCATGTTCATTATTTACTGCAGAAAAAATGCTGCAGTAGAAAGGTTAACACCTAAAAGCACACTCAGCTTCCTTAGAAGAGATTATATATAAATCCCAGATAGCCCAAGCAGTGCTAAAGATCTGCCAAAGTGGTATTTGTTTAGAAGCAAAGCATTTTTGCTTAAAATTGCAAACCTTTAAGAGTACTTCTATATTTTTTCATTACATGTGATTAATACTAAAATACTTACATGTAGGAAAGTTTGCTGAAAATTATAGTTTTCTTGAAAAGGGAAAAGCTATCAAAGTCAGACATATGTGTAGCATGAATTTTAGCCCATAACACCAAATATATTCTTACTGTTTTAGCTGATAAAATATTACAGAACAGCAGCTTACTAGAATCAATGACTATTATGAAATCAAGTAAATGTACAAGTTCAAGGAATCCCAGTTTTTAATTATTAAAATCTAGGTAATGCAGTTTATAATTTAGAAAAGAACACTTAAGGATCTATTTAGTTTCTGTATCTTTAGAAATTATTGTAAGGTTCTTGCTGGTCATTACTATCTACCCCATTTTTTAGAGGATCTGCACATTTTAAATGGTCACAAATTAAGTATTAAGTATTTGTCACACTGTATCTACTTTAAAAAACATGTATCTTTTAGATATATATATACTTTTAGATACTTTTAAAGTATCTACTTTAAAAAACTATAATGGCAAACAGAAGTCAAAAGGTAAATTTCAAAAGTCAAAGGCATGATCAAACCCTTCTAGAATGTAAGTTATATCATCTGAAGTTAATATAAGATCGATGATCTAAGACCCCTGGTAGCATTTGTAATACAGAAAATTGCAAATTATGGATTAAAAGAAATAAAACAGTATAACAACTCATTTTTAATGTTCTAAATATTTGGCACAATGCATAATTTGCCTTATTTAGAAACTATTTGTTAAAAGTACTGTAATTTTTTAAATGATTTTTAAAATTGTCAGGTTGTAGAATTTCCTATCTACCTGATTTTCATTCTACTTCTTACTACCTTCCTTCTCTATTTCTTTTCTCACTGAAAATCTAAAAATGAAATATTCTGCTTTTATTTTAATGCCAAATAAAAAGTAATTACTAATAATATACAAGCTAATATTTTTTAAAAGATTTTAATTTAGCTGTTACAGCCATAGCTTTAGGCTATTTTCAGAAGATATCCCCAGAACCAAAGAAATTCAGATATTTCATATGATAATGTGATGCTTATTTCTTTTCAGATTACTGTTTACCCCCAAATTGTGAAATGTGTATTTTTAAAAATAATCTTCCTCTATAATCACAATGCAAAACAAGCAGAATACCCATTGTCATTACAGAAACTATGATTGTATACTTTAAATATTTGGATACCCTTTTAATGATTATCTTAAACCAACTTTTAATTTATATATACCAAGAGAATACACTTATTAGTTGAAAAATATATTGGTTCTACCTACCTACTACTTTTAATACACAACATGATAATTTGTGTCTTCTTCCTAGTAGCACAATTCTAAGGACAGGAACACAAAAGACGTATTAGGGAGGTAAAGTAAGTACCAGAAAAATTTTCTTAGCCTTTGTTTATAATTTTTTTATCTTTCCTTTGAATACACACCGCAACTGATTTGTCCCGTTTCACTACCCTTTCAGTCTATTCCTACCTAAAACGTTTGAGCTTTGGAGCAAGGTCAGGTATACCATATTATCTACTGTTGCTACTGAATTAGTTTAAATTACAGGTGAAAAAAATAATGAAATGCTTGATGTTAAGGAAGATGCACAGAAACCAAGGAAGAGTAAAGAAAGAAACAGAGAGAGTGGTTGTACCTCACCAATAATTATCTGGCAACTCTGGAGAAGAGGTTTCTATCTGGACTTTATATGATTAATATAGGGCGGAAAATCAAAGAGTCCAACTCTCCAATTATGACTTTTGATTTTACTTTTTAAAATAAACCTCAATTTTATCTCTAATTAGTTTTAAAAACATACTTCACTCCAATGGAGAGGAGCTTATTTCCCATCTACATCTACAACAAGGCTTTCTCTATAGACAAAAAAACCAGGAAGGCAAAAACTATTTGTTCTAGTATCTGTACTCAGAATCTCCCCTGCCTCCCTCCAGGAAACCAAGAAACTACACAGAGTACGATCATCCCATAAAAGAAGACAATTTTAGCTTATCTTTCAGGCAACTCTTTCCACCCACCCTCCCTAAACACACACAACAGAGAAGCGGTGTGTTGAGTTTGACAGAGATAACAATTAAAGAGGGTAAAAATGCAGACTTATAGAATACTTAATACTAAGTTAAAATTGCAATATCATAACATCAAGATGGCAATTCATTCAACTTTAACCCATTTGGGAAAATTACTTTTTTTGTAACTATAACTTCTTTATATTCTCTTAACTGTTCAAGCTAATAACTTTATTGTATACTACTGCTTCTTGTAAGAAGTAAATCCAGGGACCATTCCATTTTATCTTAGACATATCATTTACTAGTTTTCCAAGCATGACAGAAATGGAAAAATATATATATTAGAACAAGAACAATTTATGTTAATTTACACAATTTGTGTTCTTCCTGTGCCGGATTCTATTAAAATTAACAAATTTAAGTTTAGTCTTATGCTTAAGGAAAAAAAAACAAAAACCTAGTGAGACTCATTTACAAAGTATACAAGAATATAATTTTATAATAAATCTTTCCAGTGTTCGCTATAACTACATTACATGAAATGTTTCCCTTCAAAGAAACTCAGAAGGATAGCGCTTACGAAATGAAACAAAACTTTCTCTGTTCATCTCTGGCAAGCAATGAACAAATACAATTTGCTTAGGAAGGATCCAGAAGTGCTGCCTCCGGAGCAGAAACTACCACTAACATGCTGCTGTGTAAAAGAGTCTTGGTGAGTGGCTACTATCTGGAAGTTCTTCCTCTCTTCTCATACCAGTGAATCCATTTCATATAAAGCGTAAGAGAAAACTAAAGCTTTGCATAAGTGAAACTCAGCATGCTCCACTCAAATACTTCTAAGGTAACCACTCTACAGCAAAAACGGCAGAAGTCATCTCTTTTATCCCTGTCCCCCAAAAATCAAACCCCAGAAAGAACAAAACAACCCAAAACCCAAAGGCAAATGCTGTTGCTCAATCAATCATCAGATGGATTTAGAGGCAAAAAACATGACAACAGCAATAATTCAAGTAAAGTATATGAGAAAATTTAAACACACCGCTTTTAAGTTAAGACAGAAGTGAAGGGGAGCTATGATCTTTATATCAGAGTCAAAAAGCTTAGGCATTATCACCAAATGTTAATTCACTTTACAGTCATCAATGAGACTATTGTATATATTTTTGCACCTTGCACTTGTAAAAGCAGATAAAATATTTAATATGTAATTTACATTGTATTTTACCACCTCAGCATACAGGATGTATATAGATTATATCAAAGTGTAGTAGACAGTTAGGGGCCTGTGCAAACCCTGCAAAAATAGTACTTCAGGTATCTGCTAATTAAAAAAACAAAAACAAAAGAAGAAGAAAACAAAAGACAGTTTGCTGTTTAGAAGGGATACAATTCAAACTACCACAAAATACAAAGGACTGCAAAAATGTATACCATTCCAACAACATATATAAGTTATTAAATAAAGATTTGATTTAAAAGAATATAAATGAAGCCTTTAAGTAGGTCTTTTCTACATGCATATTATTTCTTATTAAAGAAAAAAATATGTAAAAAGGCCATTGGTAATTGCTTTGTTAACATTTGTAGAAAATGCCAATTCTCTGGTCACAAACTCCACTAAGTTTAGCACTTAAGGTCTCTGCAGTTATAAACGTAATTTAAAATACTGTTAATTCCGTAACTCCATCGGTAAAATAATGTGACTTGGAATATGGCAGTCTTCATGTTGAGGGCAATGATCCACAGTTTGTTTTTTTTTACTTTATTAGGGGTGAACAGTTATCCAGAAGAACAGCACCCTCCGCCAACGCTCTGGGCTTGAGGTTCATCATCAATAATCTGTACACCTCGCCTTGCAGCTCCCGGCTGACTGGAGCCATTGCCTTTTGCCCTCTCATCCACTTGTGCAGTTTCTATCATTCCTAAGAGAGGGAGAAAGCAGAGATCATTTAGGACCACAACCTGAGCCTTCTGTTTCTCTAATTTCCATTTACCATCATGATAGCAGACTTTCAACCAACAAGGAAACTAAGTAATAGCAAAGGTATTTGTCCAGCTGCATCACAGCCACAGTGACATCACCAGAGAAAACAAGTTTTTGATCTGAACAAATGACTGTATACAAGTGTCATCCTTAAGATTTTCCAAGTATACTTAGAAATATGTCAGTTCAGTTCAGGCACCTAGTCGTGTCTGACTCTTTGCAACCCCATGGACTGCAGCACACCAGGCCTCCCCGTCCATCACCAACTCCGGGAGTTTACTCAAATTCACTTTCATTGAGTTGGTGATGCCATCCAACCATCTCATCCTCTGTCGTCCCCTCTTCCCGCCTTCAAAATATGTCAAAGAAGGTCAAATTGTTCCAAGTACAAGCAATATTTAAGGTACAAGATTATTTTTCAAGTAATGTGAAACTTTTAAGCAAATAACATTTGAAAGAACCAAAGAGTTTAGGATGAAGGCGGAAGAAGAAAGCTGGAGGACTCACACTATCTGGTTTAAAGATACAATAGAAAGTTGCTCTAATGATGACAATGAGATACTGGTGAAAGAAGAAATACAGAGATAAACAAAACAGGTCCAGAAACAGACTCCCATACATACGGTCACTTGATTTTTAACAAGTGCCAAGTTTATTGAATGAAAACAGAATCATCTTTTCAAGAAACAGTACTAGAATTGGACATTTACATGTAAAAATTGAAAGTTCAATCTGGATCTCCCACCATAATTTCAGATCTAAATGTAAAACAAAATATCTAGAAGAAAACATAGCCGGAGGGGCTTCCCTGGTGGCTCACTGGTAAAGTAGATCCCAATGCAGGCGATCAATCCTTGATCCAGGAGGATCCTACATGACAGAGCAACTACGCCCACAAAGCACAACTATCGCGCCTGTGCTCCATAAAGCCTGGGAGCACAACTACTGCAGCCTGCGGGCCCGAGCCGGTGCTCCACACGCGGGGAGCCACTGCCGTGGGAAGCCCCCAGAGCACAGCTAGAGAGTAGCCCCCACTCTCCGCAACCGAAGAAAAGCCCATACAGCAGTGAAGACCCAGCATGGCCAAAAATAAACTAACTGATTTAAGAAAAAAAAGGGGAAAAAAATAGGAGGAAATCTCTGTAGAAGAAAATCTTTATGACTTTGAGTTAGCAAAGATTTCTCATGTAAGACACACAAAAAATGACTCATAAAGAAAAACTGATAAATCAGACCTCATTAAAATTTAGATCTTTTGCTCTTTGAGAAACAGTTAAGAAAAATGAGAATATAAGACACAGACTAGGAGTAAATAGTTGCAAAATACATATCTGAAAAGATGAGCAGAGAAAAGAGAGTCCTTAGAACAGAATAAGGGTTCTAAACTTGGGTCCCGAGACTGATCTTAAACAATGGTTTCCAAATTGAGGTATATGGGACAATTCATTGAGATGAAATTAGAAAAGTTTCCCCCAACCTTTCAAAATTTCTATTTTTTTAAATATGTTTTACAATATACAAAATACATAAACACTTGTACATGTTCTATAATTTTAAAATAATGTATGGAGAATACTCAATCTTTTTATATAAAGATGTGATGTATAACATTTACAAGCCACTGATCTAGAACCTGAGTACTGAAAGTATGGTCTGAGGACTAGTATCATTAAACCTTGGGTGTCTGTTAGAAAACAGAAGTTCAGGCCTACATGAGACCAGCTTTATCAAATTACAATTTTAACAAGATCTCCTAGTGACTGATATGTACAGCAGTGGTTCTCAAATTATAAGGAGGAATGATTAAAACACAGATTTGGGGAACCGCCTTCTAGAATTTTGATTCAGTAGGTTTGGGGTAAGGCCCAAAAACTTGCACTTCTAACACATTCTCAAATGATGCTAATGGTGCTGATTAAGGGACTACATTTGGAGAATTACTCTCCCAGGTGAACTACGAACGATCTTCAGGTTTACATAAAACTGATACTTACTCCAAAGTTTGTGTTTATGTACATTTTTCTAGAGAGAAAGCCATCGTTTCATCATGTTCTCTAAAGAGTCTGTGATGTCAAGGAATGTAATTTGACAAAATCATCTCAACCCATTATTCTACAGACTGGGGTTTTCTTAAGTATAGTATGTGTTCTATTGGTGATATGAGAAACGACTTTCAGGTTGTATATGATAAACATCTTCCTTTCTCTTTTTTTTAATAAGAAAAAGCACAAACATACATAAAAGAAAAACATAATGAAAATCTATACGTCCATCACACACTTTCATCCATACTTGGCAATCATCGCTACCATTATTTTTAAATCAAATTTATGCGCCAGATACATAAATTTCATTCATAAATTATGATTTCTACAGATAAAAACTTTAAAAAAAAATTATTTTTAGGCATAATCACAACACCATAATCATGCCTAACAAAATTCACAATATTTCTTAAGATCATCAATATCCAGTGAGTATTCATATAGCCCCAATCATTTCACAAATGTTCTTTTTCACTAGTTTGTCAAATTAGGATACAAATAAGGTCCATCCACTGCAACATGCTGTTACATCTCTTAAATCTTTTTTATTCTGTATATTCCCCTTCCATTTTTATTTTTAATGGTATTGCATTTATTTTAATATATATTTAGCAAACACCACACATTCATACACCTACTTTTACAAAGGTCAAGAAAGAGTTCCTCAATTCCTTTGTTCTGTTTGGCTGAAGTGTGATAATGTTTTGCTCCCACAGATTCTGCATACCTTAAAAAGAAAAGTGACATCAGAAATTGCTGTAAAAAAATGCTTCAAGTTTTTGCCACAACTGCTATTTGAACTTTTTTTTTTTTTACAGTAGCACTTTTGGTGACTTATTACCCATTAACCCAGGTTTAGTGAAATTAAAATTATATCCTGGTTAATATCTCTATATACTGAACCAACTTTTAAATAAGAATATATTGCAAGACTTGAAATTTTTATAAATTAATTTGCAACCCAAATATTTTAGTTTTTGTGACTCGCTATTTGGCCATGGCAGTTTCCTTTTGCATCACTTTTACACTTTTTACTGAAACCAGAAAGAGAATTCGGAGAGGCGATGGCACCCCACTCCAGTACTCTTGCCTGGAAAATCCCATGGGCGGAGGAGCCTGGTAGGCTGCAGTCCATGGGGTCGTGAAGAGTCAGACATGACTGAGCGACTTCACTTCCACTTTTCACTTTCATGCATTGGAGAAGGAAATGGCAACCCACTCCAGTATTCTTGCCTGGAGAATCCCAGGGATGGGGGAGCCTGGTGGGCTGCCGTCTACGGGGTCGCACCGAGTCGGACACGACTGAAGCGACATAGTAGTAGTAGTAGTAGAAGAAAGAGAATTCAAAGTGAAATATCTTTAAATGTCACGAAAAGTCCAGAAACTGCCAATGTAAACACACTTCATTGAATCCAATAGCTCAATCTATATTAAAAGGCGTGAGTAATAACGAAATGGTAAAGAACACTGTGCAAGGATGAAGACTTCTTACCGAGAGTGACTGATGGAAGGAAGAGAAAGACAACACTTACGATTCTGCTTCTTGAATGGAAACATGTCTCTCCTTCTCCAAGTCTACTTTATTACCTAATTGGAAAAAGTAAATGCCAGTGTTTAACATTGATTCATTTTTTATAATGAAATTAAGCTAATTCTAAATATACAAATTCTATTTTAATCCCCTAGAAAAATAATGCAAATCCCCACCAGACTTCTCAGTGTCTTGAAACTATCAAGTGAACTCCTATGATATGAGGGCTGATCATGACTGTCAAGGTGAATGCCTCAACCTCCCTCAGATGGCTCAATGCATATACCTCCTGAAGCTGCGGCCTCAGAGAGAAAAGACCTCGCCCAAAGAGATGAGCATTCTTTTTGATTTAGAGTATAAATGGGATTAGGATTTACTAGGGAACTCTAAGGAAAACTCTATGACTTTTATCCAAGTCTAAGTGGTCCCCAATCAACTCAGAGATGCTCAGTAATTCAACAAAGCCACCTTATTGCTCATGAAAATATATTAGGCTAGCCTCTTGGATCCTAAGAATATTTTGGTTTTCTGTATGATATGAACTGATTAAAGAAAGTATTAAAACGTATGGCTTTTGAAGTACTTCATCAGTGCAAGGGAAGAAACTGTATTGTTTGTTTTAAAAACATCAGAGAACTTAGTATATGAACACCATTCAGATTTTAAATTACTGAAAATAAGTTTGGCTTTCCTTAATCAATGGAACCAAACTCAAATTATGCTACAAAGCAACCAGAATAAAAGTGAAGAAACTTCAAAATGCAGATTCCTTATTATATACAGGCTAGAGATGAAGGTAAGAAGGCTGGACTGAGTGCTAAAGGCAAGGGAAATAACAGGAAAGGGGGAAATACACTAAGAAAGGACACGTTAAAAAATATTTTCATTTCTTCTATTATGACCTATAGAGGTAAAAAGGGAAATCCTGTAAATAAGGTCATTTTTTTCTTGGAACTTTAGAGCATCAGGAAGACAATTTCAGATAAAGCATTGAACTAAGCTCCCAATGAAAGATGTAATGCTTAGAACTGAGAGGTACAAGCCCAGAGATTTTGTATATAGAAGACCTCAAATAATCTGAGCCCCTAATTATGTGCAGCCTCAAGCAACATCTGACACGGTTAGCCTAAGGCTGAGAGGGAAGCAGACATGCTAAAGCTCAGAAGGTCCTAACAAATTCAGTACTGAACTCTTCCTTCTTTGAACAGTTATCAGTCTACCTCAGCAAGAAAACACGTATTAGTTCTGGTCTCCCACATTATTCTGTCAATAAAATTTTTAATCTGCTAAATATTACAGCCAATATATCCAACAGTCACCAGCAGGGTAAGTTGTTCTACACCATGAAGAATGCAAAAAGCACCACCTAGTGGCAGATGGTTCCAACAAACAGGAACAAGATTCTGCCACAGTAAAAAAGTAAACAGTCTCCTATAGAAAAAGGAGACTTTTGTTGAAATTAATGAAAACCCTCTGAGTTGGTTTGATAGAGCTTAAATGTCTCTATTTTTTTTTTTTTTTTTCAAAATCTGCCAGAATTACTAACATCTACTTTTTTAAAATGAGGATAGGGAAAGTAGACAATCACCTTATTGCCTAAAATGAATATTGGGGGAAAACTGAGACACTGCTTTATTATTTAGTAATTTTAAACTTAACCAACTTTAATAAAGCCAGTTATTTACTTTTTAAATTTTCTGCCTCGCCACCATGGCTTGCAGGATCTTGGTTACCCAGCCAGAGACTGAACCCGGGCCACAGCAGGCAAAGCACCAAGTCCTAAACACTGGGCCACCAGGGAATTCCCTAAAATCTGTTACCATTAAAACTGCTATTTTAATATTTTAAACAAAAAAAATCCTTCTACTAAATAACTACTGTTTCTTTGAACAGTTAAGTGCTCATGATGGATTAACAGCACAGACTAAGTCACAAAACTGCCTGTCAGTGACTGATACCTTCCCAAAATTCAAGACCTTTGTAGCTCCTATGTTCTTCTGAAGGCAAGAGAGCTAAAGCTGGCAGTTTTGAGGCTTATTTCCCTGATAGCTCAGATGATAGAGAGTCTGTTTGCAGTGCTGGAGACCCAGGTTCGATCCCTGGGTCAGGAAGATCCCCTAGAGAAGGAAATGGCAACCCACTCCAGTATTCTTGCCTGGAGAATCCCATGAACAGAGGAGCCTGACAGGCTACAGTCCATGGGGTCACAAAGAGTCAGACACAACTAAGCGACTTCACTTCACTTCTGTTTCAATACTACTCTGTGGCCACATTGGGATCTTTCCAATAGGCTTAAAACACCTGAAAACAAGAATAACCACCAAAATAAGCACCTACTTGAAAGTACTGTATATTTTCTGAGGGCTGAAGCCACTGGAGAGGAAAAACCTATCCTGCTAAGAACACTAAAAACTTTTTCTTCTTTAAAAATACCTATTTTAATAAACAACATGGAAGGGATACACCCATTGCTAAGAGCAGATGGCTAACAGCAATAAAGGGAACTTTATTTTGCTTAGACTGGATGGAATGTGGCGTAGTGGAAACTTTTAAATCTGATAAAATTTGCTTTAACTTCTGGCTCATTTCAAAACTATACGATTTGGGGCATATTACTTCACCCCTCTTAGTCTCACTTTGTACAAATGTAGCTAATAAACTTTCCGAGGTTTATATGAAAATAAGATATAATGTAAAAGGCCTAGTAAATAGTACACATGCAATGGAGAGTAGTTATTAAAATCAGCCATATCCATCACAGTGAATGATCAAGTGAATGATCAATACAGTTACGAGAGACTTAAAGCTCATGGTAATTAACACACTTCTTATCACAATCCTGACTGGCTTAGGAAATCCTTTACCCACCTCACCCCCCAATTTAGTTAGGTTTCCTTCTGTGTTATCCCAGCACCCTCCCCTTACCCCTTCACAGCTTTTACCATAATATACAATAACAGCTTGTTTTTCTCTCTCACCCCACATGATAAGCTCCGGGACAAGGACCATATCTATTTTTTAACTTATTCACTGTATTACTCTCAAAGCCTGGTACATAGCAGCAAGTAATACATACTGTTGGTTAAGGATATGGGCCTGAAGCAGCAGACAGGCCTGAATTAAAATCCCAGGCCTATCTCTAAGTACGATGTAGTCTGGGAAGTGTCACGCTGTCTAGGTCCATTTCCTCATGTGTAAAATGGCAATGGCAATAATACCTTCTTGCAGTGCTGTCAGGAGGCTTAAATGAAATAATAAGGGTGTAGTTCTTACAACAGTACCTGGCACTCAATACGTGGTAAGTAGTTATTAACAAATATATGTTTAACAAACATACAAATGTTGAGGACTATTAACAAAATATTCTATTAAACAGAACAACCACAGCCAAGAGTGCAGATCAATGGATTAACTAAAACTAGAGGGAAAAGTCTCTACTAGCGAAGTATGGAGTTCTCTATTCCTGATGTACACATTATCAGTGGTTTAGATAAGGACCAAGAAGGTTAAGTTATCTAATTTACACACGAAAAAGCTAGTAATTATAAATATGTCAAACATAAACATTCAGAAACATGTGGCAAGTTGAAATTCTTACACTTAGGTTTATATAACAGTTATGCAGGAAGACAGGAAAAGCCTAACAGAAGAGCAATACTTATAAAAATGGAATTCTGATTTTTGTTAACTATAATCTATGTAAAAGACAAATTAAGCTGACATGACTGCTAAAAAGCATATGCAGTCTTAGAATAATCTAAAGAAAAAAGGAACCAAGAGAAAACCAGAAGTCCAAGAAAGAGTTTTAGAGTTCTTTTACTTTACCCATTAAGAATATTCCTCCACTCTAGTGAATCATGGTCTACTTTCATCTTTGGAGTCAAAAGTCACCTTTGGAGTCCTTAACTCAAAAATATGTATAGTTAAAAGTAATAAAAATAGATTCAAGGGATTAGATCTGGTAGACAGAATGTCTGAAGAACTATGGATGTAGGTTTGTAACACTGTACAGGAACCAGTAACCAAAATCATCCCAAACGAAAAGAAATGCAAGAAGGCAAAGAGGTTGTCTGAGGAGGCTTTACAAATAGCCGAGGAAAGAAGAGAAGCAAAAGGCAAGGAAGAAAGGGAAAGATAAACCCAACTGAATGCAGAGTTCCACAGAATAGCAAGGAGAGATAAGAAGGCCTTCTTAAATGAACAATGCAAAGAAATAGAGGAAAACAACAGAATAGGAAAGACTAGAGATCACTTCAAGAAAACTGGAGCTATCAAGGAAACATCTCATAAGAGGATGGGCACGATAAAGGACAGAGATGGTAAAGACCTAACAGAAGCAGAAGAGACTAAGAATAGGTGGCAAGAATACACACAAAAACTGTACAAAAAAGGTCTTAATGACCCAGATAACTAGAACTGGACATCCTGGAGTGTTAAGTCAAGTGGGCCTCAGAAGCATGACTATAAGCAAAGCTAGTGGAGGTGACGGAATTCCAGCTTAGCTATTTAAAATCCTAATAGATGATGCTGTTAAACTGCTGCACTTGATATGTCAGTAAATTTGGAAAATCCAGCAGTGGCCATAGGGCTGGAAAAGGTCAGTTTTCATTCCAATCCCAAAGAAAGGCAATGCCAAAGAATGTTCAAACTACCGTACAACTGCATTCATTTCACATGCTAGTAAGGTAATGCTCAAAATCCTTCAAGAGAGGCTTCAACAGTACATGAACCGATAACTTCCAGGTGTACAAGGTGGGTCTCGAAGAGGCAGAGGAAACCAGAGATCAAACTGAAAACATTTGCTGAATGATGCAGAAAGCAAGGAAGTTCCAGAAAAATATCTACTTCTGCTTCATTGACTATGCTAAAGCTTTTGACTGGGTGGATCACAAGAAACTGGAAAATTCTTAAAGAGATGGGAATACCAGAACACCTTACCCGTCTCCTGAGAAACCTGTTTGCTGGTCAAGAAGCAACAGTTAGAGCGGGACATGGAACAATAGACTGGTTCCAAATTGGAAAAGGAGTACGACAAGGCTGTATTCTGTCACCCTGCTTATTTAACTTATATGCAGAGTAAATCATGCAAAATGCCAGGCTGAATGAAGCACAAGCTAGAATCAAGATTGCTGGGGGAAATATCAACAACCTCAGATATGCAGATGATACCCCTCTAATGGCAAAAAGTGAAGAGGAACTAAAGAACCTCTTGATTAGGTTGAAAAAGAGTGAAAAAGTTGCTTTAAAACTCAACATTCAAAAAACTAAAATCATAGCATCTGGCCCCATCACTTCATGGCAAATAGATGGGGAAAAAGTGGAAACACTGACAGATTTTCTTTTGTTGGGCTCCAAAATCACTGTGAATAGTGACTGCCACCACGAAATAAAAAGACGCTTGTTCCTTGGAAGGTAAACAATGACAAACCTAGACAGGGTATTAAAAAGCAGTGACATCAATTTGCTGACAAAGATCTCTGTAATCAAAGCTATGCTTTTTCCAGTAGTCATGTACGGATGTGAGTTGGACCATAAAGGCGGCTGACTGCTGAACAATTGATGCTTTTGACTTGTGCTCTTCAAGACTTTTGAGAGCCCCTTGGACAGCAAGCAAGAAAACCAAACTAGTCAATCCTAAAAGAAATCAACCCTGAATATTCATTGGAAGGACTGATGCTGAAGCTGACACTCCAATACTTTGGCCAACTGAGTGAAGAGCCGACCCAGTGGCAAAGCCCCTGATGCTGGGAAAGACTTAGGCAAAAGGAGAAGGGAATGGCAGAGAATGAGACGATTAGATAGCATCACCCATTTAATGGACATGAATTTGAGCAAACTCTGGGAGATAGTGGAGGACAGAAGAGCCTGCGTGCTGCAATCCATGGGGTTACAAAGAGTCAGACACAACTTAGCGACTGAACAACAACAATATGACAAAAACACAGCTTAAGTCACTGATTTTAATTATATTGTAGTTGCCAAACTCTCTTATTTTCTAAAATAATCTTATGATGAAAAACTAAAGGTCAAGTTGAAGCAAGGCTGGGAGACTCAAAGCCCTACATGTTCAGGGTTTCCCAGCTGCTCCCCAAGGGCATTCCTTGAATTATAGATGTTTCAATCTCCTGAAAGACCCCTTCCAAATTCTAAATGACTCTAAAATATTAAATACTAAAATACCATTCTTCTTTTCTCATGTAACTTTAAAATGAAAATTATGCATGTACTATTCTTTAATAAAGTTTTAAAGAAACAAAGGACATTTTTAAAAATTAATGACACTTACCTACGATACATAAACAGATTTCGTTTCCCAACATTTTCCGTAATTCTTTCACCCAGTTTTTAACCTGTGTATACAAGCGTAAATGTTAAAACAAATCTTGTTACAGCGTAAATGTTAAAACAAATCTTGTTACAATGACTACAATTACAATATCCCAAAATGCAATGTTGTGAAAATACCTCAAAATTCTGTCTAATGGTCCATATATTTAGTTATTAGGAATGATTCACTATATAGGATCATTTATACTGCAAATCACACACACACACCCCCCCCCCATGGAAAGATCTCTCTCTCCATCTACATATAAGTATCAAGAGAAGCATCTCTAATTACAAACTTTCATAAATCGTCCACAAATCTAAGCAAAGCTGTTCACCAGAGCAAAAGCATGTCAACACCAGCCTCTGATAGTAGATGTTTGTATAGAATCACATTGAAGAACGTATGGGCTTGGGAATTCCCTAGTGGCTAGAACTCAGTGCTTTACTGCTCAGGGCCAGGGTTCAATCTCTGGTCAGGAAACTAAGATCCTACAAGCCACATGATGCGACCAAAAAAAAAAAAACTAAAAAACACACACATACACAAGCTTAATTAAAAGTCTTTTATACCCCAGTTGGTTCCAAAATAGAGGGCACAGGAGCTTCTATGACACACATTTAAAGGAAAAACAAAACATATAGGAGTAGAAAAAGAGCAAAATAAAGTTTTATCCACTGGTGTGTGGTAGGTTTCTTCACCCTCAGCATCACTAGTATTTTGGCCTCGACAGTCCTCTGCCAGGAGGGGCTGTCCCATGCAGTGAATGCTGTTCAGTGGCACCCCTGGCCTCCCACTGACTAGACTCAGCGCCACTGCCAGGTTTGACAACCAAGGATGTCTCTAGAGATCGCTATCACCTATGGATAACCACTGGACTGCAAGGGAACCCCTAATTCTAACCAATATTCTTTTTAACTGTTATTCATCTGCAGTCAGATTCCCCTCCACAGGTATTCTATTCATTAACCCATACACTCTGTGATGAGTTAAAGAGGGTCAAAATTCTCTGCCAAGAGTCTATTTCTTCTCTCTGACTTTGGTCTAGCCTAGTCTCTTGCTTTGACCAAGAGAATGTGGCAGCACTAATGCCATGCCAATTCCAGACTAAAGCCTTAGGAAGGTCTGGCAGCTCTCTCTTGGGATCTAGTTGTCATATAAGGTTTGGCTGGAATACAGAATAATGAGAGCATGTGGACAGAGTACTGGAGAACAAGACACCAAATGGAGTGAGAAGGCACATGGAGGAAAACCAGGCCCTCTTGGATCCAGGTCCCCACCCAGCCAACCCCTAGTTCATGCAGCTGTCTGAGTGACTCCACTTTTGTCCAGAAAAGAAAGAGAGTAAAAATTGCTCAGTCCTGTCTGACTCTTTGCAACCCCATGGACTATATAATCCATGGAATTCTCCAGGCCAGAATACTGGAGTGGGTAGCCTTTCCCTTCTCCAGGGGATCTTCCCAATCCAGGGATCAAACCCAGGTCTCCTGAATTGCAGGCGGATTCTTTACCAACTGAGCTATCAGGGAAGCCCAGGCAACACTCAAAACCATGAGAAATAATACATTGCTGTTTTAAGCCATCAAATTTGGGGGGTTTTGTTATGCAGCAAGAGATAACTGGTCACTTTTCAACCTAAATGACTCCACTTTCTTTTAATCAATAAAATACTTAAACCATTTCTTTCCATGCCAAAAAGGCAAGAAGGGATAGAAGGGATAACAAACAGCATCCCAAAGATAAAACATTTAACTTTATAAAAATGGAGTGCTTTAAAATAAATACTATTTAGATTTTCCTTTTAAAATCTGTATTGAATCCTCCAGGATACCTAGTGAGGAGAAAAGAGCTTAAACTTGATTTAGTTCTTCTTTTACCTCTCCATAATTATGGAACCCACCCACGCAGCCATACCAAGTTTTCAGGTGCCCAGTATGTACAGAATCAAAAAAAAAAAAAAAAAAAAAGTTTGTGATTTTTCTTTAATAAGGAGAAAAAAAAAAGGCGTTTATATTTTTCTGAAGCTTTACTTCAGATTATTTCCCTTTCCTAATATCTGAGAAAGCCATATAATAAACTATTAATAGATGATATCCATACTGTTAACATGAATTAAATATGCCATTAAAAAATCATGACTGGTCATCATTTATGCACAAACTATACTTTTAAATCCAAGGCTAATCACAAAGACATGTTAATGCAGACCTGACAAATCACTGTTGCTCTATTAAGTCATTCACCCATAAGTAAGCAAGATACCTTCTGAAAAGAATCTTCATCTGTTATATCATAAACTAAAATAGCTCCATTTGAATCTCTGTAGTAAATTGGACCCAATGCGTGGAATCTCTCTTGACCTGCTGTATCCTACATAAAGCAACAAACGTTTATTAGACCAGAAGAAAAAATATATCTATTATTTAAACTACAGTGAGCTTCTGATTAATTATAAACTAGGGTATAAAGTTATAGATAACCCCAAAACAGCGGTAAAAGAAACAAGCTATAAAAAATTTTAAGTAAAGTTATAATTAATATTACTGTTTTACTGTTTTGTAAAGGTTACTTCTCCTCTCCCCAACCCTCTTCCTCAGCAATCTTTCCCACCCTTTCTGAAAAGCCAATTCAGTTGCCAAAGGGCTGGAAAGACCACAATGGCCTTATAAGCCAGAACAGGCTTGGCACTGAATTTAAGTTCTCCACAGAGAGAGGAGACAAGAAGAAAGAACGTGCACCAGGACCACCTGGCAGTGGTGCCTTACTGCATTATCCTTGCCCTAGTCTCCACCAGCCACTCCCTTGGAAGATTAGGACATGGAGACGGGGGGATAAAGGCCAGGCAGTCTGTCCACCCCTTTCTCTGAAATGGAATCCCTTGAGTTCACTCTTCTCCAGTTGAAAAGTTATGACAGCACTTTTCGTGTATAACAAGTGTATTCAAGATAAAATTCTTAGCCAGATTTTAGGGGGAAAAGATGTTTAATTAAAAAAAAAAAGATTTTGGCTAACCCTGAGTTAATCAAAAAAATTAAAATCCAGAAATTCAAATTCCTATTTCTTAAGCCAATTAGTTATTAGAGTATGAAGAATAGGTAAAGGCCTTCAACTCATACAGCTGAAAACATTAACTTACCCATATAGCAAGATTTACTCTCTTCCCACCAATATTTAACTTCTTTGTTAAGAATGATGCCTAAGAAAAAACAGATATACATTAAATGATGTTTCACATAAAACTTCTTATCCTAAAAACTACAGATGAATGAATCACGTCATATGAAACAAGTTATCTGGGAGAAAAAGTAATCATTGAGTTTTTATTCATAACTAAACATTGTTTCCACTGAAAACAGAACATTATTTTTATTCTAAGAAAAAGATAGTTTGTTTTATGAACACAAGTTATGAAAAGTACCCAAGAGCTGGTAATTAAATGTTTTCTTAGTTTTTTTTTCCCTCATTAAAACATTTTCTTAGCATTTAATTTGATGCCACCTGCCGGGGTCCAGCCCCGGCTGATCCAGGGTATTCGAAGCGGGGACGGCGTCGGCGACCTATTTATATTTATTTATTCATCAAAGACTCAAAGAGTAATAGAATGAGGATAGCTCAGTGAAGAAATTCAGTGGAGAAAAGCGGCTGAAATAAGGATAGCTCAGTAGGAAAATTCAGTGGAGAAAAGAAGCTGAGTGGCTTGGTTTAAGCGGAAAATCAATATAACCCGTGACACCAGGTTAGCTCTGACCACGGAGGCCGCAGGCGCCCTCTCGAATAGCGGAAGGTGCCCCACCTTAGACACCTTCTCGAGTGGGTCTTAGAAGCCCAGGCAAATAAATGGTCGCAGAGGACATCCGCGCTCCAGATGGACACTCAGCTGGAATTTGGGAGAGAGAGTGACATGGGGAGACCAAGTTTCAGTGAACAAGGCCCGCACTTTATTTTCCAAAGTAGTTTTTATACCTTAAGTTACGCATAGAGGATAATGGGGGAAGGCGTAGAGTCATGCAGCAAGCCAGGCTTTTTTCCTGTAAACTTATCATATGCAAAAGTTCAGGTGATAGACATCATCTTCTGGCCAGGAGGCCTGTTAACATTTTAAGAAACTTATCTTTCTCTAAAGGTGATTATTCCAAAGTCAGGCGCCAGCCTTCCAAAAAAGCATTGGACAAAGCTGCATTTTACATTTCTATACATCCATTATATCAATCAATACACTGCCAAGGACACAGTAGGTAAGGAGTATGGAGACTTAGCAGCAAACATTGGCCCAACAAGTGAAAAACCCTTCACCAATACATTTTCTAATCAATCTTTTAACTACTCAAAGGAATCTGTGTTTAGGCAGTTTAGAACATCTCCTGCCTCTCACAGTTGGGAGGCTCTGAACAATCACATGTGGCCGGAAAAACCTATTCAGGCAGGCTAGAGGATTTCCAAAGGAGTTTGTAGGTTAAACACTGTCACACCCAGGAATTATTAACTGGAGCTGTAAGCTAACTCTTTTTCCAGAGAGAGGCAGTGGGAGACAGCCCCCCGTAAAGTCAGAGGTGTAGGTGAAAGCACAAAGCAGAAAGTAGGCAGACTCTGGTTTTGGGGGTAGATGCTCGAGAATTTCCAGGGGGACTCCTGAGGCTCGATCCCGCCTTTGCGTATGCCGAGCCTCCTTCCTCATGACCTTTGTCATGGGCGGAGTGCTCACGCTGGCTCCCGGCAGTGATAGAATTCCAGTTGAGCTATTACAGATCCTCACTCAATATGCAATATGCCGGCTCCCAGCAGCCACCTAACCTACTTATTATAGAAAGAGTCTAAGAGACTTCCAAGATGAGATAAAAGAAATATTTACTGGTGTTTACTTAGCTGTATAAATACCATTACTACTGGAAATTTTCCTGCCATTATTTTGCAATTCAATTATTTAAACTATAGCTAATAACTGTACCAGGTACTATCACAGAAATGAAAGAAAACAGTTCCAGCTTTCAAAGAGCTTATAGTTCCACTGCAAATATTAAAATGTAAAGATAATGGTTAAAATGGAGGGTCTTGCTAAGTATACTATAAGGAAAATGCTGAGAAAGGAGTGTAAAGCTAGCCTGGATAAGTCACAGAAGGCTTCAGAAAGAAAGTAATGAGCTCCTATTTATGAGTAGTAAGGGTTTTTCCAGACAGACAGGTGAAACCACTGAAGCCTGAAACATGTAACTCCCCATGCCACAGGAAACAAGGTGGTCTGGTGTATGCCAGAGATGAATCTCTAAAGTTAGGAAAAGATTGAATCAAAAAAACCTGAAACTCCATATCTAAAGGTATGGACTGAACCTTATGGGTCTCAATAAAAGCTGTTTCAAGACTCTAGACAAGGTTTTTGGTTTTTCTTTTTAATGTATATTACAGTCAGGTATATTTGCGGACTGCTGTGTATTGCTTGGAAAAGGCGATGGCACCCCACTCCAGTACTCTTGCATCGAAAATCCCATGGACAGAGGAGCCTGGTGGGCTGCAGTCCATGGGGTCGCACAGAGTTGGACACGGCTGAGCAACTTCACTTTCACTTTTCACTTTCATGCATTGGAGAAGGAAATGGCAACCCACTCCAGTGCTCTTGCCTGGAGACTCCCAGGGACGGAGGAGCCTGGTGGGCTGCCGTCTATGGGGTCGCACAGAGTTGGACACAACTGAAGCGACTTAGCAGCAGCAGCAGCAGCAGCAGCAGTGTATTGCTCTGTATCCCCTTTGTGCATTCACAGTGCACACCAAGAGTCTGCCAAAAGAAAGACTGGCTAATCGTGTTTATACAAGTATTTCCCAAACTCATTTGACTTCTTTTTCCCTAAAGAAACACCTAACTCATCCAAAGAAGTAAATGTTAGGAAATAATACTGTTGACAATGAAGAATCAGTGAAGGGTTTTTAAGTAGTGAGAACATATAAAATCTGTATTTTTAAGAGAATGACTATGATAGGAAGAAAGACAGGACTAGACCTGGAAGACAGGAGGCTATTTTAAAGCTGGAAAGAAAAGCATCAGATCAGATCAGTAGCTCAGTCGTGTCCGACTCTTTGCACCCCATGAATAGCAGCACGCTAGGCCTCCCTGTCCATCACCAACTCCCGGAGTTCACTGAGACTCACGTCCATAGAGTCAGTGATGCCATCCAGCCATCTCATCCTCTGTCGTTCCCTTCTCCTCTTGCCCCCAATCCCTCCCAGCATCAGAGTCTTTTTCAATGAGTCAACTCTTCGCATGAGGTGGCCAAAATACTGGAGTTTCAGCTTAGCATCATTCCTTCCAAAGAAATCCCAGGGCTGATCTCCTTCAGAATGGAGTAGTTGGATCTCCTTGCAGTCCAAGGGATTCTCAAGAGTCTTCTCCAACACCACAGTTCAAAAGCATCAATTCTTCAGCGCTCAGCCTTTTTCACAGTCCAACTCTCACATCCATACATGACTACAGGAAAAACCATAGCCTTGACTAGACGAACCTTTGTTGGCAAAGTAATGTCTCTGCTTTTGAATATGCTATCTAGGTTGGTCATAACTTTCCTTCAAAGGAGTAAGCGTCTTTTAAGTTCATGGCTGCAGTCACCATCTGCAGTGATTTTGGAGCCCAGAAAAAGAAAGTCTGACACTGTTTCCCCACCTATTTCCCCATGAAGTGATGGGACCAGATGCCATGATCTTCGTTTTCTGAATGTTGAGCTTTAAGCCAACTTTTTCACTCTCCTCTTTCACTTTCATCAAGAGGCTTTTGAGTTCCTCTTCACTTTCTGCCGTAAGGGTGGTGTCATCTGCATATCTGAGGTTATTGATATTTCTCCCAGCAATCTTGATTCCAGCTTGTGTTTCTTCCAGTCCAGTGTTTCTCATGATGTACTCTGCATATAAGTTAAATAAACAGGGTGACAATATACAGCCTTGACGTACTCCTTTTCCTATTTAGAACCAGTCTGTTGTTCCATGTCCAGTTCTAACTGTTGCTTCCTGACCTGCATACAAATTTCTCAAGAGGCAGATCAGGTGGTCTGGTATTCCCATCTCTTTCAGAATTTTCCACAGTTTATTGTGATCCACACAGTGAAAGGCTTTGGCACAGTCCATAAAGCAGAAATAGATGTTTTTCTGGAACTCTCTTGCTTTTTCCATGATCCAGCGGACATTGGCAATTTGATCTCTGGTTCCTCTGCCTTTTCTAAAACCAGCTTGAACATCAGGAAGTTCACGGTTCACATATTGCTGAAGCCTGGCTTGGAGAATTTTGAGCATTACTTTACTAGCGTGTGAGATGAGTGCAACTGTGCAGTAGTTTGAGCATTCTTTGGCATTGCCTTTCTTTGGGATTGGAATGAAAACTGACCTTTTCCTGTCCTGTGGCCACTGCTGAGTTTTCCAATTTGCTGGCATATTGAGTGCAGCACTTTCACAGCATCATCTTTCAGGATTTGGAACAGCTCAACTGGAATTCCATCACCTCCACTAGCTTTGTTCGTAATGATGCTTTCTAAGGCCCACTTGACTTCACATTCCAGGATGTCTGGTTCTAGGTCAGTGATCACACCATCGTGATTATCTGGGTCATGAAGATCTTTTTTGTACAGTTCTTTTGTGTATTCTTGCCATCTCTTCTTAATATCTTCTGCTTCTGTTAGGTCCACACCATTTCTGTCCTTTATCGAGCCCATCTTTGCATGAAAGGGCCGAATTAAATGCATGAAGATAGAAGAGGATAAAATCAAGACTAATTGAAGAAGGAATATAATCAGAAACCTGAGTCTGTTGACATGTTTAAAAAAGGAACAAAGAGCCAAGTTCAAAGCTATGCAGGTTATCACATTTAAGTGTATTGATACAAAAGAAAGTGCAGAGATGGAAAGTAAAACAGATAAAAAGGCTAGCTAGGATGAATTATTGATATTACTGAAGGAGAAAGAACCTAGATTTCAGGAAGGACTTTCTACTGTATATATTACCAAGAAAAATTAAAAACTAAGAAAAGGCCACTAGATTGAATGATTAACAAAGGAGTCCAGATACAAAGGAATCACAAACGGCAGAGGTCAAATCCAGGAATGTCTACCTTCAAGATATTTTATTAAATAAAACAAAGGTTATAAAAAAGGGTATAATATTTAATTCAGTGGCAAAACAACAAAGGAAATAACTTAGAAAATGAGAAGACCAAACACGTTATGACAATAAATATGAATGAAGGAATATTTCTCACTCATAGCATAAGGTTAAGAATATCAACTTTGAAGCAGTTCTTTGGATTTGAATCTCAGCTTTGCCACTTATCAGTTGTATAATTTATGTGAACTCAACCATTTGCCCTATTTCACTATCAATGTTATATAAAGATGGAGAAGGCAATGGCACCCCACTCCAGTACTCTTGCCTGGAAAATCCCATGGATGGAGGAGCCTGGTGGGCTGCAGTCCATGGGGTCGCTAAAAGTCGGATACGACTGAGCGACTTCACTTTCACTTTTCACTTTCATGCACTGGAGAAGGAAATGGCAACCCACTCCAGTGTTCTTGCCTGGAGAATCCCAGGGATGGGGGAGCCTGGTGGGCTGCCGTCTATGGGGTCGCACAGAGTCGGACACGACTGAAGTGACTTAGCAGTCGCAGTTATATAAAGAAACTCAAAATCTGACTCCTATACAAATGTTTAATAGATAAGTAAACTTAAATAACTTAAAAGTTTAAGTAAACTTAAACTCTCTTCTTTCAAAGATATTTAAAGTTAAACTGATCTTCCCTCCAAAATTGGCTTTCCATTGTAACATTAGTATTTTGATCGCATTCACCAAGTCACTGAGGTTTAGCATCTCAGGAATATCATCACTGAATATTCTTCCTTCCCTGTCATCCCATATTCCAAAAAAACTGATCAAGTCTTGCCTTCATATTTCCTCTGGAGTTCTATGACCACCAGTCTCATATTAAGTCATAATATAAATACCCTTGATCTCACCTCACCCTCTGGTTCTCTAGTCTACATGCCACATTATCTTCCCCAAACCTCCATGATTAAAAATAAAAACAAGCAAACAAACAAAAACAAAAAGCCCTTACCACACCCACAGCTGAGTTCTCTAATAAGTTATCACTTTACATTAGTATACTTGAACTATATCCTGTTGGCAGCTAATACCATAAAAGCCTTTTGTCAAGAGTTTTGTGGGGATTTCTCAGCAGAGGGGAGTGAATTATAGCTGGGAAAGCTCCATCATTTCCTTTCTACCATTCCTTCTGAAACTTACCATCACTTTCCATGGTGAGTTGAGAGACAGTGCTAAGTCTCTCCTAAGGAACCATGGATGTATAGAACAATTTTATGAAAAGAGTGCTCATTAGAGCATTGATTCTTTAGAAAAAGAAAGAAAGAAAATGGAAAGAAATAACCTGAGTGTCCATCACTAGGCAATTCTTTAAAAAATATACAAATGTAGCCCATCGATATAGTGAGACACTACACAGTCATTTCTACTGCTATAACTAATACCAGCTAACAGTTACTGAATGCTTACCTTTCACCAAGTACTGTGCAATGCACTTTTTACAAAGTCATTCATAAGCTTCTCCTTTATGAAAGTCAGGGAGCCCTATTACAGAAATAAAAATCTCAAACCCTTATCTTTGTATCCAAGGACCTCCACCATTTGTCTACATCTATCTTCCTAGAAAGCTTCCAGTATTCATAAAGTCTATACTATATATTCCCTCCAACTGTTTGTTCATAAAATTCCTCTCTAACTTGGGCCTATTCTTTATTCTCTATCTTAATCTCATCTCTCCAAGACCAGTTCATAGATCTACAATCATCTTCTTTGAATTTTTAAATTGTCTCATACCACCCATACAGCCCACACTGGATTTCTCTATGCAGCAGAACTTTAGGGAACCTAATCTTACAATATACAGCACATACCACCTCATATTTTAAGTTATCTTTTCATGGGTATAAGTATTCTGTTAACTAGATTACATATTTTTATTTATTTAACACTTTCACAGTGCTTACAATGAAATGGGCAGTGTTTTAAATACTTTTCAATATTAATTCACTTCTCATAAAACTCTGTGATTAGATATAGTTATTACCCAAATATTACAGGAGTGGAAACAGAGGCAAAGGAATGTTAAGTATCTTGTTCAAGGTCACTAGCGACAGAGTAGGATTTGCAATCTAGGCCGTCTGGCTACAGACGTGACTCACACTCACTGTGCTGTGGTGCCTCTCAGACTGAGAGGTGAACGCACACTTCTCCACTGAAGGGGGCGGGGGAAGCACAGTGCTGCCCCAGCAGACTTGCAAATGTTGTTCCTGTGGATAAATTCATCTCAGTGTGCCTGCTAGAACTCAATTTACGCAAAAGATATGTTTCGAAAAGTTTCCAAATAATTTTAACTCAAATATCTTGTACACCAGGAAAGCACATTATAACACGGTACTCACTAAATCTTTTCTTTCTGCCTTTATAACAAAAAAACTTAAGTCCTTCTCTATGGAAAGAGTCCTTCTGTAATACAAATCATCTCATTTTATATAAATCCTAAATTCTTAATATTTCATAGATATTTTCTTAAAGAACAAAAATCTTCTGTTTTAAAAACTATTATAGGTGAGAATAAAGCTAAAAGATTTTACATGACATCAAGATAGCAGCAAATAATCAGAAGGTTGAAACCTCTTTTTTCTCTCCCCAACTACCTCTATGAGGCATACTTAATTTGGCCAAGCTACTGAGATACTATTCATGGTCATGTAATACTCTGGGGCAGAGGTTCTTAATTCTGTTACATGGTAATAAAAAGGGGAGGGAGGTATAATCATGGACTGCTTTGAGAATCAGATAAAAGCCACCAACCCACTCAACAGTCAAGAAAACTGCTTATATGCACATATCAAAATATCCAAAAAAATTTTTTTTCCACACATGTTCCTAAGGGATAAAGCCCTGGCAACATCTCAGTCAAAGAATCCCATTGAGAAAGAGAAGGGGAGAGTGGCATAAACAATGTCAAGTCAAAGGTTTCGAGGAATATGGGAAGAAAAAAAATAGTACATACCATGTGCCGCCACACTTCGTCTTTCTCATTTTATCTTTGTATTAATAACAACCCTGTGAAGTAGGCAATTAGCCCTATTTTACAGGTGTGAATCCGAGATTTAAAGAAATAGTGATTCACCCAAGGTCAGACAACTCAGTGAGGTACCACGGTGGGTGGAAGGCTGTCTGACCCCACAGCGCTTTCGCCACTGCACAAAGCTGCCTATTCTAGAACACAAACACGTTCTTAACCTGGCTTCCCTCCACTCGGACTAAGTGCTCCTGGACACCAACTCATCTCCCAAAATACTCTCAGGGTGGCCACAAACGGTGAGAATCGAAGCGATGGTACATTTCTCCCTTTAATCTTCCAAACCCTGAGTTGTATGTGTTTGTGTGTGCGCGTGCACACAGCGTGCTCAGTTGCTCAGTCAGGTCTGACTCTTTGCGACCCCATGGACTGCAGCCTGCCAGGGTCCTCTGTCTACAGAATTATCACCAGCAAGAATACTGGAGCAGGTTGTCATTTCCTACTCCAGGGGCTCTTCCAGACCCAGAGATCAAACCCACCTCTCCTGCACTTTCTGCATCGGCAGGTGGATTCTTTACCAGTGCACCACCTAAAAACCCTGAGTTACAGCATCACTATTTCTTCTAATTCCAAAGATTTCAACTTCCACATTTTAGGTGGATTAAAAGACTTATCAATCTTATGAGACACCTGTCATTCGCACCTGATGCTTATTTACCCAGCACTTTATTTGAAGTCACAGTGGGTATTTTTTTAATCTGTATTTTTTAAAAATGCTTATAGGTGAGATATAATAAGAATAAATTGCATTTGCCAAATGAAAGTCTTTTCATAACTGGTTTCATCCAAGTTTTAATTTTTTTTGTTTTTCTTGGCCAAACCACTTGTTCCTTTGGCAAAACAAAATACCTAATGCAGTAGACAAATACTCAACTGTCTTTATCTAAATTCAATAGACTTTCCAGTTACATTATTTTTGCTACAGTTACTAACATTGTTTCCAGCTTAAGGATTTAAAGTATCTATTGGGAGTTCCCTAGTGGTCCAGGGGTTAAGACTTGGTGCTTTCATTGCCAGGGTCCTTCCCTGATCAGGGACTAAGATTATGCAAACTGGGCTGGGAGGGGCGGGGGTAATCCACTGACTACTTTCAACTGAAGCCACAGGCATGAAAGGGTTCAGTCAGATAACTCATAAAATGAGTCCTCTGTAGCAAGGCAATAAAAATGAGCTACCAGAAAACTAAGATGAATTTCTACAAGGTCAAAATCATGTTACAGCATATAAAGGTAACAAATCAACATGTTATACAACCTAAGTTTATAAAATGCTATATATCAAATACTTTTAGTTTAAAGAAAGAAAGAAAACTAAGCTGGGTGCTTGAATACCTCATTTATCTTTAGCTTCTATAAAGAGGTATTATAATCAGTTTAGAGTCCAAGTAAATACTTGGAAAAGAAGAGTCAAAAAGTCACTTCTAAGGATTAGCTCAAAACATAACAGAAGAAAATAAAAGATATAGAATAGTTGTATGTTAGATGTTCAAAGCAATAATTCCGAAAAACTCTTCTTAAAAAAAAAAAAAAAAAATCCACCCTTCCATAGCCCACATATATCTAGTAAAATACTAAGGGAAAAAGGAAAGATTTCTACTATGGTATTTTATAAAGATATTGTAAACAAAAATTGGCTGAATCTTCTAAGTGGTTTCCAGTACTACCTTAGAAGGTCTTTCAGACATTTGAAACATTAATTTTATAAACAAGGAAATTAAGATTCCTAGCTGAGTGTAACGGAGAAGGCAATGGTAACCCACTCCAGTGTTCTTGCCTGGAGAATCCCAGGGACGGGGGAGCCTGGTGGGCTGCCGTCTATGGGGTCGCACAGAGTCGGACACGACTGAAGTGACTTAGCAGCAACAGCAGCTGAGTATAAAGCTAACTGCTAGAATCTGAATGCCAAGTGTTGCTCTGGAGGCTAAGGTGTATGAATAAAAAAAAGTAGCTGACTTAGCTTAAGAAAAAAACAGTACACCATCACTATACATAGGACCTCAGAAATCTAACCCAAGTCTTTGTTTTCTCACTTGCAAACTCTTAGGATACTGTCTTCCCAGCCAACTTTACAGCACTGCTTTGCTAATCAAATGACAGGCACCTACCCTAGACTTCAGGAGGCAGACAGGTGGAATTCCAGTTAGCGTTCTAAAAGGAAAGATGATGGATGGTTCCGATTATGAAAAATGCTACTTTTTACACAGGAGACTAGTTGAAAGAGGTAAAAGGCATTTAAGTCAGAGTGCACAGTCTTACAATAAGGGGGAAAGGGAGCTTCAGCTGAAGAAAAGGAAGTGACTACCTAAGAGCACAAATATAGAGAGAAACAAAGATAACTGGAATCACACAACCATTTAAGAATAAAGTTAACAGATGGTTAAAATATCTTTCTCATCTTTACTTTCCCCAGCTGGCACAATGTTTGACATGTAACAGGTATGAAATAACAATTCTTGAATTTAACTGCTTAGGTTCAACAATAAATTCCAAAGACAAAGCAGTAAGTCCCTCGATCCAACTGTCTTTCTTGTCTGTGTCAAGTTTAACACAGCCCAAAACAATGAAGGATCCTCTATGACCCACCTCCCAGAATATTGGAAACAAAAGCAAAATTAAACAAATGGGATCTAATTAAAATTAAAAGCTTCTGCACAACAAAAGAAACTATAAGCAAGGTGAAAAGACAGCCTTCAGAATGGGAGAAAATAATAGCAAATGAAGCAACTGACAAACAACTAATCTCAAAAATATATAAGCAACTCCTGCAGCTCAATTCCAGAAAAATAAACGACCCAATCAAAAAATGGGCCAAAGAACTAAACAGACATTTCTCCAAAGAAGACACACAGATGACTAACACACACATGAAAAGATGCTCAACATCACTCATTATCAGAGAAATGCAAATCAAAACCACTATGAGGGACCATTTCACGCTAGTCAAGAATGGCTGCGATCCAAGTCTACAAGCAATGAATACTGGAGAGGGTGTGGAGAAAAGGGAATGTTGGTGTACACTGTTGGTGGGAATGCAAACGAGTACAGCCACTATGGAGACAGTGTGGAGATTCCTTAAAAAACTGGAAATAGAACTGCCATACGACCCAGCAATCCCACTGCTGGGCATACACACTGAGGAAACCAGAAGGGAAAGAGACACGTGTACCCCAATGTTCATCGCAGCACTGTTTATAATAGCCAGGACATGGAAGCAACCTAGATGTCCATCAGCAGACAAATGGATAAGAAAGCTGTGGTACATATACACAATGGAGTATTACTCAGCCATTAAAAAGAATACATTTGAATCAGTTCTAATGAGGTGGATGAAACTGGAACCTACTATACAGAGTGAAGTAAGCCAGAAAGAAAAACACCAATACAGTATACTAACGCATATATATGGAATTTAGAAAGATGGTAACGACAACCCTATATGTGAGACAGCAAAAGACAAATGTATAGAACAGTCTTTTGGACCCCGGGGGTGGGGGGATGATTTGGGACAATTGCATTAAAACATGTATAATATCATATAAGAAACGAATTGTCAGTCCAGGTTCGATGCAGGATACAGGAAGCTTGGGGCTGGTGCACTGGGATGACCCAGAGGGATGGTATGGGGAGGGAGGTGGGAGGGGGGTTCAGGATAGGGAACATGTGTACACCCGTGGCGGTACCACGTTGATGTATGGCAAAACCAATACAATACCGTAAAGTTAAAAAAAATAATAATAATAAAAAATTTTTTTAAAAAAGAAATCACAGAAGGAAGCTTGGGGACTTTATATAAGCCCAAGCTTTCTTGGTAAGCCAGCTAAAGGATCTTGAGTCCTCAGAGAGCTCACCTACAACATTACTTCATAATCATCAGTAACCTAAAGGGGGTCTTTGACCTCTATGCCCAAGCCTTTGACTGTGCGGATTACAATAAATTGTGGAAAATTCTGAAAGAGACAGGAATATCAGACCCCCTGACATGCCTCTTGAGAAACCTATATGCAGGTCAGGAAGGAACAGTTAGAACTGGACATGGAACAACAAACTGGTTCCAAACAGGAAAAGGAGTACGTCAAGGCTGTATGTTGTCACCCTGCTTATTTAACTTATATGCAAAGTACATCATGAGAAACATTTGGCTGGAAGAAGCACAAGCTGGAATCAAGATTGCCGGGAGAAATATCAATAACCTCAGATATGCAGATGACACCACCCTTAGGGCAGAAAGTGAAGAGGAACTCAAAAGCCTCTTGATGAAAGTGAAAGAGGAGAGTGAAAAAGTTGGCTTAAAGCTCAACATTCAGAAAACGAAGATCATGGCATCTGGTCCCATCACTTCATGGGAAATAGATGGGGAAACAGTGGAAACAGTGTCAGACTTTATTTTTTGGGGCTCCAAAATCACTGCAGATGGGGACTGCAGCCATGAAATTAAGAGACGCTTACTCCTTGGAAGGAAAGTTATGACCAACCTAGATAGCATATTAAAAAGCAGAGATATTGCTTTGCCAACAAAGGTCCGTCTAGTCAAGACTATGGTTTTTCCAGTGGTCATGTATGGATGTGAGACCTGGACTGTGAAGAAAGCTGAGCACGGAAGAATTGATGCTTTTGAACTGTGGTGTTGGAGAAGACTCTTGAGAGTCCCTTGGACTGCAAGGAGATCTAACCAGCCCATCCTAAAGAATATCAGTCCTGGGTGTTCACTGGAAGGACTGATGCTGAAGCTGAAACTCCAATACTTTAGGCACCTCATGCGAAGAGCTGACTCACTGGAAAAGACCCTGATGCTGGGAGGGATTGGGGACAGGAGGAGAAGGGGATGACAGAGGACGAGGTGGCTGGATGGCATCACCGACTCGATGCACATGAGTTTGAGTAAACTCCGGGAGTTGGTGATGGACAGGGAGGCCTGGCGTGCAGCGATTCACGGGGTCACAAAGAGTCGGACACAACTGAGCCACTGAACTGAAATGAGGAGGAGGTCTGCAAAAAAGGAACAGTACTATAACACCAAAGCATGGCAAATGTCACAATTTTTAAAAATAAAAAAAGAAGTGACCTTCCAGAAATGTCACAAGCCCAGACAAACTCTGCTGCTGCTGCTGCTAAGTCACTTCAGTCATGTCCGACTGGCTCCCCCATCCCTGGGATTCTCCAGGCAAGAACACTGGAGTGGGTTGCCATTTCCTTCTCTAATGCATGAAAGTGAAAAGTGAAAGTGAAGTTGCTCAGTCGCTCTTAGCGACCCCATGGACTGCAGCCAACCAGGCTCCTCTGTCCATGGGATTTTCCAGGCAAGAGTGCTGGAGTGGGGTGCCACTGCCTTCTCCGAGACAAACTCTAGAATGGATAATAAACAAATACATATGTATGTATAAAAATATAAAAGGGAGCAGTCCCTCAGACTGCATGAGTTCTCAAAATAATTCATGTCAAATTAATCCTATTACCTTTTTGTCTGTGTTACCCTGAAAGAAACCAACAGAAATTAAGCACCATTTATTCATTCCCAGGTGGCACCAGTGGTAAAGAACCTGCCTTCCAATGAAGGAGGCACAACAGACACGGGTTCAATCCATGGGTGGGGAAGATCCCCTGGAGGAGGAAAATGGCAACCCACTCCAGTATTCTCACCTGAAAAATTCCATGGGCAGAAGAGCCTTGTCGGCCACAGTCTATGGGGTCACAAAGAGTCGGACATGACTGAGCAACCAAGCACACACACACAATTCATTCAACAGCTAACATTCATTAAACAAACACTGTGCCAGGAGGTTTACATACTGTGGTTCTCTAACCCATATAAAAATCTTATCATTGAGATTCTCCAACTTCATGGATAAAGAGCTAGCTTACAAACATTAGAATACCCTGCCCAAATCATGATAGCTAAAAGGTAGAAGCCAAACCTTCAAACTAACTTCAAAGTCCTGTCCCTTTTTACCACATCAGATGGTCTCCTACTGCAGGAAAAAAAAAAAGCATCTTGTCTTCTGCAAGCATTTGACAAAGTATCTCATGATATCCCCTACGGGCAAGACTGATGTAGCAAGGGCAAAAAAAAAAAGAGTTGTAATGCTGGAATAGCCATTTTCATTCAAAGTTTCATATCCGCTAGGCAGTAGCCCATAGCAGTCAGTCTTGTTTTCTGTTTCCATCGTCATTAGTATGTATAACACTCCATTAAAGACTGATGCGCAGTCACAAGGAAAGAAGGCTGTGGCCTGTATCTGGTCTGGGAAAAGCCCCACCCTTAAAAGCAGAAACATTACTTTGCCAACAAAGGTCCGTCTAGTCAAGGCTATGGTTTTTCCAGTGGTCATGTATGGATGTGAGAGTTGCACTGTGAAGAAAGCTGAGCACCGAAGAATTGATGCTTTTGAACTGCGGTGTTGGAGAATACTCTTGAGAGTCCTTTGGACTGCAAGGTGATCCAACCAGCCCATCCTAAAGGAGATCAGTCCTGGGTGTTCATTGGAGGACCAATGCTGAAACTGAAACTCCAATACTTTGGGCACCTCATGAGAAGAGCTGACTCACTGGAAAGGGCCCTGATGCTGGAAGGGATTGGGGACAGGAGGAGAAGGGGACGACAGAGGATAAGATGGCTGGATGGCATCACCGACTCGATGCACATGAGTTGGAGTGAACTCCGGGAGTTGGTGATGGACAGGGAGGCCTGGCGTGCTGCTATTCATGGGGTCACAAAGAGTCGGACAAGACTGAGCGATTGAACTGAACTAGACTTCGAGTCTAAAGAGAAACCAACCTCTGGCCCTGTGTCACCAGATTATAGAGACTTGTGAAGGGCTTTGTGCTTGGCCCCAGCTCACCCTTTTCTTTCAGAGTCTATTAATGACTGATGAGAACACTGAAGACAGTCTTACCAAATCTTCAGGTAAAAAGTTAAAATAGGTGCCTAATACAGCTGTAGAGATCATGCTTTATTTTTATGGGCATGGCCAGGACCCAATCTAGTGCCTGACTCACAGTAGCTCCATCAATGTTTCTTGAGCTACAGAATCAAAATTCAAAAGCATATTAACAGGCATTAAGCACTGGAGCAAACCTATCAAAGCCGACTTTAATGGGTCAAATACATTGGGGGTTGGCAAGGAAGGCAACTACACAATGAAAGTAAAATCAAGTTGAAGGACGTAGTCTTCCTTCCTCACTCTCTCCCTGTATCTCTCTTCCTTCCTTTCAGCAAACAAAACTAAGAGAGCATGCCCAATATTAATCAATGTGGCAACCCAAAAACTCACAGGATCTTTTCGACTTCAGAGTTAGAAAAGGATTCTCCACAGGGGAGGTGATAGCCTGTACGTCTTTGCACAGTTCAAACCACACTAAGAGTCATTTCTACAGCTCAAGCTATCAAATTTTAAGAAAAGAAGGCAATAATTAAATACCAAGTATCCAGAAGAGATGTCAAAATAATGATATGACTTAGAACAATGTTACAGGAGATCTACTAAAAGGAACCAGAACTGTTTACCAAGAGAAGACAAAACTCAAGGGGATAAAAAAAAAAAAAAAAAAAAAAAAACCTCAAGGGGATGTACAGCCATCTTCAACTATCAGAAGGGATGCCACGTGATTCAGATTCAGATGCCATGTGATTCAGATTCAGAGAGCAGGGAAACAGATTTTGTCTCTAGACGTGGAAAAACAAACTGGAAAGTAATCTGTCCAAAAATGAAACAAGCTATCTCAGGATACATTGTTTTCCACCTTCTTTATCAGTTCATCTCACGTCCAAGATGTTCAGACTAAAGTAGACAATTACTTGACTGAAATTTTAAACTAAAGACTGAAATAGTAAACCTTGAACGATCTTAGGTTCCTTTTAGTCTTTAAAATAGGAATGTTTAAGAGTGTACTTTGCAAGCAAAACACAAAGTATTTTATTGTGCAACCCCATAGATGGCAGCCCACCAGGCCCCGCCATTCCTGGGATTCTCCAGGCAAGAACACTGGAGTGGGTTGCCATTTCCTTCTCTAATGCATTAAAGTGAAAAGTGAAAGTGAAGTCACTCAGTCGTGTCTGACTCTTGGCGACCCCATGGACTGCAGCCCACCAGGCTCCTCCATCCATGGGATTTTCCAGACAAGAGTACTGGAGTGGGTCCCCATTGCCTTCTCCAAGTAGTACGTAGTTCTTTTTGCTAAGTAAAAAGGGAAATTCTTTCTCTCACATCTTATGATGCATTAGTTCCTCTCCATTTGGAATGAAAGGCGTACAAGACTCTCTAAGAGTCTCACTGAAATAAAATTTCTCCAAAAAGATTGTTTAAAAAGATGAAATGAACTGATATCCAAGAGAAGGAGATTGTATATAAAATGTTGGTACACAGCAAAAGCCTCAATTCTAGAACATAATCCAGATAACGTTTGTGATAAGAGTTATATGCTATGCTTTTGATACTAGAGATCTATGTAGATTGCAGAGGTTTCCTCTCAGATATTTAAAAATCTTTACCCAGCTAAAAGCTTTGAGGATATTTTTGGAATGTATAATGTAAATGTAATTTTTAGGCTGAAGGGCTAAATTATCTTTTATAAAAATTAAGAGCTCAATTAAAATGGTCTTCTCTTTTCTCTAAGATCTGTAGCACAAAAGAAATCACTAAGGGGTGGTTTACCAACATCCAGAAACAGTGCTCCAAAATTTTAAATCTAAACTGGATTCAAATTTCAGCTTGAGAACCAAGACTTGTAGCAATATGATGACCAAGAAGTTACTCAACTTAACCATGCCTGTTTCAGCATGTGTAAAATGAGGCTAATAAAACTATCCACCTCACAAACAGGCTGTGATAAGAATAGAAGAAAAGTAAAATACTCAGCACGGTAAGAACTCACTAAATGTTAGCTATTATTATTATTACTTTACCTTAATAAATCTTTAAATTTCCAACTGATCACAGGTATTTACCCTACAAATTTCCTTTATCTCTCTAGTAACACTCAACCATAATTATTAAAATTGTGTTAAGTGATCTTGTACAAAAATGCAAGGGAAAAAAAAAAAAGAACCACCCAGGTTCCTGACATTCACTTTTTCAGGTCTTATGCTTTATAAAGAAGTAAAAATAGAGGAGTAAAAATAGAACATGGAATCAGAGCATCTTTGTAAATTCTAGACTCAGTAGTTTAATAATAGCATCAAATATCTAGTATCACAACAATTAAAAAACTGCATTCTATCAAATAGTGTCCATGGACTTACACACTACACAATCACTAATTAAGATCTATTGTGGGATAGTAATAATAAAGATGGAGAGCTTACACTGGGCCAGGTCCTAACGTGCGTTTATGTATATTTGTCCTGACAACCGTATGAACTATATACTATTATTATGGCCATTTTAACAAATCGAGAAACCAAGGCACAGATAGGTTAATTAACTTGCCCCAAATCACACAGCTAGTTAAACGAACAGAGGTGCACACAATCAGGATCAAAAGTCCACTAGACTTGACTGCCTCTGATGAAACTGATCAGGGGGGACTCGTTGCGTATTTTTGTTCTAACACGTGCAAACTGATTTCACGCCCAATTAATGATTACATTTTAACACTTTTCTGACTAACAATCATGTATCTGCAAATGAAAACTGGCCCTACATTTACAAGCAAAGAAAATAAATAGCAGCAGTAAAGCTGTTAGCTTGAGGACCAATTGTTGGCCAGTATTCATATAACGTTTCCATATAAATATGGGTCGACCTGCATCGGTGAATGTAAGTGACCCACAAGTCAGACCCACGCAGGCTGCAATGGAACTGCGTAACCCTCACCAGCAAGCGGTCATTTCAAAATCCCTCCAGAAAGAAAAGACTTGCCAATCGGCACTTTGTTCGAAGACAGGACAAAATGGAAGTTGCACAAACACTTAGTCATCAGTAAGTGCTGAAGTTACACATCACCTAGTTAGCAAAATCAAACCGGCAGCTAAGTTCCTAATTCCGAAAGAAAGAAAAAGGGCTGACGCTCGGTTGACTGACTGCAGGGTGAAGGCACCTTGCGCCCAAGCGGAAGCGAGTCAGAGAGGAAAAACTAGCCCCCCGACGGGGACCCACCACATGCGAAGGCACTCTGGGGACCCCGGGGACTTTTCAGGGCCCTTCCACTTCTTTCCCGAGGGCCTGTCCCATCTCCGGGCTGCCCCGACGACGTGTGTCCCCAGGGCCAGACCGCAAAGGCAATGCGCAGGCGGAGGGGACAGGCCTGGGATCTGGACGCCCAGACCCAAGGACCGCGGTAGCAAAGTCCCCTGAGGCGCGGAGGCGCAGGGGCCCCGAGGCGCCGCCCCCCCGCCCCCCGCGGCCCGCACCTGCAGGGTGGTGATGTGCTTGTCGTTGAACTTGTTCTCGCAGTAGCGCAGCACCAACGACGTCTTCCCCACGCAGCCTTCCCCGAGCAACACCACCTTGAACGAGTAGGTTCGGCCCGCCGCCGCCCCGCCGCCGCCGGCCGCAGCCATCCCGTCGCGTCCTCGCCGCGCCGAGCTCCCCACAGCCGCCGCGGCACCTTCACAGCCGCGGCCCGCTCAGCCCCTCCGCACCGGCACCCCCCGCCCCGGACGCCGACCCCACTGCGCCTCCGGGAGAGGCCTGGAAGCGCCGAGGGGAAAGCCCGAGAGTGCAGGGCCCCGGGCACCACGTCAGGAACCTGGGAAGAGGCGAGCAGCGCCCGCTCTCCGCCTCCCTCTAATGGCGTCTCCTTCCTCCTACGTCACACGTCGGGTCACGTGACGGACGCGGCGGGGGCGGCCCCTGGGACACGGCCCCGGAGCGCGCCTGGGCGTGGGCGGAGCCTGCGGGCCCGACCCCGGGCCCGAGCGAGACCCCCCCTGGGCCAGCTCCAGCGTTGCTCGATTGTCTGCGGGCCGCCACATCTCTGCAGCTGGTGGGAGCTTGCGTACAACGAGGAATGAGGAATTTGAGGCGAGCCCAGCTCAGGTGGAATGTTCAAGTACACAGTGTTCTCGTTCTTGCCCAGGGAATGTTCACGAGGCTAATGACCTCTCCCTTCCGGAGGTCCCGGTAAAACGATTTTGCCAAGGTGCCCGCTCAGTATCTTGACAGTCTTTCTCTTTGGGGTCCCAAATCCTAACTATTGAATTTCTTTCAGTTCTCCAGACCACCTGGACTCCTCCTTAAATTTCAGTGTCTCACCTTAAACCAGAAGGTTTCCCGGACCACCCCATCTTTTTCCCTGTCATTTCATCTCTCTCCCCACCGGTGTATCTTCTCTAGCCCAGCTTACCATACTTCGTGGAAATTACCATGTTCAATATTTGTTTTTCCTTATTAGGCTGTAGACTTCTTAAAGGCAAGAACTGTGCGAGACTTGCCCACCCTTGAGTTTCTGACCTCAGGTGCCAGACACATTACTAGTATTCTATAAATATTTGGGAAGGAATGAATAAATGGTACTTCTCAGGCCGTTATGCCTTGGTTTCCCATTTTTTCCTGTCTTTCATGAAGCTTTTTCCATCATGAAACTTTTGACATTCCATGTTGACCCCGCCTTGACAAACCTGTCTGATTTGATGATTTCCTCGTGTGCCTCCCCTTTCTTTCATGAAATAAATTCTTCCGAGATACCATACCAGTGTTTCTAAAAGTTTGCAACCAGAAACCTGATGTCATCAAACATTCTTTTTCATGAGATTCCTCTTCCACTTCAAACTAGATAGTCCATTCAATGATTCAACAAATATTTGAAGGTGCCCACCATATGCAAGCAGATCCAGCCAGTCTATTCTGAAGGAGATCAGCCCTGGGTGTTCTTTGGAAGGAATGATGCTAAAGCTGAAACTCCAATACTTTGGCCACCTCATGCGAAGAGTTGACTCATTGGAAAAGACTCTGATGCTGGGAGGGATTGGGGGCAGGAGGAAAAGGGGACGACAGAGGATGAGATGGCTGGATAGCATCACCGACTCGATGGACGTGAGTTTGAGTGAACTCCGGGAAATGGTGATGGACAGGGAGGCCTGGCGTGCTGCGATTCATGGGGTCTGCAGGGAGTCGGACACGACTGAGTGACTGAACTGAACTGAACTGAACCATATGCCAGGCACTGTGCTGAATAAGATACAATGCCTTGTCATTAAGACTTACTGTTTAGCAGGAAAAACAGAAACGGTCATTATTCAATTGAATGATTTCATCTTTATAAAGCAGTTCTGAGTATTTGCAAATGTATATGGGGACCCAGGGGCTTTCCAGGTGGCGCTAGTGGTAAAGAAACTGCCTGCCAATGCGGGAGAGGCTAGAGATGCCGGTTCGATCCCTGGGTGGGGAAGATCCCCTGGAGTAGGAACTGGCACCCCACTCCAGTATTCTTGCCTGGAAAATTCCATGGGCAGAGGAGCCTGGCGGGCTGCAAAGAGTTGGACGCGACTGAGCACAGCACGAATGATGGGGACCCAACTGATTTAGCCTACTAGGGAAAGCTGCTGCCGTTGGAAAGGTGTAATCTGGGTTAAGAAGGGAGGAGAGCTCTGCAAGCAGAGAGAATAGCATGACCTACAGCCTTGAGGTAGAGATGAAAAACAAGTAAGATAAGAATGCAGAGAACTTCAGATGAGACTAGCACGGAAGCCAGGAATTAATACTGAAAGGACCTTTCAGCAAATGAAGGGTTTTAATTAAAGAGGCTTATATAATCAGATTTGACATTTAAAGGATCTCTCTGGCTATAATTTGAAAAATGGATTGGAGAAAGATAATACTCCTTCTATTTAGAATCAGCCATTAAAGAAACCTTATGTTTTTATAAAATATCCTCATCCTTGCCTCTAAGGCTGTATTCTCTACTTCACTCCACATTCCTGCTCTCAGAGTCTTTGGATATTCATGAGTTGTTCCAGAATTTGGAAGAGACTTCATTTTGAAGGGACCCATTCCATTCTCCATTCTGAATTTTTAATATTGAATTGAAATTTAGCTCTCACTGCCTACAATAAATTGTCCCTCATTCAACCTACACAACATGTATCTAATCTCTATTCTCTGTGAAACATCTTTATATTAATACATGTGAAAGAAGCTATATGATCTTCCTTTAAGCCTTCTCTTTTCAGTATAGCCAATCATTTCAACCACTGTTCAAATAATATGGATCCTAGATCATTTAATAGCTTAATCATCTTGGAATCTAAACGCAGTAGTATTCATCACTGAAAAACAATGAAAACTTTATTGTGTCTAAAATTAAAATAATTTTCCAGTCTTAGCTTACAGTGGGGTTTAAGGAATGTTCACAGATTTCAATAAGTCAGTTTGGCACAATTTTGAGCACAGAGTAGGGAAATATAGATGTAAATTGTGGCAGGTTGGTCATGGCCCTTCAGAGATATCAGGTTTGAATACCTTGTGCCTGGAAATGTTACCTTTTTGGACAACAGATATTGTGCTGCAAATGTAATCCAGTAAGACATGGATTACATGTTTACATGTAATCCTCATCAAGTTTACAGTCTAATGGAACCACAAATAACTGAAACAGTTACAGTAAACTTTGGTAAGTGCTCTATAGGACATGTACATGGAGCTATGGAACCGTAGGAACATCAACTAACCCAGCTGTTCCACAAGATAAGTCAGATCAAATGGGCACATCCTTTATCCTCAATTTTATTAATATTTCGGTAGGTTTGACTCAGCTGGCCACTCTGTTTTTTGTGGCATTTGTGCCCCCTGTGTCTTCCAGGCTATCACAGTCTTCCAGTCTCCCCCTACTTTATTAGCCACATCTTTTCTATCCTTTTGCTTGCTTCTCCACCTATGCACGAGGGCATGCTCTGTCACTTCAGTGTGGCCGACTCTCTGTGCCAGTCTCTAAATGTTAGTGGGCTTCCAGACTCAGTTCTCTCCAATAAAACCCTCTCTCTAGTGACCTCACCCAGTCCTTTGGCTTGAAATATCTACTACATATTCATTACTCTTCCATGTACATCTATCACTCCTGATCACTCCCTTGTGTGCTTGACATGTATATAGGCAACTCCCATTTAACATCATCACTCAAATGTCAAATAGACATATCAAACACCATATGTTTAAAATAGATCCCTTAATTTCTCTCCAAAAGTTGTTTCTTCCCTGGTTTTTCCTGTCTTGGTAAATAATTTTATTATGCATCTATTTACTACAGCTAAAAGCTAGCTAATATCTTTCTGTTTTCTCTTAATCTTCACATCCATCCACTATAGCTCAAAAAACAGATTTTTTGCTTCTTTTTTTTTAATTGGAGGATAATTTCTTTATAATGTTGTATTGGTTTCTGCCATTCAACAACATGAATCAGCCTATATGTATATAGGCTTCCTCTAGAGCCTCCCTCCCCATCCCATCCCTCTAGGTCATCACAGAGCATCTGGCTTGGCTCCCTGTATGAAACAGATCTTGCATTCATCAATTCTCCATGTCTACCACCCTAGTGAAACCAACAATCAACTTTTTTTGTGTGTATGTGACTACTACAATAGCCCTCTAACATGTCTCCCTGCTTCTTGTTGTTGTTTAGTGTGTTTGACCTCATGGACTATAGCACACCAGCCTCCTCTGTCCATGTGATTTCCCAAGCAGGAATACTGGAGCGGGTTGACATTTCCTTCTCCAGGGGATCTTCCCACCATTGGGATCGAACCCTCAGCTCCTGCGTTGGCAGGTGGTTTCTTTACCACTGAGCCACCAAAGAAGCCCCTCCCTGCCTCTGCTTTTTGCCCTGTTACCCACCGCAATATATTCTTCAAGCAGCTGCCAGAGTAATTTAAAAAATAAACTCAGACTTCCCTAGTGGCACAGTGGATAAGAGTCCGCCTGACAATTCAGGGGACAAGGGTTCAGTGCCTGGTCTGGGAAGACTCCATAGGCCTGTGCAACTAAGCCTGTGTGCCACACTACAGAGTCTGTGCTCTAGAGCCCACGTGCTGCAACTACTAAACCCCGTGCCCTTATAGCCCATGCTCCACAAGAGAAGCCACTGCGATGAGAAGTCCTCATACTGCAACTAGCGTGTAGCCCCACTTGCCACAACTGGAGAGAGCCTGCGTGCAGCAATAGAGACCCAGTGCAGCAAAAATAAGTACACAAAAATAAAAACTGCCCTTGACCAAAAAATAAAACTTACAAAACTTAAAAATAAACAGACTCAAATTCTTTACCATGACCTATAAAGTCCCCACGTGATCAGGATGTTGCCTGACTTTCCACCCTCATCTCATACCATCTTCTCTTCCTATCATTATGGTAGGAGGGTCTCACGTGCTTCCATTCTGATCTTCTTACAGGCCTAGTCCTCATCTGCCTCCATGTTCTTGTTTGGAGCAGAGAAAGATTTATTGCAGGGGTGAGCAAGGAGAATGGTTGGCTCATGCTCAAAACCCCCCAAACTCCCCACTGGTTTTCAGGGAAGTGTTTATAGGCAAATTTGGGGTAAGAGCTGCAGGATGTGTGACTTTCTTCTGATTGGTTGACGAGGTAACAGGGCACTACTCTAGGAATCTTGTCCTAAGCCGAAAGTTGCCATCCTCCACCTGGGTGGGAGCCTTAGTTCCTGGTTCTTTACCAGTAGCGCCACCTGGGAGGCACTTAGTTCTGGCAGAAGAACTCAGAGATATTATATACATGCACGTCACCCCACTCCATTACTCTTGCCTGGAAAATCCCTTGGACGGAGGAGCCTGGTAGGCTGCAGTCCATGGGGTCGCTAAGAGTCGGACACGACTGAGTAACTTCACTTTCCCTTTTCACTTTCATGCATTGGAAAAGGAAATGGCAACCCACTCCAGTGTTCTTGCCTGGAGAATCCCAGGGACGGGGGAGCCTGGTGGGCTGCCGTCTATGGGGTTCGCACAGAGTCAGACACGACTGAAGTGACCTAGCAGCATATATGTGTGTGTGTGTGTGTGTGTGTGTGTGTGTACCTTGATGAGGAACCAGGACCCTGATCATCCTGCATTTTTTTTTTTGGTTGACTGCTTCTTTTTTGCTTCTGTGTTCCCACACTTCTCTGATCAGTAACTGTGTGAATCTGCTTTGGAACTCAAGGAAGTTCTAGGAGGCTGAAGCCTTTTTTCCTGCAAACAAGAAACAGGGGACACAGAAAGGATTTGTACCCAAGAGGACCACACTGCTCAGCTTCAGTACTTTTGTCACACTCCTAACATTTATTTGTGTCCATGTTTATAAGCTCCCTGAGAACAGATACCTTGATGATTGGCACACCACTGAGTCTCTAGGGCCTAGCACTGTGCCCAGGACATAACAGTCACTCAATAAACATTCGCTGCATGAATTGAGGTAGGATAAAGTTGTGATACTTTGTGGGTATTTCCCCCTAGTATTTCCATGAGCCATGAGGCATCCTATGTACCAAGGAAAGATAGGGAGAGCAGAACATAGTACAACAAAGATTTTAATTTTAAAAACCATTTATTTATTTGATTATTTTTGGCTGTGTTGAGTCTTCATTGCTGCATGCAGGCGTTCTCTAGTTGCGGTGGGTGGGGGCTACTCTTCTTTGTGGTGTGAGGGCTTCTCATTGTAGTGGCCTCTCTGGCTGTAAAGCATAGGTGTGTGTGCCCTGCATTACGGGTGGATTTTTATCTACCATATAATCAGGGAAGACTGATTTTCATTTTTAGATTTTGATTTTCAGAAGACTAAGCCACTGTTATATAAAGAGGTTTTTTTTAGTAGAATCAACTAGAATAACTGCTTGCGTTTGTTGCTCAGTTGTGTTCAACTATGTGTAACCCCATGGATTCCAGCCCACCAGCTCCTCTGTCCATGGGGATTGTCCAGGCAAGAATACTGGAATGGGGGGAAAAAAGAATACTAGAATGGGTGGCCATGTCCTCCTCCAGAGGATCTTCCCAACCCAGGGACTGAACCCCGGTCTCCCACACTGCAGGCAGATTCTTTGCTATCCGAGCCACCAGGGAAAGCCAGGAATATTGGAGAGGATAGCCTATCCCTTCTTCAGGAGATCAACCCAGGAATCAAACCGGGGTCTCCTGCATTGCAGGTGGATTCTTTACTAGCTGAGCCACCAGGGAAGCCCAGAGTTGTTATAATCCCCAGGGACAAGCCATTTTGGAAAGAGCACATCAAACATTAAATCTTCAAATTCAAAAATTAAAAGAAGGGGAGTTTAAGTATAGCTCTCCCCATCAAATCTTGCAACATGCTCTTTTTGTAATAAATATTTTAAATGCCGATTCAGCCGGAACTACTGCAATGCTTCGCCATTGGTACCCGGAGCAATTGAATGCAAAGCCGTTAGTCAAATGGAAGGACCTCCTCTCCGGACAATGGAAAGGTCCCGACCCGTTGTTAACCAGCGGTCGAGGATATGCTTGTGTTTTTCCACAGGACGCAGATTCTCCAATTTGGGTTCCGGAGAGATTGATTCGTCATGTCTCAGCCCCTCCGATACCGGATTCCATGGCTGCCGCCCCCAAAAGAGGAAGGGGCCTCCTCTGCCTCGGCTTCCCCCGCCAGCACGGGAGATGCCGCCGACATCGAGACAACTGACTTCAGAGACCTCTGCCGGGGTCCAGCCCTGGCTGATCCAGGGTATTCGAAGCGGGGATGGCGTCGGCGACCTATTTATTTATTTATTCATCAAAGATATAAAGAATAATAGAATGAGGATAGCTCAGCAGGAAAATTCAGTGGAGAAAAGAGGCTGAGTAGCTTGGTTTACGCGGGAAACCAATAAAACTTCAAGACAAGAAGCTTGCACCACTTACATAGGCCGCAGGCGTCCTTCCATTCTCCCGAAGGAGAGGAGACACTGAGGCCTCCCCGGTCGGATCTTAGAAGCCCAGGCATAATTAGTAAGCATGGCAGGTTCCGCACTCCAGATGGAGACTCAGCCAGAGATTGAGAGAGAGAGAGACATGGGGAGACCAGTATTTTGAGAAACTGATCCCAATTCTTTATTTTCCAGAGTCTGTTTTTATACACTGAGATGTTATACAAAAGTCACGCGGGGACAGCAGTTCTGACTTTTATTAAAGTCAGGTGCTTCATACAAATGTATACAGAGGTCTTAGGGGTGTTACATCATCTTCTGGCCAGGGGGGCCTGCTGACAATTTATGACCCTCTCCTTGTGACAGCAGTCAGTCAACACTTATTTCTCCAGGGGTGATTATTCTTAAAACAGACATCACTCAAATAAAGTTACATTCCTATAGGGTGAGGGTGTAGTGGGTTTTAGGTAAGGAAAGAATTTACTTGGCCTAAGGTCTAACGTGATTTATATCAAAGGTTAATACTTATTTCTTCTATATATTCATTAATGTATATAAGGGCAGGGGATGTGGAGACTTAGCAGCAAACATTGGCTCAACAAATGAGAAACCCTTCACCAATACAATTTCTAATCAGCCCACTATACTTATACTAATGGTTTTCTAACTTTTCTTAGGAACCTGTTTTTAGAAGGTTTAAAGCATTTTGTGCCTCTCACGGTTGGGAGGCTGTGAGCAATCACATGTGGCCGAACAAGCCTGTCAGGCAGGCTAGAGAACCTTCAGAGGAGTTTGTAGGTTGAAACACTCCTATCACGCCCAGGAATTATTATTAACTGGAACTCTAAGTTAACTCCTTCTCCGAAAGAGGTGGTGGGGGACAGCCCCCTGTAAGGTCAGAGGTGTAGGTGAGAGCACAAAGTAGTAAAGTAGGCAGGCTCTGGTTATGGGGGTAGATGCTCGAGGATTTCCAGGGGGACTCCTGAGGCTCGATCCCGCCTTTGCGTATGTCGAGCCTCCTTCCTCATGACCTTTGCCATGGGCGGAGTGCCTCACGCCGGCCCCCAACAGACCTCGGATGAGCAAGAAACAGATCTGCCCACCAAACAGGTGTCTCAGCTTCACATACGGGACACTACTCCCCCTGATTCCCTGCGCCGCACAAACATCCCAGGCCACCTAACTCAGGCGACCCGGAATGCCCCCATACCCACTTGGGGACAAATAAAAACACTCTGTCACCAGGCATGAGGAATGACTTCCTCGCAGGGATCTCCAGCTTCTCCTGAGAAAATGTTTATTGCCATGCTTGCCTTGCTTTCCTGCCTGGTAAGCGCCTCCCCTATTCCAGCTAAATATTGGGCATATCTCCCAGATCCTCCAATTTTCCAGGTTGTTACCTGGAATAATGAGCCTATACGGGTCAACACAGATCAACCTCAGCTTTTGGGAGGATTCTATACTTCTTACACTAAAGATAAATATCCTATTAATTTTACTTATACCTTCAGGGGATTAACAGACGACCTTTCTGTTTGCTTTAACTTCCCCAGTAATCCAAAGAGTTTTATTACACCCACTAAAGAAGGGTGTATTGGGGCCTCTACAAAAATAAATATAACAGATTCCTCAAAAATAGATTCCCAGTCTTTATGTCATTGGGTAGTTTGGGCATTAGTGGCCCACTTGCCTGGAATCCTTGACCCTTATGTTACCCTGCGTTTTACACCCCCTCCTGGTTATCCAAAGTGCTATAAGGTTGCTCCTTCAGATGAAGTGTGGAAGACCATAGATGGTCATACTGGGTATCCGTCTTGGACAACTTGTACTTATAGTTCAAGGATTGATTATAGGATACCAGGCGGTGGGAATTATACTATTCAAGACTGGAGCAAACCGAATCTGGGTGAGGATCCATTGATCAAGAAAACATTTGAAGGCAGATTTGAGAATTGGAATAGAATCCCTCTTCCTTGGATTACATGAGCCACTAGATGGCATACTAACCAATTTGTTCCTCCTATGCTGTCTTTTTTTTTTTTCAACTGGTTGTAAAATCCCAGGTGGGTGTCTTTTTTTTTTTTTTTTTTAATTTTAAAACGTTACATAATTGTATTAGTCCTATGCTGTCTTATACAGCTAAAAGCAAAACCTATTGGCAACCTGAGATTTGGAGAGCCCTTGCTGCTACTGCCCCTGTTTCTTTATCTCGCCCAGATAACGATTCCACTTATTCTGTTTTAGCTTGTTTACCCTCGCCTTATGTTTTCCTTTTTACTAATGACTCCAACAAACTTAATGTATGCATGAATTATTCAGGTGGACCTAACGTGGTAACTTGTGAACAATGTATGCTTTCATCCTGTTTGACCCCTCAATATAATGTTTGCTCTTTTGTGGTGTTGCGATGCCCACCCTATCTCATGTTATCCATGACTGTGACCTCCCACTGGTATGACACTTACGGTCTCGCCGTGTTACAACAACTGCAAGATTTAATGAGACAACGGCGGTTTGTGGGTCTACTTATTTTGGGAATATCAGCTTTAATAGCAGCAATTACTTCTGTTACTATGGCAGCATTATCATTGACACAACAGGTGCATACTGCCCAATATGTTGATGCCATGTCTAAAAATGTTTCTTTAACTCTAGCAACACAGAAAGCTATAGACAGAAAGTTGGAGATGAGGATAGACGCCTTGGAAGAGGCAATTATGCATATTGGAACTGTTACAGGCTTTAAAGGTGAAGATGGCTTTGACATGCCACGCTGATTACAGGTGGATATGCGTGACATCTTTGAAGGTAAACGAGACAGATTATGAATGGGAAAAGATTAAAAATCATATCTCAGGTGTTTGGAATAGTTCTGATATTGGCCTGGACTTAGGGAAACTTCATAATCAAATACAGACCTTGGAACACTCTCGACTGGATTTTACCGCCGCTGGAGCAGCTAATGACTTTTTTTTCACACCTTCTATAACGTTATTTCTGGAAAAAATATTCTGTCTAATATCCTTAGTTATGCTGCCATTGGTGCTCTAATCCTACATCTCATAATCATTCTCCCTTGTATTGTCAGGATTCTTCAGCAGAGCATTCAGAAGCTCGCGACTGAGCTGCATCTGGCTGTTTTAAGAAATAAAAAAGGGGGAGATGTTGGGGGCCAGCGTGAGGTGCTCCACCCGTGGCAAAGGTCATGAGGAAGGAGGCTCAACATACACAAAGACAGGATCGAGCCTCAGGAGTCCCCCTGGAAATTCTTGAGCATCTACCCCCATAACCAGAGCCTGCCTACTTTACTACTTTGTGCTCTCACCTACACCTCTGACCTTACAGGGGGCTGTCCCCCACCACCTCTTTCAGAGAAGGAGTTAACTTAGAGCTCCAGTTAATAATAATTCCTGGGCGTGACAGGAGTGTTTCAACCTACCAACTCCTCTGAAGGTTCTCTAGCCTGCCTGACAGGCTTGTTCGGCCACATGTGATTGCTCACAGCCTCCCAACCGTGAGAGGCACGAGATGCTTTAAACCTTCTAAAAACAGGTTCCTAAGAAAAGTTAGAAAACCATTAGTATAAGTATAGTGGGCTGATTAGAAATTGTATTGGTGAAGGGTTTCTCATTTGTTGAGCCAATGTTTGCTGCTAAGTCTCCACATCCCCTGCCCTTATACACACTAATGAATATATAGAAGAAATAAGTATTAACCTTTGATATTAATCATGTTAGACCTTAGGCTAAGCAAATTCTTTCCTTAATTAAAACCCACTACACCCTCACCCTATAGGAATGTAACTTTATCTGGTACCTTCGGAAGGTGGCATCTGTTTTAAGAATAGTCACCCCTGGAGAAATAAGTATTATGGTTGACTGACCGCTGTCACAAGAAGAGGGTCATAAATTGTCAGCAGGCCCCCCTGGCCAGAAGATAATGTAATACCCCTAAGACCTCTGTATACATCTGTATGAAGCATCTGACTTTAATAAAAGTCAGGACTGCTGACCCCGCGTGACTTTTGTATAACATCTCAGTGTATAAAAACAGACCCTGGAAAAATAAAAAATGGGATCAGTTCCTTGAAATACTGGTCTCCCCATGTCGTTCTCTCTCTCAAACTCTGGCTGAGTTTCCATCTGGAGCGTGGAGCCCGCCAAACTTACTAATTTTGCCTGGGCTTCTAAGATCCGACCGGGGAGGCCTCAGTGTCTCCTCTCCTTCGGGAGAATGGAAGGACGCCTGCGGCCTATGTAAGTGGTGCAAGCTTCTTGTCTTGAAGTTTTATTGGTTTCCCGCGTAAACCAAGCTACTCAGCCTCTTTTCTCCACTGAATTTTCCTGCTGAGCTATCCTCATTCTATTACTCTTTATATCTCTAATTAATATCTAATTAAAGCCAGTGTATTTGCCAACGCTGTCTCTCCTTTGAATTTCCCTGGATCCACTGGGGCTGGACCCCAGCACAGAGTAACTGCTTGATTAGTAATTATTAGTCAAGGAGAATCAGAGGAAAAGCAAGGGAGTTAGACATTGGTGAGTATTCCTGTGGCAGATTCCAATGTTTCTCAAATATCCCAACCCCTTTTGTCTTGCCTTCCTCTACTATAGATATAAAAAGAGAAACACTTGAATGAATAGTCTTTGAGTTATAATAGTTATACTACACCTATGAGACTCAAAATCATATACTAAAAATTTCACTTTTCACTTTCATGCATTGGAGAAGGAAATGGCAACCCACTCCAGTGTTCTTGCCTGGAGAATCCCGGGGATGGGGGAGCTTGGTGGGATGCCGTCTATGGGGTCGCACAGAGTTGGACATGACTGAAGCGACTTAGCAGCAGCAGCAGCAGCAAGTTAGAAAGAGTCTTGAATAAGCATTCTGATCCTGAATTTCCTATCTCTGGACTTCTTCTTGAAGAAGACAAATACCTAATTTATATAATCCACTGTAGTATGATTATTATTTGTGGCCCAATATATTCATAAGGATAGCATCCCAACAAGTTTTGGGAAATCCAAGAGCAAGGAAAACAAATTTCTCCCTTCCTAAAAAAAAAAGCCAAGAAGGTAACATGCTTTTTAAAGTTCACCTGTGTCTAGGATGGACCAGGAGCTGTAGAGTAGAGGTGGCTGCATCCAGTGTCTAGACAGAAAGCCTGAAACAGACTTACAGAGTTTCCTTAATGCCAGTGTTAAGAGAGTCTTCAAATGTTTCTATGAGCTACAGAGAAAAATTGACAAAGAACTGGACTTGGAGACAGGGCGATTGGTCATCCCAGTTTGCCCCAGATTCTCCTGATTTGAGCACTGAGAGTCCCACATCCTGGGAAACCTCTCATTCCTGGACCAGCTGGAATGGTTGGTAACCCTACTTGAATAGACCCTGTAGCTAAGACAAGGAGGGCACAGCAGCACTTGAGGGCCAAGTGGCTATGAGAATGCAGATGGATGACAAATGGCTGCATGTCTGGCTGATGATAACCGAGACCCTGATGCCCAGCATCTCCAGAGTTCATAGTGTTACCGAAGCTGTTGCCCCAGAACCATACCCTGCCCCTCCCTTGAGTGGAAACCAATTACTCTTACCTAAATTTCAGGAGGAGCCTACAAAAAGAAAAACAAGGATTGGTTACAACCAATGACAGAAGATTTGACTTCCGGTAGACCTTGATCTTCATTATACACTCACTGTAATAGCACGCTAAATGACACACCCACCAGCACCATGACAGTTGACAATTGTCATAACAATAACCAGAAAAGTCCAAACAAAGACTGAAAAGGAGTGTTGCACTAGTTCCAGATTCAAACCACACCTGTGTTCTCGGATAAGTCATGAATATTCCTCCCTCTCTTTCCAATACACTCCCTTTTACCTCAACTCTCCTGTACAGATGGTGCCTCCACCCACATTGGGTTGAGAAGTTGATTTGCAAACTAAGTTCCTGCTTCTCCATTCTTTGGCTATTGCATAAAGCTTCTGCTGCTCCAGTCTCAGCATCAGTTTTTCTTTTTTTTGGTTGGACTGGGTCTTTGTTGCTATGCACAGGCTTTCTGTATTTCAGCATCAGTTTCTTTGTTGGCTATGCAATGCTGAGCAGAAAAAGAAGCCAACAGTGGCTCTCAGCTTGGGCTTGTTGTTGTTCAGTCACTCAGTCGAGTCCAACTCTTTGTGACCCCATGGACTACAGCATACCAGGCCTCCTCGTCCAGCACCAACTCCCGGAACTTGCTCAAACTCATGTCCATTGAGTTAGTGATGCCATCCAACCATCTCAACCTCTGTTGTCCCCTTCTCCCACCTTCAATCTTACCCAGCATCAGGGTCTTTTCAAATGAGTCAGTTCTTTGCATAAGGTAGCCAAAGTATTGGAGTTTCCGCTTCAGCATTAGTCCTGCCAATGAATATTCAGGACTGATTTCTTTTACGATGGACTGGTTGGATCTCTTTGCAGTCCAAGGGACTCTCAAGAGTCTTCTCCAACACCACAGTTCAAAAGCATCAATTCTTTGGCATTCAGCCTTCTTTATGGTCCAACTCTCACATCCATACATGACTACTGGAAAAACCATAGCTTTGACTATATGGACCTTTGTGGGCAAAGTAATGTTTCTGCTTTTTAACATGCTGTCCATGTTTGTCAAAGATTTTCTTCCAAGGAGCAAGTGCCTTTTAATTTCATAGCTGCAGTCACTATCTGATTTGATTTTGGAGCCCAAGAAAATAAAGTCTGTCACTGTTTCCATTGTTTCCCCAACTATTTGCAATGAAGTGATCAGTGCCATGATCTTCATTTTCTTAATGTTGAGTTTTAAGCCAGTTTTTTCACTCTACTCTTTCACTTTCATCAAGAGGCTCTTCAGTTCCTCTTCGCTTTCTGCCATAAGGGTGGTGTAATCTGCATATCTTAGGTTATTGATATATATCTCCCTGCAATCTTGATTACAGCTTGTGCTTCATTCAGCCTAGAACTTCACATGATGTACTCTGCAAATAAGTTAAATAAACAGGGTGACAATATACAGCCTTGACGCACTCCTTTCCCTATTTGGAACCATCTGTTGCTTCATGTCCAATTCTAACTGCTGCTTCTAGATGTGAATAAAAGTTTCACAGGAGGCAGGTCGGGTGGTCTGGTATTCCCATCTCTAAGAATTTTTCACAGTTTGCTGTGATCTACATGGCCAAAGGCTTTAGTGTAGTCAATGAAACAGAAGTAGATGTTTTTCTGGAATTCTCTTGCTTTTTCTATGATCCAACAGATGTTGGCAATTTGAGCTCTGGTTCCTCTGCCTTTTCTAAAACCAGCTTGAACATTTGGAAGTTCACAGTTCACATACTGTTGAAGTCTGGCTTGGAGAATTTTGAGCATTACTTTACTAGCGTGTGAGATGAGTGCAGCCATGTGGTAGTTTGAGCATTCTTTGGCATTGCCTTTCTTTGGGATTGGAATGAAAACTAACCTTTTCCAGTCCTGTGGCCACTGCTGAGTTTTCCAAATTTGTTGGCATATTGAGTGCAGCACTTTCACAGCATCATCTTTTAGGATGTGAAATAACTCAGCTGGAATTCCATCACCTCCACTAGCTTTGTTTGTAGTGATGCTTCCTAAGGCCCCTTGACTTTGCACTCCAGGATGTCTGGCTCTAGGTGAGTGATCACACCATTGTGGTTATCGGGGTTATTCAGATCTTTTTGTACAGTTCTTCTGTGTGTTCTTGCCATCTCTTCTTAATATCTTCTTATTCTGTTAGGTCCATACCATTTCAGTCCTTTATTGTGCCCATCTCTGCATGAAATGTTCCTTTGGTATCTCTAATTTTCTTGAAGACATCTCTGAGCTTTCCCATCCTATTATTTTCCTCTATTTCTTTGAACTGATCACTTAGGAAGGCTTTCTTATCTCTCCTTTCTATTCTTTGGAACTCTGCATTCAGATGGGTACATCTTTCCTTTTCTTCTTTGCCTTTAGCTTCTCTTCTCAGGTATTTGTAAGGCCTTCTCAGACAACCATTTTACCTTTTTGCATTTCTTTTTCTTGGGGATAGTTTTGATCCACCTCCTATACAGTGTTACGAATTTCCATCCATAGTTCTTCAGGCACTCTATCAGACCTAGTTCATTGAATCTATTTGTCACTTGAATCTATTTGTCAATCCCTGTATAATTGTAAGGGATTTGATTTAGGCCATACCTTAATAGCCTAGTGGTTTCCCCTACTTTCTTCAATTTAAGTCTGAATTTGGCAATAATGAGTTCATGACCTGAGCCACAGTCAAATCTGACTACAAATCTGAGTGGAAAAAGAAGCTGAGACAATGGGTCTCAACCTGGGCTAGGTCCCCAGTGTTGGTCCAATCAATGAATTTGGTAAAAATAGGTCCCCTCAAATACTGATACAATCCAGGCAACCCAGACAACCCAGACAGAATGTGAAGGACATTCTGAACTGACTAAGATTACTAACACTGATATTTCATTTCTATTATCTAGAAGTCAAACAAGTAAGTTCAATTTTAGAAAAATAAAATTTCTTGTTTGTGGGCAAAAACTTTGTACCCTCTGTAGAATAAATGAGTAATCTGAATACTGAGAGAGGAGTAAGAATCAGCCAAGGAATGAGATAAATATTCAGATTTCAAGACACAGCATGCCATTAAACAAGCACCAGGAATCAGATGAGCATGGTAAGAAATGAATGTAAAGAACTAAATAAAATCATATGGAACCTGGAACGTCATGCTAAAAATTTGGGGCTTTATCATAAAAAACAGTGAGAAGTCATTTAGGACAATGTGACACAAAATGTAGTCTGCAGACCGTCAGGGTCATCTGGAAGCCTGTTAGAAATGCAGATTCTCAGATTTTCAGTCCCCACTTTTGTGACCCCATGGACTGTACAGTCCATGGAATCCTCCAGGCCAGAATACTGGAGTGAGTAGCCTTTCCCTTCTCCAGGGGATCTTCCCAACCCAAGGATCAAATCCAGCTCTTTTGCATTGCAGGCAAATTCTTTACCAGCTGAGCCACAAGGGAAGCCCAAGAATACTGGAGTGGGTAGGCTATCCCTTCTCCAAGGGATCGTCCCGACCCAGGAATTGAACCAGGGTCTCCTGCTTTGCAGGTGGATTCTTTACCAACTGAGCTATCAGGGGAGCCCATAGCATGCTAAACCATTGCTTCCTCCCGCCCCCAATCCCCATTAAATCAGAATTTCTGGGGGAATCTGAGTTTTAACAAATCCTCCTTGTGATTCTTATTCATACTAAAGTTTATACAGCACTGATTTTAAGAGACAGGGTTAAGCAAAGTGAGAGAGATAAGAAGGGATTGAAGTCTTGTATTTCTGGCTTAGGCAATTGGAAAATGGTGATGCCTTTCACTGAAATAAGGAACATACTAGAAGGAAAAAATGTCATATTCTTTTGGTTTGGGGCATTTTTGTTTTGAAGGCTTGAGAAGTTCCCAAATAGAAATATCCCTACCTGCTAGTATAGGAGAGAGATCTGGGCCTGAGGCAAGGATGAGAGAGTCATCAATACAAACAGGGAAATTGACGCGGGAGTGAATGAGATCCTGCAGAGGGAATGTGTAAAAATCAGCAGCCCCAGGGCCTAGGACCAAATCCTGAAATCACAGACTTTTTTTTTTTTTTTGTCTGTACTGGCTCTTCATTGCTGCGCACGAGCTGTCTCTAGTTACAACGAATGGAGGTTACTCTCTAGTTGCGGTGCTCAGGCCTCTCACTGCAGTGGCTTCTCACGGTGCAGAGCATGAGCTTTGGGGTGCACAGACTTCAGCAGGTGTGGCGCATAGGGCTTAGCTGCACGTGGAATCTTCCCGGACCGGGGGTTGAACCCACGTCCCCTGCATTGGCAGGAAGATTCTGAACCACTGGACCACTGGGAAAGTCCTGAAAGTATTGACTTTTAAGGGGTGGGCAAAGGGCTTCCCAGGTGGCTTAGTGGTAAAGAATCAGCCTGCAGTTCAGGAGACACAGGTTTGATCCCTGGGTTGGGAAGATCTCCTGGAGAAAGAAATGGCTACCCACTGCAATATTCTTGCCTGGAGAATCCCATGGACAGAGGAGCGTGACGGGCTACAGACAAGGTGGTTGCCAAGAGTTGCACATGACTGAGCAACTAAACAACAACAAATAGGAGCTTCGAGGGACCAAAGGAGTAAAAGGCAAACTAGGAGTCAACGTGAAGGAGAAGAGAATGTCTTAAGGAAGAAAGAATCTTGAAATGCTTTGGAGAATTCAAGTTAAATAAGGACCTGCGAATGTCTACTGGTTTTTGTGTGTGTGCATGCATGTGTGTGTGTGTGCTCTCTCAGTCACTAGCTCCAAGGTAGCAATTAGAGATCTTGGTTTAATGGTTTCAGTAGAATGGTAGGGGTTGAATTAAACGTGGTAATGCTCAGGAACGAACTAAAAATGGTGGACGTAGATCAACAGTTCTCAACCAGAGGTAATTATGCTCTCCAGGGGACATTGGCAACATCTGGTGACATTTTCGCTACTGGCGTTTAGTGAGAAGAGGCTGGAAATGAGACTAAACCTTCTACAATGCACAGCACAACTCCCCTCCCCTGCCCCAGTGAAGAATTATCCTGCCAAGGTTAATTGGCAAGATAATTATAATAATGCCAAAGATCGAAAAACTCTGCTTTAGCCTAATAAAGTCTGTACACTTTTGGGGCCTATCATAATTAGAAATCTCCTGGGTGTATCAGGGACTTCCTAGGGGGCGCTAGTCATAAAGAATCCACCTGCCAATGTAGGAGATGCAGGTTTAATCCCTGGGTCTGGAAGGTCCTCTGGAATAGGAAATGGCAACCCACTCCAGTATCCTTGCCCAGAAAATACCATGGACAGAGGAGCCTGGTGGGCTACAGTGCTCGGGGTCACAAACAGTTGGACGCAACTGAGCACACACACATCCATGAACGCTGGGTGTATTAATATTATTGAGGCAAACACAGTATTCCTGAACAAGCAGAAAAAGCATGAGAAACTTGGGACTTCCCTAGTGATCCAGTGGTTAAGACTGTGCTTCCAGTGCAGGGGGCAAGGGTTCAATCCCTGGTCAGCAAACTGAGTTCCCAAATGCCTTGTGGCCAAAAAAAAAAGGAGAGAGATAGAGAGAAACTCAAGAGTTCAGAAAACTCTTTCCAATGTTCCCACTATTATCTATGTATGTCTTTTAAATCATCATTTAAGTGTTTTCTCAGCTCCATTTCTTCATGTAGAATCATCTTGTATTCCCAAGGTATTTATAATCCTCCATGAACATATTTTCCTTTAAGCAAGTGTTACAGGGAGTACATTCTTATTCTAATGAGGTTTCTCCTTAGGGACAAAAAGGGAATTCAAACACACCTTTGATTCTGGTATAGATGCATGTTTCTGTATAGCTAATTCCTACAAGTGCAAAAAATCTGAGTTTATTGTGCAATCATTTGACAAAGAATAAGTTGAGTATGAGGAGATAAAGTGGAGAGAAAACAGGAATACAATTAGAAAATAAAGGAAATGGAGGAAACAAAGTAGAGATATTATTCCTGCAGCTGCCAGAGCTGAGGGAGCTGAAATTTGGAGCGTGGCAGCAAGATAGGGATTTTCAATATAACCGTCTGATGTGCTCTCCTCTAGCGGCTAGAATTGTGTTTGTCACATTTTTTATCTCCAGATCCTGGAATGTAGCGCTCAATTCATATTTGTTAATTAAAACAAGTGAATAAAAAAAGCTAAGCCTATAAAATACTGAGGTTGGGAAATGCTCTTGGACATATGGGGATTTGTTAAATAAAACTGTCAAAAAACTTTTCATTTTAAGAATCTGTTAAGAATAATCAGGGCTTACCTGATGGCTCAGCAGTAAAGAATCTACCTTCCATGCAGGAGATACCAGTTCAGTGCCTGGGTCAGGAAGATCCTCTGGAGAAGGAAATGGCAACTCACTCTAGTATTCTTGCCTGGGAAATCCCATGGACAGAGGAGCCTGGCAGGCTACAGTCCATGAGGTCACAAAGAGTTGGACAGGACTTAGCGACTAAACGAAAACAACAAAGAGTAATTAATCATACAAAGAAAAATAGTTATCATCTACTGCAAAATTTCTGTGAATTAAACCCTTTTGTTTCTCTCCTTGCTCAGTCATTCAACAACCTTCGTTGAATGCCGGGCAAGCATTTTTGCCTTCGTAGCGCTTGTATGTGTGGCAGGCAACACAGAAAACAACTACCATAAGGTAAGGTGTAGTGGCCAACTCGGCATTCACACTTCCTTCTCCTTTTAATGAGAGTCTGTTCCTTGCTCTTGTATCCACTCTCACCTGTGCAGCCCATGTGCCTCTAGCTTCCAGTTGGTCCTCATCTCATTTGTCTATGGTTCTTTCTAGCTTTTAGAGGCCATAGTTCATGCATGTGAAGCAGCAGTTCACATGCCTCTTCCTAGCAAACAGAAACTGAGCTGAAATTGTAAGCACTGGGCGCAAGGGGGCACTAGCAGCTCAGTGAGGTTTACCAGGTTGGCTGAGTACTGTCAAGACTGATTTTGAAGTCAATTTTCTCCTGAGTTGTAGAAAACAAGAAAATTCCAAGGGACATATGGGCTAGGGGAGGGAGAAGAAACAGTTTCCAAGCCATTTATCCCTCAGATGCCAATGGTGAGTAAAAGTGTCAAGAAATTTTACATATTCCTGTCAAAGAAGAAATTTAAACCAAAACTTACAGATTCTCAGAACTTATCAATTTATAGTAAAAATATATAATCTCAAAAGTGAAAAAGGGAGGGCAAACAAAGAAGCCAAACAATTTAAAAGTAATGTGCTTTTTATTTTTCCATTTATAAACTCTACATGTATTTTGAAATAAACAGAGCATGCTGCTGCTAAGTCACTTCAGTCGTGTCCGACTCTGCGACCCCATAGACACCCGCCCACCAGCTCTCCCGTCCCTGGGATTCTCCAGGCAAGAACACTGGAGTGGGTTGCCATTTCCTTCTCCAATGCATGAAAGTGAAAAGTGAAAGTGAAGTCGCTCAGTCATGTCCGACTCTTCGCGACCCCATGGACTGCAGCCCACCAGGCTCCTCCGTCCATGGGATTTTCCAGGCAAGAGTACTGGAGTGGGGTGCCATTGCCTTCTTCAAACAGAGCATGAGGTTGTATCAAATGGAAATGCATGTTCAACATACTTGGCAATAGAACTGTGTTCTAGCAATGTGTAGGAAGGTATCTAACTGAAAAGGTTCAGTTAGAATGGTAGCAGTTTGAGTCAGTGTCACTTTTGAAAACTAAATATCAGTAGTTAAATGGAACTGGAAATTCTAGAGATTTGTCCACTTGAACTAGGCCTGAATGACTATTCTATCTTGAGAAATAAATCAGTGTAGAGATAGAAAACCTCTTATAAAAATTGTTTTGTCCTGGTGAAATAATATGGCTGAGAGTTCTTATGGGAGATTTGTGATGTTGAGTTTGGAGAGCTTTTTGATAGCTGTGGACTGTCTAATAGGAAGTTTGTAAGTAGTACACATGTATACTGAGGATTATAGCACTCAGCACTACTTGCTTGAGTGTTTTCTCCTCTTGGCCATTCATTTCTGCCTTGTATGGTCTCATTTAAAATTTTATCATTCCTCCATACCATTTCTAAATGCTTCCTAGTGTGTATCATTGAATATCACAATTGCCCATTTACCTATCAGTACTTAAGCTGTAAGCTCTATGGTAGTAAATACCTGTCTGCCTTGCTCTCCATTATCTTCTGTGTCCAGATTAATGTCTGGAACATGAGAGATACAAAGAAAACCTGACCAAATCTCCCAAATACCAACTCTTTCAGGCCTTCCTTTTCAATATATATATATATATTTTTTGCATTTGCACAAACCTCTAACTCCTTGAACCTTCATCTGCTGCCAACCCCCAACCTCCATTTGCGTAAAGGTCTCTCACTTAAATCTTTTAGATTAAATTCCAATCGTGTGGGTGAAGGGTGGAATTCCATGAGAGAGGGCAAAGAACAGCTGCTGAGGAGGGAACATTTCCAGAGAAGCTGTACTGTAGAAAACTCACCCTCATCCCCTAGTCCATCTCTCTGTCAGCCTGCTCTTGGCCTCTTCATCCCCCTACTTCTAGCTCCCTCATATCCCCAGACTCCTCCAATACGTTTGGACTTCTCTTTGAGCATCTAGATTCTCTCTGACCAGCATTCTTGGTTCTCTTATAGCCTTATTTTGGGTTGGCAAAGAAATTCGTTCGAGTCTTCTGTAACATCTTACGAAAAACATGAAATAACTTTTTGGACAACTCAGTATTTCCACTGCATCATAATAGAACACCAACCTTCAAGTTAACTTCTGGAAAAATTTTCCCAGCCACCTAGACTTTGTGCATCAATACAAAATCAAAGTCATCACGTTCATCTTGGGCTACCTGTCAGTTCCTTTACTTTTCTGGCTTCAGCTTCTTCCCATCCTTTTACTACTGTTGCAAACTCTCCTCAGGCTACCTCTGGCCTTAATTTAAATTGTCCACAGTATCTCCTTAATAACTTTTTAGTATTAATGGATACATAGTGATCTCTCTTCTTTTATTCCTGATACTGGTTACTGTATATTCTGGTTTTTTTTTTCTTGGTCAGTCTGGTAAGAAATGTGTTATTTACTTATCTTTCTAAGAATCAGTTTTGATTTCATTGATTTTCTCAGTTATTTTTCAGTTCTTAATTTTACTGAATTCTAATCTTTGTTATTTCCTGCCTTCTGCTTAATTTGCTCTTTTTTCTCCAGGTTCTCAAGGTAGAAGCTTAGATTACTGATTTAAGATCTTCATTTTTTTCTTTCTTTCTTTTTTAGAATTTTGGTTGTGCTAGGTCTTCTTTGTGGTATACGGACTTCTCTAGTTCAGGAGCTTCTGTTTACTTGTCCCAAAGCATGTGGAAACTTAAAAGCTCCCTGACCAGGGATTGAACTCACATCCCCTGCACTGCAAGGTGGATTCTTAACCACTGGACCACCAGAAAAAAATCTCTTTATTGTTTTCTAAGTATTTGTTATAGTCACATTCACAAATTTTAACACCATATATTTTCACTTTCACTCTGTTAAAATATATGCTGTGCTGTGCTACTCAGGTGTGTCTTTCTCTTTTGTGACCTCATGCACTGTAGCACACCAGGCTCCTCTGTCCATGGGCATTCTCCAGGCAAGAATACTGGAGTGGGTTGCCATGCCCTCCTGCAGGGGATCTTCCCAACTCAGGGATTGAACCCAGGTCTCCCAAATTGCAGGCAGATTCTTTACCAGCTGAGCTACCAGGGAAGCTGCATTAAAAAAAAAAAAAATATATATATATATATATATACATTTTTTTTTTCCTTGTGAGATTTCCTGTTTCACTCATAGGCTATTGTGGAAGGCAGAATAATGTCCCACCTCTCTCTGTCCCCAACCTCCAAGATGTCTATATCCTAATTCTAGATCCTGTGAATATGTTAGGTTACACGACAAAGGGGAATTAAAGTTGCAGATGGAACTAAGGTTGCTAAACATCTGACCTTAAAATAATGTTAAGTTTTAAGAACATCAGGGACTGTTACAAAGAATCTGGTTACTAAGTCAAGGCTGTCTTTCTGCTGTTCTGGGACTCCCCTTCCCCTAACTGAAACAACTAGAAAAAGCAGCGGGGAAGTAGGGGAAATACGAAACAACTAGACAACAGTCCGCGCAGGACTGTGATCGTTCAGCAAAGGGAAACAAACCAAGTGAGCTCGAGGAAGGCCCTGACCTTCTCCCTAAGGACGATTTTCGTCACAGTGCCAGAAAGCCTCATTAAGATGAGAAGATACAGATTAAAGTTCAGGGAGGCCAAGACAGCTAAAATATGTGGGACGGTGACTCAGAAAGGAAGGAACTAGAAAGAGAACCCCAGAAATGTTCACAGATGTCCCTCCCTTGATTCTTTTAGACTGAATTCTAGTCTTGTTGTGTGAAAAGGAAAACTCCATGAGATTGGGCAAAACACTGCTGAGGAGAGAATGTTTACAGAGGATCTAATGCAAGAAAATTCCTAGAGCTCGCCCAAGCCTTGAGATGATTCTAGTGCCCATCAGACAGAATGAAGAGACCTCATTGAATAAATGGGTTATTAAGTAGAGATCTCAGAGGTTCCGTCTTAGCAGTGGAGCTAAACTGGTTCTAAATAAAGGCTTCATTCAGTTCAGTTCAGTCACCCAGTCGTGTCCGACTCTTTGCGACCCCATGAACTGCAGCACGCCAGGCCTCCCTGTCCATCACCAACTCCTGGAGTTCACCCAAACTCATGTCCATTGATTTGGTGATGCCATCCAACCGTCTCATCCTCTGTCACTCCTTCTCCTCCTGCCCTCAATCTTTCCCAGCATCAGGGTCTTTTCTAATGAGTCAGCTATTCGCATCAGGTGGCCAAAGTATTGGAGAGGATACACATACACATACCTAAAACACACTTAAATTCAAACCTCAAAAAGATGAGGTTGGGGACTTCCCTGGTGGTCCAGTGGCTAAGAGTCCATGCTCCCAATGCAGGGGGCCTGGGTTCAATCCCTGGTCAGAAGACTAGATCCTCCATACGGTAACAAAGACTGCAGATATTGTGTATGGCAAATAAGACATGGTGCAGCCAAATAAGTAAATAAATTTTTTTTTTAAAAAAAGATGAAGTTTACCTCAAAGTAACTTAACTTTCTGCCAGAACAAAATCTAACACTCATCAAGAAATACTGTAAAATTTTCAAAGGAATATAATTTTAAAAGTTGGGGAGGCAGATATGGGAGTTCGGGGAGGTGGAAGCTGCTAGAATTTCTGAGACAGAATTTGAGAGTAGGGCATGGCACAAAGAGAGATGTCTGGAGAACTGTAGAGGGTTCTCCTCAAATATCTGAGTACTGATATGCACACGAGTGAGAGGAATCTTAGAAACTGCCACGGAAAAGGAGTAAGCAAAACAATTCCTGGAGTTCACACAGGGCAGAGAATAGTTTGTGTTCACACCGGTCACAGACCTTGTCATATACAGGGCATTAGGTACAGCCTTCAAGAGAGTCAGGCCTTAGGAGTAAGAATAAAAAGCCCCGAGTAAAGTCTTCTCTGAATCTCCTGTAGCAAAGCTTAATAATAAGCCTCACAAGGATCAAGTTGATCCTCAAGTAGACTGAACAAAATCAGTACTCTAAAAGGATAACTCTTGTGCACTTTTGGTGGGAATGTAAAATGGTGCAAAATCTATCCTCACTCCAGGTAATCTATCATCTTTGTGATTCTTAAATTCAATGTATATAAAGTATTTCCTTTATTCTAGTTCATCAAACTTTTTGTCTTTTCGTATTACATCATATTGATTTGATAGCATATTTATATTAAATATTCAAAATGTAATGACTTTATTGTTCTTATTTCTTACAATTTTCTTGGCTCCCCTATAGCATTTACTCTTTCAGATAAACGTTAGGACCATTTAATCTAGTTATATAATAAACATGGTTGGAATGATAATAATATATTAATTTGGGTAGAAATACTATTTTTATGCTAACTTTTGCCATCTACAAATATAGTATATTTTCCAGTTCTTTAGGTCTAATGTTTTTATATTATTTTATAAATTTCTTTTCATACTTTGACCAACTTATTTCTAAGAATTCTATAGTTTTCCAACTATTATGAATAAAATGTGGAATATTTTTCTCATTCTTCATTCCTACATGCTTGTTACCAGAAATTAAAAACCTAATTAATTTAATATATTGTCTTGATATGTAGCCACCTTACTAATTTCTCATACTAATAGTATAATTGATTAGTATTTTATTGGTTAACAAAATAAGTATTGTTTTATTACTTAAATTATTACTTAATTTTATTATTATTTTTGAATAAAATAAAATAATTTGTTACTTAAATTAATTAATAAATATTTCACTGGATCTCTTTGGCACTCTTTAATTGTTCTAGGCACTCTTTAATTGTCATAGTAATGAATTACATTGCTATATTTCCTGATGTTCAGACACATTGCCTTCCTGAAACAAATCTTATTTGAACCTAATTTTTATTTTTTTGATATATATATATATATATATAGATTCTATTTACTAAATTTTGGAAGAGAATTATACATTTGTAGTTGTGAGATAGGACTATAGTTTTTGCTTCCATAAAATAATATATTTAAAATTTATTCTCATGTCCTAAAATACATTGGAAAACTTTCTTATATAAACAATAACTTTAAAAAATGGAACAGAATTATCTGTTCTTAAAAGTTGTGAACCCATCTTGTACTGGAATCTTTTTTAAGTGGTAAATTTTTAAAAAAATAATCTTTAATATCTCTTTTGTAAAGACTGTAATTTTATATATAATACACATATTTGGTAATTTATATTTTGCTAGGAAATTATTCATTTCATTCAAGGCTTTCAAATTTTTTTTTCAGATTTATTTAATTTACTTATATGGCTGCACAAGGTCTCAGTTGCGGCATGTGGGATCTAGTTCCCTGGTCTAATTAACAGTGTCGTGATAGTGTGAACAGTGAAGGGACTCAGCCATACATAACGTATCTTGTTATAGAATTGCTAGTAGTATTCTCATAATGGTTTTAGTCTCTGCTGCATACGTTGTATGCCTTTTTTCTCATACCTAACTGTTGCTCTCTCTCACTTAAGTAGACCTATAACTTTATCTAGTTTATTTTCAAAGAGCCAGCTTATTTGTTTCTTCTATTGTTTCCTGTTTCCTCAATTTCAGCATTTTTTAAAAAAATTTTAATGTTATAGTACACTTTGTTAATTTTCTAATTTCTTAAGATAAAGACTTCGTTCCTTTATTTTTGTTTCTTATCTAGTAATAAACTTATTTAGAGAGAATAATTTCCTTCTAAGTTCAGCTTTTGAATGTTCCCTACATTTTGTTGTGAAGTATTCTCCTTTTCATTGCTTCATAGTTTATAAATTATCTTTAATTTACTCTTTGATCCAAAGGTACAGAAATTAGTGTATTTCTTAATTTCAGTGAAGTTACATTTTCTATCATTTCTATATATTTTCCTCTAATTTTTACCGGATTATGATTAGAAAAAAAGTAGGCAGTGATATCTCTATTTGTTTTTTTAATTTGTTAAACTTTTCTATGTGGACAAGTATGTGATAAATGTAAAATTTCCAAGGAAACAAAATGAATATTGTGTATTAGAGGAACCTAAGACCCTTTATATGGGCTGTCCAGTGGCTCAGCAGTGAAGAATCTGCCTGCAATGCAGGAGACACAGGAGATGCAGTTTTGATCCTGGGCTCAGGCAGATCCCCTGGAGGAGGAAATTGCAACCTCCTCCAGTATTCTTGCCTGAAAAATCCTGTGTGGACAGGAGGAGGCATGCTGCAATCCAAGGGGTCAAAAAGAGTTAGACACTGAGCACTTAAGCATGAAGATCCTATATATAGCTATTTAATTAAGTTAATTGATTTATTTAGCTTTCCTAGAATTGATTTCTAAGAGGAGTATAGTTAAGTCTTTAACTAAATATCACATTTTTTATCATGCATTTCTAATAGTTTTGATTTACATATCTGATCGCTCTGATGCTAGGTGCATACACATTTTTAATTATATCTTTTTCATAAACTGTGTCTTTAAAAATTACATAATGTCAATTCTTTTAACTTCAAATTCCATTTAGTCTTGAGTCTTCCCCCGTGTTCCAGTGGTTAAGACTACACTTTCAACTAGGGGGCTGCAGGTTTGATCTCTGATCTAGGAACTAAGACACCATATGCCACGTAGCCAAAAAAAAAAAAAGAAACTCCAGTCTGCTTTTTTTTTTGGCCTCGCCACATGTGGGATCTTAATTCCCCACCCGGGGATCCACTTCCCTGGAGTGGAAGTGCTGTTAACCACTGGAACACTGAAGAAGTCTCCTTTGCTTTCTTTTTGTTTGAATTTTCTTGATATCTTTTGCCTATTCCCTTAATTGTCAGTTCTATCAGTTTGATTATGCTTCTTTTAAACAGTTTTTCATCTTTTAATGTGAATGTTGTCTTTTTATTTATTTTTATTTCTTTGGCTGCACCAATCTTAGTTCTGCCACTCAGGATTTTTAGGTGGATCTAGTTCCCTGACCAGGGATCAAGGCTACCTGCACTGGGAGTGTGCGGCCTTAGCCGCTGAACCACCAGGGAAGTCCCTGGGTATTGTCTTTTTAAAGTTAGTGTAATGATTGGGCTTCCCAGGTGGCGCTAGTAGTGAAGAACCCACCTGCCAATGTGGCAGGCTTAAGAGAAGAGACTTGGATTTGACCCCTGGGTTGGGAAGATACCCTGGAGAAAGAAAGTGAAATCGCTCAGTCGTGTTCAACTCTTCAAGACCCCATGGACTATAACCTATCATGTTCCTCCATCCATGGGATTTTCCAGGTAAGAATACTAGAGTGGGCTGCCATTTCCTTCTCCAGAGGATCTTCCCAACCCAGGGATCGAACCCAGGTCACCCGCATTGTAGGCAGACGCTTTACCACCTGAGCGACCAGGGCGGTCACCCTGGAGAAGGCCATGGCAACCCACTCCAGTTTTCTTGCCTGGGAAATCAGAGGAGCCTGGCAGGCTATGGCCCACGGGGTTGTAGAGAGTTGGATACAATTGAGTTGGCACCTTGGATAATGATCTCTTTATTTTATTCCTTCCCTCATACTTTATATGTAACACTTATGTCTTACTTTTCTACATATACTTTTCCATATTTCAGCTGTTTCAATCATGTTAATATTTCACTCTCCCCTCTCTTCAACAGTTGTATTAAAACCTTCCGTTACATTTCTTAATCAGACACACATTTTTATACTATTATTTGAAAACAAAACACAAAAGATTGCCCTATCTAGACACACAATTTCCTCAATTGAGGAACTCTGTTTCTCCTCCACTTCTCGTTACCAATACGTTAAGATCTTTAGAATTATTTCGCGTGCCTCCTTCTTCCCTCTATCCATGAGGTCTTAGAAACTTTTAATTCCTCTCTTCTTATACTGTCCCTCTGAGTTTCATACTTTCAGTTCTAGACACTTAGATTTTCGTTTCAAGTTTTCCTATTTATATTATACACGTATTCTCCACATGCCCAGTCTATCCTCAGCTATTTATATCGAACTGTGCATTTGCCTAGCAACATGTATTGCTCATTCTGTTTCTTCTGCTTCTGCTTTGAAGTATTTGTGCATATTAATTTGTTGTCTTTTCTTTAATATTTTTCTAGTCAAGGCATGGGAATGATCTTATCTCTGAATTATTGCACATTCTCAGATTAATTACATCATAGCTAACTTGCTTTCTCTCAAGCTACTAGTGTTACAGAGGTAATGCAAAGGTGCATCTTTTTTTTTTTTTCCCCAGCAGCTTATTCTTTCTAAATGGTAGCATTAATAATATTTGTTCTTTAGAATTCAAGAATTTTACCAGGTTGTGCATGTCAGTAATCTTTTAATGTATAACCACATGTAACTAGCCAAAAAACTCACATGTATACTGTCTCTTCCCCTACTTCTTTGGAGCAATTTCCTAGAGCTGCTGAGGGAACGGGCTTCCCAGGTGCCGCTACTGGTAAAGAAACTGCCTGCCAGCGCAGGTTAGACCTAAGGGTCAATCCCTGGGTCCAGGAGATCCCCTGGAGAAGGGAATGGCAATTCACTCCAGTATTCATGCCTGGGGAATCCCATGAACAGAGGAGCCTGGTGGGCTACAGTTTATACTGTTGCACAGAGTCAGACACAACTGAAGTGACTTAGCACAGCACTGAGAGAATATTTCCTGGGTTATAGTCCTCAGTATGATGTTGAATAAAACTTAACCCACTACTTTTATGTTGCGTGTTTTTCTTTCAGTTGACATTGGCAGTGTAGAAAGCATGCAAGCTGTCTCCTCTCTTCTGAATTCACAGAGGTCTTCCAACAAAGCAGATAAGAATATGTATTTTGGAGCCAGATGCCTTGGTTCAAATACTAGCTCTGCATTTACCAGTGATGTGGCCTTGGGCAAATCATTCACACTCTATGCTTCAATTTCCTTATTTAGCCAATGGGGAAATGGTGAGTATTCTTATGGGTTTATTGTGAGAGTTATGAGTCTACTTTTGTGAAGTACTACTTTTTCAAAGTCTACGTTTGTGAGAACGGTGCCTGGCAAACATATGGGCTGTTTAAAAGAAAAAAAAAAAAAAAAAAACTCGTGCTGAAATTAGATGCATATGTGGTGAACACAAATTGCTAAAACTGAGCTTTCTAGCTTTCCCTCTAAATTGTTCTTAATTTTGGCTGCACATTAGAATCACAGAGAATCTTTTAGAAACTCTCTTGCTATGTACCTCAGGCTGCTGCCGCCGCTGCTAAGTCGCTTCAGTCGTGTCTGACTCTGTGTGATCCCATAGACGGCAGCCCACCAGGCTCCTCTATCCCTGGGATTCTCCAGGCAAGAACACTGAAGTGGGTTGCCATTTCCTTCTCCAATGCATGAAAATGAAAAGTGAAAGTGAAGCTGCTCAGTCATGTCCGACTCTTAGCGACCCCATGACTGCTGCTGCTGCTGCTTCTAAGTCGATTCAGTCGTGTCTGACTCTGTGTGACCCCATAGACTGCAGCCCACCAGGCTCCCCAGTCCCTGGGATTCTCCAGGCAGGAACACTGGAGTGGGTTGCCATTTCCTTCTCCAATGCATGAAAGTGAAAAGTGAAAGTGAAGTTGCTCAGTCGTGTCCGACTCAAAGCAACCCCATGGCTAGTTAGATCAAATTTCCCCAAAGGAGAAACAAAACAATGGAAATTATCAAAACTTCCCAGGTGATTTCATTCTGCAGCCAACACTGAAAACATTGCCTTAACTCCTTCGTACACCAAAGAAAATTGAGCGTTTGTAGATTGAGTTTCTTTTCTATTAGTCACTGCAGATGAGTTTCCTCAAAAAGATTCTTTTGCTTTGTAGAATGCAGATCTTACAGACAGGAATAGAGTGAGGCTAAATCTCAGATTCAAGGAAATTTGGAAAAACTTCACAGTTGTTCTCTGTGGCACTGAGATAGAACCCAGAGTCTGAGAAGGCAAAGTTCTGTCAGGGTTCAGTCCTGTCCTCAGGGGCTCCGTCCACGCTCTTTGAATGACTCTCCCCCCTGTTCACTATGCTCCAGCCTGACAGCCACCTTTGCCTTCCTTTAACAGGCCAAGCTCTTTTCTGCTTCCAGGTTTTTCTGCTGGCTGTTTCTTATTCCAGGAATGCTCTCTACTCCCTACCCACCCACCCCCCTTTTTAAAAACAAACAAAACCTGGCCATTGCCTACTATTGTTTGCTCAGAAAAAAAAAAATTTCTTGACTTTCCAACACAATTAGCCCTTCCCGGTCCCACTATTTTAATCATCCACCAACATTATTTTGCCTTCACAAGTCCTATCATGTCCTTCACAATGTGTCATTATGTGTTTAGTCGTGGGATTACTGGCTTAATGCCTAACTCTTGGCTAGAGTATAAGATTTATGTTTGTTTTGTCTGACTCCCAGTGCTTCATGCCTAAGAGTGTATACTACAGATACTCCCTACTTATAGTGGTTTGGCTTATGATTTTTTGACTTTACAATGGTGTGAAAGTGAAACGCATTCAGTAGAAATCACACTTCAGATTTTGAGTTTTGATCCTTTCCCAGCCTAGTGATATTCACTAGGACACTCTTTCACATTGCCAGGCAGTAGCAGGGAGCTGGGTTTCCCGGGGAGCTACGTGACTGTGAGGGTAAACAACTGATACACTTCCTGCACCCAGATAACCATTCTGCTTTCACTTTCAGTATAGTGCTCAATAAACTACATGAGCTATCCAACATTTTATTATAATATAGGCTTTGTGTTATATGATTTCGCCCAACTATAGGCAATGTTAGTGTTCTGAGACCTTTTAAGCTAGGCTAGGCTAAGCTATGATATTCAGTAGGTGTATTAAATGCATTTTAACTTAGGATATTTTCAGTTTTCAGTGGGTTTATCAGGATGAACACCATCATAAGTCAAAGAAGATCTGTATATCCAATAGATCATGAATAAATATTGAAGAAACGAATAAATGAAATTTAGCCCTGAAAGGGGCTTTTGATTGTCTATTTCAAATAGGTTGTGGTTCGGATTAAGAAACTGATACTCAAGTATTACTGTGATTTGCCCAAAATCATTCAGCTAATTAGTGCTAGAATTAGGACTCAGTCTCATTTTTCCCATCTCTCAGTCCAGTGGACTTTCTAGTGTAAATGATTTGCTGTACTGATATAAAACAAGAGGATCAAGAAAGTAATTTAGATATATGGAATGAATGAAAGTTTATCACAGTCATTACACACAAAAACAATTTTTACTGTACAATAATGTAAAGTGAGTACTAGAAACACAGGAAACTGAACGGAGCTTCAGTTTCCAACTGAAAGCAGAAGTGAATGAAGGCTTAGTTTAAATTTTTTGAAAGTTAATGTTTAGTTCAGATTGGATTACTATTTGGAACACACCCAGTTCCTTAGAAAGTGTGCCATCAATCAATAATAAACCTACCAGTCATTAAGTTCCCCAACAAGTGATTTTTTTGGGCTCCAAAATCACTGCATATGGTGACTGCAGCCATGAAATTAAAAGACACTTACTCTTTGGAACGAAAGTTATGACCAACCTAGATAGCATATTAAAAAGCAGAGACATTACTTTGCCAACAAAGGTCCGTCTAGTCAAGGCTATGGTTTTTCCAGTGGTCATGTATGGATGTGAGAGTTGGACTGTGAAGAAAGCTGAGCAATGAAGAATTGATGCTTTTGAACTGTGGTGTTGGAGAAGAGTCTTGAGAGTCCCTTGGACTGCAAGGAGATCCAACCAGTCCATTCTAAAGGAGATAAGCCCTGGGTGTTCTTTGAAAGGAATGATCTAAAGCTGAAACTCCAATACTTTGGCCACCTCATGCAAAGAGTTGGCTCATTGGAAAAGACTCTGATGCTGGGAGGGATTGGGGGAAGGATGAGAAGGGGACGACAGAGGATGAGATGGCTGGATGGCATCACCAACTTGACAGATGTGAGTTTGAGTGAACTCTGGGAGTTGGTGATGGACAGGGAGGCCTGGCGTGCTGCAATTCATGGGGTCGCAAAGAGTCGGAAACGACTGAGTGACTGAACTGAACTGAACTGACAAGTGATTTGCATACATGAACTCCAAATCTCTGTGCAACTTTGCAAAGTATATATGACTATTCACTGATAAGAAAAATAGGCTTATTATTGCACAGTTTGTAATCAGTTAACATAAGGATTAAAATCACATTGGTGAATTCAAGTTTCTCACCTGACAACAAGGCAAAAGCTGAACACACTAAGTCAACGACTCTTCTTTCCCAGAGAACTGAGGTCACAGAGCAAACTGCTTCCCCCCAGACTGGAACGAGACAGATGAATACAGAGAATCACAGCTATTATAACAGGGAGCAGAAGCCCAGCAGCAAAATCCAGCAGCTGGAACCAGTATGGAGCCAGTATCAGTAGAAGGACTTTAAACTAAAATTGAGGAATTGCTGGAAGCTCAGTGTAGAACGTCTTGAGAGTTAAAAACCACTACAGGACCCCAGATTAGAGAGGTTCCACAATTTCCTGAATTTTACCTCCAAGAGTCATACCACAGAGAAGTCTCCCTCCATGAGACGAAGAAAAATAATCATTTAAAATGTGCCCAGAGGGCTTCCCTGTGGGTTCCCTTGGCTCAGTGGTAAAGAATCAACCTGCTAATGCAGGAGACACAGGAAACTTGGGCTCAATCCTTCGATCAGGGAGAAAACGGCAACCCAATCTAGTATTCTTGCATGGAAAATTTCATGAACAGAGGAGCCTGACAGGCTATAGTCCATGGGTTGCAAAAGTTGGACATGACTAAGCATGCATGCATGCATGCACTCAAGGAGAGGTCATCTTAGCAACCCTGATCATAAGTGGGGAAACAAAAATCTGGTGGTGGGAGGTGAGGAAATCTTCCAGGAGCACCCACTAATCTGTCAGTATGTAAAAATGGGTGAGACTCATTCAGCTCCTAGGGAGAGTGGGACAGTGAGCATGACACAGAGATGGTTCAAAGACATGTCCTCTCAAGCCAGATGATTTTTCTTTTCTTCCACCAGGCAGAAACCTAGTAGGGACCATGGTGATCGGGATATTTAGATAGTGCTTCCTACTTTTTGTAATGTCTCTTGTTTCTTCCCTCAAAGGCTCTAAAGATAGAGGCTTCTAGGGTAGGAATATGGGGTGGAAATTAAAAGAATAAAGGAATTTGGAAAGTGGACACAGAAATTATTTTACCATATTCCTATCACTCTAGGATCTAATCTATCATGTGCAAGTACATATGTGTTCTCACAGATGCCAGTCAACTTCCTGCCAGAATAGAAGCAAAAGCCTTCTAGTAAGAATGTATGGAATAACATGGAGATATCTGAAAGCATAGGAGATACCCTGAGAGTATTAATAGTCCAGATGGCCTGGATACGTGCAGCATGAGTAAGGAAACAACTGTTGATGAGTTTAAAGAGCATAGGGAGCCCTGTGATTACTATTCAGTTCAGCTGCTCAGTTGTGTCTGTTTGTGACCGCGTGGATTGCAGCACGCCAGGCTTCCCTGTCCATCACCAACTCCCGGAGCTTGCTCAAACTCATGTCCATTCAGTTGATGATGCCATCCAACCATCTCATCCTCTGCTGTCCCCTTCAAATCAGTGTTGTTTTAAGCCACTAAGTTTGTGATCATTTTTCCATTTTTCAGCAGCCACAGAAAACTAATAGACCATGTGAGCTTTGAAAGGCAGCCGGATACAGCACAAGTCCTACAGCTAGACTGCCTGGGTTCCAAGCCTAGCTCTGCCACTCACGAGCTGCATGACCCTGTTTACTTAGCCTCTCTGGCCTCAGGTTCTTCATCCGTAAAATGGGGCTATTAATAGCACCTCGCTCACGATGTTGCTGTGAGGATCACGTGAGTTCACCCTTCTAACCTACCTAGCACAGTCTCTAGTATTATAATATGCAGATAGTGAATGTTATCATTGGACTTCCCAGGTGGCTCAGTGGTAAAGAATCTGCCTGCCAGTGTGGGAGACACAGGAGACTCAGATTCAATTTGCGTTGGGAAGATGCCCTGGAGGAGGAAATGGCAACCCAGTCCAGTATTCTTGCCTGGAGAATCCCATGGAGAGAGGAGTCTGGAGGGCTACAGTCCATGTGGTCACAGAGTCAGACACGACTGAGCAAATGAGCACGCACCCATACACGTTATCATTGCTATTTGACACATCCAAAGTGCCATGCGAAAGCAAGTTACTTCTACTTTTTCTGAATTTTTATTTATTTATTTTCAGCAGTGCAAGGTCTCCGGGGCTGCTCTCAGGCTTCCTCTAGTTTCCGCAAGCAGGGCTACTGCTAGTGCAGGCTCTGACGGTGGTGGCTTCCCTTGTTGCAGGCACGGGCTCTAGGTGCGCAGGCTTCAGTTGCCGTGGCACCCAGGCTTAGCTGCCCCGCATCATGTGGAATCTTCATGGACCTGAGATGGAACCTCAGGGAAGTCACTGTTATATTTGACATTATTGGTATTATTCTGTGAAAAAGATAACCTCCAATGTTACATGAATTAACTAGGTTCATGTAATTTATTTTTCAAGAGGGAAGAAAAATATATATTTTTTATATCAAACTATATTAACTAAGGCCTCCCCAGGTAGTACAGCAGTGGCCACAGGACTGGAAAAGGTTAATTTTCATTCCAGTCACAAAGAGAGGCACTGCTGAAGAATGCTCAAACTACCGCACAATTGCACTCATCTCACACACTAGACAAGTAATGCTCAAAATTCTCCAAGCCAGGCTTCAACAGTACACGAACTGGGAACTTCCAGATGTTCAAGCTGGATTTAGAAATGGCAGAGGAACCAGAGATCAAATTGCAAACATCCGTTGGATCATCAAAAAAGCAAGAGAATTCCAGAAACACATCTATTTCTGCTTTATTGACTATGCCAAAGCCTTTGACTGTGTGGATCACAATAAACTGTGGAAAATTCTGAAAGAGATGGGAATACCAGACCACCTGACCTGCCTCTTGAGAAACCTATATGCAGGCCAGGAAGCAACAGTTAGAACTGGACATGGAACAACAGACTGGTTACAAATAGGAAAAGGAGTACGTCAAGGCTGTATATTTTCACCCTGCTTATTTAACTTATATGCAGAGTACATCATGACAAATGCTGGGCTGGATGAAGCACAAGCTGGAATCAAGATTGCCGGGAGAAATATCAATAACCTCAGATATGCAGACGACACCACCCTTATGGCGGAAAGCAAAGAGGAACTAAAGAGCCTCTTGATGAAAGTGAAAGAGGAGACTGAAAAAGTTGACTTAAAACTCAACATTCAGAAAACTGAGATCATGGCAGCCAGTCCCATCACTTCATGGCAAATAGATGGGGAAACAGTGGAAGCAGTGACAGACTTTATTTGCTTGGATTCCAAAATCACTGCAATAGCCTTACAGTTCTGCAGGTCAGAAGTCTTGAAGTCAAGGCATCGGCAGGGCTGCATTCTTCTGCAGACCACAGGGAAGAATGCATTTCCTCACTTCACCAGCTTCTAGAAGCTTCCCACATTCCTTGGCTCATGGCCTGCTTCATCCATCTGCAAAACCAGCATCTCTCTGATTCTTCTTCTGTTGTCACATCTCTTTCTTTGATCACAGCCTGGAAAAGTTTTCCATTTTAAGGGATGCCTGTGAGGAAGTTGAATTCACCTGGGTAATCCAGGCTAATCTCCCCACCTCAAAGTTCTTAACCTTAATCTGTAAGTCTCCTTTCACAGGTCTGGTTGTCATGGACTCCAAAGACTGGGACATGGACAGCCTCTGGGGACCATTATTCTGCCTAGAGCACATGGTTTTCCCAGAGGCTTTTTACTTATATTGACTGATTTGATATCAACGATATGTGAAATTAAAGTACGCATACTAACACCATTTTCCTCATAGAAAGACTATGTTTTGCCCCAAGGTCACAGGGTTAGTATTAGGGTCCTTTACAGATTCCAAACTACCAGGGCTTCCCTGATGGCTGAGATGGTAAAGAATCTGTCAATGCAAGAGACCTGGGTTCCATCCCTGGGTCAGAAAGACACCCTGGAGAAGAGAATGGCTACCCACTCCAGTATTCTTGTCTGGAGAATCCCAGGGACAGAGGAGCATGACAGGCTACACTCCATGGGGTCACAAAGAGTTGGACGTGACTGAGTAATTAACGCTTTCACTTTCAGTCTTTCGGTTTAGTTCAGTTCAGTTCAGTCGCTCAGTCGTGTCCGACTCTCTGCAGTCCCATGAATTGCAGCATGCCAGGCCTCCCTGTCTACAACCAACTCCTAGAGTTTACTCAAACTCATGTCTATCGAGTCAGTGATGCCATCCAGCCATCTCATCCTCTGTCATCCCCTTCTCCTCCTGCTCCCAATCCCTCCCAGCATCAGAGTCTTTTCCAATGAGTCAACTCTTCACATGAGGTGGCCAAAGTATTGGAGTTTCAGCTTTAGCATCAGTCCTTCCAAAGAAATCCCAGGGCTGATCTCCTTCAGAATGGACTGGTTGGATCTCCTTGCAGTCCAAGGGACTCTCAAGAGTCTTCTCCAACACCATAGTTCAAAAGCATCAATTCTTCGGCGCTCAGCTCTCTTCACAGTCCAGCTCTCACATCCATACATGACCACTGGAAAAACCATAGCCTTGACTAGATGGACTTTCGTTGGCAAAGTAATATCTCTGCTTTTGAATATGCTATCTAGGTTGGTCATAACTTTCCTTCCAAGGAGTGAGCGTCTTTTAATTTCATGGCTGCAGTCACTATCTGCAGTGATTTTGAAGCCCCCCAAAATAAAGTCTGACACTGTTTCCACTGTTTCCCATCTATTTCCCATAAAGTGATGGGACTTTTTCACTCTCCTCTTTCACTTTCATCAAGAGGCTTTTTAGTTCCTCTTCACTTTCTGCCATAAGGGTGGTGTCATCTGCATATCTGAGGTTATTGATATTTTTCCCGGCAATCTTGATTCCAGCTTGTGCTTCTTCCAGCCCAGTGTTTCTCATGATGTACTCTGCATATAACTTAAATTAGCAGAGTGACAATATACAGCCTTGACATACTCCTTTTCCTATTTGGAACCAGTCTGTTGCTCCACGTCCGGTTCTCACTGTTGCTTCCTGACCTGCATATAGGTTTCTCAAGAGGCAGGTCAGGTGGTCTGGTATTCCCATCTCTTGAAGAATTTTTCAGTTTATTGTGATCTACACAGTCAAAGGCTTTGGCATAGTCAATAAAGCAGAAATAGATGTTTTTCTGGAACTCTCTCCCTTTTTCCATGATCCAGCAGATGTTTGCAATTTGATCTCTGGTTCCTCTGCCTTTTCTAAAACCAGCTTGAACATTTGGAAGTTCACAGTTCACATATTGCTGAAGCCTGGCTTGGAGAATTTTGAGCATTACTTTACTAGCGTGTGAGATGACTGCAATTGTGCAGTAGTTTGAGCATTCTTTGAAATTGCCTTTCTTTGGAATTGGAATGAAAACTGACCTTTTCCAGTCCTGTGGCCACTGCTGAGTTTTCCAATTTGCTGGCATATTGAGTGCAGCACTTTCACAGCATCATCTTTCAGGATTTGAAATAGCTCAACTGGAATTGGTTTTGTTCAAATCTAGCTTTGTTCGTAGTGATGCTAAGGCCCATTCTTGACTTCACATTCCAGGATATCTGGCTCTAGGTGAGTGATCATACCATCGTGATTATCTTGGCTGTGAAGGTCTTTTTTGTACAGTTCTTCTGTGTATTCTTGCCACCTGTTCTCAATATCTTCTGCTTCTATTAGGTCCATACCATTTCTGTCCTTTATTGAGCCCATCTTTGCATGAAATGTTCCCTTAATATCTCTAATTTTCTTAAAGAGATCTCTAGTCTTTCCCATTCTGTTGTTTTCCTCTATTTCTTTGCATTGATCGCTGAGGAAGGCTTTCTTATCTCTCCTTGCTATTCTTTGGAACTCTGCATTCAGATGCTTACATCTTTAGTCAGTACCAAATCTCTAGCCACAGCCCCTTCAAAATGTTACACCCTTTGCAACCCAGGACTTGGATGTGTCGTCATACCCTCTGGGAGGGAGTCCCCACCATCTTGACTTGACAAACTTTTACTCATCTTTTAGTGTCCCAGTTAATATTTTCTGCCAGGTGTTCTCAGATCACCAAGCAGCTACTGGCAGGGTTCTCACTTGCCTTTGTCTTACCCTTGTATCCTGGATAAAATATAATGTATGTGAACACACAGTGTTAGGACACCAATGACTCTACCTGCCTCGTTGTGATGGAGATGCAAGTATGACTGGCATCTGGAGGCTGAACTGAGGATAGTGCACACACCCTTCCACAGAGAACCTGAAACCTGCTGCAGAACTCCTGGACTCCTTAGCCGGACCAGAGTTATAAAATGCAGCCAGAGAGGAGAAAGCTGTGTGGAGAGTGAACAGTTCCTTTAGAGGGAGTGGTAGCCAAGCTGTGAATCCTCAACCTGGGGAGGAAACTTCAAGTGCACCCTGAGAGAGTTTTTCCTTTAGTTCAGAGAGAGAGGGAAGGCCAGTGCCCAAGTCATACCTGAGAAAGTTAATGCCAACGTTCATCCCAAGGACTGAGCCCTGCCCAGGATTCCAGAGGGCAAGAAAGTGTCCGACTCCCTGTTAGATGCTGAAGCCAGAGATTTCACTGAGATTGGCTAGCACTTCCAGGGGTTGTGAAAGCAACCCACAGATTTTTCCCACAGAGCACATGAAATTCACCTGTGAAGCCTTATCACAAGGTGGTCTTGAATCCTGTCCAGTGGGGTTATTTGAGAGGTAAGATGACCTCAAGCAGGAGGAGGCTAGATGCCCAGAAATCAACAAGTAACAGAGTGGGAGATTTGTTAGAATGCCCGCCACGTCATCACATGCCTGTCACCTTTCTCCTTTAATATGGCTTCCCTGGTGGCTCAGATGGTGAAGAATCCACCTGCAATGCAGGAGAGCTAGGTTTGATCCCTGGGTCAGGAAGATTCCCCTGGACAAGGGAATGGCAACCCACTCCAGTATTCTTGCCCAAGAAATCCCATGGACAGAGGAGCCTGGAAGGGTACCTTAGGAGCCTGGAGTTGCAAAGAGTTGGACATGACTGAGTGACTAACGCATGTAACTCTAGTATTCCTTCCATGAAGGGTGGAGTACATTTTTCCACTCCTTGAATCTAAGGAGCCTTTTAACTTTTGGACCGATAATTGTGGCAGAAATGACATCATGAGACTTCTAAGACAAGGCCTTAAGAGAACCTGCAGCTCCTACTTTTGGTTTCTTGACATGCCTGTGTCTTCTGGTAAAGAAGCCTACTGAAGGATGACAGACAGGTCATGTAGAGAAGCCTAGTCAAGAGGCAGCATCAAGGAGCTAGTCATACAAAAGAGGCCATCACAACCAGCCCGTCCACCCTCCTGCTGACCTGTCACCTGACTGCAGACATGGCTGAGTGAGCCCAGCTGACGTCACTTAAAACAGAACTGCCCAGCTGAGCTCAACCCCAACAGCCAGCCACAAACTGAGCAAATGAATGGTTTTTGCTGTTATCCACTAAGTTTTGGGGTAGTTTGCTTTAACAGATAACTGATGGAACGAACCACTTGGACTACAGATGCAGCTGCTGGTGTTAAGAACTGTGAAGGAGAGGAGAGAGCAAGCCAGTACCCGAGTCATGCTGTAGAAAGTTAGACCCCCAGGGGACTAATCCCTGCCTGGGATCCCAGAGGGCAAGAAAGTGCTTGACTCGCTCTTTGACGGTGAAGCCAGGGATTGCACTGAGACTGGCTACCACTTCCGGAGGAAGTGCTTCCAGGAAACCTCCAAATAGCCCACAAAAGCACCCCACAAGGTAATACCAAGTCTAACCTCCTATATGAGACTAATCCAGTAACACCAGCTTTTGCCATCTGCCATGCCTCAGTTCAGTCACTTAGTCCTGTCTGACTCTTTGCGACCCCATGGACTGCAGCACGCCAGGCCTCCCTGTCCATCACCAACTCCCAGAGTTTACTCAGACTCATGTCCATTGAGTCAGTGATGCCATCCAACCATCTCATCCTCTGTTGTCCCCTTTTCCTCCCGCCTTCAATCTTTCCCAGCATCAGGGTCTTTTCAAATGAGTCTGTTCTTCACATCAGGTGGCCAAAGTATTGGAGTTTCAGCTTCAGCATCAGTCCTTCCAATGAATATTCAGGACTGATTTCTTTTAGGATGGACTGGTTGGATCTCCTTGCAGTCCAAGGGACTCTCAAGAGTCTAACCCAACACCACAGTTCAAAAGCATCAACTCTTTGGTGCTCAGCTTTCTTTATAGTCCAACTCTCACATCCATACATGACTACTGGAAAAACCATAGCCTTGACTAGATGGACCTTTGTTGGCAAAGTAACGTCTCTACTTTTTAATATGCTGTCGAGGTTGGTCTAACTTTTTTCCCAAGGAGTAAGCGTCTTTTAATTTCATGGCTGCAGTCACCATCTGCCATGCCTAGACAACCAAAACTATCATTGCAGACTTATTTCTTCCTGCCTCTATCTCCCTTCCCACTTCTACACTAGTGTCTCAGTCTGTTCCAATGGCTGTAACAAAAGTACCAGAGACTGGGTGACCTACAAGGAACAGAAATTTACTTTTCACAGTTCTGGAGGCTAGAAGTCCAAGGTCAGGGTGGCAGCAAGGTCGGATTCTGTGAGGGCCCCCTTCTGGGTTGCAGATGGCCATTTTCTCAAGTGCCCTCATGTGGTGGAGAGGACAAGAGAGCTCTCTGGCATCTGTTTTATAAGGCACTGATCCCATTCAGGAGGATCAATGATCCAATCACCTCCCAAAGCCCCACCTCCTATCACCATCACACTGGAGGTTACGATTTCAACATGTGGGGCCATACGAACATTCAGTCAACCAGAATCAGCAAAACTTGAGTTCATCAGCAGTCTTAATTCACGATTTAGAATAGACACACCTGGGTTAAAAAATAAAAGCCAAACATACAAACAAATCTTCCCCCACCAAATCCCCACTCTCAGCTTGAACCTGCTTCAGCTGGAAGCCTGCAGTGGGGAAGGGGAATGTTTTTCTGCTCTCTTAGAGTTCATCCATTCTCCCACCTGTTTCTAGGACTAAGGAGTGATCACAGCTTGCTATTCATATGGCAAATGTCCATGTTTCTATATGGGAAGTTTGAAGGGCCAATAGAAGACTAAAAGTGGGCTGTGATTAACACAGTCCACGTGTCACATTTATCCAACATGCTAGTTACACACGTCTGTCTTCCCCGCTCTTATCAGACCCGGAGGGCACCGTCCTTATCCCAGTCATCTCTGATTCACTAGATCCGGAACACAGTGCCTGAAGCATAAAGACATCAGGTGAACGTTGGGCGACTGGATTTATGTTGCTTGAAACCCCATTTTACTTTTCAAATTCATTGCTAATAAGGCTGTTTATAAAAAGAGGGAATACCATTTAAAATAACAATGGGGAAGGGTGGTAGGGAAGAGGGGTTATTCCCAGAGATTATTTTGGTTACTCTGAGCATTTTTTCATTTGCAGAAGAAACTTATTTGATTGCAGACTTGTAGAAAAATATTTAGGGAATTCCCTGGGGGTCCAGTGATTAGAATTTGGTGCTTTCACTGCTGAGGCCCAGGTTCAATCCCTGGCCAGGGAAGTGAAATCCCACAAGAAGCACGGCACAGCCAAAAACAAAAACCTCATAGAGACGTATTTAAAATTATTTTTGTATAAGTATTTTAACAGTAGCTTTATTGGTAAATAATTAATAGATCACAAACTTTAAAATTATTTCAAAAATAAACATAATCTATAATCATAACAGATAACACATTAATATTTTGGTATATATCCTTCTAATCATTTTTTCTAAATAGTTTTTTCTTGGGTTTAAGTACCTGACTTGAAGCAGCAAAATGACAGTGCAAATTATAAGAAAATCTGACTGATTTATATATATTAAAACACATCCAAAACAAGTAATATCTAGAAAATATCTCAAATTTCTAGCAGTTGTTATCTTGAGGAAGGTGGGAGAAAGCTAGATTTGTTGAGGCGATAGTAGAGGCAAAGGATATTTTAGTTTACCTTTAGTGTTACAATTTTTTAAAAAGAAGGATAGATTCAGAGTATCAATTACACATTAAAAAAATTCAAACATTAAAAAAAGAGTTGCCACATGTGTAAAATAAGTTTTGAAGGATGTGGTTATGATAAATGAAAGGGAATTAACATGTATTGTCAGAAAAAATAAATTCAGGAGCTTTGCCCTTTTAACCCACCTCAACCCCAGCCTTTCTACAATCACTTCCTGATTCATTAGTTCCAAAGCCATTAGAACTGTGTCACACGATTGAGAAACACTGGCATCACGGCAGTCCTGTAAAGTTCAGGTAACCAAACTGGTATTTTAATTTTCTTCCAGAAATATGTTCCTGATCATCAACTTTTTTTTTCCTGCCTTAAACGGGAAAGCTGATTAGGCTCAAACAACTTAATTAACATATACTGAACACTTATTTTTTAAATGTTCAGAACCATTTGAAGTTATAGCAACAATACTCCATGGTGCAGTTGCACATTTGTGTATTCATGCTGAAAGCTCTTGCAAGTCACCTGGGATCTGCTGGCCAAGCAGTCTCTCTCACTGTGGTGGCATCAGGAACACCAGAGGGTGGGGCTCCAGGACGCCCAGGTGCCGACAGGCAGCAGCTGTCTGCGCTGCAGGCACGTGGCAACGTTTACATATGTCACCTCACATGATTTTTCTTTATACTAAGTCTATGCCTAATTGGGATGAGGTTGGCATTTCTGGACTCAGCATTATACAGGTAAAGCAGCTAGAAAAAAGAAAGAGATACTGATTCCTGGGTCAGGAAGATCCCTTGGAGAAGGAAATGGCAACCCGCTCCAGTATTCTTGCCTGGAGAATCCCATGGACAGAGGAGCCTGGCAGGTTACAGTCCATGGGGTCACAAGAGCTGGACATGACTTAGTGACTAAACCACCACCATCCACACCTGGGCCAATGTATAGATAACTTAGTGATGAGAAAAGCTACAAATGGAATGCCTTATCAGTTCACTGTTCTCTTGATGGCTCCCTTTGATGAGTCTTCAAATAATACTGCTTGAAGTCTTCAGATCTCCTTTCGGAGCTGCCCTGAGCCACATATACCTTGCTCTTTTCTACTGTGTGAGAGTATGGCAAGAAATAGAATGTATGCCTTTAGGCTGCCCAGGTAGGCAGCAGTACACGTATTACTTTAGTAAATGCCTCCATGGAGTTCTTTCCATGAAAAGCATTTTTTACATAAACTGTTTATTGTTATAGTAAAATATCTAATACATGGAAAATTTTTTTTTAACAAAAGCACATTTTTTAAAAGTCTACAATTATCATATCCAAATATGCTCTGCAAACAGAGAGTTTCTTCCTAAATTCTGTGACAAAAACTGATCTGACCTGATCTGAGGCTCTCGGCATCTTTAGTTATCACATTTATTAGTGGTATTCATATATCCACCACAGAAATATCAGTGTATTTGGTAATGGGTGCTCTTCTAGACTCTTTGCACAGTTTTAAGTAAAATATTTTATATTTACCCTATCACTTGTCTAAAATCTGAAAAATTTTGATTCCAAAACACAACTAGCCCTTGGTTTTCAAATAAAGGATTGTAAAGCATATGTCCCCAAACTGTTAACAATGCGGTGATTCCTCCAAACCACAAAATGGTTCCAATGAGTATGTCTGCCCCAAAGAATGTCATGAAGTTAAATCTCCAGGAGAAGACAGAAGAGGAATGTTAGAACAGCTGTAGGAACATACAAGCTGCATATGAAAAAATGACAGAGAAATGATCTGGGAAGTCACGTAAGACTCCGTATTACCAGAAGCTATCCATCCATAAAGACAGCACCCAGTACTGTTGCTAATAGCTGTCTGCATAAAAATGGACAGCCCCATTCTTCGGAGACTTTTAGGTATGGGGTATTCTTTTTTTATTTATTTTTATTGAACTATAATTGATATACAACATTAATTTCAGGTATACAACATAATGATTTGACATTTGTATAAAGATATTCTTAATTTGGGGCTTCCCTAGTGGCTCAGTGGTAAAGAATCAGCCTGCCAATGCAGGAGACACAGGAGAAGCGGGTTCGATCCCTGCGTTGGGAAGATCCTCTGCAGCAGGAAATGGCAACCCACTCCAGTATTCTTGCCTGGAAAAATCCCATGGACAGAGGAGGCTGGCAGGCTACAGTCCATCCACAGAGCTGTAAAGAGTCAAGCACGACTGAGTGACTGAGGACAGCGTACTCTTATTTCATAGTTCTCAAACTGTTTAAACACTGGACTCTCCTAGGGAGTTTTCTAAAAATAACCCATGCATGGATCTCACTTTCAGACATTCTGATTTACTTGGTCTAAAGAGCGGCCTGACAACAGTGTTTTTAAAAACTCCCTATTAAAATTGTGTTTAAAAACACAATTCTAAGGTGCGGCCAGAGCTTTTAAAAGTCCCAATACTCAGTCTGTGTCCCAGACCACATAAATCAGAATTTTTGGGAGAAGCTCAGACTAAGTATTTCTTTAAAAAGATGTTCAGGTGATGTCAATGTATACACAAAGCAGATAGGTTGAGACCCACTGAGTTGCTTGGCTTAAGGCTTAAGTGTGTCAACTGTTTTTTAAAAAATTCTTCCTGAACCAAGTATTTCTAGATAATTACTGAAGCAGTCACCAATAAAGAATTCTAAGCTTTCTCCACTCTGATAGTGGCTTATTCATGAATCTCTCCTCAATTTTTCTATGAATGTGCAAGCGGCAGGGGAAGAAAAATATTGAAATCACATGAGATATTTCAAAATACTTTTAGCACAACAATCCATACTATATTAAACTCCTTTAGCACTTCCATCAAACTGAAGAACGTAACTGAAAGTGGCATTCACTTTGGTTGAGGCTATAGTAGAGGACAGCGTACCTTAACAGGAAGTCACAGCATCTTCCAGTGAATTCTAGGACAGCGAATCAAACAATAATTGCACTAATTTTCCAGTGACTCTCACTGGTCAAGATGCTAATGTAAACCACATTCATAGACAAATTTCAAAGAAAGCTACAAAAAACCTTAAAGGTATTAAATTTAAGATAACTTCTGCTCAGAGACCAACTGAAATATATAGAAAGGTACACATTTTTTAGATCTCAGGTATCTCTTTTGCTTTTACTTAAAAATAATCTTTTTTGTGCGCATTCTAATGGTCACATGAAAAAGACATTTACTTTTTTTTCCATCACTAACTCTGAGGAAGGAAGAACAAATGTGGAGAAGACGCTGCAGCTCACCAGGAACCAAGCTCCACACTTTTTACAGTACGAAGTGGCAGGTAACGGGAAACGTCCAGGATACTACACTTACGCAGGCTTCCGCACACATTCGTTTAAATACTTAAAACGGATATGACATCTGGGTAACTGGCAGGGAGGCATTTCTCCATCACAACTCAACCATTTAAAAATGTTATCACTTTTAGTCCCTTTGCTGATTTAAATAAACAAAACAAAATTTATATCTACCATGCAGGAACTTTCAGTTCAATATATTGGGACATTATAACTTCACTGTTCAAGTTCTATTCAGCAGAAGAAAAATAGCTAAATCGAGTCTTGTCTTTCACCGGGAAGATATTAGCTATTAGAAACGCATCACAGAGAGGAAAACTGGCATGCCATCAAAATGGACTAGAGGAGGAACTGGCACTTCTGCTTTGTCATTACAGTTATTCTTCTTGGGACAAAACTTGGAATTGCAAGTTTAGCTAAATTCATCATAGTTTTAACTTTGGTAAATGAAATAAAGTTCACTGTCTAGGCCAAAAACCCCAAGCAGCTGTTGGGAGCAAGAGGGCTACGAGGACAGAAGTGAACAGATTCACGGCATTGTTGTCGAGGATGGGTTTCCCGGCTATGTACTTCACCTCCTTCCCTGGGCTGTTGACCACCATACCAGTGCTTTCATCCAAACCTGGAATGAAAAAGAAGCAAATGAAGTGGAAAATCCAAATGACTTGATTTAAAAAAAACAACAGCAAAAACCAAATTAGCTTTCTCCTCTAAAGAAGCTAACCTTGCGAAGATTCTTGGCCATTCAAAGAATGACTTTAGTGGATACCTACACGGTGAGTGACACGGATCCCATGGTTACAAAAGGCGTCCTTGAAGAAGTGGGTCTCAGTACGCCTCAATACTGGTCTCTCAACAATGCTGGAGTTCTTTCAGAAGGAGAAGGGAGGCCTTGAACAGCAGAGGTGGCATGAAACTGGCAGATTGGGCTTGCCTTCCCCCTGGCTCCCCTCTAAGACCACATGGAAGGCTCCTGAAAGCAGGGGTCACCTTTGCAACCTCTACAATAGACACTAAGACCCAGCAAGGTGCTCATACAAAGGAGGCACACAGAGATGAATCCAATCTGCCCCCCAGCCCACATTTTTTCCCAACCCACTCAATATCATCAGAAATTTCCAAGTAAGAACTCAGTTTAGAATAAAACCTAGGCGCTTTAAAATAAAAAGTGCAATGCGTTGTGTGTATGGTTACTGACCCTTTAGTATAAATTAAAATCCAACTGCTTCCTCCCAGCATCTAGATAAGACTAATGAAGCTGAGAGAGCAGACGTTTTGTTGGTGGAACCAGATTATACGGGGGTGTGAAGAGAGACTCGGAGCACTGTGTTTGGGGAACTGTCTGGAGACTTCCAGCCTCTTCACTGTATGAATCAAGGAGAAGACGTGGTTGGTCAGAGGCTGGAGCAAAGACACACCAAAGAGAACAAGTCAGTACACTGACATGACAGGAGAGCCTTAGGTGCAAAGCACAGAAAATGTTGGAGAAACGCTTATGTATCTTGATGCAGGACTAGCAGACATGACGTCACAGTAGAAAAGTACATCATCCGTGTAGCGTCAGGTTAGCAGAAGAATTATTTCTCAAATGGATTTGGAAAACAAATGGAAAGAGGGGCATAAGACCGATCTGACTCCCAAAGTCTGCTTCCCTGGGATTAAAATCCCATAAGTAAATGCATCTGTCGCCTGCATGGTCATTCCCTGTATAACTTCTACTCATTGCTCTGCAGGAATAATTCTCTGTCAGTCAGTTTACTACAACAGAATAAGAAATTCAAAACTGTATTACAGACTGTGCCCTATTATTCTGGCTCCCTGAACAACCTGTGTCTTTGGGATTGTTTTTATTATCTTATCTCTCTTTTTTTCTTTTCCGTATTTCTTCTCCATTTCTCTCTCTCTCTTTTTTTTTTTTAACACATTTATTTTGTTTTTGGCTGCACTGTGTCTCACTGTTTCGCATGGGCTCTCTCTAGCTGTGGAGAGTGGGAGCGTCCCTTCGTTCCGGCGTGCGGGCTTCTCAGCGTGCCGGCTCCTGGTGCAGAGCTCGGGCCCGAGCACAGCGGGTTTCGTGCTGGCACACAGGCCCGGCTGCTCCACGGCATGTGGGATCTTCAGACTCCTATCCACTGCACCACCAAGGAAGCCCCTGTCTCTTTTCTTTTGGTTTTAAGGACACATTTATTCAGTGTCATGATCAGACTACTACCTTTAGCAATCAACCAGCAGCATAGGTGAAAAAAACAACCCTACATTAAATATCTCTGTTGTAATGCTTTCCACTTTCCACAGAAAAGAAACTAAAATAACTTGTTTACAATTAGTCAAAAATACAGTCCTAGAATTTTTTGTCCATAAACATGACATATCTATGATACGTCTAAAACATATCTTCTCTGAAGCGGCTAGGCACTGCTACCACTGTGTGTGGCTGAGTCCTCATCTCTTTAATACACCAATGAGTTGCAATAATAAGGTTATGTTCTTACCACTAAATTGCATGGTAGCTCCTAAATATGAATCCACAATTGATCCTAGTAATCCAGCCAGACCCCCAAATGCAATAATTGGCCACTGGGGAGCAGAAATGTCTAAATCGTTAACAAAAACCAACTGTGTGAGGAAGTAAGTGATGCCCACAAAGGTTCCACCAAGAAGACTGGAGGCAAGGCCCACCATCGTCACTCCTCCATTGGTCCCTGAAGAAGAACATGACAAAATCAGCTGGTGAACAATCAGCCAACACATGAAGTCAAAAGAAGCAAAACATCTGGTACCTGTCTAATCAAAAACAACTCAAAGAAAGGGTTCACTCTGATGCAATCCAAAGACCCTCCTACTTAGAAAGGAGGCTTTTCTCCTCAATAATTCCTGACATTTTCAGCAGTGAGTTTAGGAGAGCCAGGCTGCTTGGTTTCACTTTCAGTTCTGTCATTTCCAAGCTTGGTGACTGTGATGAAGTTATGTAACTTCTCTATGCCTTAGTTTACTTGTTTGTGAGATATAAACAATAAAAGGACCAATTCACATGATTATTAAGACTGCTGCTGCTGCTGCTGAGTCACTTCAGTCGTGTCCGACTCTGCGCGACCCCATAGATGGCAGCCCGCCAGGCTCCCCCATCCCTGGGATTCTCCAGGCAAGAACACTGGAGTAGATTGCCATTTCCGTCTCCATTGCATGAAAGTGAAAAGTGAAAGTGAAGTTGCTCAGTCGTGTCCGACTCAGCAACCCCATGGACTGCAGCCCACCAGGCTCCTCCGTCCATGGGATTTTCCAGGCAAGAGCACTGGAGTGGGTCGCCATTGCCTTCTCCGATTATTAAGACTAAACAGTAATAATGGAGAGCAGTCAGAACACTGCTTTGCACATAGCAGGTACTCAAATATATTAATTGTTATGTTGCAGCTGCTGATGATAATGAAGAGGCCAAAAGGAAGGAAAAAGGAGAAGAGAGGAGGAAATGGTGATAAAGCACTAGTAGTGGTAGTACTATTAACAGCAGTAGCAATAGTTGATAACAATAATGGGGAAATGAGATACACATCGAAGCACTAACCACATAACAGGCTCCCAAGAGATACTCTACCATTTCTTTCCTTTTCCCTTCCTACTGATAAGCCTGCAGGTCAATCTCTATGTTTGCATACAATTTATCTAGGAGTTACTGCTGCTGCTGCTAAGTCACTTCAGTCGTGTCCGACTCTGTGAGACCCCATAGACGGCAGCCACCAGGCTCCCCCATCCCTAGGATTCTCCAGGCAAGAACACTGGAGTGGGTTGCCATTTCCTTCTCCAATCTAGGAGTTACTAATAATTCCTCAGATATTACTTATTATCACCAGTTTAATAGCCTATAGTCATTTTCCAATTAAGGGGGAAAATTGAAATTCTTTAAAAAAAAATTATTTATTTATTTGGCTGCGCTGGGTTTCAGTTTTGGCATGTGGGTCCTCACTCTTGTGGCATGCAGGATCTAATTCCCTGACCAGAAATGGAACTCAGACCTCCTGCACTGGGAGCATGGAGCTTTAGCCACTGGACCACTAGGGGAGACCCCAAACTGAAATTCTTAAGAGGCTTTTAAATAAGAAACACAATAAATCAAGAGGCTTTTTTTTTTGGCCACACTGTGTGTCATGAGGGATCTTAGATCCTGATCACAGATGGAACCCGGATCCCCTGCAGTGGAACCTCAGAGTCTTAACTACTGGATTGCCATGGAAGTCCCTGTTCACTTTTTTTTTTTTTTTTAAAGAAACTTAAATAAAGACTCACCAACTGGAACTTTCTCCCAGGTTGTTATTAGCCTTGGCGTGCTTTTACTCAGAACAGGGCCAACTTCTGAAGCCCATGTGTCTCCAGCAGAGGAGGCCAGTGCAGCCAAGAGAGACAAACACATCCAGGAAGCAGTGTGCTGTTTGGAAAAATCTATTGGGATTTCCCCAGGGCCACTTTCTATCATGTACAGCAGGGCCAGCTCCGTGGGCACTGCGCCATTACAGAACACCTGAATCCAGTTTCTCTGTCCACCTAGGATCCAACAAGAAAATGAAGAGCACAAGGGTGTTTCCTCCTCAGGAGGAAAATCATGCAGGTACCTGTAACTGCTCCTAATTTACATTGTAGAATTTAAGAAAAGAAAAATGACTGTAATTTTTAAAATGACTAAAAGTGGGAATGATAACGCTGCCCACATTCTATATTATTTCAGAATAATTAATGATAGACTTCAGTACTTCTAAAATTCTGCTGTTCTTGCTATCATGGTAAAGTAATAATAAACTATATCAGGCCACTACTTTAAGTAATTCTCATATAAAATTTATGTTTCATGAGTCTAAACAGGTTCTGATTAAAAGCTTATGATATGTTAAGATGAAATAAAAGTTACTAATTTAAGTGACATTAAATATAATTCATTTTACCTTCCTTGTATTCTGAATCTAGACGCTTCTTTGCTTCTCCCTTCCATTTAGTAAGTTTTGAGGAAGAAAGAAAAAATGTCACCAAAGAGGTGAAAAAGCTGAAATTTGCAATGGTTAGGATAAATCCAACCACGAGCCCTGAAAGAAACACATATATACAAAATTACACTTAGTCCATACACTAACACTGTGAAAAAAAAAGAATGAATTTTTTCAGTTATTTTCATATTAAAACTGGAAATGTTCATTTCTAATATATTTACATTTTTACCAACTAAGACATTACCAAACAGTATGCAATGGGAACCCACTCCAGTACTCTTACCTGGAAAATCCCATGGATGGAGGAGCCTGGTAGGCTACAGTCCACGGGGTCGCTAAGAGTCGGACACGACTGACTTCACTTTCACTTTTCACTTTCATGCATTGGAGAAGGAAATGGCAACCTACTCCAGTGTTCTTGCGTGGAGAATCCCAGGGATGGGGGAGCCTGGTGGGCTGCCATCTACGTGGTCGCACAGAGTCAGACCCGATTGAAGCGACTTAGCAGCAGCACAGTCTTTCAAGTTTCTATTTTTTACACTTCCCCTCCATACCTGGGATTTTTTTCCCACTTTACAAAAAATTCAGTAAATAGACCATCCAAGAGTGAATCTGGGAGAAAGAGGCACATAGAAAACAAATTCCAACATGACAGAAGTCTCTACTTATTAATAATTATTTTAAATGTAAATGGGTTAAGTGATCCAATCAAAAAAACAGAGACTGCAAAATGGATAAAAATACTGGTCCAACTATATACTGACTACAAGAGACTTGCTTTAAATCTAAAAACACAATGGGTTGAAAGAACTGAAAAAGATAATCCATGCAAATAAGTGACCAAAAGAGAGCAGGGGTGGGTATACCAATATCAGACAAAACACACAAAATAGACAAGCTTAGAACTGTATTCATATGACATGATCATCTCTCTCTATATATATTTTTAAGCATTTCTTTTCTTTCTGGCATAACAGAATGCTTGAGGCTCATCTTAAACCTACTTTGCCCCAGCCCTGAAACCAGCCATTTCTCTGAGGAGCTCTGGTTCATTCCACTGGGGAATGGATGCTGCTAAGTCACTTCAGTTGTGTCCGACTCTGTGCAACCCCATAGACGGCAGTCCACCAGGCTCCCTCGTCCCTGGGATTCTCCAGGCAAGAACACTGGAGTAGGTTGCCATTTCCTTCTCCAATGCATGAAAGTGAAAAGTGAAAGTGAAGTTGCTCAGTCGTGTCCAACTCTTAGCGACCCCCTGGACTGCAGCCTACCAGGCTCCTCCGTCCATGGGATTTTCCAGGCAAGAGTACTGGAGTGGGGTGCCATTGCCTTCTCCAGGGAATGGATATTAGAGGTCAAAATCTAGGCTCATGGTCTTTCCATGTCTACTGAGATATATTTGCTTTTTGTGGACAAAGCAAGTGAATACACACATAGAAATATACACTCATGCATATATATTCATGCACATAGATGAGTACTTCCAGCCTGGCATTTTCCGAGAATGTGACGAGCACATTCAGGCACAGCTATCTTCTATGGCCCTATCCAGGCTACCTGCTAGTATAATATTACTAACTACAACCTCTTCCACCCCTAACTGCATGGTGGACAATCTCTGCTCTCTGTAACTCTTAAGTTAAATATATTCAGTTTTGCTATATGAAATTTTTATTAAATAAAACAACAAAACACTGCTAAGTAACAGAATAGATATTAAACAATTAAGTATGCTACTATGTATTTAATAATTTAAGTATTAAAGAACAGAACAAGGGCCCAGATTCCTATTTCTGAAGTAATTCCTTCCATCAGTTAGCTCAAGCTAGACTGATTCATCAGTCACTGAATTACTTGATTACTGGCATTTTAATTGAGAGTGCATTTTAATTGAGAGTGCAAGAAACAGGATAATGCTGTATAAAGTACTAATAAAGTAATAAAGTGCTTCACCTCTGGAGCTGAACATTCTGAAGTTAAAACCTCAACTGCTGCACTTACTATTGAATAACTAGATGTTACCTAACTTTAAGCTTCAGTTTCTCATTAGTGTATTAATAATAATAATAATTCCTACCTCACTGGCTTACTGTGAAAAGTTAAATGAGATAATTTTAATAATATGCTTACTATATAAGCCAGCACGTAGGAGGTCCTTAATAAATGTTAATGAGGATCATTGGCAATAACATTAAATAGCAGTTACAGTGGCAAAACCTCAATAATCACATTATTGTTGCAATTACGATTATTATTGTAATAATAATAATGATGTTATTATGTTATCCAACTTTTAAGTCTTTTCAATTGTTTCTTTAATATATTACACAAGCAGCACACATATGGGCCTCCCTGGTGTCTCAGTGATTAAGAATCCACCTGCCAATGCAGGTAACATGGCTTTGATTCCTGAGTCAGGAAGATCCCCTGGAGAAAAGTGAAAGTTGCTCAGCCATGTCCAACCCAGGCTACCCACGCCATGGCATTCTCCAGGCTAGAATACTGGAGTGGGTAGCGTTTCCCTTCTCCAGGGGATCTCCCCAACCCAGGGATCGAACCCAGGTATCCCACATTGCAAGTGGATTTTTTACCAACTGAGCTATCAAGGAAGGCCTGCCCTCCCAGGAGAAGGAAATGATAACCCACTCCAGTATTCTTGCCTGGAAAATCCCACTGACAGAGGAGCCTGGTGGGCTATAGTCCACGGGGTCACAAACAGTTGGGCACAGCTGAGCAAATGTGCACACATGCTCGCAGTACACAAGCGCCGGAGAGGAAAGCCAAAACATACGGAGGTATATGAAGCAACAGTCAGTGTCTTTCTCCCTCACCACCACCATGCCCCGCCCTTCTCCAGGGGGCTGCCCTGTACTTCAGCCACCTCAAAATACCACTTGAAGCAATCAGTGTTTGAGTTGAGGATAGGTTCAGAATGAGGAATAAATTGAAGGCAACGTGCTTCAAAGGAATGATTTCTTTGATGTAGTCTAAAAATCTTAGAATTTTTTGTATCTCCCAGTTATGTCTGAACTTTTAGATTAGTAACTGCTGTTTCCAGCGCATGTCTATTCCACCTCCTCAACCCACCTCTAACATCTCTAATGGTTCCTCAGTGCTAAGGACTTAATACGTGTAACAAACAATGGGAGGCTTTCAAAGAATGTGAAGACTCAAGGATTATGGCTATCTTCTGAATTTAAAACATGTTAATTCTGTAACTGGCGGATGTGATCTGGGGAAGTGAAACAACGCTGTCTATATATAGCTCTGATAGAGGGAATCAGTCAGTTCAGTCGCTCAGTTGTGTCCAACTCTTTGCCACCCCATGGACTGCAGCACGCCAGGCCTCCCTGTCCATCACCAACTCCCAGAGTTTACTCAAACCCATGTCCATTGAGTCTGTGATGCCATCCAGCCATCTCATCCTCTGTTGTCCCTTCTCCTCCCACCTTGAATCTTTCCCAGCATCAGGGTCTTTTCAAATGAGTCAGCTCTTCACATCAAGTGGCCAAAGTATTGGAGTTTCAGCTTCAGCATTAGTCCTGCCAATGAATATTCAGGACTGATTTCTTTTAGGATGGACTGGTTGGATCTCCTTGCAGTCCAAGGGACTCTGAAGAGTTTTCTCCAACACCACAGTTCAAAAGCATCAATTCTTTGGCGCTCAGCTTTCTTTATAGTCTAACTCTCACATCCATACATGACTACTGGAAAAACCATACCTTTGACTAGACGAACCTTTGCTGGCAAAGTAATGTCTCTGCTTTTTAATAAACTGTCTCGGTTGGGCATATCTTTTCTTCCAAGGAGCAAGCGTCTTTTAATTTCATGGCTGCAGTCACCATCTGCAGTGCTTTTGGAGCCCCCAAAAATAAAGTCTGTCACTGTTTCCACTGTTTGTTTCCCTATCTATTTGCCATGAACTGATGGGACCAGATGCCATGATTTTAGTTTTCTGAATGTTGAGCTTTAAGCCAACTTTTTCACTTTCCTCTTTCACTTTTATCAAGAGGCTCTTTAGCTCTTCTTTGCTTTCTGCCATAGGGGTAGTGTCATCTGCATATATGAGGTTACTGATATTTCTCCCGGCAATCTTGATCCCAGCTTGTGTTTCATCTAGCTTGGCATTTCAAATGATGTACTCTGCATATAAGTTAAATAAGCAGGCTGACAATATACAGCCTTGATGTACTCCTTTCCTAATTCGGAAGCAGTCTGCTATTCCATGTCCAGTTCTAACTGATGCTTCTTGACCTGCATACAGATTTCTCAGAAGGCAGGTCAGGTGGTCTGGTATTCCCATCTCTTGAAGAATTTTCCACAGTTGTTGTGATGCACACAGTCAAAGGCTTTGGCATAGTTAATAAAGCAAAAATAGATGTTTTTCTGGAACTCTCTTGCTTTTTGATGATCCAACGGATGTTGGCAATTTGATTTCTGGTTCCTCTGCCCTTTCTAAATCCAGCTTGAACATCTGGAAGTTCTCGGTTCACAAACTGCTGAAGCCTGGCTTGGAGAATTTTGAGCATTACTTTGCTAGCGTGTGAGATGAATGCAACTGTGTGGTTGTTTGAGCATTCTTTGGCATTGCCTTTCTTTGGGATTGGAATGAAAACTGACTTTTCCATTCCTGTGGCCACTGCTGAGTTTTCCAAATTTGCTGGCATATTGAGTGCAGCACTTCCACAGCATCACCTTTTAGGATTTGAAATAGCTCAACTGGAATGCCATCCTCTCCACTAGCATCCTCTCCATTTGTTCATAATGATGCTTCCTAAGGCCCACTTGACATTCCAGGATGTCTGGCTCTAGGTGAGTGATCACACCATCGTGATTATCTGGGTTGTGAAGATCTTTTTTGTACAGTTCTTCTGTGTATTCTTGCCATCTCTTCTTAGTATCTTCTGCTTCTGTTAGGTCCATGCCATTTCTGTCCTTCACTGTGACCATCTTTGCATGAAAAGTTACCTTGGTATCTGCAATTTTCTTGAAGAGATCTCTAGGCTGCTAGTTACCTAGAATTGCAACCAAAGGGGCCTGGGAATAATCTCTGGGAGGCAGAAAAGGGAAAGGTATGATTGTAATTTTTTAATCTAATAAACTCAAATCTAATCAATTATATCATATATACTATTGCCTAGAAAAAGACTGTGAGAATCAAAAGAAGGCTGGTTAGCCCAAAATATAGAATATGAAGGCCAAGAGAACCAGAGTTTGGCAGACTTGAATACTATATCAAGGTCAGGACTCTCTGAACTATGCATTTGCATTACTGACTGTTTCTCAGTAAGGTGTGTCTATGCCGTTGTGTCCGCCTCTTTCCGACCCACGGACCACAGCCTGCCAGGCTCCTCTGTCTGTGGGATTTTTCCTGACAAGAATACTGGAGTGGGTTGCCATTTCCTCCTCCAGGGGATCTTCCTCATCCAGGGATTGAACCCATGTCTCCCAATTCTCCTGCACTGGTAGGCAGATTCTTATACCACTGAGCCACCTGAAAAGCAACCTTCTAAATACAAGCTGACTTCTCAACTGGCCTGACCTGAATAGTGATGTTTGCACCCAGTTGGCCCAGGAGTTCTATATTTAATCAGATTAATAAAGTATCACTCTGGCTCATTGATTAGTCCCTTGTGGCAGTAGGCAACATAAACCAGTTTTCCTTGGCTCTGATCAATTCTGGGTACCTGACTGAATGAGATTTCTATTTGAAAAGACTGAAAACCGTACCTGAACTATGATAACCAAAGAGGTAAGGCCACTCTTGTGAGACCACATGAAGCACAACCACTGGCCTTTTCTGACAATACCCCACTGGCTGTGTACTCCTATCACCCTTACAGCATCTTCTTCCTGGGCCTAAATGCCTCAAACACCTCCTACTTCTCATCTGCTTCCCCTGACTAGAAATGCAAGCTCTTTGACAGTGGAATTTTTACCTATTTTCTTCACTTCTTAGTCTTCAGTGCCCAAAACAGTGTCTGGCAAACTAAATATTTATTGCAGGAATGAATTAAAAAAAGCAAAAATCACTAAACCCGAGAGTCTTGACAAGTGAAATTAAATTTAAACTTGTCAAGAGATTGATGACAAATTATTTACACAGACATGTTCAAAGGAACACACTGAATAACTAGACTGGAGCAGATCACTGGCACAGTGCTTTAAAGCCCTATGTGATCCTCTCCTTATTCTAGAAGTATTCTTTCTCTTGAGGGGACGAGAGCACTCCAAATACCCAGATCCTGAGGATGTTCTGAAACCCTTCTCAGTTCAAAGCACACTAAAGACATGCTATGGCAAAACTGAGTAAAATCCCTATGACTATAATAGTAATTGTGGAAGGAAAACAATACTAACACTTACAGATACATATTTTAAGTGCCAGGTCCTATGCTAATCATCTTATACGTGTGACTCCTCACGATGAGTCAGTGCTATAGACGTTATTATTCCTTCTCATTTTACAGCTGGGTAGTCATGAAGACGAAGTTTAAGTGACTTGCAGTCACACGTTAGGACAGATTTCCCAAGTACGATGATATACTTTAAATCAACAGTACAGTTTTTTTATCCTTAAAGGGAAAAGAAGCTCCAAACAAAAAAGATACCAACTTTCTACAGAATGAGTAATTAGGTAGAAAGTGGAGGTTTTAAAATCCATCCACACGTATTCCCCAAGCACTGCTAGAACAGTGCACAGCACCACTCAAACAGCACGGGGCACAGAAGCGCACATGCGGTCTGTCTGGGGGCAGTTTACCGTGTAAGACTTCACTGACTAGAGAGATATGGTGTCCCACACATTTCGTTGTTTGAGCCTCACCAAGAAGCCCATAAGGACCTATTTCATGAAGAAAGTGAGGCTCGGAGGAGATAGGTGCCGTGGCCAAGTTCACAGAGAGAGAGGTGGCAATGCCAGGATTCAAATGTTTATCTTCTATTTCTAAATCAAGCCAAGTAGGAGAGGAATAGAGGCCAAATGGCTAGAAGGCAGAAAAGGAAATGGTAGCAGGAAAGAAAAGAAAGTGGAGATCAGAAAAGTAAGAGGAGAAAACAGGATAATAAACAGCATGGAAGTCAAAGGAAGACAGCACTTCAAGAACTTGATGCTTCTTCCCACAGGTCAAGAACGATAAAAACCAAGGCAAGGCTGCCCAAGAAAAAACATTTTTAGCAAAGCCTAACTCTATATTATTATATTTAATCAGAGATTGTTCAAATTGTTTGGTATAGATGAGTTAGTACTGTCAAAGTGCTAACAATAAATTTCTCAATTTCTCAACAGAACTTGAAGAGTGTATCTCAGTTTTGAAAAACGAGAATGAGCATGATTCCCCGAGGACCTGTGCCTAATAATGGTAATCACCCTATACATGCCGGCTATGTGTCTAGGCACTGAGCTAAAAACTTCACAGAAGTTATTTCATTCTTGCTGCAACTCTAAGAATGAAATGAGGGGTAGATCAGAATTTTGTGGGTCTTGAAGCTTATAAATCGGGAGCCTGCTTTTTTTTTTTTTTTTTTAAATCTTTTACCTCTGAAAAATTTACAAAACAAGAGGACCATGAGAGCACATTGCTAGGGCCCTTCCTAGGACTTTGAAAGGTACTACTGGAAATGAGGTGCCATGGAGTTTAAGCTGTTGCTTTCATGGTGTTGTCCTTCTCTAGATTGGATATTTTTAATGCACAGGAAGCACTTATTCATCTTCTGAGTCCTTAAAAAGTTGAAGTATAGTTGATTTACAAAGGCATGTTAATTTCTAGGTTAGATGTTAAAAACCCTCTTCTCTCAAGAGAAAACTGAGGTACAGGGAGGTTAAGTGACTTTCTCAAAGTCCCACGACTTTCCTAGCCATTATTCAGACTCATCTTGCTTGATTCTAGTGTTTGTTCTTTTACCTATCAGACTATCTTACCTCTGTGAAGGCCCACTCTAGTTCATAAAAGTTTATAAAATCTCTGCTGTATGTGAACACAGAAGAGAGCACGTTTACAATACATTAGGGCTAATGATGAGCAGCCACTTGAAGGCTGGGTAGGCAGCTTTGAGACCTGCCAGTTCTAAATATCAGCATCGTGTAGTGATCCCAGCCTATAGGACGTATTTGAGGGGAATCCTCATGTCTTGGGGCTTATACCATTGGCAGAATATGAAAATCCCAAAGTCATATCAGATCCCATCACTCCTCTGGTTTGAGACAGGGGGATTCTAGCTTGGGATAAAATCTTTTTTGTGCCCCACAGCCCTGTATTATCTGGCCATTGCATCTTTCTTTAATGTTTATCTCTCGTGACTTTTCCAGTCGAATGAGTCTTATTCTCACGCCCAAACGAACCAGGCTTGAACATGTCAGGGCCTTTCTGCTTGTTTTGTCAAGCCTGGAACATGCTTCTTGCAGTTCTTCTCATATCTGACTTTTTTAGGTCCCAGTTCAAAACTATCTCTTTAACACAAAAGTTAATCCTGAGCCTATTCACAGAAAAATGTCCCACATTCCCCAATATTCACACTTTATTATCTTTAATTTTTCTCATAAACTTTATCATTATATGTAAAGGTTTATGTATTTTATTATCTATCTGTACTAAAGAATAGAAGTTCCATACAATCTGAAACTTGCCCTCGTTCACAGCTATTCCCCAGTTTCTAGCAGAGTGGCACACAGTAAATGCTTAATAAGTATCTGCCAGAAGAATAAATCAATGGCCTGTCCTCATTGCAATTCTAAAGACTTGAGAATACTCAGCTGGGACTACTCTGCTTGAGGCTACTAATAGTAATTTCCAAGTGCGATTCTTCCCAAAATGGGCTTCCCAGGTGGCTCAGTGGAAAATAATCTGCCTGCAGTGCAGGAGATGCAAAAGACGTGGGTTCAGTCCCTGGATAGGGAAGATCCCCTGGAGCAGGAAATGGCAACAGGCTCTAGTACGCTTGCCTGGAGAATCCCATGGACAGAGGAGCCTGGCAGGCTACAGTCCCTGGGGTCCCTGGGCTGTACTGCTGGACATGACTGAGCACATTCTTCCCAATGGCTCCTCCATTTACCTTGAGGTAAAATGCTCCAATGTGTCTGCCTGCAGAAAATGTAATACAACTCAGGAGCTGAGTAATCAAGGTCCTCAAAAGTCTAGCCCACTAATTTACTTGTTATCAACTACAAAGTTCAATTTGTTAGGAAGGATATGTTAGTATCCGAAATTCTGGCAGAATAGGAATGGCGAACAATGCATAACTTTATCATTGTCTACACTAAGTAACATTGTGATTTATAGTCTCATATGTTCAGAATTTAGAAACCACATGTTTAAATTACATAAGCAAGCAAGCAATTATTATACGCCAAATGTTCAAAAGAAAAACATACCTCCTAAAGCCCCACTGTGATCTAGACTTTTCTTCTTAAAGCCATTAGAGACGATCAAAACAGGAACAACAACAGAAAACAGCCAACGCCAGGGAGAAACAGGCTGAAAGTCACCTGGAAAATTATAGAAGTAGAGCATAAATTGTGTCAGGCCTACACAGGTTAGTCTTGGGTGCAAGCTTTGATAACTGTATTCTGGATTAAAATACTGTTGTAAGCAGAGAAACTGAGATGAAGCCACCAAAGTGAAATATTTACGTTAAAACTTGTCTAAGAGAGACAATCCTACTGGTGAGTGACAAAATAAGTCCTGTCTAAGTTTTAAGAACCATTTACAACTATTTATAATAATGGGTATTTGATACATATTTGAAGATGTGAAATGCATTTCTGGTTCTTTCTTTGGAAATCAGGCACGTATTCAACCTCAAGAACTGCACAGAACAAACAGGATCCAATTTTTTTTTTAACATGATCCAATTATTCCTCTCTCTGCCTTTCACAGAGATTTCTTAAAAAGGTAACATTCCCACAGGCTACATACACACCTCAGGATTCAAAGGTTAGCAACTGATTTTTCCAAAGGTGGCATCCTTTGTTTTGTTTCGGCTAGCATAATTTTTTTTCAGATAATTGAGTCAATAAAGATTAGGAAATTTAGTATAAAAAATCCAGACTCTTGTTTCCTGTTTTAAAACCTGGATGTTCAGGCTCACAAGGCAGAACTGACTACAGAGGAAGAGAAACCACCTCTTTTAGACCATTCATGGCGTTACCATTTAAAGTCCCCCCTTTAATATAAAGTGATTATAAATGTGAACTATTGCTTGTGCCCACATTTCTACCAAAAATTGGAAAATGTTATAGTAACTATAAATGGAGCATAACTTTTAAAAATTATGACTCATTTTATTGTACACCTGTAACATATAATATTGTACATCAACTAAAACAATAAAATTTTTAAAAAATGAAAAAAAAAAGGAAAATGGAAGACAAAGAGGGTGAAACATTAAAAAAAAAATTGGGAAAATCCTATTTCTAGAAGTGCAAACTGTTCTCATGTGCTTAACATGCAAAGAAAAGCCTTGGACAGCTTCACTTACCTGCATTAGGGGCCTGGTTCCAAGGGGTCACTTACATTTACAAATCCTGGCTTATTCTATTTAGTTTAAGTCATAGTTAACACTGCCCCAAGAAAGGGCAGTGTTACTTACTTACCTTCCTCCCCAAGCCCTCATTCCCTACTGAATGAACAGCCAGAAATCTGTATCTTGGAAAACACTCACTAGATTATTCACACATTTCTTTGCAAAACGACTAAGGTCTAAAATGGCAATCACTTATAACCATTTATTGGAGAGGGCAATGGCACCCCACTCCAGTACTCTTGCCTGGAAAATCCCATGGACGGAGGAGCCTGGTGGGCCGCAGTCCATGGGGTCGCTAAGAGTCGGACACGACCGAGCGACTTCACTTTCACTTTTCACTTTTATGCATTGGAGAAGGAAATGGCAACCCACTCCAGTGTTCTTGCCTGGAGAATCCCAGGGACGGGGGAGCCTGGTGGGCTGCCGTCTATGGGGTCGCACAGAGTCGGACACGACTGAAGCGACTTAGCAGCAGCAGACTTAGCAGCATAAGCATTTATAAGTTTACTTTCTCTATTTTTCACTTTTCCTTTCAACTGAACAGTATTCTGTTTTTATAAAGGGGTATCAAGGAATCTGTACAAAAGCATACTTGTGCTCTACAGCAGCTTCAAAACCTTCAAGTTCTGAGTTCAGAGTACCTCATATTTATGCAACATGGCTTCAGGCTTTAAAACAATTTTGCTCCTCGGCAGTGACCAAACAGCAGGCAAATCTTCCAAATCTCCAAATGTGAACACTGTGTCGTTTATTTTCATTTTTTTTTTAACAGGACACATGAAACTGATGAACTTTATGAATATTCTTATTAAAAGTATCACTGCAATTGCTTTGCAAAGTTATGTTTCACTTCACTTGCTTTTCATCAAGATAGATGTAACAATTACATAAAATATAAAACATATTTTGGAACAGGTATAACTAGTATGACAAGCAATATTAAAGCTTTAAAACGTTCAAGGCACTGTATATTTCCATGTTAGTAAATCCAAGTCAGGCCACAGAAGTTAAATAAACACAACAGTTTATAACCCTTCAGAGGACACGAGTTTTGACCTTCAAAATGGGACATTCTAACTTTCACCGATTAAAGGCAAATTAGAACATTCATACTCACCATAATAGGTGCTTGCAGTCATAGACATAATCCAGAAAGCTGAAGAAATGCAAATGATCAGGCTCAATATAACTATATTAGTTATCATCTTTATGTATTTTTTGTACGTATTGTCGTCAAGATCTCGCATGAAAAATAGAGATATAAACACCTGGGGAAGAAACTATCTCGCGTTTCGGAGAGAAATAAAGTCAGTTAAGTGGCCAGCAAAATATTCGTATAGAGGCGAACATAAATGCTAACATTTGTCACCAGTCGAGAAAACAGTATAAACCGACACTGTTTCTAGATACTGGGCTGAGCACTGCCGCGGGAGCTTAGGCGAGGAAATCAAGCCGCACCCGTGATGGGCGCCTGCTCGCAGAGCTCGGATACTTCACACCTGAACTTCACCGCCGCGAACGGGAAAGGGAAGCGGGGGCAGCCAAGCAGAGGCCTGGGGCGGCGAGCTCCGCCTTCCCCGCCCACCCGTGAGAGGGAGGCCGGACGCCCGCGGCGCGAAGGGGCGGGACGCGGGACTAGGATGCGGAGTGTCCCGGCGGCGAGTGCCGCCAAACCGCGCGTGGTCGCTCCGCGCGGCAGCCCGCGCGGCTCTAGAGGCCTGGTCCAGTCGGCCGGGCGCAAAGCTCCCGGATCTCCGCCCGCGCCTGCCCTCTCTTCTGCGTCCCAGACGCGCCTCCTGCGCGCATGCTCCGCGGCCACCGCGGGCGTGGCTTCGCTCACAAGAGCGTTTAAAGGGCGGCTCCAAGGGCAGGTAGGCCTGGAGGATCCCGCAAGCGAGTGCCGACGTTAGTGTCCTGTGCGTTTGTAGTGCTTTTTAGAATCTAGGCAGTTGGAACACCATATAAAGGTCTTGCGTTTGAGGTCATCCCCAAGCGCGGAAAAGTGAAACTGCCACCATGAGAGTAAGAGAAATGAAGGCAAGTGGATTGAGATCCAGTTAAGTCCATGTCAAGCATCAAATTCGGATGAATTGTTCATGCCATACAATATTAACGGGCTTTTTAGGGGAAGGGGACATATTGGGCTGTAGAAAGGGAATTTTGACTGAGAACGTCGTTTAAAAACAATGTCGTTCTGTAAGGTGCTGGACACTGTTGGCCACTGGAGATACTCAGATAGCTCCACATAGCTCATGTTATTGAACTCTCAGTTACTGTCTGGAACTGTGGGAAATCTGTTCCCACACCTCTCCTATTTGAGGTCTGAATTCAGTCAGTTCACTTAGAAAGCAGAACAGCTTGTCATCATTAAAAATCTGAATCTTGTGACTTCACATTTTATTTCAAATTAATTTTTATTTGCTGTTATCAGTAATTGATAATTACATTATATTCTGAACTTTTCCCGCTAATTGCTGATAGTGTGTAAGCAGCAGCAGCAACTCATTTTCAGACATAGTACCCAAATGTGTTTTAACCTGTTAAGAGTAATAACTTTTTGAAAACACAGTGTTATATGCAAAGACTATTTAAAACGTTTTCTTTTGGAAAGTAAGTGAAAGTCGCTCAGTCGTCTCCTACTCTTGCGACCCCATGGACTATAGAGTCCATGGAATTCTCCAGGTCAGAATACCGAAGTGGGTAACCCTTCCCTTCTCCAGGGGATCTTCCCGACCCAGGTCTCCCGCATTGCAGGCGGATTCTTTACCAGCTGAGCCATCAGGGAAGCCCAAGAGTATTGGAGTGGGTAGCCTATCCATTCTCCAGTGGATGTTCCTGACCCAGGAATCCAAGCAGTCTCCTGAATTGTAGGCGGATTATTTGCCAGCTGAGCCACCAGGGAAGCATTTGATTAATTACCTGAGAACCACATTTGTGAAGTAGGACTAAATAGTAATGGACTTCTTTCACTACATGCATATATAGTCTTTATGCAGAGATGATGTACCCACTTTAGTCTGGGTCTGTTCAGCACAGGTAAACAACTGGATTACTTCAGAAAGCATATTGGCCAATCATAGTGATACTAGACTACTCGGTAGTTATTATTAATAAGTGACCTTGTTTTTGTCTTTGCTTAGACAAAGTTATGAACTGGTATTGCTTATTTATCCCCTTCACATCAGTATGGTCGCAGGGTCTTCTTGCCTGATCCTGTTCTATGAGATTTTTATGTCCAATAGGAAACCTGTGTCTAGCCATCTTCAGACAACACTCAAGTCCAGCTATGTCAGGCTAGTTCCTGACTGTCAGGGATGATTTTCTCTCTCATGAATATGTTAGCTAAATTTGCAGATTAAATAACAGTATCTGTGGTTGACTCTTCAAATGAATAGTGCTCTTCCATTTATTCCGGATGTCCAATTATTGCTGTTGTTCTTCATAAAATAAGTTATTCTCTCTTAAAGCTGAAACAATTTGGGGGAATTGACATAATTAAAATATTCTTTAAAAAGAAACATCATTTTACAATCTGATCATGTTTATAGACTTTGATAATCTGAAAATATTTCAACAAAGTCTTTTTCTATTTGCTTTAAAAGCCATCTCTAGCAGAATTTCTGGGTAAGCATTTTCTAAATTATGCTCAAGATATTATTACATATGCGACCCCCCCCCACCTTCCCTCCAAAATATTCTTAGTTAGTATTAGTTGCTCAGTTATGTCTGACTCTTTGTGGGACCCCATGGACTGTACCCTGCCAGGCTTCTCTGTCCATGGAATTCTCCAGGGAAGAATACTGGAGTGGGTAGTCTTTCCCTTCTCTGGAGGAATCTTCTTGACCCAGGGATCGACTGGTCTCCTGCATTGCAGGCATATTCTTTACTGTCTGAGCCAGGAGGGAAGCCCTCCAAAATACCTCCGATAAAATTTAAGGTTCAGATATGAGGTTTGTTTCCTCAAAGGACTGGGAGAGTGCAGTAAAGGCTCTGAGAAGTTAAGAAACTGAACACTTTTGTTTAAATGTTTCCAACAGAGTTGTTTTACCACAGATTTCCTTCCCTCATAAAACCTCACAGTTTGATAATTGTTATAATAATCAGAGCAACAGCCTGAAAGTTCATTGTTGGACTAATAATCTTTAAATTTCACAATGTAAATACCTACTTATGTGGTTTTTGACATATACATTTTCTGGGGTAAACATTTAATACATAGTACTCTAGTATTCTTGCCTGGGAAATCCCATGGACTTAGCAACTAAACAACAACCACCAATTGTAAAAATCATCCTGCTGGCAAAAACCACTCAACTGATGCTAGGAAAATATCAGTGCGTTCTGTGTACAATCACTTTGAATCTAAGCCAAAGGAGTGTTTTAGATTTTGTGAAGTCTAAATGTGCTAATGGCTAAAATATACATGTCAGGCCTAAACCATCACACACATACACATTTGACTGCAGTGCAGGAGACCTGGGTTCAGTCCCTGGGTCTAGAAGATCCCCTGGTGGAGAGAATGGCTACCCACTCCATTATTCTTGCCTGGACAATCCCACAGACAGAGGAGCCTGGCGAGATAGTCCATGAGGTTGCAAAGAGTTGGCCAGGACGGCACAACTAACACTTTCACTTTCACATATACATGTCAGACCGTGAAGCCTAAAACAAAACACACACAGAGCCTTGAAGAAACACAGAAAATGAAAATAGATGTGTAAAAAAAAAAAAAAAGAAAATAATAATGAGATGATTACTTTATCCAAGTTATGCATAAAACAGGACTTAAGGAGCAAAGTGCTTATGTCACTTTGATATGTTATAGGAAAGTATCAGAGTGGGAGCATCAGAGCTAATACTTAAAAAAGATGATAGTGAGTTTGCTAAATGACAAAGCTAAAGTACAGGCAATATATAAAGATTTGGTGGTTAAGAGCATGAAAATAAACATTCATGAGAATGGAGGATTTTGAGAACACAAGGTCTGAAATAACGAAAGAGCCTCTTGATGAAAGTGAAAGAGGAGAGTGAAAAAGTTGGCTTAAAGCTCAACATGCAGAAAACTAAGATCATGGCATCTTGTCCCATCACTTCATGGCAAATAGATGGGGAAAGAGCAGAAACAGTGACAGACTTTATTTTGGGGGGCTCCAAAATCACTGCAGATGGTGATTGCAGCCATGAAATTAAAAGACGCTTACTCCTTGGAACAAAAGTTATGACCAACCGAGACAGCATATTAAAAAGCAGAGACATTACTTTGCCAACAAAGGTCTTTCTAGTCAAAGCTATGGTTTTTCCAGTAGTCATCTATGGATGTGAGAGCTAGACTATAAAGAAAGCTGAGCACCAAAGAATCGGTGCTTTTGAACTGTGGTGTTGGAGAGACTCTTGAGTCCTTTGGACTGCAAGAGGATCCAACCAGTCCATTCTAAAGGAAATCAGTCCTGAATATTCATTGGAAAGACTGATGCTGAAAGTCCAATACTTTGACCACCTGATGCGAACAGCTGACTCATTTGAAAAGACCCTGATGCTGGGAAAGATTGAAAGTGGGAGGAGAAGGGGACAACAGAGCATAAGGTAGTTGGATAGAATCACCGACTCAATGGATATGAGTCTGAGTAAACGCCAGGAGTTGGTGATGGACAGGGAGGCCTGGTGTGCTGCAGTCCATGAGGATGCAAAGAGTCGGACACAACTAAGCGACTGAACTGAACTACTTAAATAAACAGAAAAAGACAGGCACATATCTGCTTTCTTGAAGTTGAACCCAAAGTTGTTTTTTTATTTTTTTTTTAACTTTTGGAGCACAAATTTTAAAAGCCTAGGCAGCTAAGACTGATATGTTGTTTTAGATTCAACTTATTGTAAAAGGACAATAGGGAGATAGTAGGGGAGAAATAAAAAAATGGAATATTCTTTTCCCTACAGACTTGAGGACAGGAATCATGTTCATTATCGTTTGCTTAATGTCTTTTAGTGAATGTTTAAGATAGTGTTTTTAAAATTAAAGTATAAATAATATTTAATAATCAGAAAATTAATAAAATAATCTTATTTCCTTGTTATTCAAATAATGCTGTAGTAAGCATATCAATTGTGATCCACACAAAGGCTTTGGCATTGTCAATAAAGCAGAAATAGATGTTTTTCTGGAACTCTCTTCCTTTTTGCATGATCCAGCGGATGTTGGCAATTTGATCTCTGGTTCCTCTGCCTTTTCTAAAACCAGCTTGAACATCTGGAAGTTCTTGTATTGCTGAAGCCTGACTTGGAGAATTTTGAGCATTACTTTATTAGTGTGTGAGATGAGTGCAATTGTGCAGTTTGAGCATTCTTTGGCATTGCCTTTCTTCGGGATTGGAATGAAAACTGACCTTTTCCAGTCCTGTGGCCACTGCTGAGTTTTCCAAATTTGCTGGCATATTGAGTGCAGCACTTTCACAGCATCATCTTTTAGGATTTGAAATAGCTCAACTGGAATTCCATCACCTCCACTAGCTTTGTTCGTAGTGATGCTTTCTAAGGCCCACTTGACTTCACATTCCAGGATGTCTGGCTCTAGGTCAGTGATCACACCATCGTGATTCTTTTGGTCATGAAGATCTTTTTTGTACAGTTCTTCTGTGTATTCTTGCCACCTCTTCTTAATAGCTTCTGCTTCTATTAGGTCCATACCATTTCTGTCCTTTATTGAGCCCATCTTTGCATGAAATGTTCCCTTGGTATCTCTAATTTTCTTGACGACATCTCTAGTCTTTCCCATTCTGTTGTTTTCCTCTATTTCTTTGCATTGATTGCTGAGGAAGGCTTTCTTATCTCTCCTTGCTATTCTTTGGAACTCTGTATTCAGATGCTTATATCTTTCCATTTCTCCTTTGCTTTTCTCTTCTCTTCTTTTCACAGCTATTTGTAAGGCCTCCCCAGACAGCCATTTTGCTTTTTTGCATTTTTTTTTTCCCATGGAGATGGTCTTGATCCCTGTCTCCTGTACAATGTCATGAACCTCTGTCGATAGTTCATCAGGCACTCTATCTATGAGATCTAGTCCCTTAAATCTATTTCTCACTTCCACTGTATAATCATAAGGGATTTGATTTAGGTCATATCTGAATGGTTTAGTGGTTTTCCCTACTTTCTTCACTTTAAGTCTGAATTTGGCAATAAGGAGTTCATGGTCTGAGCCACAGTCAGCTCCCAGTCTTGTTTTTGTTGACTGTATAGAGCTTCACCGTCTTTGGCTGCAAAGAATATAATCAGTCTGATTTCGGTGTTGACCATCTGGTGATGTCCATGTGTAGAGTCTTCTCTTGTGTTGTTGGAAGAGGGTGTTTGCTATGACCACTGCATTCTCTTGGCAAAACTATTAGCCTTTGCCCGGCTTCATTCTGTATTCCAAGGCCAAATTTGCCTGTTATCCCAGGTGTTTCTTGACTTCCTATTTTTGCATTGCCATCCCCTATAATGAGAAGGACATCTTTTTTGGGCGTTAGTTCTAAAAGGTCTTGTAGGTCTTCATAGAACCGTTCAACTTCAGCTTCTTCAGCATTACTGGTTGGGGCACAGGCTTGAAATACTGTGATACTGAATGGTTTGCCTTGGAAACAAATAGAGATCATTCTGTCGTTTTTGAGATTGCATCCAAGTACTGCATTTTGGACTCTTTTGTTGACCACAATGGCTACTCCATTTCTTCGAAGGGATTCCTGCCCACGGTAGTAGATATAATGGTCATCTGAGTTAAATTCACCCATTCCAGTCCATTTTAGTTTGCTGATTCCTAGAATGTCGACATTCACTCTTGCCATCTCCTGTTTGACCACTTCCAACTTGCCTTGAATCGTGGACCTAACATTCCAGGTTCCAATGCAATATTGTTCTTTACAGCATCAGACCTTGCTTCTATCACCAGTCACATCCACAACTGGGTATTTTTGCTTTGGCTCCATCCCTTCATTCTTTCTGGAGTTATTTCTCCACTGATCTCCAGTCGCATATTGGGCACCTACTGACCTGGGGAGTTCCTCTTTTAGTATCCTATCATTTTACCTTTTCATACTGTTCATGGGGTTCTCAAGGCAAGAACACTTAAGTGGTTTGCCATTCCCTTCTCCAGTGGACCACATTCTGTCAGACCTCTCCACCATGACCCGCCCATTTTGGGTGGCCCCACACGGTATGGCTTAGTTTCATTGAGTTAGACAAGGCTGTGGTCCGTGTGATTAGACTGACTAGTTTTCTGTGAGTATGGTTTCAGTGTGTCTGCCCTCTGATGCCCTCTCGCAACACCTACTGTCTTACTTGGGTTTCTCTTACCTTGGACGTGGGGTATCTCTTCACGGCTGCTCCAGCAAAGCACAGCTGCTGCTCCTTACCTTGGACGAGGGGTATCTCCTCACGGCTGCCCCTCCTGACCTTGAACGTGGAGTAGCTCCTCTCAGCCCTCCTGCGCCCTCCTGCACAGTCGCAGCCACCACTCCTTGGACGTGGGGTAGCTCCTCCTGGCCGCTGCCCCTGACCTTGGGCGAGGGTTAGCTCCTCTCAGCTACACTTCTGCGCGGTCCGTCGCAGCCAGTGTGCTTCTGTGGAAAATTCTGAAAGAGATGGGAATACCAGACCACCTGACCTGCCTCTTGAGAAACCTGTATGCAGGTCAGGAAGCAACAGTTAGAACTGGACATGGAACAACAGACTGGTTCCAAATAGGAAAAGGAGTACGTCAAGGCTGTATATTGTCACCCTGCTTATTTAACTTATATGCAGAATACATCATGAGAAACCCTGGGCTGGAAGAAGCACAAGCTGGAATCAAGATTGCTGGGAGAAATATCAATAACCTCAGATATGCAGATGACACCACCCTTACGGCACAAAGTGAAGAGGAACCAAAAAGCCTCTTGATGAAAGTGAAAGAGGAGAGTGAAAAAGTTGGCTCAAAGCTCAACATTAAGAAAACTAAGATCATGGCATCTGGTCCCATCACCTCATGGGAAACAAATGGGGAAACAGTGGAAACAGTGGGTGATTTTATTTTGGGGGGCTCCAAAATCACTGCAGATGGTGACTGCAGCCATGAAATTAAAAGACGCTTACTCCTTGGAAGGAAAGGTATGACCAACCTAGATTAACATATTCAAAAGCAGAGGCATTACTTTGCCAACAAAGGTCCATCTAGTCAAGGCTATGGTTTTTCCAGTGGTCATGTATGGATGTGAGAGTTGAACTGTGAAGAAAGCTAAGTGCCGAAGAATTGATGCTTTTGAACTGTGGTGTTGAAGAAGACTCTTGAGAGTCCCTTGGACTGCAAGGAGATCCAACCAGTCCATTCTAAAGGAGAGCAGCCCTGGGTGTTCTTTGGAAGGACTGATGCTAAAGCTGAAACTCCAGTACTTTGGCCACCTCATGCGAAGAGTTGACTCATTGGAAAAGACTCTGATGCTGGGAGTGATTAGGGGGAGGATAAGGGGACGACAGATGATGAGATGGCTGGATGGCATCACTGACTCAATGGACATGAGTTTGAGTGAACTCCAGGAGTTGGTGATGGAGAGGGAGGCCTGGTGTTCTGCAATTCATGGGGTCACAAAGAGTCGGTCACGACAGAGTGACTGAACTGACCTGAAGCATATCTATGGTCTTCCCTGGTTGCTCTGACGGTAAAGAATCTGCCTGCAATGCAGGAGGCTTAGGTTCAATCCCTGGGTTGTGAAGATACCCTGGAGAAGGGAATGGCTACCCATTCCAGTATTCTTGCCTGGAGAATTCCACGGACAGAAGAGCCTGGCAGGCTCCAGTCCATGGGGTCGCAAAGAGTCGGACACGACTGAGCGACTTTCACCTCAAGTGTATCTACAATCTGTGTGTGAGCTTCAAATTATTGTGAGGAGAGACATAAATTTTTATAGCCCTTCATATTTCTGGTGTAGATTGTATAACCAGTATTTAAAACAGTGAAAATAAACTATAATGTATGTTTAGATATAATTTGAGCCATAAAATGAAATGATAATTCCTCTTCTAGGCTTTACATATCTTTATTTTGCTTACAGTTTGCTTCAATTTAAGGAGAGGGACTTCTATTAAAGTATTTCAGGGGTTCAATTTAAGGGAAGGATTTCCACGGAAATGTTTATGTACATATTTTAGAAATAATAGGCATGACAGTAATTTCCTTAGAAAAGCTTTTAGTATCAACATACTCAGAATACATTTTTTGTGTGTGTGAAAACAATACACAGCTGTTTAATATATTATAAATTCCTTAATTTTATAGTTTTCAACTGTCTAAATGCCAAAAGAATCCCATAATCTGACATAAAGAGGAACCATTTTCTATATTATACCAAAATTACAATTTACCCGTATTCTAAGATTGATAAGTGAGATTAAAGAAAACCCCAGCATTATAAAGTCTACCTAGAAGAGATCAACAATGACTTCAGACTGTCTTTACTGTATATCTATGTATCTATCTATATTTATACACACAATATTTTTTTAGTTTTTTGAAACACATGACCTGCCCTATTTTAATGATGTAGTTAACAGAGGGTTATAATGTAGAGGTCAGAGAATAGGATTTGGAGGCTAAAGACCAGTGTTCAACCTAAAACTTTCTTGATCACTGCATTTCTACCCTTTGTGCCAGATACATTATAAATGTCTGAATAATTGCATTAATAAAGATTTCTTCATTTATAAATTAGAGATAACACCGCCCACCACACAGAATACTTGTAAAGAACAAGAGAACTAATTGTTGCCATAGTGCATTGTTAACTTGAAGACTCTAATTTAAAACTATTTTTTTTAAAATTTGTGATAGTAGGGCTTGTTTAGTAAAAATATCAAATATCAAATAAACTCCAATCTTGTCTTTGATATAATATTTCACTTAGTTATGTTTTCCTTTTAACAAGATATCATAAACAACAAATTTGTTCAGTGTTCATTTTAATGGGAGGAAAGTTTTACAATTCATTAAATAAACACTATGTAATTCACCTTAACACCCATGTTCTACAAAATCTCCTTTGGTAAGTCATTATAAGAAGACATCCATTTACTTCAAAAGAAAACTATTATAAAAAGGTCTAAAGTTTACATGTTCTCATTAAATTCCAATTTAATGGCATTTACCAAAGCACTTCACACACACCTCTTTCATAGCATTTATCATATTGTATTATAAATAATATTTGTTTCTCTCAAAAGACTTTGAGCAACTTAAGGGCAGAAAAATCATGTCATATTCATCTTTATATCAAATTCCTAGCCTTTGGCTGGTTCTCTGTAAAGGTTAGTGCCTAACAGACACAGCATGAATGATGGACATAAAACAGGATATATGTGTACAGCAGAGGACAAAGAGCTACTATAATTTTCATGAGTTTCATGATATATGGGCTAAGTGATAAGTTTATCAACAAACTGAAAACAGGATTTTAAAAGATTCCTTTAATTTTTAAAGTAAAACTAAACTCCTTTTGATTTTCTCTATGAATGAAAGTAGTTTTAAGGCAGACAGATATATGTTAACATACTTGATGCAGATAGCATGTTATCAGAACAGTGACATGAAAATGACATGGGGAAAAAACAGCAAAAAATGTACTGAGTGGTAGTTTATTCAGTGCTCTCAAATAATAATGAAGTCAAGTTAATGTGCCAAAAGTTTGTGTATTTTATAATGGTTCATTTTTGTGATTTAAAAAATGTTATATTAAGATATTAAGGTACTATTGTACATGGGAATCAGCCTGCATTGGTGTTTTGTTTTGTATTGGGGAGGGGTGGTGAACCACATGAGAGTTTATGTTTGGAAAACATAGTTTATGTTTAAATGATTATTTACCCAACTTATTGTGAAGTATAGAAATGGTAAGTATTGATGATTATGTTTGAAACCATATAAAGACAGTTGTAAACATGAAAGGACAATTCCAAGAAGTGAATCCAGTATTAAAGATAACATGACTAACAAGATTTACACTATACACAAAAGGATTTTCTTAAATATTTACTTTAAGTGCCTGATGGAAACTAAAAGAGATCTTTTCTACCACTGCTTTTGTTAACTCTTGTAGGCACTCCTTATTAAAAGGGTGTAAATAATCTAAAAAGACTGTTGCTAGGATTTAAGCAAATGTTATAAAAACTTTTTTATCATCAAGGAACCATGACCTTATGGGAAAGATTTACAGTAATATGTGATTATATATATGGTACTTTCATATGTTGTTGTCAGAAACTCAAGTTAGGCCTGGTTAACCTGATTGTTCATTAATAAATTTTTATATGATTTGACCAAAGCTGTTTGAAGGGCTCTTACTAAACATTTATCTGGCAAAATAAGGCAAACCCTTTAATTGTTCAAGTGGAAACTATAAGAAGAGTTCTGATATTCTCTGTTGTAAAATAATTAGCACCTGTATAGCTTTATCACAGACACAAGAATTTTTATAGAGATCTACACTTCATTTCCCTTATGCAGTATGGTTACTCTACTTACTAAAAGAGATAAAAAGCAAACTGATATGTAAGATAAACTGATTCAATTTTAGGTTATAAGCTGTGGAGATACAATCTGGTAAGTACTTTTCCATAATTCAATTCTATTATGGGTTTATAGAAAAAAAAGAAAGCTTAAGAATTTTGGTATCAATACACGTGGAGACAGAGGGAGTATTTCTAACATGAAACTTTGTCGCATGTTTGCCTATTAATGCATCAACTTTGAAATTGAAAATGTATTTTTATTTATGAGAAAAATGTGGTATACATTTATCTTTGTGTTCAATTAAAGTAAAAGCTAGATCTCAATCTCTGTGTTATTTCATAGCATATTTTCTCAGAAGGTGACTATAACCAGCTACCAGTTTTTAGAAGCCTGAGGTACTTGGATAACTCAAAGGTACTTTACATTTGAAAATATTATTTTCAAAATATTTTACAAGATATTGCAAAAGCTAATTTTGTTATGATGGAGGCCATGATTAGCTTATTTTACAGATAAGAAGATATAGAAAGTTTAAATAAAATAATTTGCCCTGTATTTCAGGGGGTTTTTCCCTATAATTTTTCCCAATCACAGTGCCAATAATAATTCAATTAATAAAAAACTGAACAATTTTACAGTTATATGTCAGTTAATCCCTACTAGGCAAATTACTTAGAATGTAATATCCCAACTTTGGTACAGGAAAAAAATTTTTTATAATATAAATTAAAAACATTACTTGTAATAGACTGTTCTTTAAAGAGGTTAAAAAAACAAAAACACAAAACATTCTACAAATATTAAGTTTTCTAGCAAAAATTTTAAGTATGTAATTCTCACAATAAGGCACTTCTCTTCTCATTTAAATGTTTCATAGAAAGTTCTCCATTTTTTTGTAATCAAGTCTTCATAAATTATACAGTAATGTTATTTCAAGTAAAACTTCATTAACTACTCAAATTTGGAATAATTTCTTTAATTGTCTTTACTTGTGAATAGAATGGAGTTTAAGTAACAAATCCTAAATGAGCGTACTCTTGGTCTGTTTCAGATTTAGAGAACTGATAATGTTTTACCCTGTTGATCTTGTTCAAGAATCTTGAAATCTTCCAAAGCAAGACTGTTTAAGGCTGCTGGTAAAATGTATTCTGATGTGCCCTTAGGTAATACATTATTTGTTTCCAGATTCTTCACCAAGCACGCGGCTTTAATCCATCTTCGAGTTGCTCTGCGTTCTTTCTGTAGGCAAGTTTTCATTTTCCTTCTTAAGCTTGCTATCTCCTTTTCCAGTTTAATTATCCTCTTTTTAGCTTCCATAGGATTCCTGAAGGCATAACTGTGTTCAAGTAGTACTTGGTGACTACTAATGCTTGATTTTAAATTAGATGGTCCGGTTGGTGTACAACTGTTGTTTTTCTTCAAAAGATTCCTTGACTTGAGTTTCTGAGCCAAATAAAATTAGAGGGTTGAACATAAATTATGGAATATCACAAAAAAGCAAATTCTGTCCAATTTTGGGTAACAGTACTTAAACTGCTCTTTTTGGAACCAGACAATGCCCTTCCCAGGTTTCTTTCAAATAACTAAATATGATTCTATAGACTTAAAAAATTTATTTGCAATATTCTCACCAAGACCAATATAGAATGCATTTAGACATTTATTTGTGATACTGATTTGATCTCTTTTTAAAGTAAATACTATTCTCTCAATTTGATTAATATATCAGACCTGTGATCCTACTTAATAAAAACATTCCCAAAAATCAAGCTCCTGAATAGGTTTACTTATTAATTATGCACAGTTATATCATACTATCAAGGACTTAAGATCTGGCTAGAAAACTTCAGTCCAGATAAGAAACCTGAGGACCCTTTTTTCCCTTTAATTTCTTTCATTCAGGTAGTCATCAAGTCCTATTAATTCTACCTCCTAAATATCTCATCAGGATGTTTAGGATCTTCCCATCATTCTTAATGCTACTACCCACATCAGGCCCATATCATTCATGTCTAGCTTGAATATATTAAAAACTTTATTGATCTCTGGGCTCATTTTAATCCTCACTAATCTATTTCCCTGACCAGTAATGCTGAAGAGCTGAAGTTGAATGGTTCTATGAAGACCTACAAGACCTTTTAGAACTAACGCCCAAAAAAGATGTCCTTTTCATTATAGGGGCTGCAATGCAAAAGTAGGAAGTAAAGAAACACCTGGAATAACAGCCAAGTTTGGCCTTGGAGTACAGGATGAAGCAGTGCAAAGGCTAATAGTTTTGCCAAGAGAACACACTGGTCATAGCAAACACCTTCTTCCAACAACACAAGAGAAGACTCTACACATGGACATCACCAGATGGTCAACACCAAAATCAGATCTATTATGTTCTTTGCAGCCAAAGATGGTGAAGCTCTATACAGTCAGCGAAAACAAGACTGGGAGCTGACTGTGGCTCAGATCATGAACTCCTTATTGCCAAATTCAGACTTAAAGTGAAGAAAGTAGGGAAAACCACTAGACCATTCAGGTTATGACCTAAATCAAATCCCTTATGATTATACAGTGAAAGTGAGAAATAGATTTAAGGGACTAGATCTCATAGAGTGCCTGATGAACTATGGACGGAGGTTCGTGACATGGTACAGGAGGCAGGGATCAAGACCATCCCCAAGAAATGCAAAAAAGCAAAATGGCTGTCTGAGAAGGCCTTACAAATAGCTGTGAAAAGAAGAGAAGCGAAAAGCTAAGGAGAAAAGGAAAGCTATACCCATTTGAATGAAGAGTTCCAAAGAATAGCAAGGAGAGATAAGAAAGCCTTCCTCAGCAATCAATGCAAAGAAATAGAGGAAAACAGTAGAATGGGAAAGACGAGAGAGCTCTTCAAGAAAATGAGAGATACCAAGGGAACATTTCATGCAAAAATGGGCTTGATAAAGGACAGAAATGGTATGGACCTAACAGAAGCAGAAGATATTAAGAAGAGGTGGCAAGAATACACAGAAGAACTGTACAAAAAAGAGCTTCACAACCCAGATAATCACGAATATGGTGTGATCACTGACCTAGAGCCAGACATCCTGGAATGTGAAGTCAAGTCAGCCTTAGAAAGCATCACTATGAACAAAGCTAGTGGAGGTGATGGCATTCCAGTTGAGCTATTTCAAATCCTAAAAGATGATGCTGTAAAAGTGCTGCACTCAGTATATCAGCAAATTTGGAAAACTCAGCAGTGGCCACAGGACTGGAAAAGGTCAGTTTTCATTCCAATCCCAAAGAAAGGCAATGCCAAAGAATGCTCAAAACTACTGCACAATTGCACTCATCTCACATGCTAGTAAAGTAATGCTCAAAATTCTTCAAGCCAGGCTTCAGCAATACGTGATCCGTGAACTTCTAGATGTTCAAGCTGATTTTAGAAAAGGCAGAGGAACCAGAGATCAAATTGCCAACATCTGCTGGATCATTGAAAAAGCAAGAGAGTTCCAGAAAAACATCTTTTTCTGCTTTATTGACTATGCCAAAGCCTTTGACTGTGTGGATCACAACAAACTGTGAAAATTCTTAAAGAGATGGGAATACCAGACCACCTGACCTGCCTCTTGAGAAACCTGTATACAGGTCGGGAAGCAACAGGTAGAATTGGACTTGGAACAACAGGTTCCAAATAGGAAAAGGAGTATGTCAAGGCTGTATATTGTCACCCTGCTCATTTAACTTATATGCAGAGTGCATCATGAAAAGGCCTGGGCTGGAAGAAGCACAAGTTGGAATCAAGATTGCCAGGAGAAATATCAATAACCTCAGATACACAGATGACACCACCCTTATGGCACAAAGTGAAGAGGAACTAAAGAGCCTCTTGATGAAAGTGAAAGAGGAGAATGAAAAACTTGGCTTAAAGCTCAACATTCAGAAAACTAAGATCACGGCATCCGGTCCCATCACTTCATGGGAAATAGATGGGGAAACCGTGCAAACAGTGGGTGACTTTATTTTTGGGGGCTCCAAAAGCACTGCAGATGGTGACTGCAGCCATGAAATTAAAAGACGCTTACTCCTTGGAAGGAAAGTTATGACCAACCTAGACAGCATATTAAAAAGTAAAAACGTTACTTTGTCAACAAAGGTCTGTCTAGTCAAGGCTATGGTTTTTCCAGTAGTCATATATGGATGTGAGAGTTGGACTATAAACAATGCTGAGCATAGAAGAATTGATGCTTTTGAACTGTGGTGTTGGAGAAGACTCTTGAGAGTCCCTTGGACTGCAAGGAGATCCAACCAGTCCATCATAAGGGAGATCAGTTCTGTGTGTTCATTGGAAGGACTGATGTTGAAGCTGAAACTCCAATACTTTGGCCACCTCATGTGAAGAGCTGACTCATCTGAAAAGACCCTGATGCTGGGAAAGATTGGGGGCAGGAGGAGAAGGGGACAACAGAGGATGAGATGGCTGGATGGCATCACCGACTCGATGGACATGAGTTTGAGTGAACTCTGGGAGTTGGTGATGGACAGGGAGGCCTGGCGTGCTACGGTTCATGGGGTCGCAAAGAGTCGGACACGACTGAGCAACTGAACTGAGCTGAATCTATTTTCTGCCACTAGCATAATTTTCTAACAGATTTGATGTTTTAATACTGGCTACATTCTTATTTGCCTATTTTCTAAAGAACAAAAAAATCTTTACATGGCATACTATACCATTTAGGATCTCACCCCATTCTGCCATTCACTATCCTAATTTTTATTCCAAAAATATTAAAACACTTTTAGTTCCCACATTATGTCATCAATTTCATAACTTTGTGTCTTTCATTCATTCAACAAACATTTATTGAAACAACACAACAGTGAACAAGTAAGATAAATATGGTTCCTGTCCTCATGAAACCTAAAACTGGCATTCTTTCTGCCTAAAACAATTGGCAGGAGCTCCATTTTCATCTTTATATTCCCAGCATCTAACTTGGATTTCAACATATGTAAAGTTTAGTAAATATCTGTTGAAAGAATAAATGATCAAAGTGTCAAAACCAAGGTATACTTCAAATTCAACAAACATCTGAGTGTGTACTATGTACCAGGCACTATTTGAGGTTCTGAGGATTCAGAAGTGAAATGCTTGCCATCCTGGAGCTTTTCTAATATCTGTGATGTTAACATTAATAATTAGTTTACCACAATCTCCTCTCTCTTCTCTCCCATTCAGATATTAACCATGTAGATTTACAAATTTACCCATCAAAAATAACTCAAGAAAAGCAGTTTTTTTTTCCTCTTTCAGAGGAAAAGATATCTGTCCTTTTTTTCAAAGCTAAATTTTTTACATTTTTTTTGTTCATTCTACCCCTTAACATTTTAGTGACCCTGTCTTTCGCAGCTAGCTTTTCTCTTTTCTGATCAGATCTTCCTTGAGTAGATAAAACATTGTTTTAATACATTCATACTATACCTTAAATTTCTCCTTCAAATAAGATACAAGTAAGTATCACTTGCTCATACTTATTTTCCACTCATCCCTCAACTCATTAGTTTTTGTTCTGATTGTACTACTGCAGCTGCCCTGTGCAAGGTCAAGAACTCTCTCCTAAGTTCCAAACTCCAAGCTCAAACCCAGTCTAAGTGCTGGAGTTCTACGAAATTTTCTGTTACGCCTCGCTCTGACCTTATATTCTTTGGTCTGACTCTGGTATTCTTTGGGTGTGTTGCCATGAAAGCACTTATCACACATTATTTGTATGTCATCCTAAAACCAGGGCAGAATGATGCTAGAGGTTTCATTAATATTTTTCAGTTTAACCATTGGGTCATTTATTGATAAGAATTAACAATAATGTAGCATTCCAATATGATAAAACAGTTTGGATTAGGGAAAGAATAACAGAATCAGGAGATCTGAGCACTAATTCTAGCCTGCATCTTTACTGCAATTTTCCAACTTCCTTGAGCTACAGTATTATATTTGAATTTCAATATATTCTGAATCATTCCATTTTACAAACAAAAAAGGATGGATTCTAAAAATGGAGTTAAAGAAAAGCAGCATTACGTACCATGGACTTTATATGGGTACAAAAATCAAAAATGGTTGGAACAGCATCCATTTTAAGTCGTCTAGTTTGTCCTGTTAGGTCAAAACAGGAAGCTTCAAAGTGCTTTGAACAAAGAAAAGTATGTTTTCCTGGCACAAAATTTTTGCGCCTAACCAGGCGAACCCATTCTTTTCTTCTTTTAGGATCCAAAGGAAACCTTTAAAAAAAAAAAAAGAAAAAGAAAAAAAGGGCAACTCAAATTCCAACTATCACACACTTCTGGTTGCACTAAATAGTCAAAAGAAATTTTGAAAAATGACAATTTAAAATGTCTTCCATTTATATAACAAATTAAAAATTTCTAATATCCAAACACTGGAACAGAAACCAATTCATGTTCATTTTTATAAGTTCTTAAAACTTAATAAAAAACTAACTTAAGTAGATCAGTTTTTCAAGGTCTTAAAAAGAGACATTTCTTCCCAAACTAGTCCTTAACAAGGGAGAAAAAACAAGTAAAACTAAATTGATCTATATCAAATTTATGTGAAACCATTGTAAGCAGGAATAATTTCACAATGATTTGATCTGCTGTTGATATACATGGTCAAGACAACTCAGATAATCCACAGATTAAATTTTATCAAGACAGATTCTGGTATTCCTCCCTCTGTGTTCATTATGATACTTACTGCATGCTTTGTAATTTTTCATTTTAAAAAATTTCCAATGAAATGAAAGATGATCAGTTTCTTGAGGACACGGATCATTATATCTTTTTATCTATCTTTACCACTTAGGTATTGCCTTGCAAATAGTTGGGACTCAACAAAAATGTGCTTAGTTACTATGAATATAGACTATATAAATTAATACTATACTATACTACTTTCATGAAGTTAAACTGCATATATTTTTGAAAAAATGAACTCTTAAGCTATGTAGTACAGTTGAAAGCACAATTACTACAAGAAGTAAAATGCTAATGACAAGCCAGTTGGAATGTTTTTCCTATTTATTTCAAACATAAAATACAGTGATATCACCCGGTGTACAGCTGTTAAAGAAGAGAAAATATAAGGGACTTCTAAAAATTCTGATGGCAGCTGTGCTGTGAAGTGAAAGTTGCTTGGTTGTGTCCCACTCTTTGTGACCCCATCGACTACAGAGTCCACGGAATTCTCCAGGCCAGAATACTGGAGTGGGTAGCTGTTCCCTTCTCCAGTGGATCTTCCCAACCCAGGGGTTCTGAACCCAGGTCTCCTGCACTGCAGGTGGATTCTTTACCAGCTGAGCCACTAGGGAAGCCCAAAAATACTGGCGTGGGTGGCCTATCCCTTCTCCAACACATCTTCCCAATCCAGGAATTGAACCAGGGTCTCCTGCATAGCAGCAGATTCCTTACCAGCTGTGCTATCAGGGAAGCCCCTGTGTTGACTGACTTGCAAATAGAAGCATCAACATTCACACGCAATAAGTTTGATCTGAACTCTTTAGTTTGACTACCTTATCCTTTAAGTATTAATTATGAACTCACTAGTGCCTAAAAAGAACCATTAAATTTATGTTAGAAGATCCTGTGGCTCCGAAGCCCCCAGCTGAAGATTCACTAGAACAGCTTTGGCTATATTAGATATACTAGGGTTGCTCAAATTATCAGCAGGGAGGGGCACAGTGATGAAAGCCCAGGTTTACCTATACACCCTGCCATCTCATGTCCCCATTCCCCACAACCTCAAATACACCCTGATCTGAAGGCAGCATTTGTATGTCACTCTACAGTTCCTGTAGTTTCGTAAGATACTTTTATTCTATTTCACTAGACACTTCTGATGGAGAAGTAATCTACTCTGTTAGCTCTCACTTCTTAACAATAATGTATTCTCACTTCAAAGCTCTGTTCCAATATTTAATGATTTGAAAATTCTCCTGAGGACTGAGCTAAAAATTAAGCTATTAATTCATAAGCACACTTCTTGCTGGGACCTCAATAAAGGCTCAGAATAAATAAGTACTATCAGTACTATCGGAGAAGGCAGTGGCACCCCACTCCAGTACTCTTGCCTGGAAAATCCCGTGGGCGGAGGAGCCTGGTAGGCTGCAGTCCATGGGGTCACTAGGAGTCAGAGACAACTGAGCGACTTCACTTTGACTTTTCACTTTCCTGCATTGGAGAAGGAAATGCAACCCACTCCAGTGTTCTTGCCTGGAGAATCCCAGGGACGGGGGAGCCTGGTGGGCTGCCGTCTGTGGGGTCGCACAGAGTCGGAGACGACTAAAGCGACTTAGCAGCAGCAGCAGTACTTTTGTATTAGCATTTGTATAAGACTCTACAGATATATGAAGACTGTCAGATATTATTTTTCATACCCACCTTTAGCTCTTTTTTAAATAATGAAATCAATGCCTCCAACTGGACCTTAACTTCATCAAATTCTACTTCTTTTAATACTCAGTTTAATAGTACTGAGTACTATTAAATAATAGTACTTAAATAATAGTATTAAATAATACTCATTTTCCTAACAAGTTTTTCATGATCAGAAGACTTGGTTAGATGTTCTTGTATCATATAGTGCAAATATAACTGTATTCCAATTGTTTACTTTACTATCTCCACTACTAGATCACAGGTTTCTCCTGGTTAGAAGCTGTTTATTTTACTACTTTATCCTGTTAAGTAAGCATTCAATAAACTTTTCTGAGTGAATCAATGAATATACAAGCTAGTGGAGTTAGTTTGGCATTACTAAATAATCTTCAGATTATCTGTGTTGAAATAAAATAAGAATAATCAACAATTTTATATTTTATTTTGGATAATGTTTTATAAAGATTAACCTGAATTATGTTTTTCACATGTTGTTTGGATTTTTCCCAGCAAACCCAAAGGGTGAGTGAAACAGCCTGTAAGCTGAATTTAAGTAATAATAAATCCTGTAAATATTAGTTTTAAATAAGTGAAGTAGTGTTAACAGATGGATATATTCTTTCCTAAACAAAAATAGAAGCAGGCTTTCAGAAGCATTAGATGCTTTGGAAAATCACTCAGTATTTTAAACAGTGCTACTTTGCTAGGGTCTTTAATAAATAACTGAATAACATTCCAAGCACTGTCCTGGGCACTGAAGACATGGTGCTAAATAAAACTGACCTACCTTTATGATATCCCCCTTTTTTGAGGGTATACTGTAATGAGGAAGGTACAGAATCAAACAGCTTGAAGTAGCAGAAAAGAGTGGCCGAGAACAGTTTCTCTGGAATCAAACCAGGTATCAATCCTGGATCCTTCACATAATAGCTGGGTGACTTTAAGGATGTTGTTTAACCTTTTTAGGCCTCAGTTTTATCACCCATAAAGTTGAGTAATAATGAATCTAGTGGGGTTCTAGGAATTAAATGAGACAATGTGAGTAAATGCTTAGCTCAGTGCGTGTGTGTGTGTGTTAGTTGCTCAGTCCTACCCGACTCTGTGACCTCATGGACTACAGCTTTCCAGGCTCCTCTGTCCATGGGATTCTCCAGGCAAGAATACCGGAGTGGGTTGCCATTCCCTTCTCCAGGGAATCTTCCAAACCAAGGGATCAAACCCAAGCTTCTTGCACTGCAGGCAGTCTCTTTACCATCTGGACCACCAGAGAAGCCTAGCCCAGTGTATAGTACATGGTAAATATTAAATAAATAGTTTTTATTATTGGGTTGGCCAAAAAAGTTCATTTGGGCTTTTCCATAGCGTCTTATGGAAAAACCTGAATGAACTTTTTGGCCAACCCAATATTACAAATGTAATTACAAGTGTAATTATTTGAACTTAGAAAAGGGTAAGTACAGGATTGCATGGAACCATAATAGGAAGAGCTAATCTCATCAAGAAGCCTTAAGAGAGTATGGGAATTAGCTAGGGAAATGGTAGTAGTGAAGAATGTTAAAGAGTATCTTGGGTACAGGGAAGTGTTATGACATGAAATGATGATGGAGGGCCTGCTAAGATAAAGAGTGATTTTGAATTTTATCCAAAATGGTATTGGTAAGTCATCAAGAACCTAATTTAGAGGTGACTGTTAACAGAAAATGTTTTAACTGGTTGTTAAACACAGCCATGATTAAAAATTATGTAAGTTTGCATTTAAGTAGATTAAAAACAAAGGTAATACATATTAAAAACCCAGCACCTAGTTATTTTACTATTATCTACACTCTTATGTTACTTATATGTATGAAACCTGTATGAAATAAATGATACACAATAGGGTAGTATTGTACATTTCTTTCCAACTCCACTATCAGTGATGTCATGTTGGTAGCTTAAAACCAGTTATGGTTGGGAGTATTTATATCCTGCAAATTGGACAAACACTACAAATCAGGGCTTTTGCCCTTCCCCGGAGATCCTGTTGTTAAACATTTAGCAACACACCATTTGCTATAAAAGAGCAGTTAGAAGGACATGAATGGAAGCAGTGAACCACTTAAGAAGTTGTTTTAATATCTCAATCGAGAGGGAATGGTAAGAAGTCAAGGGAGGATAACCTCTCAGCTTCTGGGTGGCTGGTGTTTCCTTTTATGAGAAAGGGAATATGGGAAATGTAGTTTTTGGGGAAGGGCAAGTTCAAGAGTACAGTTTTAGTATGCTGAATGTGAGGACCTGAAGAGATGGGGGAAATAATTGAGACACTTCATCTAAAGGTCTAAAACCCATTGGAGATTTGGACTGGAAGTACAAATTTAGGAGGCATTTAGGAGGCATCAACAAGTAAATGTTAACCAAGACCATAGGAACAGCTGCAACCCTTTTGATGAGAATGGGCTAGGCAATAGAGTGGTAGAGGAGACTGAAGTTAGGCCAAGGAAGTAAGATGAAAATCACAAAATTAGTGTCAAATAATTCAAAGTAGAGAGTATTTTAGGGAGGAAATGATCACATGCCATGAAAAAAGATGTAGGAGTGACAATTCATGTTAGCAAGAACAGTTTCCTAAGATTACTGGGGAGACTCAGTCTGGAATGGGCTGAGGCAGAGAGAAGAAAAATGGGGACAATAAGTTTAGGCAATTAGAAGTCTACCAATGGCCTAGGAAAGGAGTGAATTAAATGTTAATTATGAAATAGGAATTAATTTCATTATGAATAATGCTATTTTAAGGCCTAAACTTCTGAGGTGACACATGAGGATGTTAATTTCATAGCAAGCAAATGGTCAAACATGGAAAGGAGGTGTGTGTGTTAGTGTGCCACGACACATCTCCTAAACGTCCCTTGCTGGTGCCGTGACTCCACCCTCTTCCTCATCTTCCAAATCAAATTACCATATACAATAATTTTTCCTCAAACATTTCTCAAATCTGTCCACTTCTTCCCATCCCTTCTCTCAGTACTACTCTCGTCTAGGCCACTGAGTCTCCCTTATTTTATTACAGGGTCCTAACTTTTTTCTCTATCAATCTAGGGCTGATCGTGTCAGCATCAGAAGTACTCATTGTTTAGTTCCACTGAGCTGCATCAGGGTTTCTCTGTGAAATAGTAGGTATGCTAACATTCTGTAATAAGCTCCTTTCTCATCAAATTCATCTCATGATGATGCTTATCCAGCACTTTAGGAAACACTGTAATTTGCTACACTGCAGCCTGAGGGCTTTTTAATATGGAAATCTAATCACTCCATTCTTTGTAAGCCTTCCATAGCTACTCAAGAACTCACTGGATAAAACAGAAAATCCTTAAAAGTACTGTACAGGACCAGATATATGTCATCTTTTGGTCTCATTTGAAATTTCACATCCTTTGAGAAGTGTTATTTGACTTTCCAAAGCTAAATTAGGACTCCCTGAAAGTCTCTTCTGTGGCATTTAACCATAATTATTTATGTCTGTCTTTCTTATTCCAAGTCCAAGAAGGTTAAGTATTTTCTGGATCCTTAGCACCGTGTCAGGTGCTAAGAGCTTGGCACATATTCAGTTCAGTTCAGTCACTCAGTTGTGTCCGACTCTTTGCAGCCCCATGATGCCACCATGGACTGCAGCATGCTGGGCTTCCCTGTGCATGACCAACTCCCCAAGCTTGCTTAAACTCATGTCCATGAGTTGGTAACGCCATCCAACCTTCTCATTCTCTGTCCTCCCCTTCTCCTCCTGCCTTCAGTCTTTCCCAGCATCAGGGTGCTTCACATCAGGTGACCCAAGTATTGGAGCTTCATCTTCAGCATGAGTCCTTCCAATGAATATTCTGAACTGATTTCCTTTAGGATTGATTGGTTTGATCTTGCAGTCCAAGGAACTCTCAAGTCTTCTCCAACACACTGATGCTCCAACAGTTCAAAAGCATCAATTCTTCAGTGCTCAGTTTTCTTTATAGTCCCACTCTCACATCCATACATGACTACTGGAAAAACCATAGCTTTGACTATAGGGACTTTCGTTGGCAAAGTAATATCTTTGCTTTTTAATACATTAGATCAATGAATAAAGCACTACATTTTCATGACATACATGAAAAACATAACCACCACAAGGATTTTGTTTTTTAAGTGGTAACTTTTAATAGGGGGTACATTTAGTCATAATGAGGTGGGAAGAAAGGTCAAGGATATCATTTTCTGAATTCTAAGATCTTATTAAGTTGCAAAGTATATAAATGCAGAACTGTTTGTACTTAACTTTTTGAATGCTTCTTTTCTTCAAGCATATGGCAGGCACTTGCAGAGAAGGCAAATGTTTACCGAGTCATTATTTCATGTAGTATTCAACGTGCTTTCCAGAGTTCTGATTTGACAGAATTAAAGAATTTTGACTGCTTTTCAGCAAACGAACGAAGAACGTAACCTGGGTTCTTTGTATACTACTCTGTTCTAGTAAGAATAGAAAGCTTATCTTTTCCATTTTCATTCACATAGCTTAATTCTACTGCTATTAACGACAATTCCTCCGCAGTTACCGTATGTGACTATCAGAAATCTTAAACGCTTCCCATGTCAATATAGCTAGTGAGAACTGTCTAATTATAACGGGAACGTAGTCGGCTTTTTAGGTGATTGCTGACTTGAAAAGATCTCGCTTCCTCTTATGGCGTCATTAACATCAAGACGTGGTCGAATACATAGGAAATAAGAGAGCAGAAAATTAAGATATCCTCCTGTCGCTTTCTAGAGAAGGACAAATCACTGTACACAACTTGAGTAAACCTTCCCCGAAGGGAGAGAAAAACTGGACAGATTTGAGAAACACAAAAGCCAAAAATGATGCGTCCCTGCTACTTAATAGCTAAGTTAGAACTAGTAGAATCCTCTTGTTCTTCTCACACAAGTGATACCCAGTGTAGGAACTCCCGTTTCCGTCAGCCCCACTCCCTGCCCAGGTTACCTGTGGAAGCTGATGTTAATGTGCTTGTTGTAGGTAGTAGCACAGCCCGCCGCGGCGCAATTGGTCGGCATTTCCCTTTCCACCTCATTCGGCGCTGTCTTAAGCCTGATTTGAGGCGCGGGATGCTACGCTTCCTTCGGGCGGACCCTAGGCAAAAAAGGCTGGGGAAGGGCCCACCGAGCTGAGTTGCCAGAGATGGCTGGGAAGTGTACGGCTGTGTGTGTATGCGTGTGCGTGTGTGTATGTGTAGCGGGTGGGGGGCGGGAGGGGTCAACCTGCCCTTTCTCTTTATTAATATGGCGGACTTGAGCCAGCAAAGCCGACGGTCCTGGAGCTCCAGTCGCTCCCGTTTGCCTTCACCAACATGGCGGACGCAACCCGCCCTCTCCCCGGCTCCCGAAAGGGAGTGGGACTATATAGCGTCTCTTTAGCTGCAAGCCACCGAGCAATTAGACGAGGTGTGCCCCCCTATCACTATGAAACTCTCTCGAGGCCAAGATTAAAAACAGGCCCACCTACCCCCACCCCAAAGGCCAGTCAGTAATAGGTACGAGCCTCAGACTGGAAGGATAACCTCAAACCGAGCGGCAATAAAAAGAAAGACTACAACTCCCAGGGAGCATCGCGCTGTCCTAATTATTATCGCGTGAACTAGGAGTCTTGTTTCCGGCGTGCGGCAGGAAGTGACGGCCGAGCAGAGCCACTTCGAGAGCCACTTTCTCGCGAGGCGGAAGAGCCCCGATCGCGGAGGAGCAAGGGGGCGCTAGGGTAGGGAAGTGGGTTGCGACGGTCCGGCGAGAAAGAGCTGGGGTGCGGGGAAGTTGGGGAGCAGAGCCCGCTAGGTCTCCAAACAGGATAAGGCCGCACCGACCGGGTCCGTTAGGAAAGAAGAAAACCGAAGAGAAAGGCAGTAGTCGGGCGGATCCCCGGATAGAGGGCTAAGGTTGTGTGGAAAGCGTTGGTCCCGGGATGGCGACCGCAGATACTCCGGCCCTGGCTTCCAGTGGCCTCTCGCCTAAGGAAGAAGGGGAGCTTGAAGATGGGGAAATCAGCGACGACGATAATAACAGTCAGATACGGAGCCGGAGCAGCAGCAGCAGCAGTGGCGGCGGGCTGTTACCGTACCCGCGGCGAAGGCCTCTTCACCCGGCCCGGGGCGGTGGATCCGGCGGAGGCGGTGGCTCCTCCTCGTCGTCGTCCTCCTCTCAGCTGCAGCTGAGGAATTTCTCACGCTCGCGGCACGCGTCAGAGCGGGGCCACCTCAGGGGACACAGCAGCTACCGACCCAAAGAGCCGTTCCGGTCTCACCCGCCCTCCGTGAGGATGCCTTCCAGCTCACTGTCCGAAAGCAGCCCCCGGCCGTCGTTTTGGGAACGGAGCCACATCGCCTTGGACCGTTTCCGTTTTCGAGGCAGGCCTTACCGGGGTGGGAGTCGCTGGAGTCGGGGACGAGGAGGGGGTGAGCGAGGAGGCAAGCCGGGGGGCAGACCTCTGGGAGGAGGAGCGGGATCCGGATTCGGCAGCAGTCAGAGCTGGCGAGAGCCCTCTCCACCTCGGAAGAGTTGTATCCTTAACGTGGCGGTCTGCCCTGGGTGTGTCACTAAAGTTCCCTTTAGCGTCATTACTAGGTATGAGATGAGTAACTTTTCTGAACCGTCAGAACCGCTTATTTGTCATTGTGTCAGAATACTTAACGTAGGTCGTTCGTTGGTAAACCCCGTGTGAAACTGTCGCGTTGTTTCTTAAAATTGCTTGATTGGGTATATTTTTTTAATAGTAACTTGTATTGGACGGGGGCCAAACTAGTGGAATCAGATTTGAAATACTACATCACAAGCCTAGGTTTCGTTAGCCTTTGTTTTTGTTAGTAAACTTTGTTACGTGAAGTTGCATTAGAGGCAACTTCAAGAATTGTTAGAGGAAGAAAAAAGTATTAGCCATAAAAAGTTTGAGAAATACTGTTGCTTATATCGTATTGCACTGTCACATTGAAGATTATGAAGTTTCGTTACACCGAACCCTTCTGTTTTTATTTGTGATTCTGTGTTTTTTTTTTTTACCTTTCTTGATTTATTCTTATACATTGCTGCGTTTTAAAGTTGGAGGGGAAAAAGTCCTGGTGTCACCAACTATTAATTCGGAGGTTTGAAATTCATGTATCTTTGGCAGAAGCTTTACCTCCTTAACTTCTTTATTTCTTATGTTCATATTTTGGGCATTTTATAACTCTTGGTGCTGACAGTTGTGGACTAAGAGAGAGAATGAAACTTACCAGTATTTTAATTTTAATACATTGGAAACCATGGGGTTTATGGGGAGGTGGAGCTAATGGAGAGGTTAAGGAGGAAAATAGCAAATATCAGATTCTTGTCCCCTCTAACCTGAGTTTATTCATCTGAGAATTTGCTATTTTAAGATGTGTTTATAGAACTATCCTTTAAAAAAATTTTTTTAAGTTATACATATGTGTTTCAAGATACAGCAAAGTGCTGCAGATGTATATATTATAGTAACTATATTAATATTCTCTTTCAGATTATTTGTAGAACTATGTCTTGACATACTCCATGATAACTGCCTATTATTATTGAGAATACTTATTGCTGATTGTAATTTCCATGCTGTAATGTTTTTAATATATTCATTATATATGAAACCTACATGTAATGACATTTGTTGGGGAGACACTCAACGTTATTTTCACAGAATACTTAAGATCAAATGGTCTTTGCCAGATATCAGGATAGAAAGAGGGCCAGAAATGTAGTTTAGATAAGGAGGAGGAGCTTCTGATGCTAGTGCTCTGAAAAAACTTATGCAACCACAAGTTGGGTCAGGAGCACGCAGGACTGTTGAAGGAAAAAAATCACTTAGGTGTTTAACTTTTAAAAAGAAAATATTCTTTGAATAAAGATAGAAAACCTTAGCCCAAGATATTTTTTTTAACCAAGGATTTGTTAGTTGTCAGTTCTGAGCCTAAGAACAGAAGGGCTGTTTACTTACAGACATGTAAATTATTTAAGAATACAAAAATGAGGTTTGACAGAAAACAACAAAATTCTGTAAAACAATTATCCTTCAATAAAAAATTTTAAAAAAGCATAAAAAAGGAATACAAACATGAATGAAACTTGTGTGAAGAGACAAATGTTAATTATATTCAGTGTAAAAAGTTCAAATTGAGGTATGTAAAAAGTTCAAATTGAGGTATGTAAAAAGTACTATGGGAGCTTAAAGTTTTTTCTTAGTTTATTTTATGTTAGAAAAGGAGGTGATGCCATGGACTTGCCTACTTCCTGCTTTTGTCGTCTTTTTGTCCATGCATTCGATATAAATTTGGCTTCTACCATATGTATCTTTGGAGCCTAGTAGGCTGCAGTCCATGGCGTCGCTGGGAGTCGGAGACGACTGAACGACTTCACTTTCACTTTTCACTTTCATGCATTGGAGAAGGAAATGGCAACCCACTCCAGTGTTCTTGCCTGGAGAATCCCAGGGACGGGGGAGCCTGGTGGCTGCTGTCTGTGGGTTCGCATAGAGTCGAACACGACTGAAGCGACTTAGCAGCAGCATATACCTTTATTGTTAACCTTAGATGTTTTTATTAATCAACAGGCATATGGTGTTGTGAAACAAGTATGGAAAGTATCCAGTCTGATTTCTATAGTAACTTATCAGAAATGAGCTGTCTTGCTGTTTTACTTTTCACACATCCTGCATAAGGATGATTGTTTTGATTCTCTGCTCATTGTTTTCTTTGAGGTGTATCAGTAATCCATCCTAGAGGTAGAATTCTTTATAAGAATTTGTGAAGAGAAACAGTTCCCAGCCACTTTTATGTAACGTGAGCAAATAAATTTTGTAATAAAAGATTTTGTTACTTTAAATTCCTTTAATACCATGATTATACTGTTTAATTTTTATTTCCACTGTGTGATTGTAACATTTTTATGTTACAAGAATTGCATTAAGAAAGAATAAGAGTTATTCTGTGACTTATTTCTATAATGTAGAAGTGAAGTAGCATGAGTACAGGTAGGTATTTTTTAAAACTTTTTCAGTAATAATTAAAATATGCTAGATGCAGCTTTAAAGAAATGGAATAAACCAGATTCTGTTGGAGGTAGTTATTTTCATTCTCGTTCATTTTTAATTTTCCGTATTGATAGGCACTTCGTCAGTCAGTCTTAGCATATGTCTCCTTTGGATGGCTGCTGCTTAAACTTTCAAATCTGTCATAGCTAACATAAACCAGGTTTCAGTTAGAAACTCCATGTTGACCAATTTTATATTAAATCATTTAAGTGTTGGTTTCATTCTAACTGTTCTGTGTAGGTAGAAGTAGGACACTTCATTTAGCCTTGAAGGAGATTAATTAGTCATAGCTCAATTGATTTTCCTTTTTTTCTGTCCTTTAGTTATTTTATTTTTTGTTAGTGTATTGAATCTTTTCTCTTTCTGAATATTTCCAAGGACTCTAGTCTTATTTTTTTAGTTGTTGTGACTCCATTGAAAAAGTGAGATTTAAATGTAGATAATTACCCAAGTTTATGTACAAAGAGTATGTAATGGTGGGGTCGGGGAGCAAGTAATTATCTAGCTTCATATAGCGAGGGGGCCTTTGAATTGGGGTAAATTTGAAGACCAGAAAAACCTAGACACAAAGCTATGCATAAATTGTGATAAACCTGGAAGAGATGAGATTGGAAGGGAATCATGAAAGCATTATATGCCATTGTAAGGATTTTGGACTCTATTCTTAGTGAGATTAAAACAAGGGATAAGATGTGATTTGTGTTCTAGAAAGATTAACAATAGGATGGAAGATGGCTTGTGGGAGATAGAACCTCAAATATCACCAGGCAGAACTATGGGAGTGCATTAGAATGCTCAAAATGAAGAGAGAGACTAAGTAGGACTCACTGGAGAGCACTATTGTTGCAGCAGTTGGGAGAGAGAGGTGTCATTAAAGACCAAAAAAAAAACCCCCAAAACCTAGAGAAACAAACGAAGAGTGGAGTTACGGAATGCTGCAGAGAAATCAGATAGAATAAGGTTTGAAAACATGATGGATAAACTCAGCCAGCAGAAGCCAGATTCCATTTGGTTGAGAAAGACAGGTAATGAGAAACTAGTATTATTTCAAGAAACCCAGCTGTAAAAGGAGATCAGAAAACCAAAGACTTGCTAGAACAGTTTTGCTGCAGAACTTTTAAAGATTTTCAGTTGTAATGATTATTTAGTTTCTAAAATACTTGGTGGTAATTACCATTCTTAAATTGGTCATTAGAGAAGTTTAAAAATCTTTGCAGATTGTCTAGTAAGTTGTTAAACAGAAGAAACTATATATAGGGAAATGTAATGTTATATCCTAGCCAATTTAATGATCTATTAATGCCTTATTGTGTTAAAACCAAATAAAATACTTGTCTTTTATTAATTTCTAGACTGGAGAAGTGAGGTGGAACAGTTTTTACATGTGTGAATTATTTTGAATAAAAATTTTAGTTTGGAACTTTGTAACCACTTCCAACCATGAAGTTACGTTGTATATATCACTATGTTAAAGAAAAGAAAGACCAAAAATAACAGGTTTTGATATCCTTATCTTCAAGGAAAAATTAGTTTAGAAGATACATCTTGAATACAACTTAAGGTTTTTGTTTTTTTTTTTAAATTGGTTTCATTGTCTTCGTTGTACCTATTTTGGATGTATACTTGATGAGTTCTAAGATAGCTATGTTAGGTTTTCAATACAGTGTTTCTTATTCATAACTTAGCCTTAAATATTATCAGTGTTCATTTTTTATCTCTATTTTTAAAAATTTGAGACACAAGAAGAAACTAATTAAAAAGAAGAAACGTCTTATTATTTGAAGTGTAAATTATCAACATCTGTGACAAACCATTCAGTTTCTCCCCTCTTCAGAAACAAATCTTTACCAACCAGCTTATGGGCTTTCCTGATACCTGCAGAAACATGCTGTAAACTAACCAGGTGCTGTATCTGTGTATACTGTGGGTAATAAGTGACACTGGTGATCTTGTAAGTGGACTGTTTATATTAATACTTGTTAAATTTGAAATACGGGTACATAATGAAAGTGCTTAACACATAACAGCACATGTATTAAATGGAATTTAGTAATTTTAAAATATCAATTCATCTTTGAAAAACACAAAAAAGGGTGACAATTCATCTATAACTTAATGTGTTTTTGTTAAATTAACTGGAAAATTTTTGGCAACTGGTTTCCTTAATATGCTGTTCAGCCAAAAGTTTTGGAAGATCTCCATCAAGAAAACAGAATTATTCATCAAAAAGTGAAAACTGTGGGGAAGAAACTTTTGAAGATTTACTTTTGAAATATAAGCAAATACAGTTGGAACTAGAGTGCATCAATAAGGATGAAAAACTGGCTTTGAGTAGCAAAGAGGAGAATGTGCAAGAAGATCCTAAAACGTTGAACTTTGAGGACCAAACGAGCACTGATAATGTCAGTATTATAAAAGACTCAAGTAAAGAAGTAGCTCCTGAGGAGAAAACACAGGTCAAAACTTTTCAGGCATTTGAGTTAAAACCACTCAGGCAAAAATTGACTTTACCAGGAGATAAGAACCGATTGAAAAAAGTTAAAGATGGAACAAAACAGCTTTCCCTGAAATCTGACACTACTGAATCTAGTCCAGGTAATGGAATTTCACATTTCAGTTAGTGATGAGATTTCCTTTGAAGGGGTAACTGGTTATTTTGGTAGTGTACTTCATTGAAATCATTCTGATATTTTGTCTGAATTCTTTTTGCACTGTCGACATAGACAGTCATGTTGTTGGATGATGACAAATTCTGTTTCATTTTGGCTTTAAGTGCTGATCAGGGCTAATAATACAATTTTAACATAAGTGGTAATGGGCACTTTTGTTCCCTGACTTACAGGGGATACTTTTGCCATTTACTTTTTTTTTTTATTGGAGTTTAGTTGCTTTACAGTGTTGCATTTCTGCTGTACAGCTGAGTGAGTCCGCCATACATATACATATACATATATCCCTTCTTTGCTGTTTACTTTTAAACATAGTGTTGGTTAAGTTTATTGTAGGAGTTCAGACCTCACCACCATTCCTTGTTTGAAATTTTCAGCGTGAATGGATGTTGAAGTTCATCAGATATTTTTTCTTCATTGTGGAGAAGAGCATCTAATTTTTCTTGTTTATTAATGTAATGGATTATATTAACTGATTTTTTTTAGAGTTAAACCACTCTTGTATGATTGGGATAAACCCAGCTAGTTATGATACATTATTTTTATACATCATGGATTCAGTTTGTTAATTTTTTTTATTTTATGTGAGTGTATATTTAGATAGAGTAAAAATTTAGCTATTTAACTGTGTAGTTCTTTGAGTTTTGACAGATGGAAGGAGTTGGTAATCATTGCCAGCCATCGCTATTCAGATATAGAACAGTTGCATTAACTCCTGCCAGTTCCCTCATGCCACCAACCCTACTTGGTAACCGCTGGTCTGTTTTTCTGACCCTATACTTTTGCCATTTCCAGAATGTCATATAAATAGAGTCATGTAGAACATTGTTTTTTAATCCTAGCTTCTTTGATTAGTGTGTTTGAAATTGATCTATGTGGTTACATGTATCAGTAGTTCATTCTGTTTTACTGCTGAATGTCCCATTATATGGCTTTGCTGCAGTTTTTTTATCCATTTCCCACTTGAGGGACATTTGGTTCTTTCAGTTTTGGGCAGTTATAAAGCCTTCATAAATAAAGGTTTGCTAATATTTGTTTAGAAATTTTCATCTATGTTCATAGCCTGTAGCTTTGTTCCTTGTTTTTCCTTACAAGTTTTAGTATAAGGTTGGTAGTGTGTCCAACTCTTTGTGACTCTATGAATTGTAGCCCACCAGGCTCCTCTGTCTATGGGATTTTTCAGGCAAGAATACTAGAGTGGGTTGCCATTTTTTCCTCCCAGGAATCTTCACAATGCAGGGATTGAACCTGCCCCTCCTTTATTTCCTGCATTGCAGGCTGATTCTCTACTAAGTGGGGGAAGGGGAGCCTAGTATAAAATTATGATGCTCATAATGAGTTAAGGAGTGGTTTTTGCTCTTTCGAATAGGTTTAAGGTTGTACTCATTCCTGGGATACTTGGTAGATCTTGCAGGTAAAATTATCTGGGGCAGGATGGAGTTTTCCTGGGGAGGTTTTAAACTACTGACTGTTCATGTTTTCTATTTCTGGGTAAAGCAGTTTAGGGAAACTATTTTTCTAGTAATGTGTTAATTTCCCGTAAGTTGAACAGTTTATACTAAGTTATTCTTAAGTGTCTTACCTTTTTATTAACTGTGGCATTTATAAATTTTATCTCCCCATACCTTTTAAAATTTCCTCAGAAATAAGTTCCCTGCTTATTAACTCATTAATTCTTAGCCTCTCTACTGTTGACATCATTTTGTGATATAAAATTCTATTAACCTCATTTTGGGCTATAAATTTTGCTTCCCTGATAGCTCAGTTGGTAAAGAGTCCACCTGCAATGCAGGAGACCCCACTTCCATTCCTGTTTGGGAAGATCCCCTGGAGAAGGGAATGGCTACCCACTCCAGTATTCTGGCCTGGAGAATTCCATGGACTGTACAGTCCATGGGATTGCAAAGAATCAGACACAACTGAGCAACTTTCACTTGGGCTATAAAATTTCTATTTTAGTTGCATCTCAGCTTGTGATATGTAAATTCTTTTCATTCATTTCTAAGTATTTTCTAATTTTTGTTGTTCTTTGGCCTGTAGGCTATTTGGAACTATTTCTTAACTTCCAAGCATGTAGGTTTTTTTAGCTGTTTTTCTGTTATCCACTTGTAAGGCAGTCACATTATCAGAGACCTATGTAGTACCAATCTTGTGAAATATTTCTAGACACTTGCATTATTGTCTAGCATGTGATCAATTTTTGTAACTTGTGTGTTTGAAAGGAATGTTTGGGTTGTTAGATCAGGCTTTTATGTTCACATCTTAGAAGGAAGATGTAAACAGTTTTTTGACCTGCTTGATCTATCAGTTAGTGAGAGGCTTGCTAAAATCTGCCAGTATGGTGGTGGATTTCTAGTTTTCAGTTTTTACTTTAAATACATTGAGGCTAGGGAATTATTATTCTTATTACTATGTAGTGACCTCTATGTCTAGTAGTAATTCTGCCTAAAAGATTATTTTGTCTCATATTAATAGCCAGCCACACCATCTTTCTCTTCATAGAAGTGTATGTTTTTTGTATGTCAGTACCTATCCTTTCCGGAGAGGGCAGTGGCACCCCACTCCAGTACTCCTGCCTGGAAAGTCCCATGGATGGGGGAGCCTGGTAGGCTGCAGACTGAGCGACTTCACTTTCACTTTTCACTTTCATGCATTGGAGAAGGAAATGACAACCCATTCCAGTGTTCTTGCCTGAAGAATCCCAGGGACGGGGGAGCCTGGTGGGCTGTCGTCTATGGGGTCGCACAGAGTCGGACGCGACTGAAGTGACTTAGCAGCTTAGCAGTATCCTTTTAGTCTTTCTGTATTTTCTTGTTCCAAAGGTTATTTGCACATTGTATGGAGCCTATTTCATTTTTAATTTAACCTGATAATCTTTGTCTTTTAACAAGAACATGTAATTTGTTCACACTTTTTCATGATTACTGATCTTTGTATTTCCTTTTTTTCTTTCTTGCCTCTTTGGTTTTTTTTGTTTAAAAATTTTTTTTTTCTTTTACTGGTTTGAAAGTTAGATATTAAGTTTTGGGTCTCATTTTGATTCCTTTAAGAATTGTAACATGAATTCTTACCAATGTTTAAAGTTAATCAAGTTGTTTACCCCCTCCCTGATACACAAGGACAGTTTTTTCCTACCTTTGGCTGTGTATTTAACTCTTTCTTGACTCACTCTTCTGTGTCTAGAATCACTTATGCTTAAAATACGTTTTTAAGAATCTCCATGTAGTAGTTTGTGTCTACCATATGAAAAAGTTATTTCTGTTTACCCCCCTTCAAAGACAGTTTTCCCAGGTTTAGAATTCTAGATTAGTTAATTAAGTATCAATATGTTGAAGATATTTTCTGGCTTCCATTGTTAACTTTGAAAAGTCATCTTAACAGTTTTGTCCATCTTAACAGTTTCTCATTTGAAGGTAATCTATCATTTTTCCCTAGTTGCTTTAAAGACCCTGTTTTTGTCTTAAAACTCTACAGTTTAACTGTGATAATTGTATTTTTTATTTTTATTCAGCTTGGGACCCGTTTTGCTCCTAGTTTTCATTGATTCTGAAACTTGTCATTATCTCTTATATTGTCCCATTCTCTTGTTTTGAACTCTATATTGTATCAGTATGTTTTATTAAATCATCTCACTTTACTTTTCATTTCTCTTAAATTTCCATCTGTAACTGTGTGATACATTCTGGAAAATTTCCTCTGATGTATCTTTCAGTCCACCTAGTTCTCAAATTCTTTATCTCTTGTCTGATTGGCCTTAAGCCCACTTATTGAATTTTAAATTTCAGTTACAGTTTTTGTTTTAGTGTTTCATTTTTATTTTGTTCTTTGGTCAGTTTTTAAATTTTTTCTTCTGTTTTTCAAATTTATCTTTATGTCTTTAAACATTTTAATTATGAGCTTGTTTTGATTTTCCTCTTTGCCTGCTAGTTTCTAGTATCTGGGTCTAATTTCTAATTTTTGCTATCCCTGCTGGTTCTCATTTTTTGGTACCTTCTTTTCTTGCATGTTTAATGTTTTGTTTTGTTTTTTTTTAAGTAAGGTGTTCATTTTCCTCTGAATTATTTTGGTGGGGAGTTTTGGTGGCGTGTACAAAGGTGAATTTCCTAGAGAGGATTTGCTTTTGCTGCTGCCAAGGAGCTAAGTAGACTTTTGATTTGGGCTGTGTTATATTTGACATCTTCAGGCAACTCATGTGATGTAAATTTGATTGCAAACCTGAATGGTGACTGATTCTGGTTACACATTTTTAGGGACATGTTTTTTCCTCCTCAGTTTAGCACCATGATTCCAGACAGGCAGTTTCAAAGATTATATATACCCCAGTGGGATAGAGAAGACACATAGATAAATATGGAATATAATGAGTTATGTATGAAAGCCTGCAGCAATGCAAAGTGAAAGTGAAAGTGAAGTTGCTCAGTCGTGTCGGACTCTTTGCGACCCTATGGACTGCAGCCTACCAGGCTCCTCCATCCATGGGATTTTACAGGCAAGAGTGCTGGAGTGGATTGCCGTTTCCTTCTCCAGGGGATCTTCCCGACCCAAGAATCGAACCCGGGTCTCCTGCATTGCAGGCAGATGCTTTACTGTCTGAGCCACCAGGGAAGCCCAGTAATGCAAAGGAAGGATCAAATACCTTCATTTGGATTTAGAAAGTTTTCATTGTGATGGTAATGTGTGATGGCAATGTCTTGAGGATGTATCTTTTCCACTTGGGAATTCCCATCAGAAGGAACCAAATGAACAGTTGAAAGCATAAAGAACTTTTAAAGGATATTGAGATTGATCTAATACAGGTGCCATGTGAAATATATGTATGTTTGTTGAGTGGTTGGATATAAATTTTTAAAAGTACAGGTTGAGATTGGAATGCAAAGGGCACTGAATATCTTGCTTAAGGGATTTAGATTTTCTTTAAACCTCAGGTGAGCCATCAAATATGTTTAAACAGAAAAATGACGTGATCAGATGTCTGCTTTAGAAAAGTAACAGGCAGCAGTGTAAAAAGAGGGATTGGAAGAAAACCAAAAAAGCTAAAATTTATCTGAATCAAGAAATTCTGTTGATTAGTGTTAAAACACATGTACCCCTTCTCAAGTCTTCAGCAAAACTCGGTGCTATGGGTCAGCTTCCTTCCCTACCCCCCCCCCCCCACCCCATTTCTCTTTTTTTCAGGCCATTTACTCAACCTTTATCCCTATTGTCAGCCTGTGAGCTTGCCTCCTATTTCAGGTGATCTCACTCAACTTCTAACTTTTCACTTCCTAATTGTAAGTTTATATGCATATCAATTTTCATTTCAGTTCTCTACTCTGAGAAAGTGGTGACCCTCTTTTTGTTTATGACCATTTTGTTTTAACCTGATTCCTGGCTCTGATTTCTCCCACTTTCTCTGGGATCTTACTCCAAAGGTTTTTTATTCTGTTTCCTCTTTAACCACTTTTCTCTCTTAAAGAGTAGTTACTATAAACACAAGTACTTACTATAAACACACTGGTGTTTTCCATCCCCAGATCTGAACAATCCCCCCCTCCCCCTTCTGCCTTGTTCCTTAACTTCTGTCTTTTCACCCAGACTTCCAGAAAGGCCCTGCGCTGACTCTCTTCACTTTATCTCTCATTCCTTCTTACCTCAGTGCAGTTTGCTTTTCTTCCCCTACCAGAGTACTGAAACTACTCAGGGCAAGATTACTTTAACCTAGTTACAGATTTTACTGTCCATTTTCTTTCATTTTTTATTTAATTTATTTCATTTTTATTCCATTTATTCAAAAGTTAGTTGAGCACTTTGTTCCAGGTTCTTGGGAGTACATCAGTGAACAAAATAGACAGTCATTTATTCCGTCATGGGCTTGCATTTTAAGAAGAGGAAACAATAATTATGATGACTAAATAACAGTTGTAGAGAGAGGAAAAGCATAGCAGTAAGTAGGTTAGAATGGAGGCAGTGGGTACGGGCTGCAGTATTAATGAGTGATCAGGAGAGGCCTGAATTTGAAGGTGAGATTTAAACAAAGGCTTTGAAGATGGTGGGGGAATAGCTAAATGTATACCTGTGGGAAAGAGGTTTCCAAGCAAAGAGAATAGATAGCTTAGAGTATTGGTTTTTTTAACTGTGGTTCTTAGACCTTCTTTACTTGGAAACTTAATAGAAATGCAAATTCTCAGGCCCTCCGCCAGATCTCATTGGAAAAGACCCTGCTGGGAAAGACTGAAGGCAGGAGGAGAAGGGGACAACAAAGGATGAGGTGGCTGGATGCCATTATCGACTCAATGGCCATGAGTTTGAGCAAACTCTGGGAGATAGTGAAGGACAGAGAAGCCTGATACGCTGCAGTCCATGGTGTCGCAAAGAGTTGGACACAACTGAGTGACTGAACAACAGCAACCCTAGATCTACTAAAGAGGAAACTGCAGATGGGGCCCAGCAGTTTGTATTTAACAAACCCTCCTGTTGATTCTGATACCTGCTAAACTTTGAGACTCACTGAACTAGAGTAATGACCCTTAGGCAGAGGGGTACTGGCACATTTGAGGAATAACAGGGAAGCCAGTGCCACTAAAGAAGAGGGAGTGAGGGGGATGAATAGTGGGAGAGAAGAGGTCAGAGATAAAGGGTGGGACAGATCATGCAGTATCTTACAAGAACGTTAGTTTTTATTCTGAGTGAAACAGGAGGTATTATAGGATTTTGAGCAAAAGATTGGCATAATTTGTTTTGTATTCTCTAAGGCTCACCCTGGCTGCAATTTTGAGAATATTCTATAGGGAGTAGATACATCTGTTACATTCAATAATACTTTTCTCATTAATCTTGAAATTTCAGGGTTTCAATGATACCATACACATCAGTAATTTCGTACAACTTCCTTCTGATTTTCCTGTTTGTTCTTTTTATAATACTTTTCCTTTATAACTCCTTATCTGTTGATGTCTTTGGTGTTCTATTCTCTGTGGTGGTTCTCAGTTGTTACAGGTTTTTTTTTATTTATTCATTTTTGGCTGTGCAGGCTTTCTCTAGTTGTGGCGAGCAGGGGCTAAGTTTCCAGTTGGGGTGTGTGGGCTTCTCATTGTGGTGGCTTCTCTTGTTGCGTGCTGTAGGGCACGCGGGCTTCAGCAGTTGCAGCTCACAGGCTCTAGAGCTCAGCTCAGTAGTTGTGATGCATGGGTTTAGTTGCTCCCTTGCATGAGGAATCTTCTGGGACCAGGGATCAAACTCGTGTCCTCTGCATTGGCAGGTGGATTTGTAACCACTGAACCACCATCAAAGTCCAGTTATTATGGTTTCAGCTACCCCCAAATCCTGATTATCTCTTGCCCAGTTTAAAATTTCAGGTAATAATTTTAAAAATTCTACATGGCTGCACAAGACCCATTTTCATTTTGGAAGTTTTGAGTAAGAATTGATGGAATGATGTCGTAAAGACCGATGACAGTGGTAGGACGAGAGGGCCGACCGCACATTTGGCAGTTACGCTGCGCCCTGCTTCTGTTACTCTCGGTGTGAAGCTGAGTTTATGGTCTGAAGCTTATGGTCTGTGCTTGTTTTTCAGGTGACGTTGTGCTCGTTAGGTATCCGCCAGCTTCGTAGATGGTTGCTTTTACTTCCCTGACAGGGAGGTGATTCCAGCTTTTTATAGAGAGTCTCATCAACTAATAGACTTCGCCTAACTTAATGATTTCCTCTCATGTATGAGGAAAGTTCAGTTCTTTTTACATTTATTATGGAAAGTCTGTCTTTTTTTTTTTAATTTTCCTTGTTAATTTTTATGTAATAGTTATTACTCTTCTGGTATTCTTTAAAGTACGGTCAGTTTTGCTATAAGGTGACATGCATTCCTGAAAATTACTACACTGTGGAATTACACAATAAAAACCACAGGGTTTATGGGCAGATCATGTTAGGGGAAAAAACACTCAAAAACCTTGTCAGTGGCACATAAAAAAAAAGATTGGAATCTAATAAAAATGGTAGTTCAGGTTTACACATTAAATGGGTAAAAATGCCTGAAATACTATAATGTCACTTTACTTTGAAAAAGACCTAAAATGTGCCTATGGAAGCAGCCTACAAGTTACAGGTGGAAGCAGCTCCACTTACAAGTTACTGTGAGTAGAGCAAGGGAGGTTATTTGAAACTGGACAGTAAATTGTAACACCAGATGGGGATGGGTGTACAGTGAACTGAAGAGCTGGTAGATGGCTCAGAGTCTGTGGGGTTTGTACATTCCTACATGGCTCCTACTAGGATCAGCTGGGTGTGGCTTTCTGCATTCTTGTAGTGTTTCTTGGACGCAAATTGTACATAAGCAAATGTGAAATTTGTATTGTCATCAAATTATTTTCTAATATGGCAATCATGTTGCAACAAATTCGTATTTCCAAAACAAGCAATGTGGCAGAACTGACCTAACTCAAAGTTTGGTGGTTGCCTTCCATTTACGTTTTTAGGGTAGTTGATTAATTCTGTGTGTTGAATAAGTTGCCTATTCTTTTACCAGTAGATCTTGAGCAATCAAGTTAAGATATTTGGAATACTCGCAGTGGTATTATGGAGAAAAACCTAGGCTTGGTGTTCAGACTTAGTTTGAATCCTAGCTTTGCAAATCCAGTTGTGTCATCTTGAGAGATATTTTTAGTTTTTAACTTAATCTGTTGTAGCTATGAAAGAGTCTCATAACCGTTGCAGGTACTATAACTTTATTGCGTGATTTGTAGAGCTGTCATAGAGGAGATATCGTTATTTAGTTGCTAAGTCATGTCTGACTCTTTGCAACCCCAGACTGTAGCCCCCCAGGCTCCTCTGTCTATGGGTTTTCCCAAGTAAGAATAGTGGAGTGGTTTGCCATTTCCTTTTCCAGGGGATCTTCCCAAGCTCTGGGAAGTTGAACCCACATCTTCTGCATTGGCAGGTGGATTCTTTACCACTGAGCCACCAGGGAAGCCCGGATTAGATAATATTTAAGTAAGATTTTGTAATAACTTAATCAGAAATATGGGTCCAAGGCTAGAATTCTGGAAAATGTGTGGATGGACTTAATTTTGTTGTCATTTAATCTACTTCTGCAAATACTTTTCTGGATAAGTAGAGAACATTTCTTCTCCTTTTTTTTTTTTTTGGTACATTTTCACCAGCAGGGACGTCCTGAGGACATTTCTTTAATAAATCAATACTATCTCTAAGTGTTTGAATTCATTTCAGCTTCAAAGGTTTGAATTAATCATCACATATTCTTTTTTATGTGTTATCTGTTTAGTAAGGAAGCTTTGTTTTTTCCCTGTCTACTCTAAATTCTCTTCTTATTTGAAATAATTGTTTTTAATTCAGAAGTCATTTTTATCATAGTGCAGTTTTAATTTGTATTTTAATGTTTTGAATTATTTTTGCCTTTCTAACTTTAAAAAATGAAGCTGATATGGAAAGTTTTTTCAGATTTTCATCTGGCAACATTCTTTCCTTTTGGTTGAGAGACTGAGAAAATGAAACCCTTTATAAAAATAATTACTAGTATAAATATCACATAACATTTTATTTTAAATTGATTGTAGCAGTCTTTTAAAGCATTCAAAGTATGCTGTTTTATTTTAAAGGATTAGAAGATAAGGAACAAAATTTAACCAGAAGAATTAGTGCCTCAGATATTCTATCTGAAAAGGTAAGATAATGCTTTGTGGGATTGGATATGTCTGTAAGACTGATTCTTGTTTTGCTTTACTCTCTTCTCTTGAATGGAAAATTCTGTCTTGTTTTTTACTTTCTTTCTTTTTTTTTTTTATTCATTGCTGTACCTCCATTTTGATATAAGCCTTAAAGATAAAATCTGGAGAGAGATCTTGGAATATCAATATCTCCACTGGATTCAATTAACATATTTAATTGAAATGCTATATGTTCGATAGATGAACTTTCTGCTTGTTTTTTGAAACTTTTAATTTTCTTCCAGACATTTTCTTTTCTTTATTTTGAAGGATTATGCTGTGTGAGAAAGCTTTGAAGTTACACCTTGACCTGGTGTCCACTTCTAGTTCCTCTTAATAGCTGGGTGATCTTGTGTTAGCTGCTTAGGCTTTGCTTGCCTCTGTTTTCTTTTCTACAAAATGAGTTTAATGTCATCTGTTCTCTGGATTGTTGTGAGGTTCAGCAGGGTAAAGTGCAAGAGCATCAAGCACTGTGTTTGACGTTTAATAGGTATTCACTGGGCCAAGCCTTTGTTTGCTGAATTAGACAGCTGAAATATCTTCGGTTTCTTCTTTCTATGAGTAAATTGAAATGAAAACAGCTTAGAAGTTTTAGGAAAGAGATGGTCTTGAATTTAAGGGTGATAAAATAACAGATATACCCACAGGCATGCATGTATATATGTATATATATAGTTTTGAATATGCTAACAATGACTATAAGGTAGGTTGACATCTCTTACAGAAGAACTAAAGTTCAGATGTGTAGATAAACTGACTTGCTTAAAGTTTTATAAGAATTAGATATCAGAGCACGGAGTTTGAATGAGCTTCAGTACTCTTCTTACTGATCAAGTAGCTGCTTTGAGTGACAGTATCAGTGGTCTCTTTCATTCCACAAGGGCAAGTAGCAAAAGATAATCAAAGACTTTTAAGTCTCTGTGGAACAGTAATGATAGCTTTATTTTAGTTAAACTCTGGATCAGCACTGCCCAGTAGAATTTTCTATAATAATGGAACTGTTCTATATCTGCACTCCAGTATGGTAGCTTTAAGCACATGTGCCTGTTAAATATTTGGAATGTGACTACTGTGGCTGTGAAACGGAAGTTTTCATTGAATTTTAGTTAAATAGCCACACATGACTTACTGGTTCCATTTTTTGGATAGCATGACTCGAGATCTTCAGTACCAAGCAGTAGAATTTGATGTTTAATGATTAAATGACTTAGAGTAAAAAAGACTCATGATAATTTTTCAGCTCATTTTTTACATATATTTCCCAAGAAAGCAAAGAGTAACTATATCCTGGTTTGGGTAAACTGAACTACCGAAATACGTGATGGTAGTTCAGTTAGGGATTTATAATAGTCTGTAGAAGGTTAAACCACTAGGTAGACTCTACTGTTTTCTCTATGTTTAAGAATTAAATAATTTAATTTGATTTTAAAAGTATAATTACAATTCACTTACTAGATAAGTGAGCCTTAACTTTTTTGAGTCTTAGCCTCTTTTTAGTTTCCTCTCCTTTTCTATTTATACACAAAAGGGACAAACATGCACAGCTTTGTGTTGAACTTCAAGGAGTGGGGATGCCAAAGGACCCCCTTATTGCCCTCCCTCCAAAGTCTCATGGACTTCTGTCTAACACTTTTGCTTAGGTTGCCCGACATTTTCTGTTACAAAATGTACAGAATAGATAATTTTTAAAATTAACCTAAAAAAAAATACAGTGAAAAAATAAAGGTTATTTCAATTGGAAAAAAGTTCTCAAACATTTATTCCTAACCTGTTTCCCTGTTTTAGCTTCCCTGAAGAAGTCTTGGGTGTTAAAAATATTGTCCGTACCAGATAAATATCTGTACCTTTAGAACATGGAATGCTCAAATATAAGCAAATCTTGACGTATTTTTTCCTTCAAAACTGATTTGAAGAATTATAAAATATATTTTTAAAAGTTTGCAAATTTGAATCTTGACATTTCAGTGTACCTGTTCTGTGTAGTACTTGTAAGGCTAGTAAATGCCCATGATTAAGGAACCAGTTTGTTCTTTGGTCATTACACGCCCTGGGTTGATTTCTTCTTGCATTCACTAAGCAGTTAAATGCCAATCTCAAACTTTTTTTTCGTCAGTTGTAGCCTCCTCCTCTAACCCTTCTCATGTGTACATAAATCTACAGATTGATCTTCAGTTTGTATTACAGGGCCTGAATTAGAGTATAGGGCTATGTTAACTTATTCAGTTTCCTTATTTTATTTGTATTTACCATTTAAGTATTTGTCTTAAAATTAACTTTAAATTTTGATCTTATAGCAGCTTTGACTTGGTAATATGTCTAAAGTCAAATAGAATTTTTAAATGGCAACTATTTCTTTTGTTAAAGAAGCTTGGTGAAGATGAAGAGGAGTTATCTGAACTGCAACTTCGTCTTTTGGCTCTTCAGTCAGCCAGTAAAAAATGGCAACAGAAAGAACAGCAGGTGATGAAAGAAAGTAAAGAAAAGTTGACTAAGACGAAAACTGTGCAGCAAAAAGTTAAAACCAGTACAAAAACACATTCGGCCAAAAAAGTTAGCACTACAGGTGATCATTTCTATTAAACTCTTGTAATTGATTTCCTATATCAGTATAGTTTCTAGATTTTAATTCAGAAAGTTTTGAGCTGGGGAATTATATAGGGCCCTGAATAAAGGATAGTCCTGTATAAATAGAACTTAATAATTAAAATAATTATTAAAGCTTTGTTTTCTCTATCTTCTTGAAAATTCTAACTCTAATAGATGCTGATGTTTCTATATTTTTTAAAGCTAAACAAGCATTGAGGAAGCAGCAGACAAAGGCATGGAAGAAACTACAACAGCAAAAAGAACAGGAAAGACAGAAAGAAGAGGATCAGCGTAAGCAAGCTGAAGAAGAAGAAAGAAGGAAAAGAGAAGAAGAAATCAGAAAAATTCGAGATCTCTCAAATCAGGAAGAACAGTACAATCGATTTATGAAATTGGTTGGTGGAAAGAGGAGATCAAGGAGTAAAGTAAGGAGTACAAAAATACAAAATCAAAGTATTACTCAAATTTGAGTATCCTTGTATTAGCTCATAAATTCAGTCAACTAGGAAACAGTATTAAGTTCTTTTGTTTGATATATATATATCATATATGTATGATATATGCTTGTTATATATAAATAATTCCTTTGGGAAGAAGGGAAGGTAGGTTATAATTGCGAATGAATTGTTTTTGTAGTTATAGATGCTAGAAATAGAAGAAATAGACTAAAATTATGATTAGAAAAGCCTCCCTTTGGCTTTTGTGTCCTTTTCTATTTAGAAGAAAGAAGCATTCCTGAGTTGCAGTGAGAACTTATTTTTAAAATTACTATTCCCTTTTAGTTTTCCATTGTTTAGTAATGTAGAATTAGAAATGTATCATAATTAGTCGATATGGACTATTTATAAGAAAGTTAAATCATAATATCATAATAGCCTTAGTGCATGTGGCTACTTTAGTTATCAAGCATTTGTGACCTTTATTGTGTAAGTCATTGATAATGACTGGACGAGTCATTGCCTTTTATGGCTGGTGTCAGGAAGTAAATTGGAGATTTAATATTGATCTGGTGCTATTAGCAGCGACAAATTTCAGAATTCTGAGCTTTGAGACTATACTTGCAAGTGTATTATTGATATTAAAGAATAGAGGGATGTTAAAGAGTAAGAGCTCTTTAATTGTAGGGAGTCAAGGGTTAGATTTGTTTAAGTAAGGAATTTATAACTATTCATGCTTTGAGCTTCCGAAAAGTACTTTGATGAAATCTTTTTATAGAAAAGTATTGTGCATTATTTGTATCCATTTGGATAGGTTTTGCTAATTTTTAAATTCTTATAAACTGTCTCCAAGTGGAGATTGTAAGAAGTGAAAAAAAAGAAAACAACGTACAAGCATATGACCAAGACTTTCTAGTTTTCAGTTATCATTAATTTATTCGTAACTGAAATGTTAATGGATTATTTGGGCAATATTCTAAATAAAGCTTGATTACATAAAACTTGAATTCATTTATCTGATTTCTTAATTTACAGAGAGAGGCCATTAGTATTTCTGATCTTGGTCTCATCTTACTTTCTAGAGGAATAGCTGATTATTTAGTAGCTCAGCTCACTGGGGGATTTCATCTGTACATGTAGTACTTTCTAGCTTCATTTTCTGTCTGACAGTTATAAAATGTCAGCCACAATATACCTATCATGTATATTGAGTTTCCCAAATCAGATGTGATAGTTCTAACTGGATCCTCATGATTTTTGATACTGTTCTATGTAAAAGATAACTATTAATTGTTTTATAATTTCGAGCCTAAGAATAGACTAAGACAGAAAATGTGAAACTAAAAATAAATCTTGTATATTAGTCTTCAGATCCTGACCTGAGACGATCCTTAGAGAAGCAAGCTACTGATAGTGGAGGAGGCATTTATCAATATGATAACTATGAAGAAGTTGCTATGGATACAGATAGTGAAACCAATTCTCCAGGTATGAGCTAAAACTTAAAACATTTGTACATTCACAATTATTAAGTAGAAAATGGTCAAGAAGCTACCCAAAACATTGAAAGAAATGTAGAATGAATTTGCTGGTAGGTTGTACAACCAAAGACATTATTTGGTGGTTAAATACTTCAAAAGCAAACCTCAGACTGTAGTATTAACCTTTATTTTCTAGTATTTCTTCCTGTATAGTATTTTAATAAAAAAGGCAGTATTCTGCTGTTAACTGTTTGATCTAAGAAGTGAATATTGTGGGAAAGGTGAGAACGCTGCCTTAAAAAACACACGAACTAATAAATCTTTATGTTTAAGTATCTTTATATCTAAGGCATTCTTCATTTTAGTCAAAAAAAGAAGTCTTTCTTTTGTTCAGGCTTCTTTTCTCCTTCTGATGATACTTTGTAGGAATAGGGAGATGGAAAGTGATCCTAGTGGTGCCTTAGGATCAGCTGATTATAACTGTACGGCTATACTTCAGTTAGAGTGCACGGTTTAGGATGTGGCCCTCCTTGAGAGTTAGAGACTTGCTTTAGTTGATTTTCAGGAGTAATGGACTGTGAGGGACCTACCCTCTTACTAATTAAAGCTATCCTCTTACTAATTAAAACACATAAGAATGGGGCAGACAACAAAATGCCATTAGCATTCTAGAAACTAGAATACTTACTTGCAAGGTCATATGATTAGTGTTTTTCTTCCAGTGGTTGTATTGGGAGACCAAATGAAACTAGAATTCCACTTTAGTGTGTCTAGAGAGAAGGCAGAATCTATATGATTTGGTAATGTTTAGCAAAAGCTCATTTTCAGGTTATAATGTTTAGCTTCATATTTAATAATCTTGTATTTTCATGTCATAATTATCTTTGGTCAGCCTTTAATTATTTCTAAGTTCTTGAAAATGATTCTTTGTAGTTCTCAAATATTGACATTATTATTACTCTATAATAATTTTATGATTTACCCTTTAGAAGAATTTTGTAAAAAAATAATATAAAAAAATATAATCAAATGGCATCATTTGGGTCACAAATCAGCTCCATATAAGTCATGTGGTTAATACTCATATTGACTTGAAAGACAACTGGGGCAAAGAAGAAATATTAAGTTTCCCTAAAGGTTACATGGTTTAGAGGTAGCAAGAGTAATCTTCAAGTCTGTCAGATTTCAGTGAGTCTAAAGAAACCACTGAAGGTAAAATAAGCAGCTATTTTTATCTGCTACCAAGGAAAAAATGCTAACAATTTAACTGAGATGAATCAGTAACTATTTCAGAATTACTAAATTTGAAAAAAAATGTATATGTTAATGATTAAATGTAATAGGTAATTCTTTTCATTCCTAGCCCTCTTTGCTTTCTCTTCAATTTAAATAGTCCATTTCTTCACTTTTCTTCACATTAAGGGAGGAATGGAGTCACCACATCACTGTTTTCCTTTGGTTATGATACTTTGAGAGATTTCAGGGGAATTTTTTGTTTTATTATTTCTTAAAAAGTATGTTTTTTTCCAAAAAGCAATAAAAGCCTTTCCTGCTTTATTCCCTTTTACCACAAGTAGGTGAAAAGTAGAACAAGGTAGAAAAGTGTACGAGGGATTAAATATCAGCTTAAGTGGATGGCTAACTTTAGAGTGATGTAAGAGCAATTATAAATAGGCAGAGGTAGTCTCATGGAGGTTAAGTATTTTATTGGAGATTAATACAATCTCACTTGTACTTTACTTAGATGTAGTTATATGTCTTCAAAAATATGATAAATTTAATTTATTCCTGTTGAATATATGTTATTAAATTCCTATAAAAATTTTTTTTAACAGCTCCTTCACCAGTGCAACCACCATTCTTCTCTGAATGTTCATTGGGGTATTTTTCTCCAGCACCATCTATTTCTTTGCCTCCACCACCTCAGGTTTCTGTAAGTGAGGATTGGTATGATTTCTAAGAAAGTTTTGTTGCCTTGTGTCTTTTCTAATTTGTTTTGAAAAGCTGGTATGTAGTTAATAGTTAGGTTTGAGAGCATAAAGTCTGCTTGCCAGAGTTAATAGCTATGAAATCTATGGTATATTAGTTCCTGGCAGGCTATCGATCTGGTAGATTTTTTCATAGCTAATTTTTAGTCTCATGTTGGACTTTCTTTCAATATTTAGCATGTTTCCTTCTTTATTTTTGCTCCTCAGAAAATATATTCTTAAGCAGAATAAGAATTACCTGTTTGGATTTTTTTAGAGGGTAATTGGGATTTAAGTGTGAGTTTGAGTGAACTCCGGGATTTGGTGATGGACAGGGAAGCCTGGCGTGCTGCAATTCATGGGGTCGCAAAGAGTTGGACACGACTGAGCGACTGAACTGAACTGAAGGTTCTTCTAGAAGCTTTTTCCTTTTTCGTCTTTTGATTATATAGTTGTTTTTAATTTGAAAATTCAGTAAAGGAAAAGCATTGACTAGTTAAAGAAAAGTTAATTTCTTTTCAACCTACTTTTGAAAGAACTGCCAGTCTCCTGTTAAAAAAATAAAAAAGGAAGTGGGGGAATCACAAAGTGATTTGAAAGTTTTCTCTAGATTGAGAGAACCTGGAGCTCACACTGGTTCTCTCTTAATGGGTTAGTAGGAACTTTGCTATTTCACAGGTGTTAGGCAGACACCTGGTGTCCTCCTGGGAAGTTTAAGATGAGGGGAATATTAGAGTAGAGAGTGAGAGAGAAACATTTTTTCTTTCTTCCTTGAATCATTTTAAGTTCCAAGAGAAATGTTGGAAGGTCTTTGAAGCAAAAATGTGTGCAAATGCAGGGATTTGGGTAAAAGTAACTATCTTTACAGATGCTCTCTAAGAAGCCATTTCACAAGGATTTTATGAGGGTAGTGGTGGTGATTTCTCACATTTAATTCTTATACTCTAGACTGTTCCCATCCAGAATCCCTTTGGTTCCTAATTTTTAATTTTTACTTAAATATCTGTTTTCAGGTAGTCACCTAGAGAGATCCTGTAAAATTTGATTTCTCTATCATGAAGTTCATAAATTAAATTACAGTTGATTTTAACTTTTTGTAAAAATTATACTTTTTCTTGGCTGAATATTGAATTTGGGTTAGTTTTAAGATTTCCAGTATACTTAGTTCACTTATTCTTACAGTAAAGTAATCACCTGATGTTTGCCTTTTTCTAATTTGATATTGCTGTAGCAGTAAATGCTTGGAATGAGTAAAATTTGCATGGTAATTATTATTTCTTCTTTTTTTAAATTAACTAGTCTGTACCACCTTTGAGCCAGCCTTATGTGGAAGGCTTGTGTGTTTCTCTTGAACCTCTACCTCCTCTACCACCTTTACCACCTCTTCCACCTGAAGATCCAGAACAACCTCCAAAACCACCTTTTGCAGATGAGGAAGAAGAGGAGGAAATGCTGCTTCGAGAAGAGCTACTTAAATCTCTAGCGAATAAAAGAGCTTTCAAGCCAGAGGTAATTTAGGTACCTGAACCTCTAGGTGGTGCTGTTGAGCTTAGTTTTAGGTAGGACTACTCTGCTAGTTTGGGATTTATTGGGCTTTTCAGTAAAGTAGGGATAAGTCGGTTAACTAATTTGCTCAATACCTTTAAAGATGACAGGAATTTCATTTAAAATGGCTTCATATCTGTCTCTTCCTTCTTTAGGAAACATCCAGTAATAGTGACCCACCTTCACCTCCAGTTCTAAACAATTCACAGCCTATGCCAAGAAGCAACCTGTCCATAGTCAGTATTAATACAGTGTCTCAGCCTAGGATACAAAACCCAAAGTTTCACAGAGGACCTCGTCTTCCACGAACTGTGATCTCGGTAAAAACAAAATAATTAGTCCCTACTCTTACTTAAATATCTTGTGAGAAAGTTTATGCAGTTTTGCTGTCCTGTTCCCTGCCTCTAGTTTATTATATACAAACATCAGTTCAGTTCAGTTCAGTAGCTCAGTTGTGTCCGACTTTTTGCGACCACATGAATTGCAGCACGCCAGGCCTCCCTGTCCACTTATTTTTATTTATTAATAGTGAAATGGGAGCAGCTTTTTCACTTGTAAACTGGTGGAATTTATGATAATATTTTGGGGAAAGCATTATTTTCATCTGAGGGGTATTCTTTCCCCTGCCATTTCCTCAACTTTTGTTTTATATAAATTGGTCCTTTTAGATTTTTCATCTATTCTAAAGTCAGTTTTAGCAAATTATATATATATATATTTAGTTTTTTCTATCTTTGCTCATATTTTTTCAGTTAATGACTGTACTATAATGGAAGAATTTATGATTTTTTTCACTGTTAAGGAGATTGAAATGACATTTTATTTCTACTTTGTTTTCTAATTACTTTGAAATAAATGTGGAGAAGGAAATGTCAACCCACTCCAGTAGTCTTGCCTAGAGAATCCCATGGACAGAGGATCCTGGTGGGCTACTGTCCATGGGGTCGCACAGAGTCAGACACGACTGAAGCGACTTAGTATGCATGCATGCGTAAAATAAATGAAGCAAAGCCAAGTTGAAATCTTGCCTCTGTTAGGTAAACATATCCTCTGTATATCCTCTATATACACATGAAAGCCATGAAGTTTTATTAGTAATAATGTGGAATTACTATTTTTTCTCTGACTTTAAAAGGTTAGTCTAGATTGCATTATGTTTCTTTATAGAAAGTTGGTTAAAATAAAATTTAATGAAAAAGATGATAGTAGTATCTAGAATATTTCATTTTAGTATATAGAATATTTTAAGTTTTTGGTCTATCAGGTAAAATATAGAATCTTTTATGTTTTTGTGTATCTGTGGAGTGGGACAAAGTTGGTCAATTAATGCAATATAAACAGAAGGAACCATAGACTGTCTACTTGAAACCTATTATTTTTATGAATTTAAATTCATACAGATAAAGTGACTTGTTCATTGTCATGAAGCTAATTGTGTGTGGTAGAGCTAAGAAAAGGATAGTGATACATTTGTTGTCAAGAATAACAAGTATATTGGCTTTGCAGCTTCCAAAGCATAAATCAGTGGTCGTAACACTAAACGATTCTGATGATAGTGAATCTGATGGAGAGGCGTCCAAGTCAACTAATAGTGTTTTTGGTGGATTGGAGTCTATGATTAAAGAAGCAAGACGAACTGCTGAGGTAATTAAGTGCAGTAATGAAATATCGAAAGATTTATTGACAATTACTAAAATTTGCTTGTTTTTCCTAAAAACTAGACTTTGGAGGTTTAGATTTTTTAATATATTGAATTTTTGGAAATTTTTTTTGTACTTGTATGATTGAGTTTATATAATGAAGTGTGTGTAAATTTAGATAGATTTAACTATTTAAAAACCCCCTTTGTCTCCAGACTAATCCTTCTTCCAAAATAGTAAAATAGTGTGGATAATTGTCCTCTGTACTAAGGAAATTTATTGGTTTGCAGTTGTGTTATATTACCAGAAAATAGTTTTACTCAGTTGTGTGATCTAAGTACAGCTTTTGTCCCTATTTGTAATTGCAGCGTTTGTTTAGATATGAAATGGTTCAGTTATTTTTAAACCACAGGTCTTGACTGCTTAGTGGATTATACAGTTAATTGGTGGTTAAAGGCCAGCATTGTTTTTTTTTAAAGTAATAGAAAATAATGATGAAGATATTTATTTCTAATATACAGATGTGTACTGGATAATGTAAAATTTAGATCTAAGTTGGGGTTATGAAAGTTTTTGATCTGGTTGACTTCAAACGTTTTCTAGCAAGCTTCAAAACCGAAAGTACCTCCAAAATCTGAAAAAGAGAATGATCCCATGCGAACACCTGAAGCTCTTCCTGAAGAAAAGAAGATTGAGTATCGATTGTTAAAGGAAGAGATTGCCAAGTAAGTAGCATTTTATGTAGTTTGCTTTAAAGATGTGTGCTGTTTGCAACACTTAATCTGGATAGAGTTTATTGGCATTGGGAAATGAAAATGATGCTTTTATCCAAGATGAAGAGTTAATGTTTTTATAAGTTGCACAGAAGGTGGAGCCAGATGATCATCTATAAACTTGAATTCAGTCACTAATGCGCTGAGATACAGACAGCCTAGAAATAGATAAATGCTGTTATAAGGAGAACTACACCATTAGCTTTGCATGCATATTGGTCATCATTGTTATTAGTCAGTGTTAGTCACTTAATATTTTTACATTATTTTATGAAAAAGAATACATCTTTAAAAAATAATTTCAGTTCTTCAGGGAATAATTTATCAACCTTTATTGATTATTTCAGTCGTGAGAAACAGCGATTAATTAAATCAGATCAAGTGAAGACAAGCTCATCATCCCCAGCAAACTCTGATGTAGAAATTGACGGGATTGGCAGGATAGCATTGGTTACTAAGCAGGTTACAGATGCAGAAGCAAAGCTTAAAAAACATAGGTAAGTCTCATTATCTGGTTATACTACATGTATCAAAATGTTCTATATCAGAAGGATGTATTTTTGTGCTGTGTGTCAATAATAAGTACACTGTATGATTACTAATCCTTTCATACTTGGTAGACCTAGAGAGGCTATCATTTTGTGGAATTGTCCATTTACAGTACATAAAGTAATAGTATTAATATTTAAACAAAAATACCAAGACTTCAGAAGAGTTTTCTTTAGATTTATGTAAGGCCTATTCATTGCTAAAATGAAACTCTTTGTTTTGGAATTTTCTTTAAAACCTCTGGCATGTTTTTAGAAATACTTTTTATTGGAAGCATATTTTTATTGTTAAAGGTAGACTTAATTGTTCGGAATAAGTCATTACTTAATGTGTTCAGTAAGACACATGGTCAAATATTGTGTTATTATAAAAACTATGATATGCAATAACCTTAAGACGTATCCAGAGTGTTATATGCAGTAACATTAAGATGTATTAAGGCTCATAGATGAAATACTGTGGTGACCATAAATCTTTAAGGAAATGGTATGGTATGTATATTTTAAAGGAAATTAAAATAAATTCATTTAGATTCTGTTTCTTTAATAACTTTCATAAATGAAAAGATTTTTTAAAATTGTCTTTCTAGTCCCCATCCTCTTTATCACATATTTATCACATATCCTCTGTCTTTATGATTCATTCTAGATGTCAGTTGTTGTGACTATTTGAAATATGGTATCTTTCTGGGAAAGATGCTTTTTTATTTTTTTTAGCATAATATTCAGTAGTTGAAAAGATGGAAATCTGTATCCATAAATTTGTCTTTCTGTCCTGATTTATACTTCTTAAGTTCACACTTGTAAGTTAAAATTAAATGTGCTTATTTATGTTTATTAGATGTTTATTTGTGTGTTTATTAGGAACATTATAAATGAAACCGACGTAAGGATTTTCTGTCTTAAGTCCTGGTTTTTCAGGAGTTATTTAGGGCTATGTTGAAATTTACTGTTGATGGCTTTTCAGCTATAATTCACATTACTCAGACTTGTAAATTCCCTGGTGGTCCAGTGGTTAGAACTCTGTGCTTTCATTCCTGAGGGTGCAGGTTCAATACCGCTGTGGATGTGGAACTAAGATCCCACAAACCAAATGGTGGAGCCAGGAAAAGATTAACCCTTAGTTGCTTTCATAAAATTTAGCAGTGTGTATCCGAACACTTTGGTGATTGATGAATATGAAAATATTTATCCTTTTAAATATTTACCTCTATTATGAACATAATTTTAAAAATGAGCTATTACTTTGTAAATTTTTTATTCTGATGATTAACGTTAGTCCACTAGTTTAGAAAAACATTAATAATTTTGTTATTTCCCAATTAGGATTCTCTTGATGAAAGATGAATCTGTTTTAAAGAATCTAGTACAGCAAGAAGCTAAGAAGAAAGAATCTGTTCGAAATGCTGAAACAAAAATTACAAAACTTACAGAGCAGCTTCAGGCAACAGAGAAAATTCTCAGTGTCAACAGAATGTTTTTGAAGAAACTTCAGGAACAGGTAGTGTTCTTTTTTAATTCAAATATTGTAGTCTCATGTTTACTACACATTTTTATGGGCCAAATTTTTAGTAAAACCATAAAGCCATCAAAATATATAACCTATATATTGTTCTTCATTGAGACATAATGTTAGCACATTTTAAATTTTCAGTTGAATACCCTAAAGCTATTATGTTTAAGAAGGTATTGCCTCTGAGATTTACATTTTCAGAATTACCCTTTATTTCAGATTCACAGAGTTCAACAACGCATTACAATTAAGAAAGCTTTGACTCTGAAGTATGGAGAAGAACTTGCTCGGGCAAAGGCAGTGGCTAGTAAAGAAATAGGAAAACGTAAACTGGAACAAGATCGCCTTGGAGTAAGTTGTTGGTAGAAATATTTTATGTTTGAAAAGGAGAAGGTTTTAATAATTCTTTTGGGGGTAAGAGATGGATGAAAACTTCAAGGTTTTTCTCTGCATATTCAAAGAGAATAAGATTAAAACTTTGTTTTTAAATGACATCCACAGTTTTGGAAGCTTATTTTTTTATTTTTATTGTTTGTTTTTTATACACCACAAATTAACTAGCAAATCTGTTGGAGGCTTTTGTTAAACTGTTTATTCTTGTTATTGACTTAGTTTTATAATGTTGGCATTGTTGGGATAGCACAATTATCTTAACAAAAATTGTTTATAAAATCATAGCAATATAAAATATTGATATCATTTTCCCCCCAGCCAAACAAAATGATGAGACTGGACAATTCTCCAATATCAAGTCCAAGAAGGCATTCAGCAGAACTAATTGCTATGGAAAAAAGACGGTTACAAAAGCTAGAATATGAATATGCCCTGAAAATTCAGAAACTAAAAGAAGCCAGGGCCCTAAAAGCAAAGGAACAACAAAATATTGCTCCACTTGTGGAAGAAGAACCTGAATTTTCTTTACCTCAGCCCTCACTTCATGATCTGACTCAAGATAAATTAAGTTTGGACACTGAAGAAAATGATGTTGATGATGAGATTCTGTCTGGTTCAAATAGAGAAAGAAGAAGATCTTTCTTAGAATCCAATTCTTTTACTAAACCTAACCTTAAGCACACTGATACACCTAACAAAGAATGTATAAACAAACCTACTAAGAATACAGTAGAAAAACCAGAACTTTTTCTAGGGTTAAAAATCGGTGAATTGCAGAAATTATATTCAAAAGCTGACAGCTTAAAACAACTGATTTTAAAAACCACCACAGGCATTTCAGACAAGGTTTTGCATGGTCAGGTAACCGAACATTTCATATTCTTAATGAAATCTAGAATTCACCCTAGCCTTATTTGCCTTTTGAAATTGCTGTTTTCTTTTGCAGGAGATTTCTGTGGATGTGGATTTTGTGACAGCACAGACTAAAACAACAGAAGTGAAGCCATGTCCATTCAGACCCTACCACAGTCCCCTTCTAGTCTTTAAATCTTACAGGTATAGAAGAAAGATTCAGTAAGCTTGAGTTTCAGGATTGCTCCTTGTTCTTAATAATATCTTAATCTTTAATGTTTGATGACAGGGAAAAAATTGAATCACAATCACTCAAAAAACAAGCTCGTCATTTTAGGAGATAAAAAATTCAGGTGCTTTGTTGTAGGACTTGAACCAAACAGGAACTAAGAGTTAACTTACACTTGGGTTTATTAATTCTTATCAAATACTAATTTCTGGCTACTGATGGAATTGTGAAGAATTCTGAATTACTATCTGTTAAGGATTTTAAGAAAAGTAACTGAGAGAGATTCTTATGTGAATTTTTAATTTTGCTTTTTAATTATACTATTACTTTAAGGAATACATTAGCTAGCTTTCATAAAATTGATTTGACATTTTCAGATGATTAACTTTGCCAGGTTTTTTTTTTTTTTTTTTTTTTTGAGACTCTTTAGAAGCTGTGTAACTGTTAAATTGATATGATTTTATTAGAATCTGTGAAACTGTTAAATTGGTATGATTTAATCATAAAATTGCAAAGCACCTACCAGGTAGTATAGACTTTTTCTTTGGTTTTTTGGGTGGCTGGTAATATGTTGAAGAAATACCAATGTTATATAGCATTTTATTATGTGGTAAGAAAACACTACTTTAAAAACACTAGGATATTTTTGTTCTTTGTTTTCTATTTCAGATGTTTTATGTCCTGAGTGTAGAAGTAGTTTGTCCTTATGACTTGATATTCTGGTTGTTTTCTAGAGTTAATTTTAGTATTAAGTAATTAAATAGTAAACTCAAAGTATAGACACTTTAATTGAGAAAGAAAAAAAATGAAAAAATTTAAAATTTGCTGAGGACTGTTAATGGAGCATCATAATGTGCCTCTCTTCTTAGATTTAGTCCATACTATCGAACCAAGGAAAAACTTCCCCTAAGCTCAGTATCATACAGTAATATGATCGAACCGGATCAGTGTTTCTGCCGTTTTGATTTAACAGGAACATGTAATGATGATGATTGTCAGTGGTGAGTAGTTTTTATTTGTGAATATTTTATAATTTAAAAGCCAGTCTTGGTCATTTAGCTTTGATATATACATGATTATCTTTTTTGTGTTGTTATTTTATTTTAGGCAGCATACACAAGACTATACACTTAGCCGAAAACAGCTGTTCCAGGATGTTCTGTCATATAATCTGTCTTTGATTGGTTGTTCAGAAGGAAGCACTGATGAAGAAATTGCTGCTGCAGCAGGTTTTAAAGACCTCTTGTTTCCCAAATGAAAATTGAATTTAGGCAATTTAAATGTTTTATATTCAGTTGTTGATATCTTTAAATAGCTATAAAAATTCAGTACAGTTATCTATGACACCTCATCTAGATCTGCTCTGTCGAGTACAGTAGTCACTAAAATAAAAATTCACTTCCTCAGTCACTCTAACCACATTTCAAGTGCTTAGTAGCCACTCTTGAGCTTAGTCGTGGTCGGTAGCTTACCAGTAAGACAGTGCAGTTGTGGCACATTTCCATTATTGTAGGAAATTCTTCACAGAGCTCATCTAACTATTTCAGTTTAAAAAGAGTATGTTAACATGGTTGTTAGAACTTTTACTGAGATTTAAAAATAGACTCTATTTTACTCCTTTTAGAAATAGAGGGGATTGGAAGTTGAGATGACTGTAGGTTCAAATTCTACAATGAAGTAAAAAAGAAGTTTATACAGTTTGACATTGTAGAAAGCGTAGATTACTGCCAGACATTGTGTGTAAATATTGTTCAACTTTTCCCCAGATTTAGTGCCAAATAAGTCTTTTGGAAGTAAGGAAATTGATCTTTGTTAAATTCAGTATAATCACAATTCTTAGTGATTGTAACAAAACAATCTGTTTAATCATTCCTAATTAAGGACCTTAATTTTCACTTGTTTAGGTTGCTTACTTTTTTTCCAACCCAAATTGGGATGCATGATATGGTAGGGTTTGCTGTATTAGTTGAGATAATGTAGGCCTTGCGCTTTAGAAGTCATAGATGTTTTTGACTAGTGCCTTTAATTTTTAAACTATTCTTTTGTTCATACTCTTTAATTAGCCTCATCTCCGTAATCTGTGTTTTTATACTTTTTATGAAGATAACATTGTTCTAATTTCAGAAAAATATGTTGAGAAACTTTTTGGAGTAAACAAAGATCGAATGTCAATGGACCAGATGGCTGTTCTCCTTGTGAGCAATATCAATGAAAGTAAAGGCCATAGTAAGTATATATATCTTTGTCTCACACAAAAGGACCTTATAGTTTATGAGAACAAATTTTTGGCATTACATAAAAAATACATTTATCGTTTCTGAGTAACATGATAGAATAAATTTAGCTCTTATTGAGCACTGTTTAGTTATTTTTCAGAACTGTAAAAGACTAGTTCTGTTAACAGTCTTCTATCTACTTTAGCACCTCCATTTACAACCTACAAAGATAAAAGAAAGTGGAAGCCAAAGTTTTGGAGAAAACCTATTTCAGAGAACAATTTCAGTAGTGATGAGGAACAGTCTACAGGACCAATTAAGTATGGTAAGAAGTAATTTAAGATCCAGAATCATGAAATTGTGGTGTCATTTCTTTGTCTAACACTTTGCTAATCTTTTGATATAATCTGTGAATGCATGCTCAATTGTTCAGTTGTGTCTGGCTCTTTGCGACCCCATGGACAGGGTCCCCATGGACAGAGCCCCTGCCAGGCTTTTCTGTCCATGGAATTCTCCAGGCAAGAATACTGGAGTGGGATGCCATTTCCTCCTCCAGGGGATCTTTCCGACTCAGGGATCGAACCTGTGTTTCCTGCATCTCCTGCATTGGCAGGCGGGTTTACCACTAGCTCCACCTGGGAAACCCCTTGGTATAATCTACTAGCCTTTAAAATTTTTTCATTTTTAAAAAGCAGTGATGCTGCTTGGTGTTTAAGGCAATTAGTTCTTCCTTATGCAAGACTACCCCTTATATTGCAGGAATGTTGTTCCATGACCCATGTTCAGTAAATGCAAGGATCACCCTTTGGTAAATGTGAAGGCTTTAAATATTGCTAAACCTACTTGAGTGGGGAGACTGCTCCCATTTGAGAACTACTGCCTGGCCTATGTCCTTGAGAACAGGCATCCTATTTTGTTTAATCTTTGATGAGTCTGTGTTTTCTGACATACAGTAGGCTCACAGAATGAATTAATTAAATGAGTGAACAAAGTAATGTATGAATGAGTGCTTTACTGTCAAGCACATCTTACATTATAATCTCAGATTTTCATAATTATGTACTATTTGTAGATTAGAAGATGTGCTCCTTAGATCTGTGGATTAGAGAAATTGTGAGGCTAACTTACTTTTCCTTATAGCCTTCCAGCCAGAGAACCGAATAAATGTTCCAGCTCTGGATACAGTTGTCACTCCGGATGATGTCAGATACTTTACAAATGAGACTGATGACATTGCTAATTTAGAAGCAAGTGTGCTAGAAAATCCTTCTCATGTACAACTTTGGCTCAAGCTTGCATACAAGTACTTGAACCAAAATGAGGGGTAGGTCTCCTTCTAATCTTTGTGTAAGCTGTTGCACTTTTATATTTTTATGTTTGAGGTTTATTTCCTCTCTGGTAATCAGGTTTCCCTCCTAGTATCGGTGGAGCCTTTGTTTTTTGACAAAGCGTAAAGTACTTAATTGTTTAAAAGCTGTTAGAAAAAGTTTAAGATTACATCTTGAGTTATGTGCATGGCTCAGTGTATGGGTAATAATTTAGCTACAATCTTTAACTTAAGTAGGCTACTTCAAAGTAGTATCAGTTAAAACAGTAAATTCTGAGCAGTCCAAGAATTAATCATTGCATTTTTTAATAAGTCAGGTAGTCGTGGTCTCTTATTAAAATTTTGGTAAAGTCACAGTGTAACAGGTTAAATTTTATGTTAATTATCATTTAGAGATTTAAAGGTTGTCTAAGAACCTCTAAATTCTGGTGGACTGATTTTCTGTGTCAGTGTTACATTATGTATATTCACATAAGATAAATATTAATTTATCTCAAAAATGACAACTCCTATTACATAATTATGTTTTCTGACTCCTACTTATTGATAGGATTGCAGAAATAATCTTTTATGACCAGGAGTAATATTTATTGCTATAATTTTGGAATAGGTTTATTTTTTTTAAAGGCTGCTTTATCTAAAAACTTTTTTAAGGCAGCAGTACAAATGCTAGTACATCACACATACCTGAATATGGTGCTTTTTAACTTGCTTTGTGTGTCATTTTCATGTTAATGGGATAAGTTAAAGTGTTTTCTTTTCTGACTCATTTACTAAATGAAGGTCCAAAAACTGTACATTATTTTATGAATAGGATCATAAGAGACAATTTTCTTCTCCAAGAGACAGCAAGCCCTTGACTGTTGAAAAGAACTATTATATTGAAAGCCTTGATTATTTTGTGCTGGTAGTAGCTGGCCTTGAGAATTGTCTAACTTTTCCCATTCCCAGACCACTGTAAATCATGACATATTGCTGAATATGGACAGAAAGCACATTTGAAGTTGATGATCTAATGGCTTTACACCACCATATTTTTATCTGGTAAATGCACATTGAACATGCACTTAAAAAGAAATTGTTGGCTTTATGGGAAAATTAGGACATTTTTGGACAAATGTGATATAAAATTTTAATCTACTTCTCTTTATCATAGGTAATTCTAGCTTCTTGGTAGGTTCTAATAGAAAATGGAATTTAAAAGTTGACTTATTAGACTAGACTAATTTAAAAAGTATTTTCAGGCATTAAAAAAGATGCTCCTCCTTTTCTTTCAAATATGTAGGCTGTGTTCAGAGTCCTTGGATTCTGCTTTAAATGTTCTGGCTCGAGCTTTGGAAAACAACAAAGACAATCCAGAAATTTGGTGCCATTATCTCAGATTGTTCTCAAAAAGAGGAACCAAGGAGGAGGTACAGGAAATGTGTGAAACAGCTGTTGAATATGCTCCTGATTATCAAAGTTTTTGGACTGTGAGTAGAAACAATAAAGTTGTGTGTGTGTGCGCATTATCATATAATTCTTCAGGCCATCTTAAATATTGATGTGTAACTTCATAGATTATTTGTTTTGTCAGCATACAGATATAATAATAAGCTTACTTTCACTGTCCAGTAACCTTAAAACCACTTCTCTGGGTCCAGATTAATTTAAACTTAAAAAAGAAGTCAGTATTTAGTGAAGAGGTGTTTTTTTATTGTTGTTGTTGTTTACTTTATTGGTAATGAAAAAAGATAAACATTTTAAAGCATTTCACACTTACCTATTCATAAGCAATTTTATTTGGGACAAATTAAGTGAATTTTTGCTAAGTACCTGAAAATAATTTAAAAAAACTTTTTATGCTTATGTAACATTTTCATGAAGGCCGAAAAACATTTTGGTCTTTTTATTATGTTTTCATTACTTATGAAAATAATCTGTAAATCATACTAATATCGAACCTTGCCAAATTAAAAAGATTTGGTGACAGAGTTTTTCATTCTGTGAGAAAATGGGATGTTGCCTACCTATGCTTAAAATTGTAATTAATCCACTTGTAAATATTCATTGATACATGAAGTTTTACTAGCTGAACTCAGGAATTATTAGACTCAGATAAGCCTTCATATAAGCCTATGGCTGTCAGATCTGTTATTTACTTGCTAACTGAAGTTCAGAACAGACAGACTTGGATGACAAGACACCCTTAGTGAATGAACATGCCACTTTCTTATTCCCCCAACTCAGTGAACGGATTCAGACAGTGAGAAATGCTTGAGTTTAACCTGAAGCTTTATATAAAAATTAATGCTGTTGATCAACTCAGGTTTTTCCTGAAGTTGTTTGGTCTTTAAAGGACTTCTTAATTCTTGCAGTTCTTTTGTCACGTATTTCTTACATGAATGTTATTCTCGAAATTTTTATACAGTCACACACCTGAGCAATGCAAATTGTATGTGGTCATAAACACATGAGCTTTTGAAGATCCACTGTGGTCTTGCTGCCATCTATCTATTGATTCAATCAAAGGTGAAATGGCTTCAGTGATAATTCTAACAGTATATCTCTGTTGTTTTAGTTGTCATCTGATTCCAGTATCCAACTTAGTACTGGAAGACGGGTTTATACATATTTGTAATTATCCTTTTTGCAGAAATTGAATTTTTAATATATGACAATTTCTTAGTGAAATGTGAAAAATATGTAGTATTAGATATTCTTGTGAAGCAGGACTAATCATATGAAATCCCTTTGGACAGTTTCTGCACCTGGAAAGCACCTTTGAAGAAAAAGATTACGTATGTGAGAGAATGGTGGAGTTTCTCATGGGAGCAGCCAAGAGGGAAGCATCAGATACTCTGTCCTTTCAACTTTTAGAGGCTCTTTTGTTTAGAGTTCAGCTGCACATATTTACTGGAAGATGCCAAAGTGCACTTTCAATTTTACAGGTAAGCATTTATTATAGCATTTAATGACATTCTAAATCTTTGCCACTTTTTAGTAAGTTGTGTGAATTTGGGCAAGTTTGTGACTGTTTCCTCCTTTGCTTATTTAGTAGTGACAAAATCTTTAGAACAGTCTTTAGAATATTTATGAGGTTTAGATGAAAATAATACTTGTTGAGTACCCACCAGAATAAACTTCAATATTCTGGGGATTCACACCATTAAGGGGATTAGTCCATAGTGAAAATCTTCTATATGGGTGTGGTGGGGTTTTTTGTTTGTGAGTTTTATTCTTACTAGATTTTGAATATTAAGACACTTTAAAAAAATAAATAAATTTAACTTTTTCATTAATTGTGTCATAAACCTTAGTATAGTGAAAACTATGTTAATCTGTTACTGATCTCTCTAAAGAGTTTTTTCATTTAAAAAATTGGTGACTATCAAAAATTGGACTTATCTGTTTAAGAATCATGCCAAAGAAATAAAACACTTCTAATCTTCTTTGCCTTTGCAGTTGAATCTTATTAGGATATTTTAAAAAACACCTTCAGATTATTTTTCCATTTTACCTAGAATGCATTGAAATTGGCTAATGATGGAAGAGTAGCTGAATACCTTAAAACAAGTGATCGATGTTTGGCATGGCTGGCCTACATACATCTTATTGAATTCAACATCCTTCCTTCAAAATTTTATGATCCATCTAATGCCAATCCTTCAAGAATTGTTAACATAGAACCATTTGTAATGCCGTGGCAAGCAGTTCAAGATGTAAAGACTAATCCTGACATGTTGTTTGCAGTATTTGAAGGTAAGTATAAACGTTTATAAATTATTTAGAACATCAGCTTATTGCTTATTATGATGCTTCATAATAAAGTGAAACAAATTTATGTATTGCAAATTGTAGTTTTATTTCTTTTTTTAAAAGATTTACCTTTATTTTTGGCGGTGGTGGGTCTTTGTTGCTGCATGCAGGCCTTTCTCTAGTCTCAGTGAGTGGGGGCTACTCTTGGTTGAGGTGTGCGGGCTTCAGCAGTTGTGGCACATGGGCTTAGTTACTCCTGCTGCATGTGGCATCTTCCTGAACCAGAGGTCAAACTGGTGTCCCTTGCATTGCAAGGTAGATTCTTAACTGCGAGACCACCAGCAAAGCCCCTGTAGTTTAATTATATAAATGCTTTAAAGATTAAATCAGATAAGGTGAGCATGGTCATGTGTGAAAACCAGAAACTGTACTACATTACGTAGGTTTTCTGATTACGGCAAAGGGTTTCAGCTAAGCATGTAAATAATACAGCATGTTTACATAGGTTTAATGAGTTGATTGAGTCACAGAACCAGGTAAATTTTGTAAAGCAATCTATCATTGTGAAAGTTAAAAGATAATACCTTATTTTTTCAAGTAGTTAGTATTTTCTCCCTCCATCAGTTGAGTTTGATTCCTCTCTGTACTAACCAAAGTATCTGCTTTGAAATAATAAGATACAAAGTCTGTTCCCTTCTAATAAGAAGTATATAGCCTAGTCAGAAGATAAAATCTATACATATAACATCAATCAACATATGAGAAGTATGACTGTCTCAGCATATAGTCTAAATTCTGTGCTTAGAAAAGAGGCTGAGATCTGTGGTTTAGAGAATTACATGGTACAGGCCATAAACCTAAAGGGAAGAGGTTGTTGCAGGTTGGCACGATCAAGTATGTCTTCATAGAACAGTTAGGACTTGGACCTGCATTTTGGAGCTTGATTATGACGTGACTGACATAGTGAACCTTATTCTCGAAGCTGGGATTCTGTTTTATTTCTGTTTCTCAAGGGCCTGTAATGTCTGGCAGCATACTGAGTGCTTAGTAAATGTTCATTGAATAAACCAGGGAAGAAAAAAGTAAAAGAAGGACATTCCTATTAGGGGAAGTAAGTAAACAAAAAGCAACAAGTAGATAAGAATTGGTGCAATGTATTTAAAGAGAAATTAGAAGATGGAAGAGTCCTTATCAAAATGAGTTGTGATGTTTAATTGCTAAGTCATGTCTGACTCTTGCAATCCCATGGACTTCAGCCTGCCAGGGTCCCTCTGTCCATGGTATTTCCCAGGCAAGAACACTGGAGTGGCTTGCCATTTCCTTCTCCAATCAAAGGGAGACTTTTGTGATAAAGAATAGTAGGAATTAAACTAGATAAGTGGAATGATACTAGGTTTTCAAGAACTTTGTGTGGTAGGTTTGATGGTAATAGAGAATCTTAAAGAAAGAATGTGCTGGAGAGAAATGATACCAAAGGTAGGAAAACCAACCAGAAGCCAATCTCCATAACTGAGGCGTTAAAGAAAGTAACCTGGGAAAGAGTATTTATTGGAGATATCTAAGAGACAGATTAAATATCAGGGAAGAAGAGAAAAAATAGTCAAAGATGATTTCAGGGTTTTGAGACCAGGAAAAGGAAAGTATGCTAATAGAAAACTGGTGAATTGGAAAGACTGCTAGTAAGAGTGTGAATGATAATTGGTGTCACTGATAATTGGTCACCCAAGTAGAAATGCTTGTTGCTACAAGGAGACAAGGAAGTATACCTTAAGTGGACAGTTATGGAGAGAAATGGATTTGAAAGTTATCAACATAGAGATTATTGTATTATGTAGTATTTTGCAATTTTTAATGTGCTCCCACAGTAAGTTATTCAGTAGTTGAATGAGACCAAGAAAAAATACAATCTCTTAGAAGCAGAAGCAAGCAGAAATTAAGAAGAAGAACATTATCATATGCTAATGTAAAGATAGATTTGTTTAGATAGGATACTTACAAGCTAACTTCATAAGTGCTATTTCAGAGTGGCTTTCACTTAGCACATCTGCTGAGTTTAACCTAGCACATCTGAGACGTCACATCACTATTGGGCAGGAAGGAAACGGTGACAGTGGTGCAGGGTGAAGCCATGGAGGACTGTCTCTAAGAAGCAGATCCAGTAAAGGACTCTGTATACAGGGAAAATGTTCTGAAAGAGTAAAGAAGAATTGTATAAATCTTAATTATGCTGAATTGGTTCATAGTGCTTTTCAGGTCTTAAAAAAAAAGATAAGGAAAGGGTTAACCATGATAGAAAACTGGGGGGAAAAAATCAAGTTTAGGGGAAATATTTAAATGACTGTAGATTATCAGAGCAAGGCCTCTTGAAGCAGGTGAGAGAAAGATGAGAAGATGATTGATTCTTTAATTTTCTTGATATAATTTTTCGAGACTCTAATATAAATGCAAAGATATATATTTAGATGCAAGAGCTAACAATGGATGTTTTATTCTTAACAGGAAAGTGAGGATAAGAGATCAGTTTTAGGAGTCTGGAGATAATCTGAAATATCTCCTTCAGGTGAAAGCCAGGAGCTTAATAAAGGTGAATAAGATACGGTCAAACAAAAGAAGAAAAATTCATTTTGTATTTGATTCATGTTTTTGTGATGTTTTTGGGTAGATGCGGTGAAAGCTTGCACAGATGAGAGCCTTACTGTTGAGGAAAGAGTAGAGACCTGTGTCCCACTTTACACTAACATGATTGTTCTGCACCAGCTTCTTGAGAGGTAAAATTTAATTGACAAGCAGTTAGCCTCATATTAAAAATCAGTTTTTCTTGTGTTAAGATGTGTGTTTTTCTTGTGAAGGTATGAGGCTGCAGTGGAGCTTTGTAAATGTTTATTGGAATCATGTCCCATGAACTGCCAGTTGTTGGAATCCCTTGCTGCTTTATATTTGAAAATGAATCAGCAGGACAAAGCCAGGGCAGTGTGGGTTACTGCATTTGAAAAAAGTCCTCAGAATGCAGAGGTTTTTTATCATACATGCAAATTCTTCATCTTACAGGTAAAGAAAAAAGAAAAAATTCTTTGTTTTTCATAATTCTTAAATATGATGGTTTTGTTTCACATTCATTTGTCTTTTAAGATGTTTCAGGCATCAGGCTCTCCGGGATGTTTTACTGATTGTCTGCTCTTTGCAAACTGTGTTAGGTATTCCTTCTCTTTCTTCCAGAACACCCCATCCATAGTTCAGCCATTGTATCACATTGTGAATTTGCTTATGGCTACTTTATATACTATACTAAGAACTCCTAGAGAGGAAAGAGCTCCCCTACTCCTCACCTAGCACAGAGCCAAACATGTAATAGAGCTTAGTGGCTAATTGGTGAATGAAATTTGCTTGTGGTATATTGGATGTTAAGCTGTTTATTGGTTAGTTCAGTTTGGAAATCAAAATACAAAAGTCATCTCTACCTCCACCTACTCAAAAAACTTAATCTACTCATTATTTTGGGGGTGATGTTGATGGTGGGGCTTTTTCTCCTTTGAAAAATTTTAATTAGACATTGTAAGCCTAATGTATATCTCTCCTCCCTCTTTTAAAAATAGAATCGAGGAGATAATCTTCTTCCATTTTTGCGGAAGTTTATTGCATCCTTCTTTAAACCTGGGTTTGAGAAGTATAGTAACTTGGATCTGTTTCGGTAAGTTTGTAGAAGACTGAGAAATGGTGTAGCTTAGTGGAAAGACTGCCAGTTTTTGGTGGATTGATTATATTTTAGATTAGATTTATTTTTTTTTAAGATACTTGAATACCCTCTTATAGATCTGTTACAAGAGCAATAAAACTTAGTAAAAATGGACACAAAATGTAAAATGCTTTATTCTCTGTATTAAGAACACTTACAAAGGAAGTTTTGAATTAACACTGTGGTGATCCATTCTGCTTTTAATTATTGTTGTTGTTAACTTTAGCACTTAATACTATATCAACAGACTATCCTGAGATAATCTCAGTGATTTATGGAAAAATAAATTTCAAATTATTGGATTGGTGGCTTAAAGTGAATCTAAATAATATGCCTTTTTGAAAAAAAAATTCTGAAGAGGACTACTTCAACTTCTGAAAGGTTGTTGAGTTAGAACCTTTAGTGAAGTTTCTTTTCAACCATCACTCTCTCAGTAGCTTATCGAGAATTCTGTATTTACTGCCTTTATTTGCTTCCCTGTGAGTTCTTGTTCTAACAACAATGAGGCCACAGCACATCATATGGGGTGGGTTTTTTGGAGGCTTTTAAAAAGTTCTCTTTTATTCTTCCTCCTCATCTCTCAGTAGGATCAGCAGACTTTTTTCCTTAAGGGCCAGATACTAAATATTTTAGACTTGCAAGCCATATGGCCTGTCACTACTAGTCAGCCTTGCTTTTATAACAGGAAAGCAGCCATAGACAGTATATAAATGAATGGGCATTGCTATGTTCCAATAAAAGTTATTTATGAAAATGCATGTAGTTTGCTGAGTGTAAGTAAAATAGCATTGAAAGGAAAATATCATGATACAGCTTTATTATTTTACGTTAGGAAGAGCTGAGAGAAGGAAGGTCTAAGCTGAATATCTCCTAAAAAGTATTCTTATAGAAAATACTGAGCAAAGGTAAAGTCTTGGATTTATATGTGCAAGTCTAATGCTTGCATGCAGTTTTCTTTTCTTAGGTACCCCCTTCCCTGCATCCTACCCTTCAGTATCGTAATGTTATATGAAAACATATTTTCAAAAATAACCCACATTTTGTTAAGTCAGTGGTTTATCTGCCGTAGATTTTGAACTTTGACAAAAAGGTTGGGGTCACTATTCTTTACCAGACTTGAGTCTTTTCTTCTGTCCTCTGATAGTTGCCAGTTTATTGACATCATGATTTTAGTACTCTTCCTAAAGGTCTTTCTGCTTTGCTATACCTAGATTGCAATGGCACCCCACTCCAGTACTCTTGCCTGGAATGTCCCATGAACGGAGGAACCTGGTGGGCTGCAGTCCTTGGGGTTGCGAAGAGTCGGACACGACTGAGCGACTTCCCTTTCACTTTTCACTTTCACGCATTGGAGAAGGAAATGGCACCCCACTCCAGTGTTCTTGCCTGGAGAATCCCAGGGACAGGGGAGCCCAGTGGGCTGCCGTCTATGGGGTTGCACAGAGTCGGACACGACTGAAGCAACTTAGCAGCAGTAGCAGCAGCATACCTAGATTAACATCTTACAGTTAATTACAAAAGAATAATTTGAAAGGCAAATTAAAGATGAGAAATTTAGAGATTGTTCGGCTTCCCCGTGCTGACTTTCTCCCTATTGGAGTTAGATTGCTTTAACATCTCAGAGAATAGGTTAAATTCAAGGCTGAACAAGACTTTTTTGTTTTATTTATTTATTTATTTATTTTTAAAATTTATTTTATTTTTAAACTTTACATGATTGTATTAGTTTTGCCAAATATCAAAATGAATCCGCCACAGGTATACATGTGTTCCCCATCCTGAACCCTCCTCCCTCCTCCCTCCCCATACCATACCTCTGGGTTGTCCCAGTGCACCAGCCCCAAGCATCCAGTATCGTGCATCGAACCTGGACTGGCAACTCGTTTCATACATGATATTTTACATGTTTCAATGCCATTCTCCCAAATCTTCCCACCCTCTCCCTCTCCCACAGAGACCATAAGACTGTTCTATACATCAGTGTCTCTTTTGCTGTCTCGTACACAGGGTTATTGTTACCATCTTACTAAATTCCATATATATGCGTTAGTATACTGTATTGGTGTTTTTCTTTCTGGCTTACTTCACTCTGTATAATAGGCTCCAGTTTCATCCACCTCATTAGAACGGATTCAAATGTATTCTTTTTAATGGCTGAGTAATACTCCATTGTGTATATGTACCACAGCTTTCTTATCCATTCATCTGCTGATGGACATCTAGGTTGCTTCCATGTCCTGGCTATTATAAACAGTGCTGCGATGAACATTGGGGTACACGTGTCTCTTTCCCTTCTGGTTTCCTCAGTGTGTATGCCCAGCAGTGGGATTGCTGGGTCGTATGGCAGTTCTATTTCCAGTTTTTTAAGGAATCTCCACACTGTTCTCCATAGTGGCTGTACTAGTTTGCATTCCCACCAACAGTGTAAGAGGGTTCCCTTTTCTCCACACCCTCTCCAGCATTTATTACTTGTCGACTTTAGGATCGCAGCCATTCTGACTGGTGTGAAATGGTACCTCATAGTGGTTTTGATTTGCATTTCTCTGATAATGAGTGATGTTGAGCATCTTTTCATGTGTTTGTTAGCCATCTGTATGTCTTCTTTGGAGAAATGTCTATTTAGTTCTTTGGCCTATTTTTTGATTGGGTCATTTATTTTTCTGGAGTTGAGCTGTAGGAGTTGCTTGTATATTCTCGAGATTAGTTGTTTGTCAGTTGCTTCATTTGCTATTATCTTCTCCCATTCTGAAGGCTGTCTTTTCACCTTGCTAATAGTTTCCTTTGATGTGCAGAAGCTTTTAAGGTTAATTAGGTCCCATTTGTTTATTTTTGCTTTTATTTCCAATATTCTGGGAGGTGGGTCATAGAGGATCCTGCTGTGATGTATGTCAGAGAGTGTTTTGCCTATGTTCTCCTCTAGGAGTTTTATAGTTTCTGGTCTTACGTTTAGGTCTTTAATCCATTTTGAGTTTATTTTTGTGTATGGTGTTAGAAAGTGTTCTAGCTTCATTCTTTTACAAGTGGTTGACCAGATTTCCCAGCACCACTTGTTAAAGAGATTGTCTTTAATCCATTGTATATTCTTGCCTCCTTTGTCAAAGATAAGGTGTCCATATGTGCGTGGATTTATCTCTGGGCTTTCTATTTTGTTCCATTGATCTATATTTCTGTCTTTGTGCCAGTACCATACTGTCTTGATAACTGTGGCTTTGTAGTAGAGCCTGAAGTCAGGTAGGTTGATTCCTCCAGTTCCATTCTTCTTTCTCAAGATCGCTTTAGCTATTCGAGGTTTTTTGTATTTCCATACAAATTGTGAAATTATTTGTTCTAGCTCTGTGAAGAATACTGTTGGTAGCTTGATAGGGATTGCATTGAATCTATAGATTGCTTTGGGTAGTATACTCATTTTCACTATATTGATTCTTCCAATCCATGAACATGGTATATTTCTCCATCTGTTAGTGTGAACAAGACTTTTTTAAAACTTGACAATTCTGATTTTCCTTTTGGCATGAAGGTAATTATTTTAGTTTTGAAGAAAATACTGCCAGTGTGTGCCATGGTCAAAAATGTTGAGATCTTCTTGATGTCAGCTTAATAAAGCAGAAATTTATTCTGGGTCAATAAAAATTTGAAAGCGGGCTACCTCCAGATAATCTTCTCATTGTTTACTAAGTCATTTTGCTTAATTAATTTGTTACTGTAAAGGCATAATTCACAGTTCACCAAGAATTATGAGGAAAAAATATCCTGTGCTTAGTTTATGTAGACAATTTGAAGTCCTTCTTACAGAGTGCATTTCCGTTAACTGAGGAAATCTTTTTTGAGTCAAATATTAAGAGAACGGCAGTAAGTTAGAGAGTGTTCAGCATTGCCATACTTACTGCTGCTGCTAAGTTGGGTCAGTCGTGTCTGACTCTGTGTGACCCCATAGACGGCAGCCCAGCAGGCTCCCCCATCCCTGGGATTCTCCAGACAAGAACACTGGAGTGGGGTGCCATTGCCTTCTCCGGCCATACTTACTAGTATTGATAAAACAAGTTTTTTTGACCACACCACTCGGTATGTGGGAACTTAGCCCCGGACCAGGGATTGAACCCATGCCCTCTGCATTGGAAGCTCAGAGTCTTAACCACTGAACCACCAGGGTAGTCCCTGATACAAATATTTTTAATTATTATAAAAGAACCAAAGCTTATTAATAGTTGTCAGTGCTCTTAATAGGTTCAAAATATTTTTATTTCATGAGTAGAAATTGTAAAGTACTTAAAACTGTAATATTAGAATTGGAGTCTCATTTCTCTTTCTGTGTAACATTTAGTATAAATTTTATGCTGTAAAATGTTGCGTGTCAAATTTAGAATAAAAACAGAGCTAGAAGGAGTAATTTTCATGTGTTTCAAATCAATTTGAAGGTTAGTAGATAACCATAAAAATTAACTTGGGGGTTTAATTCACCTTACTGAAGTTAGTAGGGATAATCGTACATACATGAGAGTTGAAGTTATCTTCTCTTACCTCAGTTTTGAGGAAAGCTGATACCCTTAGAAGTTAAGTGATTAGCTCATGGTGATACAGGTAGTTATGGCCAAGCTGGGATGATAACTTCTAGATTTCTTCCCTGTCTTAATGGCTCCCCACTCAATCTTCCCCACCCCAGACCCCATACAGCCTCTCTAATACATTAAAACGTAGCCCCTTGAAATAATTTTTTAAATCCAGTTGGTTGTCCTTGTTGAAATCAGTGTATTTCCTTTAAAAACATTGTTCCTGAAGATGCTGGTAGTGTTATACACACAGATTCAAATATATTGGGGGAAATCTGAATTAGCAAAGTCAAAAAGATAGTTTTTAGTATCCTTTAGTATTGTGGCTTTTTAAGAGCAGACTTTATTTTTCAGTATTTCTCAGTCTTATTTGGAGAAGGCAATGGCAACCCACTCCAGTACTCTTGCCTGGAAAATCCCATGGACAGAGGAGCCTGGTAGGCTGCAGTCCATGGGGTCGCCAAGAGTCGGACACAACTGAGCGACTTCACTTTCACTTTTCACTTTCCTGCATTGGAGAAGGAAATGGCAACCCACTCCAGTGTTCTTGCCTGGAGAATCCCAGGGACGGGAGAGCCTGGTGGGCTGCCGTCTATGGGGTCGCACAGAGTCGGACACGACTGAAGCGACTTAGCAGCAGCAGCAGCAGCAGTCTTATTTGATCATAGACCTCTTTTTGACAAGTGCCTTATGGGCCAATATGTTATAGAAATCACTTTGATATGTCTAAAATTAAGTATAGTGGTATTTGTCTGTATGTATGTTATTTGAGGGAGAAACAGTTTTCAGATAGCAAGTTTTGTAACTCGAATTTTGTCTTTACAAAAATGTATAGATTTTGTGGGTAGTCTCATTTGTTCTCTGTTTTTAATTAGATTTCATTAGATGATTATGGTGGTGGTTTAATTTGAGCTAATGATTTTTTAAAATTTGTTTTAGAAGAGTTAATTAAGTAGGTGGTGGTGGTGGTTTAGTCACTGAGTCATGTTCGACTCTTATTAACCCCATGGACTGTAGCCCACCAGACTCCTCTGTCAATGGGATTTCCCAGGCAAGAATACTGGACTGGGTTGCCATTTTCTTCTCCAGAGAGGTTCTTCCCGACCCAGGAATTGAACTTGGGTCTCCTGCATTGCAGGGAGATTCTTTACCGACTGAGCTACAAGGGAATCCCATTTAAATAGGTAGAAGATAATAAATACATGATGCTAGAGATGTGACCAAAATGATATGATATACACCCCAAAATAAAGTCTCATTACCTTATAAAAATTTTTCAAGGAAATTTTACTTGAAACTGAGGACTTTTTAAAAAGTATTAATAATCCATATATACATAGGCATAATTTTAAAGAGTATGATTTTTTCCCCTCAGGTATCTCCTGAATATCCCAGGACCACTTGACATTCCAGCCTGTTTATGTAAAGGAAATTTTGATGATGAAATGTTTAACCACCAAGTTCCTTATTTGTGGCTGATATACTGGTGAGACATCTACTGTGGAGAGAAATGTTGCATACGAGGCTTGCACTTGTTATTTACTACTGAATTACACTATATTAAAATTAACCTGTTGTTAAAATCACTGATGCAGAATTGAAGGGATGCTAAGGTTTATTCATTATTAAAGAAGATCAAAAGAAGGATTCCATTGTAATAATATCTGTAGTGTTTATACTTTGTCATTCCTTTATCTAATTGAATTGAGCTGTAGACATACAATGTTTTCCTTCATTTTTTAAACAGCCTTTGTCATCCTCTTCAATCAAGTATTAAAGAGACAGTGGAGGCATATGAGGCAGCATTAGGGGTGGCCATGAGATCTGATATAGTGCAGAAGATTTGGATGGAGTAAGTTTAGTTCCTCTTAATAAGAATGGGATTTGAAATAAGGGAAATTGGTTGGGTTTCTTCTTAGAGAATTGCTGGCTTAATTATTCTAAATTATAATATTTTTCTTTTGGCAGTTATCTTGTCTTTGCCAATAATAGAGCCGCTGGATCCAGAAACAAAGTCCAAGAATTCAAATTTTTTACTGATTTAGTGAATAGATGTTTGGTTACAGTCCCTGCCCGATACCCCATTCCTTTTAGCAGTGCTGATTACTGGTCCAACTATGAATTTCATAATAGGGTAAGAGCTTAAAACTTTTTTTCTTTAGATATTTGTACAGAAGAAGGGAACTTAAATGATAGCAAAACTCCTGTTTAATATCAGGAGAGCTTTTCTTAGGACCACTTTGCTAGCATTTACTATTATTCTTGACCTTGTTTTCTATTTATCTCTTCAAAGTCTCAAAACAGAGCCCTTTAAAGTTCAGTTAAGATAAATGTGCATATTAATTATGTTCTACTTAAGCAAATTTAACATTGAAGCACAAGTGAAGCGATATTAAGGTTTATTTTTTTTTTTTTTTTAATTTTATTTTATTCTTAAACTTTAAGGTTTAATACATATTAAAAAAGAGAGATCAAAAGAAGTAACTAATAATATCAGTAATATTTTTCTTGAGTAATTGGAAATTTTACTGAATGAAAAATTCTGTAACTTTAAAATGAATAATAATGTCCTTACATGTTGTAGCTGCCCTTTGTATCAGTATTTTGTCAAGCAAATATAGGCATACATGGGACATAAGAAAACTGAAATCAGATGACGTTTGGAATTTTTAAAATAGAATCTGAATATTGATATATTTATAAGGGTATCATCTTACAGGCAGTGAAGCAAAGTGTTCTTTTAAAATTGTTTTATTTTCAGAGACCCCTATCATTCAGTGCAGTGTAAGCTAAAAGCTCCTGCCTGAAGCTCAGTGTAGACTAAAACATTCTGTGTTTTATTTATTTTTTTAGTGGGTTGGTTTTGTTGCTAATCAGGATAACCAATTACTATGCTTTGTACTTCTATGCCATTCTTTATCCCAGGATCTCAAACCACTTTATGGACATTAAGTCATTTATACACGGGCATTCCATGAGCAAGATGTGGCAGGTATTATTAGCCCTATGACTTGCTCAGCTATACAGCAAGTAAAGGTAGACTCAGGAATAAAAACCCAGACTCCTGGCTTCTTGTCAGTGTTCTCAGTCCATGGCGGTCATCACTGGATCATATTTCCTAATTCATACTTGGAAAGTCACTAATATAGTTAATGATAGGAACTATAACTCATAGCATCATACATTATTATAATTTATACATTCATGTCTTAAAGACCATTTTATTTTAGTTTTCTCATTAAAACACATAGGTAATTGGATTTCACATTTTGTTGCATTCCTTTCCCTCCTCAACCTTTACAGGTTATTTTCTTTTATTTGAGCTGTGTTCCAAAGACCCAGCATTCCAAAACCTTGGAACGGTTTTGCTCAATTATGCCAACTAATTCTGGACTTGCACTGAGGTAAGTAAAAATAAAATTCTCAGTTCAGTTGTATCGGCTCTTCAAAAAAAATTATTCTTGAAGACTTACTAAGAATAGTCTGTTCTTTCACTATTTCCTCATTCCACTTTAATTTCAGAGCTGTTAGCAATACATAGTTATTCACGTAAAAGTGATTGTAAAAAGCTAGTCACTTCAGAAAACTGGAGATTATAAGGGGACAAGAGTGAAAGAGAAAAGCAGCCATCCATGTATATTTTAGTTACTATGACTTCATTTAGGTCAGTCATTCTCAATTATTAGCATGTATCAGAATCTCCTGGGATACTCATTTAAAATGCAGTTTCCTGAGTTAGAGCTCTCTAATGACGTTGGAGAAACACTCATCCAGTGATTTCATACATTCAGTTAGATTTTTTTTTTAGAGCGTTTGTTTGTAGTTTTCCTGCTCTGATAGAATAAAATCCATTTTAACTGTGAAGAATTGTGCTTTTTGATTCAAAAAGGTACCCTGCGTACTACTGCTCTGGCTTCTACTTGTGCCATCATTTCCACTGCATCAGTTGTGTCTTATGCTTCTAAGCTTGTTTTACGGATTATAAGGTGCCTAAGGACTTCTCAGGTGGCTCAGTGGTAAAGAATCTATCTGCCGATGCAGGAGACACAGGAGAAGCGGGTTCTATCCCTGGGTTGGGAAGTTCCCCTGGAGGAGGAAATGGCAACTCACTCCAGTATTCTTGCCTGGAAAATCCCATGGACAGAGGAGCCTGGCAGGCTGCATTCCATGGGGTCACAAAGAGTCGGGCACAACTTAGTGACTGAACACGCACTCACACAAGGTGCCTAAAGCAGTTATCAAGTATTCCTTTATGTTTACATTCCACTTAGCGTGTATGTGGGAAAATGGTGTAAGAGACTGAAAAACTCAAAAGCCTCAGACTATGACAAAAATAACAAAATAACACTACAGTGTTTTATAATAAAAATTCTCAGTAAGCATGCTAATCTACCAAAGTTAATTACAGAAATTTGTATTATAAATCATCACTTTTGGTAGAACATGTGAAATAGAAAATGTAGTGATATTTGACTAGTTTCTGTAATGGTGGGTATTTTGGAATATAGGTAGTTTAATTGTTGGTTTTGTTGGTAAAGCTCCGCTTTTGATCTTTCTTATTTCCTTATAGTCATTCCTGTCCTATTTTTTTTAGAGTAGAGAACTTAATAATTAGTCAGTGTACTTATTACATTTTAGCTCAAGGAAATTAAGTATACTCTGTTTAGTAAAGAAAAATACTAAGAAATCATATTAGTATATCAGTTCATTATTTTAGAAGACTTGGGGCTTAAAGGAGGGCCATGTAGAGTGTTAATTTGGAGAGGTGCTTTGCTTCCTTTTGCTAGTTTGCATGTTTCTTTCCCAGGGTAATTTTAATAAGAGGCTTTCTACAAATACTTGCTGAATAGCCTTGATGGAATTTAATGGATCAAAAATTATAACTAATCAAACATTCTGCTCATAGAGCACATTTGAGTTCCTCATACTTGCAATGCTTTTGTTCATTTCCCTGAATGTACTTTACAGGCTACTTCAACATGAATGGGAAGAAAGCAATGTTCAGATTCTGAAACTTCAAGCCAAGATGTTTACATATAATATCCCAACATGCCTGGCCACCTGGAAAATGTAATGCAACAAGCTTGTACATGTTCTTATAGCAATTGCTTTTATTTATAAGGTTTGCTCCAGACAGGTAAATCTGAAATGACATCTATTTCTCCACGCGGAGAGATCTCTAATTTAGATTAATTTTCCTTGAAGGAGAACATGTGGATAACACTACTGTTATCAAACAGATCTGTTATACACATTTTAAGAGTGTCTCTCTTGAAATGCAGGGTTTTCCCCCTGTTACAATTGGATGTCTTCTTTCTTTTGTAGGTGTTAGTGCTAATTATTTTTTTTTATTAGCAATTATGAGTATTTTTCGTGAACCTTAATTTATGTTCAGAACACTGGTCTGCTTTATTATTGTAAAGTTGATAAAAATTGTTGAATTTTTCTTTTCACTATAGGTTACCCTCCTTGGAAGTTTAGCCTGTTACTTTCAGGAAGTTTTGTTCTCAGATTCCCACAGTCAGTATTCTGCGAGTGGTAGTATTTCATTTTGTTCAAAGATATATAAATGTTTTTTTTCCCTTTTCTATATTCCTTTTTTTTTTCTTAGAGCCATTGCTGCTGAGATTGTTCTAAAGGGACAAAGAGAGGTAAGCCATGATTATCAGATGGGTTGCCTTTTTTTTTTTAAGTAGTTATTCTACCCTTTTTGTTGACTTCTCAATTTAAAAGGATTAAAATATAGAGGTTAACATCCTAAGAACTCTACATGTTTGGAAACTCCAAAACCATTTTGTCTTGAATGTTATTATATTATGAAGTTACCATTCAGATGGTTAGGATTATGAAGGGGCTTTTCACCACATTTCCTGATGCAATTGTATATATATCTATCTTATAGGTCCACCGTTTATATCAGAGAGCCTTACAGAAGTTACCTCTTTGTGCATCACTGTGGAAAGATGTAATGCTTTTTATCTTTTATTTCATCTTGAAGTTTTCCTATAAATTTTCTGCATGTGCCATATCCATTGATGTGGTAATGCTTAAAATCTAGCTAAGTCTTACTTCTATGCTTCCCTGTCTTTTACAGCAACTCTTGTTTGAAGCATCAGAAGGAGGTAAAACTGATAACCTGAGAAAACTAGTTTCCAAGTGCCAAGAGATTGGAGTCAGCCTAAATGAGCTCTTAAATTTAAACAGTTACAAAACAGAAAGCAAGAATCACTGAACACTGGGTGCAGTCAGTTCTCAGTCCTTATAATAATTGCCAAAATTATTTGAATGATCCTTCAAGATTAGGCTGATCCCTGGCTAAGGTCTGTGTAAGGCAGACAAGCATTACTGATCATATCAAGTCCCCTACAATATCCTATCCTCAAAACCGGAAGCAATGAACATGACCCTCTTCGGTTGGATAAATGAACTTCCTGTTTAGCCTGCTTCTGGGCCCTGCCAGATTCTCATAACATCATGTACGTAAGTATAGTTCCTCAAAGTGACTGACATTTATTTTCATTTTGCTTTGTTTTTGTTTTTATTTTTTACTTTTCCCCCTTCCTTTACGTTGTGCTATTCCTGATTCACTTGACACTCTCTGATGCCTGAGAGATTCTTGTTTGGGATTTAATTTCCAGGGCTGTGTTTACAGTAAAAAGCCGGCAGTCCCTTTTAGTTTTTCCTCTTTAAACCTTTTGAGATTCTTCATTTCAGGATTTAAAACTTAAGCAGTCCATCTTAAGGAAAGTGTAACTGCCATGGCCACAAGTCTGCTAGTTGCACTTGAATGCTCTAACAGGGTTGTTTATTGCCCTTTCTACGTTCTGGACTCCTTGCCGAGACTGTTTAACTTGAAGATTAAAGAAACTATTGCAAATGCCAGTGCATCAGAACCTAAGAGTGGTCAAATATTATGTGCAATTTTTTTGTAAAGAAATTTTAATTTATAATAAAGTTTAACAGTTTAAAGAACAGTTAATATTTGAACTGCTTTGTATGGCAATACTACTTTGTAGTATTAAAATTGTTTATAAAATATTTTTAATATAAGTTAACTTTTTGAAAAATGTTGCTGTCTTTATTCACTTTTCACATTCTGGTGGGAAAGGGTTGAAGTAGGAGATGATGGATATTCACTGTGACTATATCAGTACCTTCTTCTCCTGAACTTGCTTTCCCGTAAAAACATTCCAGTGTCTTCTCACATCCATGAGAAGGGTGGGTCCCTTTCTGTTTTGAGGACCGTGAACATACAGGCTTGCACTACTGTTAAATTCCTTGTTCTTAAGCCCGTAGTGTTTAGGAAGTTTTTCCAACTATAGTGTGAATGCCTTACTTAATGACTGCTTTCTTATGTTGAATATCAATATGACTCCATGCAAAGGAGACTTTTTGCTTTGTTATCAGTCTATAGTGGATTGTTTGCACTTGATGAAAAATTGTTAATGACACACACACACTGCCGCAAATGTGGTCTTACAGCTACAAGTGCAATCTTGTTATTGAAGGCAGAGCAGCAGCCCCATGAAATACTAGGGAAATTTATACATCTGTACATTTTTATAATGCTTAGTTAAAATAAAGCCATGTTTGAGGCTCTACTAATGTGCCAACCAGATAGTGCAGATTTCACTAGTAAGTTCTGTTTGGTGAGGTCAGGAACAGAATCCATTTGACCAGTATGTTTCATTAAACCAAAAAGAAGCTATATGGTTTTTATCTAAAACCAAAGAAACTTGCGTGGAAGATAGTATCTCTGAGGGGTGTTCCTCCAATGTATTCACTTCACTGTTTAACCTTGGAAGTTTTTCCTGCCTGATTATTTGAAAAACAGTTAGGTGCTTGGAAAAACACGGTTTTTCCCCCCATAGTATAATATTTTTGGTATTAATTGAATACCTCAGTTTTGAACTTTGGTTCAAAACCTATCATTTGTTGCATTAACAATTCCATCGGCAATGACTTTTGCCTCTTTTTTTTTTTTTTCCTTAAAAAAGAATACTTTGCATTGGTGCGTGCAACTGTAACATCCAGCCATGCAGACTGTCCATTGTACCAACTCCAGAGGTCCCAGTTCACATGTGCACAGTCATGCAGGCTGTGACTTAGCATGAGGTCTTAGCATATGTTAAGCAGCTGTTTAATTTTTAATCACTTGTCATGTGGCTACTTAAAATCATGAAGCTATTTTATAGAAATTACATTGCCTTAAAGATAATACCACTTTTTTCTCTACCATTTTATAAACTCACTTTGCTGCTGCTGCTGCTAAGTCGCTTCAGTCGTGTCTGACTCTGTGCAACCCCAGAGACGGCAGCCCACCAGGCTCCCCCATCCCCGGGATTCTCCAGGCAAGAACACTGGAATGGGTTGCCATTTCCTTCTCCAATACATGAAAGTAAAAAGTGAAAGGGAAGTCGCTCAGTCGTGTCCGACTCCTAGCGACCCCACGGACTGCAACCCACCAGGCTCCTCCATCCATGGGATTTGCCAGGCAAGAGTACTGGAGTGGGTTGCCATTGCCTTCTCCAAACTCACTCTAACCTTCCCCCAAAAATAGTAAACATTGCTTACAGGTGTGGTGTATGTTCCTGTCATCCTTCCATATTCATTTGTTGTTTGATCAAGTGTTTTCAACAAGTAATAATTAGAACATTAAACAAAACTTAGGGTTAAAGTTGATAGAGGTATTGTAACATGAATATAATATTTAACATACTGTATGACTGAAGTCTTTTCTTGGGCAAAGAATATTATACAGGGTGAAGAGATTAGTCATTGAGAACTGCAGTTCCTTACACTCTCCCACTCCTGTCATGGGGGAAAAACACAAAAGAGGGATTTTTTTAGGCTATGGGGTTTTATCTCTGATAAAGGAAGTGGTGTGGTAGATTGCAATGTATTTTTATGTGTTTTTCTTCATTTTAGAGAACAGCCTAATATTTCTATTTACCTTTTAACGGAAAGTGGACCTTGTAACATTGTTGTCACTGGATTATCTAAGGCGGTTTGCTTTCAATTAAAGGGCATATAAACCTACATCATAAAGCAGGCAAGAATCTCCAGGTGCAACATCTAAGAGCTAAAGGCACTAAGCAGACAGCAGAAAGTGATTAAGACTGACAACAAATGTAGAGGGGCTTTATTGAAGGATGTGGTTCAAATATTTATTTTTCAAGGTTGTTGAAAAAGCAGGAGCACGTGGCTATAATACAAAGCAGGGGCGGTACCCTCGCTTGAGGCTGTCGTGCACTCACAGACGAGTTATAACTGCCTTAAGTCACTTGCTTTCATATCTCTGTTAACATTAGTGCGAGGGAAGAATGGGGAATACAACTTACGTGACCTTGCAGTTTGAGGATATTGCCTGCCCATATATCATTGCCCCTTAGTACAAATTAACAGTAATTATACAGAGCATTTTGGAACAAGAGCTTTGCAAGAGAAGGTAGGCTTCTAAGGGACATTTTTTATATTCTTTTTTGTCCTTCACAGTTTAACAATTGGGTCTCTGTCTTTCCAAGCTGTGGTACTTCCTAATGCAGGTGGAATTGCTGAACTGAAAAGGGAGGACTTTTTAATATTTTAAAAAATTTTAGGACTATATTCCATATACCACCAAACAAAAGCCAGTTGCTTTCTGAGGTGTCCTTCAGATGTGTGCTCGCTGTTCAGGGGCCGGTGAACAGCCACCTGAGCGTGTGTGGGCCCATCCTGCATTTCATCCCCATCTTCCACCAGCACTCACGTAGCCTTCCTCAGTAACAACTCACGTAGCCTTCCTCAGTAACACAGTGATGGGATGCTTCCTGAGTACTGCTTGCTGGAGGTACGTGCAATAATTGTGAAGAGAGTTTTTCATTTTTTTCTCTGACATATTTGAGGTAGATAATAGAAAGTGGTGTCGGTCTTTTGTAGGATGGTACAATGGCTATTGAATCTGTCTCCACTTTCCTTTAGTGATCTTCACAAGTGGGACCCAACAGCATGTTTTCAGAGGACCCACAGTGAAGAGTCAGGCATTTTTTCATTCCAGAATCAATTTGAGCACTGTGCTAGACACCTGCAATACAAGGAGAAATAAAGAGGTCCTTGAGTCTTAGAAGAGTATATGCCAAGAAAGCATTTCCAAAAAGCCTCCAAATTTGGGGAAGGAGATTGGGAAAGTGTTCCCAGATGGAAGTGGATTATGGGCTGAGTCACAAAACAGGAGGAGGAAAAGTTGAGGCCAGTAATACTATTTTCAAAAAGTATATACTACTATATACCTGAGTATTATAAGACAGTTTGCAGTGTTTAGAAAGCTGTTTTTAAAAACTTCCTAAAAAACCTCTGGCTTTGTGCTGATTCATGCACAGCTGACAATTTGTTAGACACGATGCAGGTAAGACATGAAACTCCATAACAACCATGTCGATCTAGAAGAGAGACCTCTTGAGACATACAGTGCTTCTAAATCCCGATGAGCAAGACTGAGTGGGAGTCAGCCATATCAAGCTCAATTTAAACAGCCTTGACATAGAAAGTTAGATTGGCATTGCAGCTGCTTCTGCTGGGGTTTTTTTTTGTTTTGTTTTTTCCCCCTAACTTTGGGTAGTACATGAAAAAAAAAAAATGATACATTGAACATTTATTAGTATTACAACTTGTAGAGCCCTGTTTCATTCCTACTCAAGGCTATAAGATATATTTTGTGACTCTGTTATGAATCATTTGTATAGAAAAACTACCCAGAGATGGCCCAGCCTTCAATGCTTTAAACTGATTTTTCCAAATGACGTATTTTAACCAATAACAGAAATAATTCAGTTGATAGGAACTCAGTAATGCCAGGAGAAAATTAATATAGTTGGGGAGCAAAAAATTTTGCATGATCTTAAAAGGAATAGGTGCTGCTTGGTTTTTTCAACAAGAAAGCAGAAGATCTGAAATACTTGAGGCCAATTTGACTGGCCTTAAGTGATGTGACTACAGTGAGTGCTGGTGGGTCTCAGTGCTTTCCTCCAGTTTAAAGACACAACTGTGTGTAGGAGACACTGAATAGAATGTTAACATGAGTCAATCGTGTCACACGTACCATGTAGAACAATGAGTATTTTGCTTCGATATAAGGCTCTTGAGTAAATTTTGGAGCCCACCCAAAGATAGAAACAAATATGACTCTTAAAGGCCATCTTCAATAAAGTAAAAGCCTAACTCCACACATGAAGGCTATTTGCACAGCTGTTCTAAAAGAGAATACACCTCATTTGCCCTTTACCGGGTAATTTGAAAGCTTCAAGATTGATTATCATTTCAGCCAAAATCAAAGGTGGGTTTACAATATTGTTTGATCTACCAAGCAAATTAAATCTTGCAAATGTTCTTACCTAGGGATGTAAGCCTTATGAAATGGAGTGATAGCCAACAGCCTAAGGGGCTGAACCAATTAGGAAGGGTGATAGAAGAGTTGGTGAGCTGTCTGTGTTCATGGAGATAATCAGGACATCTACAGCCAAGGCCAAAACAAACACTCAGCTTGGCACAACTTACAGTCCAAATTAGGAGACTGCTTGTGGATTTATTTGGCACTTCATGCTGATTGAAATGGAGCTACAGAAAGATAGTTTTAGGAAATAGAGAAGTGTGAACCAATGTAATGAAAAAAGCACGTATCTAAAAGATGTGGATATTAGATGTAGCTCCACCACTAAGTAGCTATGCAGTCATGGCAGGCCATTTCACTGCTCCTTGTCTGTTACTACATACACAACATATGGAAATACGTGTACTTAGCTCAGGGGTGTTGAGAGACCATATAGTAGAAATTATCTTAAAAAAATACTTTCCAAAATTTTGAAGGCAAAGGGCTGCTATAAGAGTTTGCTTCTTTTGGACATAATTTTATTACCATCAGTTGGAGTGCATAACAATGAGTTAATCGTTGACTTTAATTGAAAAGCACAAGAGATCACTGCCAGCTAAATTCAGTGGCTCATTATGGGCTTAAATTACAGATAAGAATCCATGAGAAATAAGTCAGAGGGGTAAACACGAAGATTCTAATTCTGAGGATTCTCAGCACATTGGGTGGGTTTGTTCTTTGATGTAATGGAGGATAAAGACCACTTCTTAACTTAATACTTGTTCACTTGATGTGTCTAGACCGAGCAATCATTGCTAGTTTTTAAGTGCAAAGAGTAGTCAGTAATCCAAACACTTTCCCCAGTTTTATTGGAATTGCTTATGAAGGGTGTGGCAATATTGACCAAATTATGCTTCCAGGCAGGAGTAGTAAAATGACCTAATCAGGCTAGAGAGCTTGCATAAAGTGCATGATCCACAGCCTGAAGACAACCCTGCAGGAACATGCTTTTAAGAAAATTGCCTTGTTTTCTTTTTAACTATGATTTTACTTTTTACTGTAATAAGGCCAAATCTGGCGGGAGCTCAGGTCTCAGTGGTGGAAAGAGATAAACATCACAGAGCACAGACAGGAGATAATTGGTAACATTTGCTTTTGGTGATTGATTAATGCAGTAGTGAGTGTGATCTGGTGAGGGGCAGAGGAAGGAGAGTCTGAGTACAAATCGCCAAGAGTAAAACCCAGGACTTCCAGTGTGTTGTAAACGAGATGCCTGTGGTAGAACTGGCAGATGAAAATACCATCGGCTTAGATAAATATCAAGGACCTACTGTATAACTCAGAGAACTATACTTAATATTTTGTAGTAACTTTAAAAGAATCTGAAAAAGAATGTACATGTGTACATATTTAATTGAATCATTGCTATACACCTGAAACTAACACAACATTGTACATCAACTTAAAAAATTACATAACTAAAGTTAAAAATTGATAAATTTTAAAAAGGAGAAGAAAGGAAATAGCAGTGGCTTAAACAAGATAGAAGTTTCTTAAGTCAAGATCCTGGTAGGTGGATTGGGGCTGACTGATGTGGCACTGCATGTCTTGTTACTCTGTCCTCTGTGATCTCCTTTCCCAAGAGAGTTTCCACAGGTGGTTCTGCTGGTCATGTCCTGTACCTGGTGGAAAGACTTAAATAGGGGCTGAAATTACGCCAATGATCAGCTAGCTTATCAAGCATCCTAGGGCACTGGTTGAGTCGGTCTGGAGGAAGAAGGGCCTTTCTCTAATTCACGCCCAAGGACCCCCTGGACACCTGGTTCTGTAGGGAGAAGGGGCCTTTTTCTGAATCGCACACAGTTTGGTGGTCCTGTTGATTCAAGATGGCTTTTCCAGTCCCAGGTCTTCTGTTCACATTCCAATTAGCAGGAAAGAACAAGGAGAAACAAATTTCCTCTGTTTTTTAAAAAATTTGTTAATTGGAGGAAAGTTGCTTTACAAGGTTGTTAGTTTCTGCCATACAATGTATTTCAGATATAATGATACATTTCCTGCCTCCCTCTGGAGCCTCCCCTGCCCCGACCCCTCTAGGTCATCACAGAGCACCAGCCTGGGCTCCCGGTGTTACGTGACAGCTTCTCACAAGCTGTCTGCTCGTCACAATGGTAGTGTGTTTATTCATCCCACTCTCTCCTTCCCCCCCAAACCGCTTCTCAAGAGTACTTCCTAGAAGCTAAATATAACCATATCTGCTTTTGTTCCATTCTTCAGACATTAGGCCACTGTGAGGGAGGCTGGGGTATGTAGTCTTTATTTAGGTGGCTATGTGAACAGCAAAAATTCAAGGATGAAGGACAATACATATTGGGGCAGCTAAACATCTCTGCCACACCACAATCAAATAGAGTAAACAGACTACAATAAGGTTTGTGGCTTTAACCTAGTTCTGATCTCTAAAACTCTTTAATGGTGAACCACTAAAAGCCCTTCCAGTTTTATAACCCTACTCTAAAAATCTTTAGTTGGAAATAGGAAAACAGCACATTTCCCAGGTCTAGTCGATATCAGACACTGTTCTCAGTACTTGAGGTTTATTAAGTATGAGATACTGTTAAAATCCCCACTTTATAGATGATAAACTGAGTCACAAGAGGTTAAGTAACTACCGAGACACAAAGGTAGTAAATGACAAACCCAGGAAGTTGACTTCTGAGTGATACCCTTAATTGGAAACCTAGAACCTTTAAAGTGACTTCAGTTGGTTCACCCAGAAGCAGTTTGGGGCCTTTGAGGGAATATAGAGAAGGGGGCTCTCTATTGCTGTTGTCACTGAACTAGTAGAATGTAAGCCTGAAACCACCTCACCACGGTGCTGTGAAAGCCCGCTGAGAGTGGGGCCAGAGGAAACGAGCTCAGATACATCCTGGTGCTCATGCGATCCACTGTCTGAAATCCCTGGATGTTTCAGGTATTTAAATTTTTTTATTCTCATAAACTACCTCCACCTGCCCCATGCACTTTTTTTTTTTTTAATTGGAGCTTCTGAGATTCAGTAGAGTTGTCTTCTGACAGCACAATAGGTTAACCACGTTCAGTTAAACATTTGTGGATCTATGCCTGAAGAACATAAATTGCAACACTGATTAAGACACTAAAGATTGAAAATGGAGTAGGTCCTCCGAGCTACCTACTAGACAGATGTATTAACTTTATGTTGAACTTGAGAGGTATGGGAGAAAGGACAGAAAGAAGGTTGCATATGTAGATACGTGGCAGGGGGCAGGAGGTGGCTGAAAAAAGAAGACAAACTTCAGAGACAACGATAGCAGTAATGCCTCTTCAATTTGACTTCAAGGTCTGGTTACATAACCTTGGGAAAGTTCACTTCACTCCTCTAAGTCAACATATCTTTCGTAATAGGAGATTAAAACTAGCATTTATTTATCTTGCTTGGGGATCTGAGGCTAATATGGTCATATAGTTTTAAGGGCTCAGACCAGTGCCCGGAACACTAAATACTCAATAGCATTAGCCTCCTACAGCGGACATGAGATTATATAAGCAGTTTGAGGGAAGAAGCTACAGAAACAGCTAGGGCAGCATTTCAGTACAACAAGAGAAGGCCTGTGGTTGCTGTGGGGGGTGGGGGTGGGGTGGGGGGGGGGGGTTGTTCTCATTACTTGATAAAATGCCCAAGAGTAAATAAGACCTGAAGAACAAGTTGGGACAAAGAGAGTGGAGTAATCAAGTAAGTTAGTTATGATACACATATATCAATCTAGTTTAGACCTATGTTTATTTTGCAAAATAAAATTCCAATGAAGGTTTGGAAACAAAATGGTGCTAATGGATGAAAATAGCACTTGCAAAGATGTGAAACTATGGCTTTTTAAAAAGCTGGAAATTCCCTACTGTGGGGAATGTACTAAAGAGATTATGGTGATCTAGGCTTTTCTCTTCAGTGTGATTCTAGATCTACCACATCAGGAACATCTAGAAGCTTCTTAGACCCTCAGAATCTCAGGCCTCACTCCAGACCTACTGAACTGGAATCTACGTTTTAATCAGATCCCTGAAGTATTTTATACACATTAAAATTTGGGAAGCACTAGTCACCCTGCTTATTTAACTTATATGCAGAGTACATCATGAGAAACGCTGGGCTGGAAGAAGCACAAGCTGGAATCAAGATTGCTGGGAGAAATATCAATAACCTCAGGTATGCAGATGACATCACCCTTAAGGCACAAAGTGAGGAGAACTAAAAAATCTCTTGATGAAAGTGAAAGAGGAGAGTGAAAAAGTTGGCTTAAAACTCAACATTCAGAAAACTAAGATCATGGCATCTGGTCCCATCACTTCATGGCAAATAGATGGGGAAACAGTGTCACTCTTTATTTTTTTGTGCTCCAAAATCACTGCAGATGGTGATTGCAGCCATGAAATTAAAAGATGCTTACTCCTTGAAAGGAAAGTTATGACCAACCTATATTGCATATTGAAAGCAGAGATATTACTTTGCCAACAAAGGTCCATCTAGTCAAGGCTATGGTTTTTCCAGTGGTCATGTATGGATGTGAGAGTTGGACTGTGAAGAAAGCTGAGCACCGAAGAATTGATGCTTTTGAACTGTGGTGTTGGAGAAGACTCTTGAGAGCCCCTTGGACTGCAAGGAGATCAGTCCTGGGTGTTCATTAAAAGGACTGATGCTGAAGCTCCAGTACTTTGGCCACCTCATGCGAAGAGTTGACTCATTGGAAAAGACCCTGATGCTGGGAGGGTTTGGGGGCAGGAGGAGAAGGGGATGACAGAGGATGATATTGCTGGATGGCATCATCGACTTGATGGACATGAGTTTGAGTGAACTCCGGGAGTTGGTGATGCACAGGGAGGCCTGGTGTGCTGTGATTCATGGGGTCGCAAAGAGTTGGACACGACGGAGTGACTGAACTGAACTGAACTGAGTCTTAAGGCTAGAGAGAAGTGCATGGATCTCTTTGTTTGAAATACAAAAGAGGGCAAGAATGTGGTCCCAACGTCTATTTAAACATTGGGAACACAGTGCTACATGCCACATAATTTTCTTCAGGCTCTGTCTCATGATGAGGTTTATGCCTACCAGGTTTTGGAAATGTAGCACTAACCATTGATCTATATCCTCATCAGTGTCCTTTACACTAAAACTGATGCTAAGGATTCTGGCTCTCCAAGTTTTAAATCTTTAGGTGGTTGTGAAATTTAAGTGCTAACTCCTTTATTCACAGGAGAGTTGGGTTAGTTATGTATCGTTGTATAACACATTACCCCAAAACTAAGCAACCTAAAGCCACAAGCTATTCTATCACAGTTTCTGTGGGTCAGGAATCCAGGAGTGGGTTAACTATTTTCAAAATGTCTTATGAGATTGTATCAAGCTAATTTAAAAAAAATATTTATTTTCAATTTTTGGCTACTTAGGATCTTAGTTGAGGCATGTGAGATCTTTCACTGTGGCATGTGAGCTTCTCTCTAGTTGTGGTGCTCATGAGCTGCAGAGCATATGGGCTCTGTAGTTTGTGGCACATGAGCTTAGTTGCCTTCATAGCACATGGGATCTTAGCTCCCAGAGTAGGGATGGAACCCAAGTCCCCTGCATTGCAAAGTGGATTCTTAACCACTGGACTACCAGGGAAGTCCCAGTATCAAGCTATTGACTGGGGCTGCAGTCAGTCATCTGAGGCTTAATATGGACTGAAGGATCTACCTTCAAGCTTGCTCACATAGTTGTTTGCAGGCCTCGGTTTCTCACCATCGACTGCATGAGTGGCTTCATGGAGTAGCAGCTGGTTTTACCAGAGTGAATGAGAGGGGGAATGAGACAGAGAGGGGGCGCTAAAGATGGAAGTTGCAGTCTTTTATAACCTAACAATGGAATCATACCATCACGTCTGCCATATGTTGGTCACACAGAGCAACCTTGATACAGTATGACACAAGGGTGTAAATATCAGCAGGTGGAGATCAGTGATAGAGCATCTTAGAGTCTGGCTACTCTGGTGTGTCTTGTAGAGCTGGGAGTATCTTTGGTCTCTGTGGCAAGAAGGGAACTGAAACAACCGATGACTTGCAGATCTCATGTGTGTGCGTGTGTAGTTGCCCAGACCTGTCCGACTCTTTGTGACCCTGTGGGCTGTGGCCCACCAGGATCTTCTGCCCATGGGATTCTCCAGGCAAGAAAACTGGAATGGGTTGCCATGCCCTCCTCCGGGAGATTTTCCTGACCCAGGTCTCTTATGTCTCCTGCATTGGCTGGTGGGTTCTTTACCACTAGCACCCCTTGGAAAGCCCACTCAGTTGAATTGCCTTTACATTCCAAAAATTGGATGCAGAACACTCTCAGCCATTCTTTAATTCATAATTGCAGCAAAAGTAGGGAAGGTCTTTAGACAGGTTCATCAAGAAAAACAGAGAGAAGAACCAAATCAATAAAAATGAAAAAGGAGAGGTTACAACAGACAATGCAGAGATACAAAGGATTATAAGAGACTATTATGAACAACTATGTGGCAATAAAATGGATAACCTGAAAGAAATGGACAGATTCTTAGAAAAGTTCAATCTTCCAAGACTGAACCAGGAAGAAATAGAAATTATGAACAACCCAATCACAAGCACTGAAATTGAAGCTGTGATAAAAAAAATTTCCCAAAAAACCAAAGCCCAGGACCAGATGGCTTCACAGGAGAAGGCTATCCAACATTTAGAGAAGAGCTAATGCCTATCCTAAAACTCTTCCAAAAAATTGCAGAGGAAGGAACACTTCCAAACTCATTCTATGAGGCCACTATCACCCTGACACCAAAACCAGACAAAGACAACACAAAAAAAGAAAACTGCAGGCCAATATCACTAATGAACATAGATGCAAAAATTCTCAACAAAATTTTAGGAAACAGAATTCAGCAACACATCAAAAAGCTCATATACCATGATCAAGTTGCGTTTATTCCAGGGATGCAAGGATTCTTCAATATATGGAAATCAATCAATGTGATACACCATATTAACAAATTGAAGATAAAAACCATATGATCATCTCAATAGATGCAGAAAAAGCCTTTGACAAAATTCATCACCCATTTATGATTAAAACTCTTAAAAAAATGGGCATAGAAGGAACCTACCTCAACATAGCAAAGGCCATATATGATAAACCTACAGCAAATATTATTCTCAATGGAGAAAAAATGAAAGCATTCCCCCTAAGATCAGGAATAAGACATCAGGAATAAGGGTGTCCACTTTCACTGCTATTATTCAACATAGTTTTAGAAGTCCTAGCTACAGCAGAGAAGAAAAAGAAATAAAAGGAATCCAGATCAGAAAAGAAGTAAAGCTCTCACTGTTGGCAGATTATATGATACTGTACATAGAAAACCCTAATGATAGTATCAGAAAATTACTAGAGCTAATCAGTGAATTTAGCAGTTTCAGGATACAAAATCAATACACAAAAAATTGCTTGCATTTCTATATACCAACAATGAAAAATCAGAAATTAAGGAATCAATCACATTCACCATTGTAACAAAAATATCTAGGAATAAACTTAACCTTACCTAAGGAGACAAAAGAATTGTACACAGAAAATTATAAGACACTAATGAAAGAAATCAAAGATGACATAAACAGATGGAGAGATATACCATGTTCCTGGATAGGAAGAATCAATATTGTGGAAATGACTACTACCAAATGCAATCTACAGATTCAATGTGATCCCTATCAAATTACCAATGGCATTTTTCACAGAACTAGAACAAAAAAATTCACAATTCACATGGAAACACAAAAGACCCTGAATAGCCAAAGAAGTCTTGAGAAAGAAGAATGGAGGGAGCTGGAGGAATTAACTTTCCTGACTTCAGGTTATACTACAAAGCTACAGTCATTAAGACAGTATGGTACTGGCACAAAAACAGAAATATAGACCAATGGAACAATATAGAAAGCCCAGAAGTAAACCCATGTACCTACAGTAACCTTATTTTTGACAAAGGAGGCAAGAACATACAATGGGGGCAAAGACAGCCTCTTCAATAAATGGTGCTTGGAAAACTGGATAGCTACATTTAAAAGAATGAAATTAGAACACTTCCTAACACCATACACAAAGATAAACTCAAAATGGATTAAAGACCTAAATGTAAGACCAGAAACTATAAAACTCTTAGAGGAAAACATAGGCAGAACACTCGATGACAGAAATCAAAGTAAGATCCTCTGTGACCCACCTCCTAGAATAACAGAAATAAAAACAAAAGTAAAGAAGTGGGACCTGATTAAACTTATAAGTTTTGCACAGCAAATGGAACTATAAGCAAGGTGAAAAGACAACCCTCAGAATGGGAGAAAATAATAGCAAATGAAACAACTGTCAAAGGATTAATTTTCAAAATATACAAGCACCTCATACAACTCAACACCAGAAAAACAAACAACCCAGTCAGAAAGTGGGAAAAGACCTAAACAGACATTTCTCCAAAGAAGACATACAGATGGCTAACAAACACATGAAAAGATGCTCAACATTACTCATTATTAGAGAAATGCAAATCAAAACCACAGTGAGATTTCACCTCACACTGGTCAGAATGGCCATCATCAAAAAGTCTACAAACAATAAATGCTGGAGAGGGTATGGAGAAAAGGGAACACTCTTGCACTGTTGGTGGGAATGTAAATTGATACAGCCACTATGGAAGATGGTATGGAGATTCCTTAAAAAACTAGGAACGAAACCACCATATGACCCAGCAATCCCACTCCTAGGCATAAACCCTGAGGAAGCCAAAATTGAAAAAGACACATGTATCCCATTGTTCACTGTAGCACTATTTACAATAGCTAGAACATGGAAGCAACCTAGATGTCCCTGGACAGATGAATGGATAAAGAAGTTGTGGTACATATACACAGTGGAATATTACTCAGATATAAAAAGGAACACATTTGAGTCAGTTCTGATGAGGTGGATGAACCTAGAACCTATTAAATGGAGTGAAGTGAGTCAGAAAGAAAAATATTGTATTCTAACACATATATATGGGATCTAGACAAATGGTACTGAAGAACTTATTTACAGGGCAGCAGTGGAGAAACAGACATAGAGAATAGACTTACGGACATGGGGAGAGGGCAGGAGAGGGTGAGATGTATGGAGAGAGTAACATGGAAACTTACATTACCATATATAAAATAGATAGCCAACGGGAATTTGCTGTATGGCTCAGGAAACTCAAACAGGGGCTCTGTATCAACCTAGAGAGTGGAATGGGGAGGGAGACGGGAGGGAGGTTCAAAAGGGAGGGGATATATGTATACCTATGGCTGATTCATGTTGAGGTTTGACAGAAAACAGCAAAATTCTGTAAAGCAATTATCCTTCAATAGAAAAATTAAAAATTGAAAAAGTAGGGAAGGGTGTTCTACTTGAAAATAGTCAACTGACTCCTTTAAACAGGCCATACTTGCCAGTCTACTAACCTTCCTACATCAAAGGTTGGCCACAATGAATGATGAATACAGCCAAATGTTGGGGAAACTTTTGCAACTCCTCTTATAAACAGACCTTCAGATAGTGAAAAAAGCTTCTGTCACTTTGGTATCACTTGCCTTTGAAATGAGACGTCATCCTTCTGCTTCACGTGACACCATGTGCTTCAGCTCTGTGCATCTTTATGCAACCTCTCGCTCTGAACCAGGCTTATGATGAGCCCAACCCATTTTACATCCCATTGTCTATATAAACTATTAAAATTGAAAAAAAAAAGTGTATAGAAGTGTTACTGTTGTCCATCTACATGGAATTTTGACTGGGACAAATACCTCCAGTTCATACATAAAAAATATTAAGGGACTTCCCTTGTGGTCCAGTGGTTAAGAGTTGGAGATTTCACTACAGGGGGCATGGGTTCATCCAGGGATCTAAGATCCTACATGCCATGCAGTGTGGCTGAAAAAAAATTTTTTTTAATTTCTTCCTCATTACAAACGTATTCAGAGGAAAACCTCTGAATATTCCAGAGATTGTAATTGGCAAAATCAACTACACAATCTTTTTCTAATTACTGAAACAAAGCAGCATATCAAAAACTCATTTTTCCATTTGAAAATAAAGTTATGTTAATCGGAAACAATGACATTTAGTCTACTTTTGATCAAAGACTCCTCTATATCCCAGAGGGCCGAATCTGCTAAGACAAAAAACTTGGGTAGAAAGTATAAGCGTTTTTTTTTTTTTCTTTTACTTCTTGTAGACCAGTTTTTTGTCATTGTTTCCAATAAACCTGTTGGTGGTCAGCAAGTTTTGAATAAAATGTCAAGTAAGATGTTTTTTTCTACTTTGGAATGAAGATTTAAAATTTGAGGAGCTAGTCAGATAAGTATCAGTTATGAACTGCAAATCCCTCCAACAAAAATAAAACCTTTCCTGTAACTTGTATACCTCCATGCCCCTTTAGTCTTAATTTTTACATTTAATTGGAAAATGAAATTTGTTGGCAGTACACTGTGGGTATTTTATTAGCCCTATTTTATAGATGAGCACTCTGAAGAAGTAAGGAAATCTGCTCAAGGCCAGATGACTAGTAAGTGTTAGGGCTGGGATTTGAATGCAGACCACCCGGCTTCAGAATCTCAATGCTTAATCACTGTATTATATTCGTCTTCAAAGTAACCACTCAGTGCATGTTTACTGAATGATTGAATTAATCTAAATGTGTGCTACACAAATTCTTTGTAGATAAATGTAAACAAAGGATGGAGATGTTCAGAGAGTTTAATAGATATTTCTCCTTGTCAATATGTTAGCCAACATTTTCACTCATTTTTCTTTAATTTGAAATAGATTTTCTCCTCCACAACTGCCTTTTCTTTACACTCAGGATCGCTACTTTGTCGTTGTTTCCTGGTGTCCTTTGCTCTAGGAGTGACAGCTCAATTCCCCCTTCCGACCTAGGTCCCAGGGACAGTGAGGTGCAGTCAGCCTAAGCTTGAGCCTGCATTAGAGTCACCTGCAGGGCCAGTTAAAACACATTTCTGGGCTACTCCCCAGTTTCTGATTCAGTAGATCAGAAAGGAGGTCTGACTCAGTCGGTAAAGAATCCGCCTGCAATGTAGGAACACCAGAGATGCGGGTTTGATCTCTGGGATGGGAGGATCCCCTGGAGAAGGAAATGGTAACCTACTCCAGTATACTTGTCTGAACATTCCCATGGACAGAAGAGCCTGGCAGGCTACAGTCCAAAGGGTCGCAAAGAGTTGGACACGACTGAGTGACTGAGCACACACAGGTTCCTGGGGACCACACTTTGAAAATTACAAAGAAATGTCCCTGAGACCCAGCTTCACTATTCATCAGGCAAGTGGTCAAACCTTTGTTTAATCACACCTTGTGCTACAGCTTCCTCATCTACAAAACAGATGATAACAGGATTGACTTCATAAACTTGTCTCCTAATTAAATCAAGTATTGTACAGAAAAGCACCTAACACTGCCAGGCATGATCAAGCCTCCAATAAAGGTTATTGTTATGAGCTGGCTTTTCCAGACATGCAACCACTTAATGTATTTAACAGCAAAGTAATAGCTATTAGCAATACAAACATATTCATCAGTCTTCATCCTTTCTTCTCAGCAGTGAGAGCTCCATTACTGTTGGTATTCTGGCTTCTCTGCCCACTCACTCACTTCTCCCGGGGGAGTAAGAGTGATAGAGACTATTGATGAGTTTGGGAGAGACATCTGGTCTGCCTGAGTAACCCCTCTTCATCTCTTTTTTAAAATTTGGACCTAGGCTGTCCACAGAAACTAACAGTTCTACTACTCCACAGGGTAACTGTAGAAAGCCTGGCCTTCACGTGGAAAGCCTGTGGTCATCCAATGTAGCCCTTGCCTGGGAAAGAAAATATAGCTAACTTTGGAAAACTCATTTGCCAAGATATTTAAGCTACATTCTTCCCTATTGAGTTTGTTATTAGAAAATGTGACAGATTGATCCATATCTACCTTATTTTTTTCTTGTCACTTATTTAGAACTCAGGCTGAGAGAAAGGATGCTATTTATTGGAACATTTCAAATCCAATATGAGGTAGAGCCTTCAGCTATGTAGTATTTTGACTTTGGCAGATTACTAAGGTGACAGAGGTTTGTATCCACAGATGAGTGTATGTTTTTACTCACTCTGCACTGGTCTTAACTGGGGCATTTGAAAGCTGAGAAAAGACTGGGTCTTTGGAGAATATGGCATCAGAGATCGTTTTGGAGATCAAATCTCTTTCCCCAAGTGAATCCAGAAAGATACATCTAGGAGCTGTTGATGCTTTAGGGGAGTAACTTTGTGAAGGTGGGACTAAAATTGCCCAAATACACAGCTGAGAGCCACCTCTAAAGGGACAGCAACCCTTCCAAGTGACCACAGCCCTACTGGTTAAGCCTAGCAGACTAAGTTAAAAGAATACAGCACAATGGGGTTGCTGCTGCTGCTGCTGCTAAGTCACTTCAGTCATGTCCAACTCTGTGTGACCCCATAGACTGCAGCCCACTAGGCTCTGCTGTCCCTGGGATTCTCCAGGTAAGAACACTGGAGTGGGTTGCCATTTCCCTCTCCAATGCATGAAGGTGAAAAGCGAAAGTGCAGTTGCTCAGTCGTCTCCAACTCTTAGCGATCCCATGGACTGCAGCCCACCAGGCTCCTTTGTCCATGGGATTTTCCAGGCAAGAGTACTGGAGTGGGTGCCATTGCCTTTTCCGCACAGTTAGGTTGAGGGGTGTTATATTCCCTTCCTGATTCATCCTTCTGGAAGGAGCTCTTTAGAGTAACAGTCCTGGCAGTGTTGTACTCTATCACTGACTTGTCCTGTAGGGAGAATAAGGTGACATAGTTTATTAGAATGTAGGAGAACTTAGTCTTTTTCTTCCCTCTGTTAGTGCCCTTAAGACATTTACATCTAGTTCTGTTCTTTTGTGCTGTATTTCACAAAAACACACTCCTATGCGTGTGGTGGTCCATGGTGGTTCAATGTTCTCTGTGACTCAGTGGATGAGTTTGCTTAATTCTCTGGTTAAATATTAGGAATCTTACTTGCCTGCAGATGAACAGTCTGTTGTCTTTTATCAGCTTTTCAGTAATAAGGGAGATGTTTGACTTCCAGCTGCCTTACTGTTCATCTTGGTTTTTCAACAAATTCAGAATGAAGGGTAGGAAAGGAGATTCTATTTATCGGGCTTTCCCAAACAATAGTTAAACACTTATTGAGCACTCATGAAGTATTAAGCACTTTGCACATTAAAACTCAATTACACACTAATAATTTCTCAAGGCAAGTTATGAGATGGATGCCATTATTTTATTCATTTTATAGATAAGAAAATGTCTGTTTAGAGGAACTCAGTGATATGCCTGTACTGCATTAAAAATACACCCACCCAGAATTAAGTAATATGCCAACCCAGCTGATAAATGGTGGTGCTGGCGCTCAAGCATAGGGCAGTGTGACCTAGAACCCGGCCATTCTCTTTGCCCAAATGTCCTATTTGAGAGCAAAAAGGGAGTTAAAAATGTAGTCTCAGATGGTAGGTAAAACAATTATATTGTGTGTGTGTGTATATATATATATGTGTGTGTATATATATATGTGTGTGTGTATATATATATATATATCTCACTCAGCAGTGAAAACCTGAAAGCTTTTCTCTAAGATTAGGAACAAAGACATCTGCATTCACCACTGAAACATGGCAGTAGAAGTCCTAGCCTGAGCAATTAGACAACAGAAAGAAAGAGAAGACATTCAGACTGGAAGGGAAGAAGTCATTATTTGTGGAGGACATGGTTTCATACATAGAAAATTCTAAAGACTTCGCCAAAAAAATCAACCAAACAAACAAAAAAACCTGTTAGAACTAATAACTGATTTCAGTAAAGTTTCAGAGCACAAAATCAATATAGAAAATCTGTTGCATTTCTATACACTTTACAATGAACTATCACAAAGAAAAACTAATAACAAGCTTGCTTACAATGACATCAAAAATAATAAAATACCTAGAAATAAATTTAACCAGGGAGATGAAAGACCTGTATACAGAAAACTATGAGACACTGATGAAAGAAATTGAAGAACACACAAATAATGGAAAGATATTCCATGCTTACAAATTGGAAAACTTAATATTGTTCAAATGTATATATTACCATACCATATCAGAGTTTCAATAGCATTTTTCACTGAAGTAGAACATAATCCTAAAATTTATAGAAAACCACAAAAGACCCCAAAATAACCAAAGCAATCTTGAGAAAGAACAAAGCAGGAAGCATCACACTCCCTGGTTTCAAACTGTATTCAATAGCTATTGTAATCAAAACAGTGTGATATTAGCATAGAAATAGACATAGATAAAATGAACAGAGAGCCCAGAAATAAAACCATGCATATATAGACAGCTAATTTATGATAAAGGAGCCAAGACTAAACAGTGGGGAAGAGCCATCTCTTCAGTGAGTGGTGCTGGGACATCCACGTGCAAATGTTTGGCAGAAACCAACACAATACTGTAAAGCTATTATCCTTCAATTAAAAATAAATTTAGAAAAAAGAAACTAGACTATCTTACACTATTATACAAAAATTAACTCAAAGTGGATTAAACACTTGAATATACAACCTGAAACCATAAAATTCCTAGAGGAGAACACAGGTGCTGAACTCCTTGACATCAATCTTGACCATGAGCTTTTGGGCCTGACTCCAAAAGCAAAGGCAATAAAAGCAAAAATAAACAGTCGGGATGATAGCTAAGATGCTTCTGGACAGCAAAGGAAATTATCAACAAAATGAAAAGGCAACCTACTGAATGGGAGAAAATATTTGCAAATTACATATCTGCTAAGGTGTTAATATCCAAAATATACTACTAATAGCAAAACAACAACAACCACCACCACAACAACAAACAAACCCCAAGAAATCTGATTTTTAGAAATGGGCAGAGGATCTGAATAGACAGTTTACAAAGAAGGCATACAGATGGCCAACAGGCACATAAAAAGATGCTCAACATCACCAATCATCAGGGAGATACAAATTAAAACCACAATAAGAAATGACCTCACAACTTAAAAAAAAAAAATTTATTTATTTGGCTGTGCCAGTTCTTAGTTGTGGCATGTGGGCGCTTTTGTTGTGGCATGTAAAATCTAGTTTCCTGACCAGGGATGGGACTGGGCCCCGCTTTGGGAGCTCAGAGTCTAAGCCACTGGACCACCAAGTAAATCCCTCACCTTCTATCTTTACAATAAGCAAGAAATAAGTGTTGGCGAGGATGTGGACAAAAGGGAACCCTTAGGTGCTGATAATGTATCCACATAGTTAAACTGTAAAATAAGATTTCCAAACGCTGAAGAGCAAGAATGGGGCTTGTATCGTCACAAGGAGCCCCCTTTTATTTATCTAGGACTTACTCTCTTGTTGGTCAGTGGGCCCCTGAGCTAAATGTGATGAAACAACAACAAAAAGAATTGTATTTTTTCAGATGTTAGAGATTTTCTGGTTCTAATTGAACAAGGTGTAACTAATTTTATTACCTTTTACTACCTGGCCTTTTCTCCTTTGGCCAAAACAAAAAGATGTTTCCTATTTCATGTAAGAATGATTTTCTCCAGTAACAGCTGTGAGAAAAAATTATGTTCAGTAACAGCCACCTAATATATTTTATATTAAAATGTCATTCAAAACAGTTTGTAAGAAGTGATATAAGAATAGAGGAACTGAATAAGCTTTATTGACATAAGTGGTTGAACACTAAAGCAAAAGTAACTTCTCTCTAGGATCTTAGCTTAATTTTTTTTTTGATTGTGCTGCACCGCATGTGGTCCCTGACCAGCTATTGAACCCTTATCCCCTGCAGTGGGAAGCGTACAGTCTTAAATGCTGGGTCCCCAGGGAAGTCCCAAGATCTTAGTTAAAATGTGCCTTTCCGAAGAGATTTCCCTTGAGCTCTGCATCTAGAGTAACTTGCCACTCTAGTCATGCTATTTAGCTTCATTCCTTTCATTCATATTCCTATCATATATTTCCTTGTTTATATTTGCTTATTTTCTATCTCTCCTCCGCTGAAATACAAACTCTAGACCATGTTTTATTACCTCTGTGCCTAGAACACTGCACATAGTAAGCACGTGATACTTGTTGACTGAATGAATCCGTTTTGAAAACATAAAAATGTTAACCATTTACTCTAGGCTAGCCCACCAATTTGTGTTTGTTTGTTTTTATTGTTATTCAGTCTGTCAACAGTTTATTATATCTTTTCTCCTCACTGTAGTGTTAGTTGATCAGTCATGTCCAACTCTTTTGCAGCCCCATGGACTGTAGCCTGCCAGACTCCTCTGTCCATGGAATTCTCCAGGTAAGAATACTAGAGTGGGTTGCCATTCCCTTCTCCAGGGGATCTTACTGACCAAGGGTCCAAACCTGCGTCTCCTGTTTTGTACGCAGCTTCTTTACTGTCTGAACCACCAGGGAAGTAGACTTATTTATTTGTGGATGTGATTCCAGTCATTCTGATTTACTGGATTATAGTGGAGAGCATTTTTCAGACACTTAACAGAGCAGTGTTTGGTGTGAGGTGTATTATAACTAGGTTATAATAGAGCTCGTGGATTTTTGAAGAACTAAATCAGAGTAGGGTTTTTTTCCCCCTTTAAAAAAACCACATCACTGACTTGTGTTTTCTGAAAGAGAAAGGGGTCGACTGCCAGGATGCTTCTAACCCTGGGCCCCAAAACAAGTATGTTGAGAAGATAGACTGTGATCCATTGCTCTAGACTTATGTATCTGCTGCCTGGACTAGGAGGAGTGGGATTATGTTATGGCCCTTGTGTCAGTTGGGCTTCCCTGGTGGCTCAGATGGTAAAGCATTTGCACACAATACAGGAGACCCTGGTTCCAACCTGGGGTTGGGAAGATCCCCTGGAGAAAGGAATGGCAACCGACCGCAGTCTTCTTGCCTGGAGAATTGCATGGACAGAGGAGCCTGGCAGGCTAAAGTCCATAGAGTTGCAAAGAGTTGAACATGACTGAGTGACTAACACTACTACACATCTTGTCTCAGTGGAAGAGAAATTAAGTGTAGACTGCAAGGTTAGGTTGAAGCATCCGTCACCCATGTCTGGCAGATGGGTGGGAAACTCAGTGCCAGGTACACTAGAGGGGCTCAGTTGATACGGGCTCATTTTCTATTTTTAAACACTTGCACACATAATTTATTGATATGGACTCATCTTAGCAATACTGCTGAAGCTCCAGCTACTACCTGATGGTTTCATTTTGCAACTTGTACAAGCAGAGCAGGACTTATCATTGAAGCTGGGAGGGGCTGGCACTAGGTGTTTAGAAAAATAATTTCATTCCTTATATTTTGGGGGATGGGAACAAAAGGGGAATAGTGTATTTCTGTGTGCCCTGAGAATCACATGTTTTCTTTTGGCCTTGACATGGTCATAAAATATGTTTCCTTTAAAGGAAGAATTTATAGAAAAGCCATGTTCATGTTGAATGATTTTAGGATTGATTTGTCTTTTATACATTTCTTTCTAATTGGGTTTTTGTTTTTACATTGCAAAAGAAGTAGATTCTGGCTATAAAGTCCAAACTATCACTGGGGACAATGAAATTCACAAAGTCATTTGTTGTGACAAAATAGTTTATCAGTCATAGTTAAAGCTATCCAGGAGTTCTTAAAATAAGCCCAAAATACTTAAGATACTCAGATAGCAAATGTACTCTTATACATCAAAAGTCAAAAACATTTAGGAGATCATGTATTTAGGAGTCCATGTATGGACTCAATAAAACACTTGAAAATATTTTGTCTTATAGTCACACATTTTATTACAAATTTATTTTGTACCCAATAGAAAAGCAAGTTTGAAATCTATTTACAAGAACTATATACATTTACATATATTACATACAGTTAATGAATTTAAAGAAAAATGGGCAGAGAAACAATATATATGAAAGAATATGCCACTGTACATGGTTTATTATCAAGGTTCTTAGTGTTACTGAATCTTTATTGTAGTAATAAATACAATTCTATATTTACACATCTTATAAAACATCTCATAAATGTATTTTTTTCAATTCCAAGTTAAAACATCTGATCAAAATAAACATGCTTATATAAAAATACATTTACCTAATAGTCTTTTGGTTTGGATTTATTGAAGCTAATGTAGTATAACAGAAGTTACGAATTAATCCTTTGACCTTTAGTATTTAATAATTTGCCTCTTATAATACCTAACACATATTAAACATGGAATAAGCAGAGAAGTCATGTTCTTGACATCAAGTGGGTTGACCCAAAGACAACATAGCTAAAACCAAGCCAAATAAACAGGAGAATATGTTACCAAGTTTCTGGTGAGCCAAAACTGGTTTCAGACACTTGCCAAAGCTACTAGAGATACATGTGAGAAGCTATGTCAGTGGATTTAATTTATGTTGTGCCTGCATTTGATTATTACCTTATGATACACATCAGTGTGAATCAAGTGATAAAACCTCCTGTGAAAAATGTGTACTCAACCAAGGTAAAAAAATCCCAGGTTGCTTTCCATCTTTTCTAAATATATCCATTGCCAGCAATGGACTTTTCTTCTCATCTCGGGGCACCAAGGAGTTAAAATGAATTAGAGAAATCAGACCTTGTCTGTACCTGATTGCTTTCATAGTAATTTAAGAATTTAAGTTCATTTTCCTTTCAGAATATTTGTAAGCAATTTTATTCCACTGAGGGTAGAATCATCTAGTGCTGATTCATAAAATCTAGCATCTCTAAAAATGATGTGAACATGAATGAATGAGTAGTACCTTATGTTATCCATTCATGGGGGGATTAGTGACCTGGAAGGATCTTTTCTGGGAAAAGTGAAGCAGTACTAAAACATCTCCACATGGTCATTAAGATGAAATCCTATTGGTCACAACCATTACTTAGTAATGTAGGCTATTTAAAATTCTTATTCTCCTGATATCTCCAGGCATATTTTAAGGGATTTTCTGGTTTAAAACCTCTTTTGTAAGCAAGTGAGTTGAAAAAGAATTCAATTGAAATCATGGAGAATTTTTTGGATATTTCAATCTGCTTTTTAAATATATACGTAGTTTAGGCTTACCAGAAAAGTAGGACTATCTACCATAGCTGAACAAATTATATAAGCAGCATTTATACTGATTTTTCACTCTCTAGTATCAACAATTATCAGCTTTTTGACACAGAGATTTAAAAAAAAAAAATCGAATTTCAACTCAGTTCTTTTTGGTTCCTGCTCTGATGTACTCAACCTCATATTTTTGGGTTTTCAACTTTTGACAACTTTTTCTCAAATATTAATTAGAGACACGGGACAAATGCCACAGATGAAAGATGACAGCTTTCAGTCATCGGATAAGCTGGTGGTGACCCAGAACTGGAAGGTAGGTCGTAGGCTATGCTGGCACTGGCGAAGGTCACCAAGGCTTGGGTTGAGTCACAGGACTGTTTCTCCACATCGTCAGAGTTAATAGACATCAGGCTTGTGTGTTTCGATCTTGTCCAGAAGTGGGTTTGCTTTCCCAGGCTCCCCAGATCCTCCTTAAAATGGGGATTGAAAAGGATGTAGAGAAGGGGATTGAGGCAGGCAGGAAGGGGGACGATCACCAGGAGGATGAACTTAATGACTTCCGGGCTGATGAAGGTGAGGTTCAGTAAAGAGGAGAAGGACAAGAAAGCCACGGGACAGTGCAGGATGCAGTTGGTGAAGAGCAGCAGGGCCACGTGTTTCACCATGGAGCAGTCCCACATGCTCTCCAGGTCTCCCTTTTCCAAGTGACAGTAGAGCCTGGTGTAGGCAACGGTCATCACGAGGAAGCAGAGCGAATTCAGCAAGACGAGGGCCACCATGTAGCCGGTAGCACGCGGCTCCCCGAAGGGCAGCGGCAGGCAGAGCGGGGAGGCGCTGTACTCGCTGCCTCCCAGCAGGGGCACGGCGGCCACGGTCCCCGCCAGCAGTGCGCAGAGCGCGAGGGTCGCTCTCAGGCTGGGGAAGGGAGCTTGCGTTTCGAATTTTGCTGAGCATTTCACCGACCACCCACGCTCCAGGGCTGCCAGGGTGAGCAGGAAAACTGAAGATTCCGAAGCAAAAATGGACAAAAAGCCGACGACCTGGCAGCCGACCGCCTGCTCCCACCAGGCACCGTGTTGCGCAAAGCTGCCGAAAGTGAAGGCGTCCACGCCAGCCAGCACTGCACTGGATACCCCCATGAGCATGTTGACCGCGGCTATTAACCCGATTAACAGTTTTATGGAGGATATGTACACTGCCGCTCTGAACACTGTGGAGGTCACCAAGGCGTTACACGTGAGTGCCAAAACCGCTATGGTCCACACTCCAATTCGGATCAGCCAGCTACCGAACAGGTATTCACAAAGTTTGAAAGGGCCTAGAAGTACAAAGAAGAGACAGATGGGTGTCAAATGAGGGTTCACGACTTTTGCCACACTCCCCTTTTGGTTTCTTTTATCGGGACACCAAGAGATACAAGCCAATAACAGCCCTGGGAACACACTGTTCTCTTGTGGCACTGTTCTCTTTTTTCCACTTTATTAAGTGGAAAAAAAAAGTGAAAGTGTTAGTGGCTGAGTTGAGTCTGACCCCATGGACTGTAGCCCACCAGGCTCCTCTGTCGGGGGAATCCTTCAGGCAAGAATACTGGAGTGGGTAGCCATTCCCTTCCAGGGGATCTTCCTGACCCAGGGATCGAACCAGGGTCTCCGTTGCAGGCAGATTCTTTGCCTTCTGAGCCACCAGGGAATCCCCTTCATTAAACCATTATTTAATGTAAAGATGAGTATACCAGGTGCCCAGGTTTTCAACCTATACCCAGAGAGTTTTTATATTACTGGATTCTGGCTCCCCAAATATAGCGGTGTGGGGGCCAGGTAACAAACCAGATCTCCTGGACTTTTTATTATTAATATATTTTTTCTAGAATGTTTCAAAAAGGTTCTGTAAACAGGGAAGCAGAATCCTAGGGAAACACTCTGTGATTTTAGAAGAGGAAGTGTGAGTCGTATGCATTTCATGAAAATGTCATCTTAGGTTTAGACTGACATTTGCTGTTTAGGAGCAAAGAACCATCAAACTGTTGAAAGTAAAATATCAACCCTCCTCTGCTGTCTTCCTACTCCCCCCAACTGGATTATCCTATTTCAGAGAAAGGGACTAACAATGAAGTAATTAACATACATAGGTATTTTTACTTATCTCTAAAACTATTATTTGCTTTAACCAAATAGGTTCTCTTTAGAGAGAACCTAAGAAACCACTGTCAAAAATCAGTGATTACATGAAGCAAGACTGTTGCATACCAGTTCAGGCTAAAGAGCTAATATTATTTTAAAAATTACATATACCTCTAACTACATGATTGGTTCTTTAATTTCCATTAATCTGAATCAGAAGTCTCCTATAAAAATCCTGTTTATGACTGGAGACCAACTCTAGGAAATGAACATTTGTATTTTAAATGTCTGCATGAGGTGGGATATTGATGAGCTGCTAAGATGGCACAGATTTTGCCTGGAGGTGTAGCTGAATGTCACTGACGGACGGCTTCAGAGTTAAGGGTGGGTACCGCTCCTGAGGCTATTGGGACATCTTTCTCACCTGGGGAAGGTGAGCACCGCACTGGATGAAGGGCTCTCAGGTCTTCCTCAAAGTCAAGTAGGAAATCTTCAAGATCACGCTCATCTGCAGGAATGAGAAATTCTGGAATGATTAGTTCTGTCTGTCTTTAGAGGGACCAACTCCCAGAGAGGAGAGGCCTGGATTGCCCTGGAGACAAGAAATGTCACAGAGGAAACTGAAGGGCAAACATCCCACTTCTCCCTGGGCTTTCTCTCAAGTCTATGATGTAGTTGCTTTGGGATGTTCCACTCAAGCTACTGTTTGACAACTATCCCGGCAGAACTGGGGACGAGGGATGGTAACCAACCCTGGATTCCTTGTCATAATGTTGGAGCTCTCTCATTCTGTTCTTGTTCCCTGCAGCTCACTACGGTCCTGAATCGCTCTGACCTAAATTAGAGAGAGAGCGTGGGTCTCTGCATTCAGTGGAAGAACCACTTTATCCAGTGTTCTAACGCTTAGATGGCTACAGTGCACATGTTCTGAACTGTGTTCTCTGAATACAAGAGGGAGAATTAGTAAGTTTCCATCTTTCTGGGGTATTCTGCTAAACAGAGGACGAAGCACATAACTGCTCGGTGCTTGGGTTAGCTACCCGTGAAACAGGAGTTTTTTAAAATCTAACATACTTTCCCTGAGACACTGATTTAATTGGTCTGGTATGGGGTTCGGGCATCAGTGTTTTTAAAAAACTTTTGTGTGATTCCAATAGACAGCCCAGGATTGGGAATCACAGTCTCTGAAAATAAACTCCATGAAGAACCTCCTCTCTCTTGTTCATTGTGTGCCTCTAGGACCTAGAACAGTGCCTGGCGCATTTTAGACATTCTAATTGTTTTTTGTTTTTTTTTTTATTTGAGGGGGAGAAGGGGTTGGTGAATAAATATACTAGAAATTAGGGTGAATGAGGCAGGAAAAGCAAAAATGAAAGCAAGAACGAGAGCAAGACACACGCTATAGCCTGAAACAAAAAAGCCAAGGGCTGGAATACCTGCTCCTTAATCGGATACATGTGCAGGAAGCCAAGTCAACAAAATGTGCAGACAGAACAAAGCATACTTACTTGGGAATCAACAAATCATTAACCCCCAGAGGAAGAAAAGCCAGTCTGTTTAGACTCTGTGCAAACTTGCAAGGTTGGCAAGAAAAGGAAAGCACCCGCTTGTTACCACAGGTGTGGTTTGAGGTGCATTGTTGTCTATTTAAGTCAGGTCTTACTTCAAGGAAAGCCAAGTGCTTTACAGACATTATCTCATTTCACTTTCCTGACATAGCCTTGTGGGGGGTAGGAGGTGAGAATGTTTTAGGATTAATTGGGTAAGAAGTTGGATTCCTAAGCTCTTCTGCTGAGATATGGAGGCACCGAAAATGTCTATATCCTCCGCTCTACTCGGGTTTAAGAATAAAAATATTTATCTTCTGGAGTAAAAAGCTCAGAAGCATGTTTGAAAAAGGTATCCACAGGGATGAGACCCTCTTAAAAGTTTATGAAAGTACTCATAATCAGTGTTAATATTTGCCCCAGAGGATACTGTATGCTAAAAGGGATCTAATGATAAGCATGAAGAATTCACTTACAGAAAATATGACATTTCAGACTGAGTCCTAAAGGAGTTTTCTCTTTCTCTGAGACTCTTTAAAAAGTAGGATTGATTCTCAGCTTGCTGGGGTGATTATATGGAGGCTTGTCTGGAGTTCAGATGATCTGTTTGATGACTTTTTCAGGCGCCTTTCTGACACAGGTTTGTCAGTGACACAGCTGATCTTACCTTGAACTTGAAATACTCCAGCATCTTTTTTATGAAGGTCTTCTGCGCTGCTGTTGTCTCCTTTACTCCACTGATGAGAAATTTTATAGACATTCTCACACAGTCCAAATGCACAGCACTGATATGCATAAGGCATTTCTATAACCCTTTGAATGAACAAAACCAAACAAAAACACACACTTAAAGAAACAGATTGCTAAATATAGTGCTCTTCTTTCATTTAATGCTTCTGCCTGTGGGTTTTAGCCTTAATAAATAGTCTAAATTATTAACTATGTGCATAAAGATGTTGGTTACAGTGCTATTCATAATAACAATGGAGTTAGAAATTATTGTCATGAAATGTTGATAGTTACTGAGGTTCAATGGATATATTATTTTCTCTACTTTTGTGCTTGAAAATTTCCATAATAAAAACATAAAAAAAAAAAAGGATCGCTGGGGAAATTGTAGCACTGTTAAGTAGTATTTATAGTATCATATAGTGTTAAGTGACAAAAATGTGATATAAATTTGTATACATACTGTGGTGTAACAATTAAAAATACATTGGAAACCAAATCTGGAAGGAAATAGCAAAATGTTTTTAGAGGTATTTATAGACTTTTTTCCTTTCTTTTATTTATAAACTCTGTTTTGGGGTTTTAAAATTATATGAAAAGTACTATGGTTTAATATATACAGAGAATATACATGTATATTCTCTCTATATATTATATATATTCCCTTGGTGGCTCAGTGGTAAAGAATATAAAATTTTTCAAGGGACTTCTTTATTGATAATAAGTGTGACAGGTTTTAAAGAGCATTACTTCTTCAAACAAATATTAATTTAATAGATTTTATGAGAACATATACATAAGCAAGATGAATTTTGAAATGTCAACAGGAGTACAATTATGTTATAATGTTATTTAATTACATGTTTTAGTTTCTATCTCATGGATCAATGGTTTTCAAACTCTTTCTATGAACTCTATGTTCCAGGAGGCATCTTAGAGAAACAAAGGAAATGTGGTCAGGAAGACACATTCTCCTACTCCAAGGTTTGTCCTAACAATGCCCCAGGGGTGGGGGACATGAAGGCATGAAATGCAATTCAAAAGAGTCCCATAAATTTTGAAAACCACTATAACACGTCTATTATTTCACATGACCACAAATGTATCTTATTAGCTTTAATGACAAACTCACTTGAGTTCTGGAAAGTTTTCAGATGATATCAAGCTCTGTAAAGCATGATTTCCTGTTAATTTTAAGTGAGTTAAACCATGTAACCCAGTTACAGGAATAGACGACAGGCGGTTGGATGAGAGGTCCCTGCAAAACATCAAACAACAATTGGCTTTTAGTCTGTGTTAGCATATAACGATTACATTAAAAAAGCAACCTCAAGATTATTAAACTGCTCCATAAAACCTCTAAGCAGGGTCCTTACTCTTAATGGTAAAAGGAACCATTTTGGTTTTAGCTCCTGACAACTTTTCTATCTGCAATCAGAATTGCAGAAAGAAAAATGTTTTAATCATATCCAAATTGTAATTTCTACATTGAGCTTGATTTTGGCAGATGTGACGTGCTGCGTGCTAAGTCATGACCGACACTTTTGCGATGCTACGGACTGTAGCCTGCCAGGCTCCCCTGTCCATGGGATTCTCCAGGCAAGGATACTGGAGTGGTTGCCATGCCTCAATTTTGCCAGGGGGCGGGGTGGGGTGCGGTGGGGGGGACATCTAAAATCTAGTGGGAGGTGCTACATCTAATTTGAAAACATTGTTTGCGTTTTATTTTCTTCCTCCTCTCTTTAACTTCTGTCTGACCCAGTTCCTTCTTTCTCTCTGAGACGGGAGTGGAGAAGAGGAAGAAGCAAGGGGTGGGAAGGGAGGATAAAAATGGACAGGAAGATTTTCTGTTAGTCAATATGGTAAACTGTGAAATGAAAGCCCTTTAGAAATGAACTGATGTCTTATTCCATTCCACCTGATAGCCTGCAAAAATGGAAAATTTCACCTCAATAACCAGAACCAGCTGTCACCCAGATCTTCAATTATAAGGATCCACATGGCCTTGGAGGGGCAGGGAGCAGGATTGCTCCTTTCTGGTTTGATCCAACTCTAGTGTGGAGGACACTGAGGACTCAGCATTCTGTGCCCAGGCTTTTCCAGCAAAACCAACATTCATTTTTGATTACTCAGATACTGCCCAATTATCAAAAAACATGCCATAAACAAGTCATGAAATACTCACAGCTTTCGTAGAGATGGCAAGGTGGAAAATGCATTAGGGTCAATAATTGCAATTTTGTTCCAAGCTAAATTCCTATTAAAAAAAAAAAGGCAAGTGAGAAGATTATATAAAAGAATAAAAGAAGACCTTGTGAAGTTTTACCATATATATTCATTCTTCTAACGAAATTTAACTTCCATTCAGGACACGGACAATTAACTTTATCAAATCATCCTTCAGATGCATGTATGGATAGTATAAGATGATTAAAGAGAGAATTTTAAAGCAACCTTGTTTATTAAATCAATCCAGGAAAATCACTCAGATGGATATTTTAGTTTTTATTCTTTTCTTGATAAAAAGTTGAGTTTAACATGGTTGTAAAATTTTATTAAGGCATTTCTAAGATGAGTGGGGGTTGGGGAGTTGGGAGAGACAGGAACTTCTGAAGCTCTTCTGATGGGCAAGTAAATTTTAAGTTATAAAATGTTCCCAGATACATAATGAAACCCAAAAAGAATTTGTGTATATTTTCCAGCATGTCAGACCTTAAGAGAAACACAGAGATACTTTCAAAAACATTCCCAGTAAAGAGAATGGACATTTAAATTCTTAACTGGAACGGTAGGGAGGGAGGAGGGAGGAGGGTTCAGGGTGGGGAACACATGTATACCTGTGGCGGATTCATTTTGATATTTGGCAAAACTAATACAATTATGTAAAGTTTTAAAAATAAAATAAAATTAAAAAAAAAAAGGATACACGCAAAAAATAAATAAATAAATAAATAAATTCTTAACTGGGAAATGAAGAAAAAAGGGGCTAATATATGTTAGAAGTATAATTCTTTAATAACAAAGCCTATAATTTATTGAGAAATTCACTGGCCCCTCTCCTCCATACCTATGTGTAACAACATGTAGGTAATTTACAAGAATAGGAACTTCCACATTTTTAAAAAAGAGCAAGGAACTTAAAATTTGTATTTTTAAAATTCATGACTCAAAAGGGGAGCTAAAGCGTAGGCATTTGAGGAAACTGAAAATGACCACTGTCAACTTTTCGCTAATGCAAAGTAATTTATTCATAGTGTCGGGCCCCTAAGTTACCTAGGATAAATGGTATTCACAGAACATTTACATTCTTGTTTGAAAGTCCCCCCCAAGCTGGGGGAAACTGGAAAGCTTTTTTTTTTTAATTGGAGGATAATTGGTTTACAATATTGCGTTAGCTTCTGCCATACATCAACATGAACCAGCCACAGGTAAGCATGTATTCCCTTCCTCTTGAACCCTCCTCCCACCTCCCACCCTACCCCACACCTCTAGGGTGTCACAGAGCTCTGCTTTACACTCCCTACATCATACAGTAAATTCCCACTGGCTACCTATTTTACATATGCTAATGTATATGTTTCAATGTTACTCTTTCAAATTGTCCCCCATCTCCTTCCCTCACTGTGTCCATATATCTGTTCTCTATGTCTGCATCTCCATTGCTGCCTTGCAGATAGGTACATCAGACCTGTCTTTTTAAATTCCATATATGTGAATCAATATACAATATTTGCTTTTCTTTCTGACTTACTTCATTCTGTATAATAGGCTCTAGGTTCATCCACCTCATTCAGTTCAGTCCAGTCATTCAGTTGTGTCTGACTCTTTGCAACCCCATGGACTGCAGCATGCCAGGCCTCCCTGTCCATCACCAACTCTCGGAGCTTGCTCAAACTGATGCCCATCGAGTCGGTGATGCCATCCAACCATCTCATCTTCTGTTGTCCCCTTCTCCTCCCGATTCAACCTTTCCCAGCATCAGGATCTTTTCCAGTGAGTCGGTTCTTCACATCAGGTGGCCAAAGTGCCAGAGCTTCAGCTTCAGCATCAGTCCTTCCAATGAATATTCAGGACTGATTTCCTTTAGGATGGAAAGCTTGGATCTCCTTGCAGTCCAAGGGACTCTCAAGAGTCTTCTCCAACACCACAGTTCAAAAGCATCAGTTCTTCGATGCTCAGCTTTCTTTATAATCCAATTCTCACATCCATACATGACTACTGGAAAAACCATAGCGTTGACTAGATGGACCTTTGTTGGCAAAGTAATGTCTCTGGTTTTTAATATGCTGTCTAGGTTGGTCATAGCTTTTCTTCCAAGGAGCAAACATCTTTTAATCTCATGGCTGCAGTCACCATCTGCAGTGATTTTGGAGCCCCCCACAATAAAGTCTTTCACTGTTTTCCATTGTTTCCCCATCTATTTGGCATGAAGTGATGGGACCGGATGCCATGATCTTAGTTTTTGAATGTTGAGTTTTAAGCCAACTTTTTCACTCTCCCTTTCACTTTCATCGAGGCTCTTTAGTTCTTCCTCGCTTTCTACCATAAAGGTGGTGTCATCTGCGTATCTGAGTTTATTGATATTTCTCCCAGCAATCTTGATTCCAGCTTGTGTTTCTTCCAGCCAAGCGTTTCTCATGATGTGCTCTGCATATAAGTTAAATAAGCAGGGTGACAATATACAGCCTTGACGTACTCCTTTTCCTATTTGGAACCAGTCTGTTGTTCCATGTCCAGTTCTAACTGTTGCTTCTTGATCTGCATACAGATTTCTCAGAAGGCAGGTCAGGTGGTCTGGTATTCCCATCTCTTTAAGAATTTTCCACAGTTTGCTGTGATTCACAGTCAATGAAGCAGAAGTAGATGTTTTTTCTGGAACTCTCTTGCTTTTTTGATGATCCAACAGATGTTGGCAATTTGATCTCTGGTTCCTCTGCCTTTTCTAAATCCAGCTTGAACATCTGGAAGTTCATGGTTTACACACTGAAACCTGGCTTGGAGAATTTTGAGCATTACTTTGCTAGTATGTGAGATGAGTGCAATTGTGCAGTAGTTTGAGACTTCTTTGGCATTGCCTTTCTTTGGGGTTGGAATGAAAACTGACCTTTTCCAGTCCTGTGGCCACTGCTGAGTTTTCCAAACTTGCTGGCATATTGAGTGCAGCACTTATATACTCAGAGGACAGTAATTCCATTCCTAGTCATGAACCTGTGCACCCAACGGGCTGCACAGGTTGCACAGGAGGTTTCCTGTTGGGAGTCCTCCCAACAGGCCCAGGGAAGCCAGTTCTCCTCTCTTGCCCTGATCTCTCAGGTCACACCTTCAAGGCTCCCTGAGGTTCTCTGTTGGATTCCCAGTGGAAGTCCCTGGAGGAGAGCGGTCGGGGGCTTGTGGTCTGCTCCTCGGTTTTGGAATCTTGGCACAGCTGTGCACTTTCTCAACCATGGCACCCCCTGTCTGTGCCTCAGGGCTTCCTGGGTTTTGGAAACACACTTCATTCCTCCCTGTCTCTTCAGCCCCCGTCTCCGTCATGCTGCTGGTTTCTACACGCCCGTCCCTTGCTTGCCAATACCTGTGTAGGTGTCCCTCCGTTTGGGCCATCAGGGCATTTGATTCTGTGAGCACTGACTCTGTGAGAACTCTCACTTATATAACCCTAAAAGCATGTGTGCTTGTTCTAATAATGAGGACAGCAACAGCAACTCTGCCACGTATTTACCACGTGCCAGGTATGGTCACCAGCTTCTTTACACATGAAATCTCATAACCCTCAGCACAACCTGATAAAGTAAGTATTATCATTAGCCCCATTTTACTGGTGAGAAATAAAACACAGAGTATTAAGTGACTTGCTCCAAGTCACAGAGTACTCAGCAGCTGAGATTCAAATCTAAGTAAACTGGCTCCAGAGTCCCAGTATTTGGCACAGAACTTGTTTGGAATTCTTAAACTATTGGGTTGGCTAAAATGTTTGTTCGGGTTTTTCTATCAGTTCAGTTCAGTCGCTCAGTCGTGTCCGACTCTTTGCGACCCCATGAATCACAGCACGCCAGGCCTCCCTGTCCATCACCAGCTACCGGAATTTACTCAAAGTCATGTGCATCGAGTCGATGATGTCATCCAGCCATCTCAGCCTCTGTCGTCCCCTTTTCCTCCTGCCCCCAATCCCTCCCAGCATCAGGGTCTTTTCCAATGAGTCAACTCTGCATGAGGTGGCCAAAGTATCGGAGTTTCAGCTTTAGCATCAGTCCTTCCAATGAACATCCAGGACTGATCTCCTTTAGAATGGACTGGTTGGATCTCCTTGCAGTCCAAGGGACTCTCAAGAGTCTTCTCCAACACCACAGTTCAAAAGCATCAATTCTTCGGTGCTCAGCTTTCTTCACAGTCCAACTCTCACATCCATACATGATCACTGGAAAAACCATAGCCTTGACTAGATGGACCTTTGTTGGCAAAGTAATGTCTCTGCTTTTGAATATGCTATCTAGGTTGGTCACAACTTTCCTTCCAAGGAGTAAGCATCTTTTAATTTCATGGCTGCAATCACTATCTGCAGTGATTTTGGAACCCCCCAAAATAAAGTCTGACACCGTTTCCACTGTTTCCCCATCTATTTGCCATGAAGTGATGGGACCAGATGCCATGATCTTAGTTTTCTGAATAAATAATGAGAGAAACCACTGCACTAGACCCTGGGGATAAGAAAATGAAGAAAATCCTTGTCATTTTCAGGTCAGGCATGGTCTACCTGATGGCAGTGCGGAGCGCGGAGTCCTGTTGCAGAGAATGTGCAAAGCACATCGGAGAGGAGCAGGTTCAAAGACAGGGGAGCTTGTGCTTATGGGACAGACAAGGGCACGTTGAGGGTGGGGATGAATGCAATGGGTGACAGGACCAGGAGAAACAGTGGCCCATGTGTCAGGTCCTGGGAGCTGATGGGTGAGAGCTGAAGGTATTCCAGTGGTTGGGATCAGGTTCTGAAGGGTGGTGCTGGGAAGCTTGGTTTTGGTATTAAAGACAGTAGGGGAATAAGAGAAGATTGTTGAGGCAGGGAAATGACATGAGTCAATTTCTGCTTAAGAAATATTTTCTTTGGAGAATGAGATGAATGGGTAGAGACTGATGGTAGAGAGGCTGGTTAGGAGGGTGAGGATGGTGACCCAGGAGAGTGAATCCATGGGTCTTTGGTGAAGAATATTTAAGTTCTATGCTTTTAGCAAATTTCAGTTATGCAATACAGTGTTATCAAATATCTCTTTGTTATTTAGTCACTAAGTCTTATCTGACTCTTTTTCGATGCCATGGACTGTAGCCCGCCAGGCTCCTCTGCCATTGGATTTTCCAGGCAAGAATACAGGAGTGGGTTGCCATTTCCTTTTCCAATTATTAAAACTATCAACTAAAAAAAAAGTTCTTTTTTACAAAAAAACTAACTTTTGGAAACAGCCAGAACTCCAACCTGGTGAATAAGGTGGGTAATAAAAGTAGGTAATGCATATTTTTGTTTGACATTTATTTTAAAAAGTAAAAGAAAGTCATTAGATGATTTTAGACCAAAGGTAAGGAAAGGGCAACACAATTAAATTCAGAGCAAGATGGTTTTCAAATTAAATTCTGGGGAGAAAGTGATTCTTAAAGGTGAATTTAAAATGTTTTGAGGAATGGTATTATTTTATGGGGGTATGGTCGCTTCAGTTCAGTTCAATTCAGTTCAGTTGCTCAGTCATGTCTGACTCTTTGGGATCCCATGAACTGTAGCACGCCAGGCTTCCTTGTCCATCACCAACTCCCGGAGTTTACTCAAACTCATGTCCATAGAGTCGGTGAGGCCATCCAATCATTTCTCATCCTCTGTCTTCCCCTTTTCCTCCTGCCTTCAATCTTTCCCAGCATCAGGGTCTTTTCTAATGAGTCGGTTCTTCACATCAGGTGGCCAAAGTACTGGAGTTTCAGCTTCAGCATCAGTCCTTCCAATGAATATTCAGGACTGATTTCCTGAATGGAAAATGGACTGGTAGGATGGACTGGTTGGATCTCCTTGCGGTCCAAGGGATTCTCAAGAGTCTTCTCCAACACCACAGTTCAAAAGCATCAGTTCTTTGGCACTCAGCTTTATAGTCCAGCTCTCGCATTCATACATGACTACTGGAAAAACTACAGGTTTGTCTAGACAGACCTTTGTTGGCAAAGTAATGTTTCTGCTTTTTAATATGCTGTCTAGGTTGGTCATAGCTTTTCTTCCAAGGAGCAAACATCTTTTAATCTCATGGCTGCAGTCACCATCTGCAGTGATTTTGGAGCCCCAAAAATAAAGTCTCTCACTGTTTTCCATTGTTTCCCCATCTATTTGGCATGAAGTGATGGGACCGGATGCCATGATCTTAGTTTTTGAATGTTGAGTTTTAAGCCAACTTTTTCACTCTCCTCTTTCACTTTCATCAAGAGGCTCTTTAGTTCTTCCTTGCTTTCTGCCATAGGGTGGTTTCAGATGACTCTGCATATCTGAGGTTATTGATATATCTTCTGGCAATCTTGATTTCATCTTGTGCTTCATCCAGCATTTCTCATGATGTACTCTGCATATAAATAAGCATGGTGACAATACACAGCCTTGATATACTTCTTTCCCTATTTGGAACCAGTCTGTTGTTCCATGTCCAGTTCTAACTGTTGCTTCTTGACCTGCTTACAGACTTCTCAGGAGGCAGGTAAGGGGGTCTGGTATTCCCATCTCCTTAAGAATTTTCCACAGTTTGTTATGATCCACACAGTTAAGGGCTTTGGCATAGTCAATAAAGCAGAAATAGATGTTTTTCTGGAACTCTCTTGCTTTTTCAAGGATCCAGCAGATGTTGGCAATTTGATCTCTGGTTCCTCTACCTTTTCTAAATCCAGCTTGAACATCTGGAAGTTCACAGTTCATGTACTATTGAAGCCTGGCTTGCAGAATTTTGAGCATTACTTTGCTAGTGTGTGAGATAAGTGCAATCGTGCAGTAGTTTGAGCATTCTTTGGCATTGCCTTTCTTTGGGATTGGATGAAAACTGACCTTTTCCAGTCTTGTGGCCACTGCTGAGTTTTCCAAATTTGCTGGCATATTGAGTGCAGCACCTTCACAGTATCATCTTTTAGGATTTGAAAATAGCTGAACTGAAATTCAGTCGCCTCCACTAGCTTTGTTTGTAGTGATGCTTGCTAAGGCCCATTTGACTTCGCATTCCAGGATGGCTGGCTCTAGGTAAGTGATCACCTAGATGGTCTCTTAAATGTTAAGAAAAACTTTAGGAAAGAAAAGGTTTATGTCCTGCAGTTTAAACATTACATACTGCCATCATTCATCAAAATGACATTGAAATCCAGTTTCGGGATGGAAAAGTTTAAACTTTTTTTAACTGTCTCACACACATAAAAAAATCTATTACTAAGTTTTTTTTTTTTTTTTTTAAACCTATAGTTAATATATGGTCTTTTCAATCATAGAATGGAATTTAATATTTACAAATCTTAGTCACCTGAGCAACAGAAGCATTTTCTAGGACAGTTGTGCTCAAACCCTTGTGTACTTGTTAAAATGTAGACTCCCAGGCCCCACTCCAGAGGGTCTAACTCTTGAGGCAGGTGAGAGCCTGGACTCTGAATTTTTTTACAGTCACCTCCAGGTGACTCTTATGCACTCAGAGAGACTTGCACTGAAAAACTGTTTGACCAGGAAAGAAAAACAGGCAGGAAGAACTGTGTGGTCACCTTGTTTTTGCATGCCAAACGATCTCTGCCAGTTCCTGGATGAGAATAGAATCACATTTTGCAGGCTATTTAATAGCTTGGCCTCCTTCCTCTTTATCTAAGTCTCATGTCTGCTGACCGGCAAAGAGCTGACTGCAAATTTACTACTTTTGAACTTGTTCCTGGAAATGATCCTGAGCAAAATATTTGCCTTCTTATGGCAGATACACATACAAAGGCCCAACAGTACATGCATACATTGAAAAGGAACTGTTAGAGGAAGACCCAAAAGAGATAAAAACTGCTCTATGATGGGGAAAGTTCTGGGAGGCAGTACTCACAGAGATCGGAGGCTGAACAACTGCTGGAAAGTGTCAGCTTGAATTTCATAGATTTCATTATGTCGCAGGTCTCTGAAATGACAGGTTCCAGAGATTGACTTCAGAGTCATCGGTTTCAAAGATAAGTCTTCAGAGAAATTTTACAAGTGATTACCTTCCCTCAATCAAGGAACACGCGAACTACGACTGCCAAGTGACCACTGAAAAAAATTTCTTTTTGTTTTAAAAAGAACAGGACAATTTATACACTTAAATAGTATTGCCTCTCTTTCAAACAAATACTTATTATTCCTTTGGGTGAGCATGCTCAGTTGCTTCAGTCGTGTCTGACTCTGTGAGACTCTAGACTGTAGCCCACCAGGCTCCTCTGTCCATGGAATTCTCCAGGCAAGAATACTGGAGTGGCTTGCCATGTCCTCATCCAGGGGATCTTGCAGACCCAGGGATCAAACCCGAGTGTCCTGTATTGCAGGTGGATTCTTTACTGCTGAGCCTAGAGCTACATTCCCAATGCAGCATCGTTCAAACAATTTGAGGATGCCTTTCCAGGTTCTGCCTTCTGAGCCTTTCTTATATTCTTTGAGGGTCTTCAGGAGGGTCAAATGTTTATCTTCCAAAGATGGCTTTTTCCCCCTCCCTTAATTGCCCAAAGGCATTCAGAGAAAAATTAAGTGGCAAAGGATAGATGGTTAATATTGTTTTGATCAAAACCAAAGCATGACTCAAAAAGGCTGATGTCTAATGCAGGAGGCAATTTTAAGAGAGGAATTCTAAAATATTTTATGCAGAAGTTGCATCCGTAGCACCTGAAATAAGACAAATATGGAATCTCCTTTGAAGGTGATTATCGTGAAGCAAACATACCAATAAACTCAAGTTTCTCAGTTTTCAAAATTAATGCCATACATATGAGTTTCACTTGTGTTCAGGAAAAAAAAGATATTAATGCCACTCATTGAAGGTATAAGTTTAGAAAAAATCCACAGCTTAAACAAACCCAATTCATTACTATACCAGGTTAGAGAGAAAAAACTATAATAAATGCTTTGCTTATAGTGTAATGTATGGTAAAATAATATTATCTATGTTTCCCAACTTTACAGCCATCCTATGCAGTCATGTGTGCAAGAAGGGCAAGCTTCACGTGTCTCCCCAGTGAACCACAGGGTAAGCAAACCAACGACCCCTGGAAATGTGAGTTTTGGCTCTTGGTTTTCACTTGGTGACTTAGAGACTCTTACAGACATACATTTTCTGAAGCTTTTGGCAGACTGAAAAACTGGGTAAATCTTCTAGCAGGTTGTAAGAAAGGTCTCTGAAAAACAGAAGGTACAAAAGGGAAAAATCTGTTACATATTAGTCGTCAGGAAATATGCTTTTCTCTCCCTTTCCCTTCACGATGATCCAGCTCCCAAAGGCAGACTCTGAACGTTTCCCCAGCCCTGACATGGAGCAGGTAGTCATAGGCATTATTGGATTAAGCAGGAGATTCAGATGTCAACTGAAATGTAACTTGTTATACTTCTTTAATTGATTTAAATAATTTACTTAATGAATTTATTTATATTTTGTTAGTGATGATCTACAATGTTCTAGCTATTATCTTACAGAAACGAGTACAAATTAAGTTAAATAATTGTGCCTCTGTTTCTAAGAGCTGCTATATCTCTACAGCTAAGAGAATGACTGTTGGTTCTTTTCTAATCAACGGAAAAAAAAAAATCCCATCAACAATTCAAAACACAGCACTAACTTTGAAATCAATCATTACAAGGGGGGGAAAATCTAAGCAAGTCTTCAGCCAAAACTCAACAAATTACAGAATAACAAAAACATCTGGACATATTTATAGTATAATATAGCTAATCTAAAACAAGCCATGGTAATTTGCAGAAAGCTTAAAAAAAGAAAGCTAGTAGATAAAGTAACAGATAGATATTAAAAAAATCTTGTCTCATGTTTTAAAAGTTATCTGCTAATCAGCTAACTTATTTTCATGCCTGATTCTAACTCTTAAAACCAGATCACCACTTATGCAACTTAAAAAATCCATACTGTTTTCTGAGAGTATTTTAAATTATTTTATTCTGGTAATTGATTACTTTATCTTATATTTATTGAATACATGGAATTTAAATAGAAGTACAGTTCAACTTACTACACATGAATAATTCAGATAAAGCTGTGTGGAAACACAAATTTGTAGTTTACACTAGAGATTTAAAAGACCAAACCAAACCAGTGAAAAAAATACTCTGCATCTATACACAAATAACACTTGATTAACAATGCCGTGTGCATTTTTGAAAAGTAGTGAATGTGATAAAGTGGACACACATAAAAGCTGATAATAATTTGGCTCGCTCACCTCCACAGACTGCGAGGGGGCCAAGCCGTCTTGTGTAACTCTCAGTAGAGGCATATGAAACCTTCTACATAAAGACACACTGTCACCTCCTACCTACCTTCTACCCAATGATTTTCATGGCTAACATTCATCAAGCACTTCTTATATATAGACACCATGTTTACAGCTTGGCCTGAATTATTTTGTTTAATCCTAGTGGTCACCTTATGAGGGAAATATTGTGTTGATTCCCATACAAAGCAAAATGACTTGACTAAGATCACCAGCTACTCAGTGGGGAAAGCCATGCATAGCCAAGTCATTCCCATGGAAGAGAAGTAACGTGGAGGCAAAATCACTCATGTACGGCGACACTGTCTCATTTAGCAGGTACTCAGTGGATGATCCAGCCACAGGAAGGGAGCACTCAGACCTGTACTTCCAGAACATTAAGCAGACTGGAGTAAAGGTCAAGACCTGTGGTTGTGCTCTCAACTTTAATTCTACTTGGTTGATGTGCTGAATGCATCATTAATGTCTTCTTCAATTCTCTCCTTAAATGAAAAGATATGGGTTGTTATAAAGAACAAATTAATACTATAGATTGACATATTTTGAAAATAGTAAGATAGGGACTTCCTTGGTTGTTCAGTGGTTAAGACTCCACACTTCCAATAAAGGGGGCTTGAGTTCTATCCTTGGCCAGGAAATCCCACATGCCACATGGCCAAAAAAAGAAAAAATGAAAAGAGCAAACAAACAAAAAAACAAAAACCAAAATAACCCAAAAAACAAAAAAGAAAATAGCAAGATACTGCCATTCATACTATTGGAGAAGGACATGGCAACCCGCTCCAGTGTTCTTGCCTGGAGAATCTGAGGGACAGAGGAGCCTAGTGGGCTGCCGTCTATGGGGTCGCACAGAGTCGGACACGACTGAAGCGACTTAGCAGCAGCAGCAGCAGCAGCCGCCATTCATACAATTGCATTCTTTCAGGCCTTTCAAGGTTTCCACTTTAGGAAAGAATAATGTTGTAAAGGAAGTGAGAAAGATGACCATAAGTGCTAACACTTGGGCAAGTTGGGGAAGTGCAAACACATGGGCACGTTGATCGTGCTCCAGGTGCTGGTATAAGTGTTTGACTTGTCGTAACTTACTGAATCCTTATGATGATCCCCTGAAGGAAGTAGATTTTATAGATCTTTTATGGATTGGGAAATGGAGCCTGTCTTTTATAGATTGGGAAATGCAGCCCTTGAAGGAATAAATAACTCGCTCAAGATACTATGATCACAGACAGAAAGGCCAGATTTGAACCAGAAAAATAGACCCCAGAGCCTTTGTTCTTAACCAGCTTGCCAGTCAGCCTCAGCATAGGCAGCTCTAGACTCAGGTGCTTTACCATTCTGTGTGACCTTGTGGAGACAGATGCAATTTAAATACTGCCTCCTTACTTATCAGTTATAATGGGTGAAATCCTGGTCCTGTTACTCAGCCAGCTTCCTCAAAACTGAGCATGTGTCCAGCCTGTCTTAGGTATGGCGGGCAGAATTCCAAGATGGCTGCTGAGATTTCCACCTACTGGTGTCTAGACGCTTTCTCCCAGTTATTCAGTCCCTGAAGAAAGTTCCCATTCTTCCACTTAACATTGTAGAGCTGCGTGCTGTTTGCTACTGGACAAAGCTTGTGCTAGAATCACAGCTGCCACATAAATCTCCTTTCTGAGAACAGAGCCCTGAGAGGGACCCAGGGTGCTTTCTTGACATCCCCGCAATGCTGGAGGAGGTGATAACAGGGCATGGAAGGAGGAGGCTGAAAAATGGAAGGTCAAAACCAGGCTCTCCCAATTCCTATAAACTACGTTTTGTAAAATGTGGAAAAGGCAGAGAACAAAAGTCCCAAGGCAACAGGAATAACACACGCAAATTGTTTACCTGTTAGATGAAACATTAGAACATGGCACCCACAACTATACTGCAAGAATTTTTGGTTGCCTTTATCAAGGTTTGTGTGGGTCGGATAATTTTATTTTGGCATCCATATTGGGTTTCTGATCCATGATTTTTTTTTTTCCCTGCTTTGCAGAGGATTTAGAGGGAGGTGGGAATGAAGTTATATTGGCTTGTTCATATCCATTTTCTGAAAGGAAACGTGTGCCAGTTGAAACGCTGATGGGAGACTGTTTGGGACTTGGAAACAGGGGTCCACTGCCATTATAGTTGTTGTTGTTGTTTATTTGCTAAGTTGTATCTGACACTTTGTGACCCCATGGACTGTAGCCCGCCGGACTCCTCTGTCCATGGGATTTCCCAGGCAAGAATACTGGAGAGGGTTGCCATTTTCTTCTCCAGGGGATCTTCCTGACATGGGGATCAAAGCTGCGTCTCCTGCATTGGCTTTTTTTTTTAACCACTGAGCCACCTGGAACATTCCACTGCTGTTATTACTAGGGTCATATCCAAGAGCCACTTCCCTGGACCAAGGCAGGCAAAGGAGGCCTGACCTCCTGAAGACCTTCAAGGAAAGAACTTTCTCCTCTTTAAAGGATTACTGAAATAATGCCTGTCATTTCAGCCCGGTTTATATAATATTATTGCCTTACTGATACGCACAGCACTTGGAGATTAGGTAACTGATCACAGACAGTTGGAGGAAGAGATGAGATCTGTGCTCCAGTTAAAGTCCTGTTGAAACACAAACCAGACATCATTCTTGTATTCAGACATCATACAGGGACATATTTTGATTCATTGATGTTAAGACTGGTCAGGCTTGAAGGGCAATGGAGATTCTGGGCAAAGTCAAGAGCCTACTCAAGTACTTACAGACTCTCCAGGCTCGCAGTTCCAGTTAAATCAGGAAATTCAGTTATTTGTGAGGCGCCATTCAAAGTCCTAGAAGGAGGAGTACCTGAGTATTACTGGGAGAAAATTCTAGGAAGGGGTCATTTTTATGGCCATTTCAAAACACTTGAAATGTTCATTTGGTCTTCACAGCAACCTTGCAAAGGGAAAATAATCAGTAGGAGAAATAAACACTTACAGTGTTCTTAGTTCAGGTAAATGTTGAAAAGCAGATCTCCCAACAAGCTGGATGGGGTTGTCATAGAAATGTCTGAAAAAATCCAAACACCAATGTCTTATCATAAAACTTGAATGACAAATGAATATTCCTTCCAAATTTCAACAAATAAAATTACATTATTTATGTAATTTTGATTATTTGACTTTAGGTAAACTTCAAAACTATTTCACTCACATTATGAGGCTTTTGGTAAGAAATCCATACTATTGAAAATTTCTGACAAGGCAGATTTGAATGTTAGCTACTATGAGAAAAGCAAGTGAACTGGCTGTTTTTTAGTCACTAAGTCGTGTCTGACTCTTTTGCCACCCCATGGACTATAGCCCACCAGTCACCACTGTCATGGGATTCTCTAGGCAAGAATATGGAGTGGGTTGCCATTCCTTCCTCCAGGGGGATCTTCCTGACCCAGGAATGAACCCCGGTCTCCTACATTACAGGTGAAATCCTTACCAAGAGCCACTTGGGAAGCCTGAACTGACTGTGTAACACTTAAGACTCTTCCTCTACCTCCAATATCTAGAATATCCATTGAGTGGCAAAATGTTATTCAAGGTGCTGGCAGTTATATCATTAGCTAAGGAAGATGAAATTCTCTATATTTACATGAGGGTCAATATCCTCTGGTCAAATCTTACAGCATACATAAAGGATTCTTCATATTTGAGAGGAAATTTGCTACTCTGGGTTTTGTAACATTAGATTTTTAAAATTTAATTATTGCTCTAAAAGTTAACACATTATTAGAACTGAAAAAATATTTTGTTTTATGGGTGTTTTCAATGTAATGATATTTAAACTGCCTGGTAACTGGGAATTGAAGAGAACTTGGGGGGATGGTCAGGAGGGTTGTCTTGAGCCATGCAGAAAGCTGAGAATATCGGTGAAACAAGTAGGTGTCTAAGTTAAATAGACAACCCTGACTGTGTTTCATAGCAAGAGAATGACAACACGGATGCTGTGCTTCCAGGGGATCACTCTGCTAGTGGTAGAGGCAGGGAGGTGAGTCTTAGACTGGTCAAAATCTAGAGGATTTAGGGGGGGGGAATGAAGTGGCAGAGGGGATGGAAAGAAGTCATGGATAGGATGGGGTCTACGGAGGTAGAAATTAGCCTGGGTAGCCAATGCAACAAGAAAAACAAAGAAATTGAGTCAGGGTGGGGAGTGTGGGCGGGAGTGGCAGTGGCAAGGGCTAGAAATAGCGGCAGAAGCAAGGAGAAAAGTGTTTCCTGGAGAAATATTCATGGCCACCGTGTAGTGGATAGGAGAGCTAATCAATATTGGGGACTGTGAGTCCTCTTCATGGGTCATTACCATATCAAAAGAGTGATTAAGGAAACCAGTCCTGTGGCTTCAAGAAACAAAAGGGGCAAAGAAAGGCAATACAATCTGCCAACTTCCAGTATGTAAATAGTCTCTAATGAGAACTAATGTTTGTTGGCAATAAACTTTAACCCCTTAGTTTGCCAACAGACTGTCAGAACATTTCAGAAATGATGAATGGTATGTCTTTTTCTCAGTTGTCAGGGCTAATTGGGATTCCAGCTCATTTGTGACAAATGCTACCCGGTCCCAGAAAGCCTCTCCGTCAAGTTGGCACAGGACACGGATTATCTGCCAAGAAGTGCCCTGAGAGTCCTGTTCAGAAGTTATCCTTACTCCCCCTCCTCCATATTTCAGACCTCTCCCCCATGACCTCAGGCCAATACTATGCCCCAAACCTGCCAGTTGTCTTTGAACTAAGAGCCAGACTAATACTTACATATTTTCACCTTCCTATATATACCTACACATGATTAATTTTCTGTTTGTGCTAAATATGAAACACAAAATTAATCATATTTTGAAGCGGTAACTCTATCTTATGCCATTATGGCATATAAATCCTCACATACACATTTCTAGAACATAGGCATCTTTCTAGAATTACACCCTAGTTTGTATAAAAGTAACTCAGTGTTTGGACTTAAACATGAATGTGTATAGAGACTTAGTATAAAATGGTAGTTCCCTCATCTCCCCCTCCTTCTTGCAGTAAGGGACCTCCATTGTATGTAATAATATATATATCTACTTATATTTTAGCTTATTGAGGTATAATTGACACACGCATGTATTATTGTGCATGCTCAGTTGTGTTTTACTCTTTGTGACCCCATGGACTGTAGCCCACCAGGATCCTCTGTCCATGGGATTTTTCGGGCAAGAATCCTGGAGTGGGTTGCCATTTCCTTTTCCAGGGGATGTTCCTGACCCAGAGATCGAACCCAAGTCTCCTGCATCTCCTGCATTGGCAGGTGGATTTTTTTTTCCCCCCACTGAGCCACCTGAGAAGCCCCAACTGAAACATAAAATTGTATATTTAAAATTTACATGGTGGCTATTGGTTGAATGTATATATTGTGAGGGCTTCCCAGTTGGCACAGTGGTAAAGAATCTGCCTGCCAATGCAGGAGATGCAGGTTCAATCCCTGGATTAGGAAGATACCCTAGAGTAGGAAATGGCAACCCACTCCAGTATTCTTGCCTGGAAAATTCCATGGGTAGAGGAGCCTGGTGGGCTACAGTCCAAGGGTCCCAAAGAGTCAGACACATACATTGTGAATGAATTCCCCCCATGTAGTTATTTATCACATACTTATCTTTTTTGGTGAGAATATTTAATATAATAATCTATTTTTCTACTATACTTGGGTTCAAATTCTGAATGATCAGGTGACTTTGACATTGACATTTAAAAAATCAGTTTTATTACTTAGACAATAGAGATAAGCAAAAAAGCATTTCATAAGATGATTGTGAAGTGAGACTAAGCATTTGAAGATACCAAACATAAGGCAATGAACATTTTAGGTCCTAGAAAAAGAATCTTTGATATAACTTCAGCATTCAGCTAAAATCTAGCAAAACATCTCCACATATACTTCTCTGTATGGATTTTTACAGTGACTGAGACAAAACTTGGGCAAATATAGAACATTTATTGTATTATGCTTAAAAGTACAATGCATGCTATATTGCCGGATAGAAAAATTGAAAAGAACTACAACCACTTACATTGTAATAAGAGAAGGGTTGCCTACAAAGGCCTTCTCTGGTATCGACTTGATATTGTTGCTATGAAATCCTCTAGAAAGAGAGGAAAAGACAGTTTATAGAAAGTAACCTGTGGGGTAAAATCATTTCATAGTCCCTTCCCCAAACCTGTGGCAATAATCAGCATTTTTAGTAACCAGAGGATAAGGTTAAATTCGTCCATGCATTTTGAAACTTTCACGCCCTCACTCCCTAGGAGAAAAGGAAATCACAAGCTGTCATCTTGAATGAGGAATAAGGAATCTGAAAATAATAACCGTGCTTTATGGAAACTTATAACCTAGTGTTATAAAAAGAAACCATCCATCCATTACTATCCAACAGAGCATCATGGTCTAACAACTTGAGACAGAGGAAACTATCTTTGGAGAAAGGATTATGATCACTCCTCCTGACCCCATTTGCAGCCAGGAGAAGAGAAAATTGACTTAAGCTGCAGTTAAGTGGAGATTTAGGTAATCTCCTTATGAGGACAAAATTTCCTGAGCTGAAGAAAGGTGCCCCAGCTCAGTGAGTCTGTAATAACAAATTGATTCTCATCTATCGGTGTGATGTCATCTGACTGGCAGAGGGACAGAGTCAGTGGTCTTGGTTTACACGGGTCTGTGGCTGAAGGAGGTGAGTGGCAGTTTTGGGGCTGCCTGAGCCAGACAGTGGTGACTTCTTGGGTAAGTGCCACATGGGCGTCCTGCGGCAGAACCCCACAGAGGCTTTTTCTTATAAACAAGCCCTGCTGTCTACCTCCTTTAGCTGTGTGTCTTATTTCTGTCTGCCAAGAGAAGAGGTTCTGTGTTTATTTTTCTTTCCAAGTGTTAGAACATTACAAATGTTATTCATGTATTTAGGTATTAAGAAAAGTAATTAAATTATAAATATAAAAAGATGATATATGCAACCTAATAGCTGAAAGTTAGCTTTATCATAGTAAAATGGTGGGGTTCTTTAAAAATTAAATAATATTTATGAAGCATTAAAGGAATATGGAATAATGTATAGGAAGGCATCTAACATTATACTAAGCCTGTACACTGTGTTCATCTAGTCCTAGACTCATGCAATCTAGAGAAGTTTGTTGCTGGATATGCTCAGCAAATTAGTGAATTCCAATATAGTTCTCTACATACCTATAGAGCATATATAAATGTTGGAAAAATATGACTTAGCAAAAGAGAATGGCTTAGAGAAATACATACTTCTTTCCTAATAAACACAGAGAAATCCATCATAAATTTTAAAAGATTATCTGCTATTTTTGGTGATAGAATCAAATTAAAATACATTTTAGATGTAGTTAACCATCATTTATATGACCTTTCAAATTCTTCTTAGTCATATGATATACAGTAGTCAAACACATTTTAAAATACATTCACAAAGAATAGTTCTCCCACTAAATGTGTCCTACTTACAGTTCTTTAAGGTTGGAGAGTGTCCTGACTGCAGTGGGGAATTCATCAAGATTATTATAATTTAAATCTCTGAAAATAAGTAAATAGCATGTTCAGGTTTTCATTTAAAAATTCATGTACATGACATTTACGAGGAAAGTTAACACAATCTTCCAATGGCCCAGTATCACTGATAGCAATTCCTTCTCTTAAAGGAGAGAGACTTTGTTGGCTTGCTGAGCACCATCATTCTACAAGTATCTGCACTGAAATGATCATTAGACTGATTCTGAGAAATTTCAAAGAGTCAAGGCTCAATGGCCCTGGGCATTAAAAAAAGGGAAGGAGTTGGGATGGACATGTACACACTGCTATATTTAAAATGGATGACCAACAAGGACCTACTGTGGATAGCACGTGGAACTCTGCTGAAGGTCGTGTGGCAGCCTGGATGGGAGGGGAGAGCTTGGGGGAGGATGGATACATGTACATGTGTGGCTGAGTCCCTTCTCTGTTCACCCAAAACTATCACAACATTGTTTGTTAATTGGCTATACCCTAATACAAAATAAGCACTTTTTTTTAAAGGATGTACGGCATTGTGAATGTCCAAGTGTCTTGAGCATCAGGCCAGGTGTTTGTGGCTGGCTGATGCCGTTCTTCACCTGAACCTGGGTCACCAAGCTGCCAACGAGTGTGTGCCCTGCTCGACCGCCTCTGCTTTCCTGGCCCCGCCTCCACCCTCTGGCTTTGGCCCGTCGCTTTTCAGAGCCTCTCCTGAGAGGACCTCTAGGAAGGAGGCTTTATTCCTGACTCAGGTGCAGTTCCGGCCTTTCTCCCAGCCTGAAGTCCAGGGTGATGGCCTGCATCTGCAGGCGCTGATGTGATACAGGGTGCTCTGAAGGACATCAGGTCTAGAATATCCACATGGTCACAAATAAGGATTCGTTTTCCTGGTCTGTGAGGCAAAGCTCTATCATCCTTCATGCATGGACAGGGAATGACCAGACCATCAATCTCAAGTCATTCGTCTCTCTGTCATGACACAAATGACTTTTCAATTCCATTACTCACAAGTGCTTTATAGACTTACTCCACCTCCGATCTACATCTCCATGTGAAAAAGTAATTGCCTCCTGATCTCTGGGAAAGGCAGATTTCCCAGTTGACGCAGAAAAACCTTTTGGTCAGGCAATCAGATGTGGTTAGATCTTCCTCTGTGGGGAAGAATTGCTATTTAATTTTAAGAGAGAGATAATTTGACCGAGTTAAACATGAATCAAGATTCCTACTTGTCTGGCACAAACCATCCTTAAGCTATACAGCAGGCAGGAAACTTGTGTCTTTTGTGGACATAAATTTTCTTCCTGTTTGTAAGTCTCTCCAGATGCTCTGTTTTGATTAAATGAGGATTGGATCCTTATAAGTTACTCAGATTTCTAGTGACGGAAAGGAAGATGTTGGGAATAAATTGGTTATTTTACCTATCCTCTGGAGCCCTGGGCAAAGTGAGGGAAGAGGGGACATTGAGACTTTTATGAATTTTCCCTGAATGTATGAATTGCCTGAATTTGCAATCCTGGGTCCTCATGTCAAACATGGGAAAAAAAAAAAAAAAAAGAAAGACTATTTAAGGAAATAACCTATCAAAGCCCATCTTGTTTTCTGTTCCTATTGAGTTGAAAAGGACTGGAAGGTGCTTTCCATTGCTAAGATCCCCAGTACAACCCTTGTGTAATTAAAGGAGAATTTCTAATTTTTCCAAGCAGCTGATGGGAACAGCTTGCCTGGGCCATTAAGCTGACTTCAAAGTCCTGCCTAGACACATTCACCTTTGGCATCTCCACAGGAGGATGGTTCCTCCCTTCTCAGAGGAAACGCAGTGACTTAGTAACCTGGAAGGACAGCTGTTAGGTCCCTCAGGAAATGAGTGAACGCAGGTCCGGTTAGACGTTGTGCTGACCAGGTACATTGCTAAGTTCCATATGCAAATGAACAGTGGGCTCCAAGGCCACAGGAGAGGCGTTCTTTGGTCACAGCCTTCTGCTGTCCAGGTCAGAGCCGGTGTTGTAGATTCAGTGATTCTGTGCGGCTTATTTTGTGTGCACGCTAAGTCACTTCAATCATGTCTGACTCTTTGTGACCCTACAGACTGTAGCCCACCAATCTCCTCTGCCCATAGGATTTCTCAGGCAAGAATACTGGAGTGGGCTGCCATTTCCTTCTCCAGGGGATCTTCCTGACCCAGAGATCAAACTCTTGTCTCTTGCATTGGCAGGCAGTTTCTTTATCACTGAGCACCTGAGAAGCCCCAAACATGGATTTTGGAGTCAAATTAAAGAAGGAAGCAAGCCTCAGTTTTGCTGCTAACTGAATCTGTCACGTTGATAAACAACTTTAGTGGACCCTAAAAATGGTTATCTTTTTCTCTCTCTCTCTTTCTCGCTCTCTTTTTTGGCTGTACCACTCAGAATGAAGAACTTCCCTGACCAGGGATTGAACCTGAGCCCCCCATAATGGAAGTGTGGAGTCTTACCCACTGGACCCTTGGGGAAATCTTGGAGCCTAAAAAGGGGTCATAGTACCTGTTCTCATAGGATGGTTGTAGGACTGATTTGAAACCATGTGTGCTGAATGCTCAGTACAATATTTGGTTAGAGACACACTCAATAAAGGGTAGGTGTTATTACATTTTAGACTTTTGAGTTGCTCCTGCAGGAACCTCCACCGTTTGCTGATGAGATGCCTGTTCCTCTTTGATTGGACAGAGTCTGGCACTTGCTCGTTTGCATCCTCTCATTCAGTGGAGAGGGCCTAACTCATGAATGGTGAGCCTGAGTGACAATACTGAACTGATCCCTGACAGAGAGTACACATTCCTGAGCAAACAGTCGCTGCTCAGTAGAGGACATCTCGTTTAGCTTCTAACGATTCCAACTAATTTATCACCCTTGTTAGATTAAAATAAAATCTCAGTTTTATGGTTTGGCTCTGTAGAGTGTGTATAGGGGCGTAAGATAAAGCCACTGTAAATGTCTGTTTAAGGCTCAGGCAATTAACCAAACCAAATGGCAATTTTGACTTTAAGGCTATTTTGATTCCTTCCAAATAGTCATGAAAACACTGAGAAAAGGGCAACAAATAAAAGGTCAACTCACAAAGTCTCTAGGCTGTGGAGCCCATCAAAGCATTTCTTTCCCAGGGAGTGGATTCTATTGTTATGGAGATGTCTGCAGGAGAACATTACAGACAGTCAGGAAGGCGCATTGCACAGGGAAAGTGAGGCAAAACGTTTTGATTGCTGAAATCCAAAAACACTTACTCTAAAGAATGCACTAATTATATGTAAGAAATGCTTTGTTTAACATTTCTGTTTGCTTGCTTTGAAGGCTTTATGCCCCATTCACTCTTACCAGAGATGACTCTATACCACAGAATTTAACAGTCACAGTTTTACCTTTTGGGTTTGAGATATCATGGAGTGAATAATAATTGTGGAATTAGCAACAAGGCTGGTAAAAGTAAATTCAGGTTGCTCAGTGTGGCTTTGGGATACAGAACATTAAATAGAGATTCTGACCAACATCAACAAATGGAGGGTGGAGAGGAGGTCGTCCGAGGTGTATGCAGCGAATTTTCTACCACAGCTGACGGCTTATCGTGGCTGCTTTGCCAGGGTGGGGCCACAGGTTAATAGGAAAGAACAATTTCAGCCACAGAGAATGGGGATCAGATTTTTTGACTGCCCAAGGAGATTAGTTATCTTGTCATAGTATAAATGTGTTTGATTATCATCTTTGGCTCAATGATAAGTTGGTTACATCAGGGCCAGTGAGAACAGCTGTGTGCATAACTGAAAACTGGACCAAGTCCCAGAGGGATTTTTGGGAAATGGGCTTAAGGAGGTCAAGGAGGGAGAGAAGAGCTGAATTTCTGTAAATTCATTCCCTATAGTGGAGGGAAACATTAAAGCACCAAAAGCATCATCTTTGTATATGAACTTCAGGATAGAAATTTGTTAATGTCACCCCACATGTCCGATCCTTTCAGACAAAGGTTGCTATTCTAATAAATATATGCTGGTATCATGTGAGATCTATGTGGCACTTATTGAGGATCTTTTACAGGCAACACGTGACGGGAACCTCAAAAGATGGATGAGATGCTGGCCAGCCCTCAAAGGAGTACACACCACAGGGCAAGAGACAGCCCCATCAAGAAAAGTGGAATGCCTGAAGCCCGCGGTAGGCTGGGGGCAGGAAAGCAGCAAAGGCAGAAACAGTGCAGCAGCCGCTTTCCTCGAAGCAAGCTCACCTTCGAGCCTTTCAAGCAGCTCCTGTTGTCCTCTGCAGCACTGACTGACTACTGTATTATACACGTGGGGCATACTGCTGCCCTCTTGAACCGTTTATTTTTCCAACTATTACTTGAGATCATTTTAGTTTACTTAAAATAATGAAATCTAGACCTCAAAGGGAAAAAGCCTTACAAATGCATAACTTGTTGTTAAGGGTTTGTCCCTTGCTTCTGTTACCTTGGAAGGGGTTCAAGAGGTACTTATTAAATAATAAGAAGGGCGTATTTCAATTTGACCTGCATTACACATTAGTATCAGAAATAAGGGATGTTTATTAACTTTGGTCATGGGACTAACTATACAGTGTGGTGATTACCCATGTAATATACAATGGTTTCCCTGAGAGAGAGGTCATATTTTGTTATTTCTGAATGCCTAGCAGTGCTTAGCAGTTACCAGGTACTTGATAAATGTTGTTTTATTCTTTTACACGATTAAATATTTAGAGTCATTTTGGGGGGTTTTCCTCCCTTAAAATGTCCCTCTTCAAAGTCTGAAGGGCTATCATTCTAAGGTCAAGGTCCCACAGAGAATTACAAGGTCTTAGTGAATTTAGAAACTGTTAGGGGGGAAAAATCAATAAAACTTACAGAACCACCAAGCTGGAGAGGTTTCCAAAGGCATAGTCTGGTATGTGGTGTATTTTGTTCAGGGCCAAGGTCATGGCCTGCAGCGCTGATAAGCTCCTGAAAGCCTGGACCGGGATCTCCGTCAGCGCGTTGTCATCCAGCCACAGGTGCCTCAGGGAATGCAGGCCGCTGAAGCAGCTGGGGGGCACGGAGCTGATGCGGTTGGCATCCAGACGCCTGGGGAAGAAAGCGAGAAAGAGTGGAAAGCAGAGAGCAGAGCGCAGGCAGAAGACAGGCTCTGCAGGAGAACCTCGACACGCCGATCAACGATCAACGAGAGTGAGGCAGGGCTGGGGCCGCAGGAGCCCGACACCTGCGGCGTCTGCCTCCTGGTAGCCTTCTCTCCGGGTGCGAGCAGGACCACTGCTGTGAGATCCCACATGGCTGTGAGTCTTTTCCAGGCTTGGGAGGACCATGCTTTCCAGCAAGGAGGTGGCCTCCTCTGGGCTGTAGTGTTTCAGCTGATGATCCTTTAGCTTTCCTTTCTGACACCAAGAGAAAGACAGCCCCTCTGCTCCTTCCCACATCAACCAAGTCAGACAAATGTTGTTGCCTTCCTGGACTGTTTTGAACACACAAAACATACTTATTTTGGTTCATTGAGCTGTGGGAAAAGATTATTTCAGCATTTGAAAAGGACTGAGTAATTTTTACAAGGCTAGGTCAGGGAGATTCCCTGGAGGAGGGCATGGCAACCCACTGCAGTATTCTTGCCTGGAGAATCCCATTGACAGAGGAATCTGGCAGGATGCAGTCCATGGGGTCGCAGAGTTGCATACGACTCAAGTGACTTAGCATGCATGCATGAGTAACTTTTACAAGGCTGTTAGAGATATGCTTCAGGGAGGGGGAGGCACCCCTCGCCCCTTAGTACTCTGCTGCAAAGCCTAAAACAAGCTGGCTTTCTTGTTCATCCTAACCAATGGCATTGAGCAGATGTTTGCTTTCATTGACATTTTAAATGAATAGTAAAATTAATAGCGTTCCCAGTTTTTGCTTGCTTTTTCTACACATCACTTTTTTTTTTTTAAATGGGGAAATACGTCTAAAAATAGGTCTAGTTAATAAGCTGTTGCAGCTTCGGAGCCAGTAGAGGGAGTGCAATACATTTATTTTACCCTCATCCAGCCTAGAACAGCATCCAGCCTGTAACAGCAATGCCTTTAACTTTTCTTACTGGCGTGACCAGACACAAATTGAAGTTTTCTGTAAGGTGCATGAAGCATAGGACCCTCGACATTCAGTTATGCATCTACCAGCCCTCACTTTTTTTTTTTTCAATCTGTTCTTAAGACTCACACATTTATTTGCATTTTCAAAGCTAGGATTTAAAAAAAGAAGAGTTGCATTTTAAGCAGTGCATGTATTAGGAAGGATTAGAACATCACGAGTGGATTTTGAAAAATGTTTTAGGAAGCATTTAAGACTAAACAGATGCAGGAAGCACTCGAGGATCATGAAATAATCCCCTGCAGACCAAATTTAAACAGCTTAGAAGCAGCATTCTCTGTGGTAGGGAGCGCCTCTCCACGAAAAGTGGCTTCCCCACTTTCGGTCACATTCCGAAAGTGTCACATGTCATTCCACTCCTGCTCTGGCCCCTGCTTCTCCCGACTGAAGGGAGAAGGCATGCCCTCCAGGCCCCGAGCCAAGTTTTTAAATTTAATTTAATTTTTTAATTGGAGGAAAATTGCTTTCCAGTGTTGTGTTGGTTTCTGCCATACAGCAATGCAAATCAGCCATAATTGTACCTATAGTACCTCCTTCCTGAGCCTCCCTCCCCTCCCCTCCCCCACCCCCTAGGTCAAGTTTTGATGCTGAGATAAGGTCACTTGGAACAAGTAAGTCTGATGCCACAGTCCATTCACAATCAAATTTCCAGAAGAATAGCTATCACTGTAGGCAGCAGACTCGCACTTCCAGATATCTCAAGGTTCTGTCTACAAACAGTACAGGAAACGTTCAGGCAAACCCAACGTGGTCCCTTTCCCTCAATCCAGCAACAACATGCTCCGCCCATGTTTAAATAAGGTTCACTTTCATCAGGGCATGAGGAGGTGCTTGTTTTTGTTTGCCTAGGAGTAAAGCACATATGTAAACTCTCCTTAATGACTGCACTGATTAAAGCATGAAGACGTTATTTAAATACTATGAGCTTCCGAGTTTTTGTTGACATATTGTCTGATGATTGCCAGTGGCTTACGCAGTGAAACTGCAAGTGGCTTCTAAGTCCTAACAAGGACTGACCTTCAAGTTCAGTGCAAAGGGGGGGCATGTACAGAAAAGGCTCTCTCTGCATTGAGTCACCGGCTTGTCTTTTTCGATATTTAAATTACTACCAAAGTTTCTGCAGGATCTCAAGTGATTCTGGCATCAGTTCCCAAAGTTAAGAAGCCCATTTCTCTGGATAGATGTCTTTTATGAATCATTTCTCCCGCCAGTAAAAAGGATGTAATCTGGTTTTCACACCATAATCTCAGAGCAATGTACTATCTGAAATGAAATGAGTAGGACCGGGCAATTGTTCACATTCCAAATTTAACACACCCAGACCTGTTACTTGGCATCCTGAGTGTGACACTAAATGTTTCTCTGTCTCAGCAGTTTCTTCATCTAAGAAGCTCCCCATAAATACACTCCTTCTCATTGTAGTGTTTTGAAGTCCATGTCCATCTGGCTGCAGTGGTTCAAATCTATTTCAGAGAGTGGTATATTATTCATGCTCAGAGGTAGTATCCGATTTAATCTTAACAGAAGATCTCAAGACAAATCTGAGTGTGGAATTCATTATTCAGCCACTTGCACAGGTGGTTCTTGCAGAACAAGGTTAAGACTGTGGACAAAGCAGCTGGCAGGGCACAAGTTGTGCCTATTCAGCGAGTAAACAAAGAGCTCATATTATGTCAACCTGGTCTTTAGGGGCAGCTGGACATTGTCCATTCACATGCTTGAAAAATGCAATATTGAAGTGCTAGACTTTAAGGAAAACACCACCATGTGGTACATGAAAACACATGTAGAAATGTCAGAAGCAGCAAAAATAACTATGTATATAACTCCACTTTTTCAGGCTTTCTTTGTCATCATTCCTATTTCCTGCAGGTCACAAGGATGTGTGTGTGTGTGTATGTGTGTGTGTGTGTGTGTTCAGTCATCTCAGAATCTGTGAAAAAGTGAAGAGACTTGGGATGAGAAATTTTGAGTCCAAGTCAAATAACAGCTATAAGACCATGGCCAAGTCAACAGACCTCAGCTTTCACATCTATAAATTGGGGATAACTGCTCTATCTAATGGATGGCTTTATGATTAAAGAAAATAATACAACAAGACTTTGTAAACTATAAAGCCCCTTAATGATTTTACATTATTATTGCTTGAAGTGGGTTAACAGTTGGTGTTTTTGTGCTTTGACATAGAAACCAGTCAGAAAAAAAGAAGAAACTCACATTTTCCCTTAGTCAAACATTGGTTACATGAGTGCCACCTGTCAGTAAATTTCAGTTCTGAGACATGCAGACTACTCTTTCATCCCTTGTAACAGAAACAATGAAGTGGTGTCTGCAAACAGACTTAACAAGTCACCCTTCCTTTCCAGCCTCCAGTATTATCATTACGTGTGTGTGTGTCAGTATCACAGAGGGTGAATAGTTTTGTTCCTGTTACATTACTGAATAGTACGTCTTCACTCTGAAGGCAAAGGAGAAGTGATGACATATGGTAGATGGCACATTGTCAGAGAAAGTTTCTGGCAACAGTCTTGGCATTGAAATATCCATTGATAATGTGGCAGAAGCAGCATAAAGCCTGCAAGCAGTTAGGCATAGCAAAATAAAACACTTTAACATGGCCCCACCTTCTTTCCGACAAACAAACCTCTTAATTATGATCTTGAAATGCAATATGAGATGTATGGAGAGAGTAACATGGAAACTTACATCACCATGTGTAAAATAGATAGCCATTGGGAATGTGCCGTATGGCTCAGGAAACTCAAACAGGGGCTCTGTATCAACCTAGAGGGGTGGGCTGGGGCGTGAGATGGGGGGGAGTTCAAAAGGGAGGGGAATATGTATACCTATGGCTGATTCATGTTGAGGTTTGACAGAAAAGGGCAAAATTCTGTAAAGCAATTATCCTTCAATTAAAAAATAAATAAACAAAAAAGAAAAGTAATGACTATATGGGAAATCACACGCATTGTATGCACCCTTTGTTCCTTATAACTTACAGAAAATGATAGATAAAATAACATTTCACTCTACTTCTTAAAGTTGCATGGAACCACCTACATAAGGAATGTATGGGAAACTGGAAAGTGCACTGAATTAGGAGAAATAAGACACAGATTTAACTCAAGATTGTCACTTATTAATTCTGAGATCAGGGAGCATCCTGACTAATTTCTCTGAGGGTCAATTTCCATATCTGTAAAGCAGTATCACAGCAGGTCACAAAATTATTATGGGAATTAAATGAGAAAAACGTATGTGGAAGGATTTTGTAAGTGGTAAATCACTTTACAGATGATAGGCTTTTTATGTGAGAAAAAGTTTCGCATTTAGGAAATGGCATCATTCCTCGCTTTCCCAAAGTTTCTTTTATTTTTTTTCTGAAGGCCTTAATCATTTGTAATGTCAAATATCTCTATAGTAGATTGCCTTTTTTTTTTTTTTTTGTCATGTGAACCGGCAGGATGACTGATCTTCCACTCACTGTACATCCTTAAAGTGCATGTTTTGATTGGTGTTATAGGAAGGCTTCCCTCACAGAGAAAAGGAGATGCACAAATCTTTTGTGTTATTCTAGCAAAGGTCCAAAAAGGCCTCAAAGGCGAAAGTGGCTGAGGAAAAAGAAGATATCATCTGATGCCAGAACACAATTTTTATTAAGTATGAGCTTTTGCAACGTCACTTAGAGGACCACAACCGATGAGAAACGGATCTGTTCTGACTTAGGGTGTATGTTGAAACAACTTCTTCTTTGCGGGAGGACTGGAGGGCGGGGGCTCCACAGATGCCTACAGGGGTTTTATTGGACTAACTGCTGGGCCGAGGGGGCTGTTTCTCAGGGCCCTGGGTCATGTCTTCTCATCACTGGCACCTGCTCAGGACCATCCACTTCAGCCTGATGGGCTTCAATAACTTTGAATATCCAAGGTAAGCATTTGGAGGCGGGATAACTTCAGTCCCAGGAAGTTTCTGGGTTACTTCCCTGTGAGAAATGTCTTGCCACCACCCCCACCCCCCTCAAGCATTCTTTAAGATCTGTGTGAAAATATTCCTCTGGGGTGGGTGTGTCGTGCTGCCTGCGGAAGACTAGACACACTGATAATGGGTGTGCTGTGGGGAGGTCACGCTGGTAGCCGAGTGCAGGAGGAGCTAGGGGACAGGAAGTGACCAAGGTGGGTGTAGTCATGGGGTGAGAAAGGACGCGTGCTAGGAAGAAGTGTGGGGAGGTGGAGCAAGGCCTGGGATGAAGGACATTAATTAAATAAGTAACCTGACCAAACAGGGTGACTTGGTAGATGTGACCAGAAAGGAAGACAAGGAAGCTAGGTGGCTCAGTGTTCCGGGCAGCTGGAACTGTGCAGGGGTGAACGTTAGCCGGTATTATATAAATGAAAGATAAAACAGATCTGCATGTTCATTGTGAATACAGTTCCGTAATATCAATGTATCCTATGTGAGGAAGAACTGAAAGGTAATGGGCAAAAAAAAAAAAAAAAAAAAAATCAATTTTTAATGTCAGGAAAAAGCAAAAAAAAAAAGTTATTTTCTTACCTTCTCTCTGAAGTTCTTCCCTATTGTTTCCATGCAAAAAAGCTTAATTTTGCAATTTTTCGCTTTTAAAAGGAACATGATGTTAATCCATTCCACACTCTTGAAAGGAATTTTTGCTTTATAGATGGCATTATGGTAGGGATTAGTGAATTGATGAGGTCACTCCAGCTACTGTTTCTCTAGACCTTTACGTGTATCTTGTATATGCTACCTTGTCCGGTGTATAACACAAACTTATATCTTTGTTTGAGAATATCTTTGATAAGCCATTAACTACAAGGAAGAAAGCGTTAGTCAAAAGATAAGCCATTGATCTTGGCTAATTCTCATCTGAGATGACTGTAGTATTGTCAATTATTAACATGGATGACTCGAGGGGAAAAAGGGCAAAGTGTGCAGAATGTTGCAGCTGCACGTTTAATACAGCTTACGGGGACTCTTCCAATAAACGGACCTATGAAGCACAGCTTTTGACATAGCTGTTTTATAGTTGGATGAGCATTTCTCTTCTTTTAAATAAATGATCAACTCTCTTGTACATTTTGTGAGGAGACCACTTTGAACAATTCCTGGGAGTCAAACTAGCACCGTGATTTAGTTCATTTATAACATTTTAAGAAATGAGAGCAGTTTCAATGATTATCTTATTTTTGCTACTAAATGAAAAGCATGTAGTTCTAAGCTTGTATAGGACACAATTTGACTAAATCCCTCAAGTTTTGTTATGGTGAAATTTTACTGCTTAGAAATTTTATTGCATTGGAACCAGTCGGTCATTGGAATTGAATTTGCCAGATCATTTTGATAATAATACTATCAAGATAGAATTTTATCCACATGAACTCTTATAGATTGTATTGATTTATATGAATTCTTCATAATCAAATGAGTCACTTTTTGTTATTTTTTTTTAATATTTATGAAGTGATGACAATGTAGAATTCAACTTTCTAGTGAAATTTACCACCTATAACCTAGGAAGATATAAGCATATGAATTCATATGAACACCATGATTGCTTACATGGGAATTTCTGCTTCTATCTTTCTATTTTCCATCTTATTTACTGATAAACTTAATGTAAACCAGAAAGAAAAATTTTTGCTTTAGACTTACGTCTGAAAAGGTAAAAAGGTTTTTTCCATCTCTGCAACTTGGGGAGAGAGAAGGTGTACAGGTTTATGGAGGTATAATAATTTAGAGACTAGTCAGCTGACTTGTCTCTGAAGTGAACGAGACAAGTGATCTCACACCGGATCAAGTGTCTAGCAGAATCAAACTTCTGTCTCTTTGGTATCATCGGGAAGTACAAGATTCCAATGAGAAACATATTTTAAAGTCAATTTACATGAAGCTGCTCAGTTTCTCAGAGGTTACCACTGCTGTGAATTTTTTAACAGGAAGATGACCCAGAACAAAAGTACCATGAGTATTAACTTCTTTCGTTTCATTTTTCTCCATAGAAAACAAAGACCTCCTTTTTGTCAGGGGCACCATTAGTCTCCCAGCTATCAGCAGAGTCTGAAATCTGGGGGTCATCTCCCATTGCTTTCCAGACAATCATTCTCCAAGGTTTCTCCATTTATCTTCATCTCCAAGATTGTCCACTTCCACGGCCTAGTAAAGTGTCTTATCTCTTCACACCTGCATTATGCAACAGCCTCTAGCTGGTCCTTTTGCCTTTGATCTCTTATCTCTTTGATTAATCCTGAAGGCTGCTGCCAAATGAGTCTCCCTAAAACGGGGCTCTATGTCATGCCCTTTAGGACCCACAGCTCTTCCACATTGCCATTCCTTTCAAATCCCAATTTCTTGTTCTGACATTCAGAGCGTATCCACCTTATCTAGCCAAACTTCTCTTATTTCTGTGTCCCATTCAAGTCCCTTCCTCAGCTCCGTCCTTATTTATTTTTGGCTGTGCTGGCTCTTCATTGCTGTGCTTCTCTCTGGTTCAGGAGAGAGGTGCCTTCTCCCATTGTGGAGCAGAGGCTCCAGGGAATGTGGGCTTCGGTCGTTTCAGCACGTGAGCTCAATGGTTGCGGTTCTGGGCTCGAGAGCACAGGCTCAGCAGTTGTGGAGCACAGGCTTAGTCCAGGGGTTGAACTCACGTCTCCTGCATTGGCAGGTGGATTCTTCACTACTGAGCCACCAGGGAAGCCCCCCACAGTGCTTCTGAGCCTTGTCTTCAGGAACAACTTCTTACTCCTGCCTATCCAAATCTCCCCAACCTGAGACTTAATTTTATTACTCTTCTCTGAACCCTTCTCTTGAAGTGGGGAGTTCTTGCAGTGGGGTTAAAACAATGGGAAAGCTAAATCTTGTAGAGCTAAATCTTGTAGATCAACTTCTAAACCCTTCAAGGAAACAGTGGGATGTACAGCTCAGGAAAGGCAGTAGGAAAACCAGAGTACAGAGCTACGAGTTGAGAGCCAGGGAGACCAGTAAGTGCAGGCCACAGTCAAAGTGGGGGGATCAGCTGAGCCTGAGCAGCTGTTTAGAACATCACTTAGAGTTTGAGGTGTTGGCTCAGTTCGACAAATATTTTGTGGGTACTTCCTTTGCAGGTACAATATGTGGTGCTGGAGATCTAGCAATAAACCAGGCAGACATGTTGCAATCTTTATGGAGCATATTTTCTAAAGAGTAGTCAATCAAATCACTACAATAAAGTATTAGGTAACAGGAAATGCATGGTAGAAGGACCTAACTTAAATTTCACTTTTCTCTGAGATCCAGGTCTGGATTTCAAACTGCCTATGTGATATCTCTACTGAGTTGTTCCTCTTCAGATAAGACATCTGGTCTTGAAAATGTTCAAGACCAAACTCATCTCCTCAAATATAGTCCTCTACTAGCATTTCTTATCTCCGTGATAAGCTTCATTAAGCACGTGATTATAGAAATCAGAAAGTTAGGGAACATCTTCTACACATTTTTCTCCTTCATTCCTCATAGTCAATTCATTACCAAATACTGGTAATGTGATCTAAAATTTTCTCAAATCCATTTCCCTTTCTCCATCTTTACTGCCCGCATCCTGACAAACTTCCCCTTTCTCTCTTAGGCTATTTCATTAACACAGATCCAGTCATGCCCTTTCTGGCTCAAAATCTTCCAGTGGATTCTCACTGCTTTTATAATAAAGTCTAAAATCCACAACATGTCCCAGTGTGCTTTCAAGGGGGTCTGGACCCCACCTGCCTCACCAGGCTCTTGCTGCACTTCTGCCTTGCTCTTTCAGCTTCAGCCATGCTAATCTTGTCTCTGATTCTCAGTGGACCAGTTCCCCTCTCCCCACACCCTCACTACAAAGTTTTGCACACGCTGTTCCCTTTGCTGGAAAGTTCTTCCCTCTTGCCTTTGTCTAATCAACTTTTCCCTTTGCAGTAAGGACAAGTTTCCCTTTCTCATCTATGGTTTCCTTCATCAGGAAAGTGGAGACAAGTTCCACCTCCCAGGAAATGAGGGAACGGACAATCAAATGCTCAGGAAAATACTGAAAAAGCTCTGACTGGCCCTCACATGAATCAATGTTGTTCTCTTCCCATCATCAATTTATGGATTTCTTTCCTGAACCTCCACGACCACATGCCTAGAGCGACTCTGTGTTCCCATCAGGTTCCTTTCCCTCCTGTTAGCACATTTTGTCGTGTGCTCATTCTCTGCAGTAGGATTCTCTTAGGAAGGCAGGACAGAACAGTGATAAAATAGGAAGACTTTCGAGGTAGAAAGGCCAGAGGTCTTACTCCCCTCTGGCCTGACTCCGTTAAAGGACAAATGACCTTCAGGAGGCTGAGTAACACCTCTGAACTTTCTCCTCCCTCATCACTAAGGAAGGGGTGACCTCAGATCCCATCTCATGAGGTTGATTTTAGGGTGAAGTGAGATGATGCAGGTAAGAATTTGAATAAATATGAACGGCTTTTGAGCATTTCTGATTCTATCCTTGTCTTGTTCCTAAACTTTACTGCTTCTTTATCTGCCTTTTCACAATTCATCCAGCACCCATTATCCCAGAAAAGGGGACGCTCCGCCCCATTCACAGTGTGCCTTCCCAGAGTTGGCATCCTTTTAGCTTCTCGCTAGTCCAACGTACTTTTCAAAGCTACACTTTATGTGACACCACGAGATGAAAGAGCTGATTTTACCTCTCATTCCATAACATCTGTGTTCTCTTTTAGTTATTTACCTATCTGATATGATTGTCAAATCTGTGCCTTATAGAACTGGTAGATAACCTGTAATAGCAGTTATAGTATTTCACACCTCGGGTCTTGCTTAAAGTGCTCACATTTTGCTTTTGCTTTTCATCTGATTCTGAGGCTCCAATCTGAGCTCTCTCTTTCTGTGGAAAAAAGGGCTTTGCCTTTGAAAGTAATTTTCTCCTAATGTTTGTTTTTCTTGACCTCGTGGCATGTGGGATCCTAGTTCCCCCAACCAGGGCTTGAACCTGCACCCTTGCCTTGAAAGCGTGCAGTCTTACTCACTGCAGCGCCAGGGCAGTCCCCTCTCCCGATGCTTAAATGGGAGGAGGGGGACAAGGCAAAACCCTTTCTCCTCAGAACAGTTCACTGGTGCTGGTTTGCATGTGGTGTGTGAAACAACTCCAGATAGCTCAACAGACAAAAGTCTTAGTCTCTAGAACTTCCCAGTGCTCCTCCATCCCAAGATAGACCTAATGTATTGGCCTTATTGTGAAAAACGAAACCAAGACCATTGTGGATTTTTCTGGACACTATTTTAGTGGAAGGAATAATGTCACTAATACTAAAACCATTGCTTTTTTTTCTTTTTTTTTTTTAACCCTTTTGATCTTTTAATCTTATCCCCTTGGTTACCTCCCTTTGCTTTCTTTTCATCTGTTTACACCCCGCTGTCTTCTGTTACTTCCTTTATCCTCAGGCTGAAACCCAAGAGGCTCCTGGCTGTTGACAGGGGGCATCTGCTGCTGCTTCTAGGCTTGCCTTCCTTTCTGCTCAGCACTATGAGCCCTGCCTCTTCTTCCTCACCTCCTCCTCTTCCTGCTGACTCTCTTTTTGGAATATTAGTAGCAAAACCCTACTCTGAAGAGTCAAGGGGAAGTTAGTGATGTTTCACAGGGTTCAAGGAGGAGGGTGTCTATAGCCCTTAAGGGTTATAATGTCACAGTGAGATGCTCAGGCAGCTCATATTCCAGCAAGAGTTAGATGCTCTTCTCAGGTCTTAAAATAATGTCTGTACTCTAAAGATGATTATCACCTAATTGGAGAGTAGAGACAATACTAAAGATATGTTTAATTCTCCTTTCATTTCCTATTTACCAGCTCATGATTTTTACAATTGTGCATTTTCCACAATTAGTTTCGCTATTGCAGAGTTGGCATGAAAATCAACATATATTAAATAGTATAGTACTTAATACTATTTAATATTAGCTGGACAGACATGAATATGTCATTTTCTTTGATCACCCTGAACTTCCACTAATGACAGGAAGATGCTTGAATATCATTAATGACTGTCAGCCAATGAAGCAATGATTTTATTCTTTTTCAGTGATCTATTTCTTAACAATATATGTGAGGATGTGGGAGGGTTAAGTTTTGAGATTCCATCAAATCACTGTAATCTGATCCTAGTCCTCCAGTAACTACAATGCCAAACGTTTCTTGGTGAAATCCAGTTCACTGTGAATTCTGATTACATTTCCTATTCCTTTCCAAAAAACAGAAAGGAAATTAAGTTATATTTGATTACATTACAAAAAAGTCCAACGGGTGTCTGGGCAGTCACTGCCATGTCAGAAACCTAGTGTACAAGGTACGTATTATACAGAGGCAGGCTCAGGGCTGCTGGGCTCGGGTACACGGACTTGCCCTCTTACTCCAGCTGAACAGTTTGTAAGCATCAGGAGAGCTCAAAGAACACAAATGTACCTATGTGTTCTCATTGTGAACGAGGCAAACTATTTGTTGTTTACATGGAACCAGTGAAAATCACATCCCTTGAAACATGAGTACAATTTGTTTCTTCCTTGCAGTAGGTTACCAGTTTCCACGTATATCAAGTTTCTTAAGTTTGTTCAATGAAGCCAAGTCTACATGGGAGGTGCTGATGCTGCTGTTCTATGGGCACATTTGATAGCAGGATAATACGCATGTGGCCTCCTCACTTCATCTACCCCAGACTGTCAGTAGGACTAAATGGGGAGATGTGAGCTATCTCAAATAAGCACAAACAAGCCAACTTTGTGAATAAAAGGCTCTTGACTTTCATTTCACATTAGTTCATGCGGGCGTGCACGCTAAGTCGCTTCAGTAGTGTCTGACTCCTTGTGACCCCATGGACTGTAGCCCTCCAGGCTCCTCTGACCGTGGGGTTCTCCAGGAAGAGTACTGGAGGGGGTTGCCATGCCCTCCTCCAGGGGAATCTTCGTGACCTGAAGACTGAAGTCTCTTATGTCTCCTGCACTGGCCAGCGGGCTCTTTACGCTAGCGCCACCGGGAAAGCCCCATGTTAGTTCCTGTGTGGTACGCGTGTAACTGCGTGTGTGCGAGTGCTAAGTCCGATTCTGTGCAAACCTATGGACTGCAGCTCTCCAGACTCCTCTGTCCATGAGATTCTCCAGGCAAGAGTACTGGAGTGGGTTGCCATACCCTTCTCCATGGGATCTTCCCGATCCAGGGACCGAACCCATGTCTCTTATGTCTACCTGAATTGGCAGGTGGGTTCTTTACTGGAATGCAAAATACGGGCTTTGTTATTATTTCAGGTTTGAAAAGAGTTCAGGAGGATATTTGCAAATCATCTCAGGACACTCATTTTTCCCAATACTCACTTAAGAACCACTTAACTATATCATTAAACTGCTTAGAAATCACTGATGTTTGGGTCTCCTACAGAGGTTCTCATTTTAATTGGTCTGGGATGAGGCCTAGGCTCTCAGACTCTCCAGATAATTCAACAATTCACTTCAGAAGTTTCAAAGCCAGGAATGCACAGGGGTGATGCATTCCCAGCCCCTGGGAAGTGCAGAGTGCTTCTTTGCGAGTGAATGAATAACAAGGAAAATAATAAAGAGGAGAAAAATAGAGTGAATTCAAGAAAGAGAAAAAAGGAACTATTAGAAAAAGGGTGAGTAGGACTTCCCTGGTTGTCCAGTGGCTAAGACTCCATGCTCCCGTCCAGAGGCGCTGGGTTCAATCTCTGGTCAGGGCACTAGAGCCCACATGCTGCAACAAAGAGTTCGACGGCCACAACGAAGATCTCACAGAGCCAAATAAATAAATAGTTTTTAAAACGTGTAAGTGCAGGTCTAAGGGTTGACGGCAGTCCAAGAAAAGCTAGACAGGTAGCTGAATAGAAGCCTGCCAGGTGTCATGGATGAGACAGGCGTCACCTCCTTTGTTACTTGTATTGCTGTGAATGTAGCATGGAGGCTGAAGTATGCATGGTAGATGAATGGCCAATGGATAAGGAATGCATGTTTGTAATGACCATTTGATGCAAACCGTTTTTATTTTCTCCTGCTTGAAAGAAGCAGGAGAAATATTATTAAAACATCAACAAAATTCTGTAAAGCAATTATCCTTCAATTAAAAAATAAATAAATTTTAAAAACAACAACAACAAAAGAACACCTTGCATCTGGGATAATAGTAAAACTTTAAAACAGCTCACAGTAGCCCAAATCTCCACTCTGGGTAAGGGATGCCTTTGGTTGGTTCAGTATTGTGTCTGTGTGGCTGGTGGTTAAAGTTTATAATGCTCTTCTGTCCAATCTTAATGCTTGTATCAAAGTATCACAAAACTGTGAGACAAGTGTCATAACGGCACATACTGCCAACATCCAACACCTCCATGGTCTGTTGTGTTCTGGGCAAAGGGACCCAGGACAAACAGCACATAACCAGCGATACAATCCAGCATGCTCTGGGGACCAACCATCCATCTCCACGCCTCAGTTTGGATGTGGAGCATCCCACTAGAAAGTTAACCCTCGGCTTTTTCACAGGGAACACATACTTACAAGGTTTCAAACGCCATTGTTTTTGTGAACTGGACACCAAGTGCAAGAGACACCTGGTGAACAGTAAACGGCTAGATGGTAAGAAACTAAATCTGAACACCTTGATCAGAGAGGCACCGCGCAGTTCGAGTGAACAAAAGATTCATGGTTCTCACTTTCTCAAAGGTTCACTTCGGTGTGTGTTCTATTTGTGGTCTTCTTTCAGCTGATGGTGGCTTTTGGTTACAAACCCTTATCCTTCCATCTTCTGCCTGCCTCACAGCTGTTTAAAGTTCCTGTTGGCCTCTGCTATGATCTCGCTTTTCAATTCACCACTAGACCCTGTGCCCTGACACAGACAACCCAGCTCCAGTGCTCTGCTGCTCTGGCTGCTTCTTTCCTCCAGGAAGAGGCTTGTGCAACAAAAGAGGGGTGATACGGTGATGTCACTACAGAGCTCCTGAAAACGCAGTCGACCCATCCCCGGCCACAAAGGGGCTCTTGTGGGCTTGTTTATCTCTAGGCTGGTGAAAACCTAGGAAGTCACTTTGTTCGACTGGAATCAAAAGCTTAAAATGGTCTCCAGAGCAGATTTACTTTCATTAAAAAAAAAAGAGATAAGGAACAGAGTGTCATCTCATGTTCCTGCTTCTCTTGAGTCACCTTGGTAAAAGGCATTAAGCAAACTATGTGTAACTATTAACCAATGGGTTCTTTACCATGATGTTCAACTCAAGTCTGCAATATTTATTTGTCTTTTTTTAATATTTATTTCCCTCATCCTTCTAGACCAGAAATCAGTGTTCTGTTTGACAGATGAGGACCTTCAGTGTAAGCAAGATGAAAGCATATATCACACATGTGGATATTGGAAATCAGGCAATATGTTGTAAACACATACATTCTGATGAGGTGGAGATTGACTGGTCAAGTCCTCATGGGACAGTGTTGTCAAACAGTCACTGTGATCAACTGCTTATAACTCAAGCTCCAACGCATCTAGCTGGTAAGAAAGTTCTATCTGTGAGGAATAACCAATTTTCATTCGTTCAGAGGCTTTAAATCAGAGGAGGGTGGAAACTCCTGATGGAAACCTTGTGGCTTCCCAGTAAGGACCACCAGCACCACGCGGTGGGGGTTAGAGTGCCTGTGTGTGGTGTGTGAATCTGGGGTGTGTGTGGTTTTCTGTGGGACTCTCTGAATTAGTCTGTCTCCCTGTGTGGGGTGGTGAGTACGCGCTGGTTTGTAGACCTGCCCGGTATGAACTTATGACATACCATTAGATCTTAGCTTCCTGAATTGAGGTCCCCTGATGCACCTATAGAACTTAAAAAATTAAGGATGGAGATTCAAGAGTGAGGGGACAAAAGTACACCTGTGGTTAGATGTGTGACAGAAATCAAACCAATGTTGTAAAGCAATCAATCAATTAAAAATAAACTTTAAAAAAATTAAGCATTTATTTGACTCAGCAAAATTGCATTACAGGGCAGCTCTGATAATCTAAACACAGAATAAACTGATGATGCCAAGAGGTCTAGATTTTGACTCTCATTTTTCTAAATAAAAGGAGAAAGTATCATTCCTGATTTGAGTTCAGAAACTAAAATATAGTATAGAGGGGTGATACCAACATATGTGTGTGTGTTCAGTCACTCAGTCGTGTCTGACTCTGCCATCCTACGGACTGAGCCCGCCAGGCTCCTCTGTCCATGGGGTTTTCCAGGTAAGAATACTGGAGTGGGTTGACATTTCTTCCTGCAGGAGATCTTCCTGACCCAGGGATCAAACCTGCGTCTCTTGTGTCTCCTGCACTGGCAGGCGGATTCTTTACCACTGAGCCACCTGGGAAGCCCTGATACCAACATGAAATACCACCAAATGAAAAGAGGCTTTTCATTTCAGGTCTTCTGTTTAAGTCTCTGCCCTGAAACCCCAAACTCCAACATGGGTGTTTTCCATATATATTGTTTAATGAGGGTGCAAAGAACAATTTCGTTGTTGCTCTAATGGAAACCCTCACTTGCAGCTTATTTAAGCACAGCCCCTAGCCAAGGAATTTACTAAAATGGTCAATTGGACATTTCAGTGCTCCTTCCCAAACTGACCCAGAGAACATGCTGGAATTTCAACTATACTTACAGGGACTGAAGGCTTCGCAGGTTCTGTAGCGCCTCTGTGGGCACCTGTCTTAGGTGATTGTTCTGTAGCATACTGCACATCAAAACAAATGGAGAAAAACATTAATGACAGTTAGCAATAATTAGGAGAAGGCAATGGCACCCCACTCCAGTACTCTTGCCTGGAAAATCCCATGGACGGAGGAGCCTGGTAGGCTGCAGTCCATGGGGTTGCTAGGAGTCGGACACGACTGCGCGACTTCACTTTCACTTTTCACTTTCATGCATTGGAGAAGGAAATGGCAACCCACTCCAGTGTTCTTGCCTGGAGAATCCCAGGGACGGGGGAGCCTGTGGGCTGCCGTCTATGGGATCGCAAAGAGTCGGACACGACTGACGTGACTTAGCAGCAGCAGCAATAATTAACAATATCTGGCATAACAATGTCAGGTACTGTTCTAGGTGTCAGGGAAACAGCAAAGCATCAGACAAAACCTTGGCCTGTGGGGAGCTTAAAGTCCTATGTGGAGAGACAGATAATTAAAAATTAACAAACGAGTATACAACTTGAGGCAAGTGACAGGTACCACACACAGAGAACAAAACATGGATTTGGGTATCATCCTTGTGTACCGGCCATGCTAATCTTCTCTGTATTGGGACAATTTTAGTATACGTGTTGCCAAAGTGAGCACCATGGATTTGGCATAGATGGTAATAAGGGGGTGAGGGTTTAATTTGAAAGGTGGCAAGAGATGATCTCTCTGAGGAGGTGATTTTTCAGGAGATACCAGAATGGTGTCAGGGAGCAAAACATTTGAACATCTGGGAAGTTACTGAGGAAGCGAGAAGAGCAAGTGCAAAGGCCCTGAGGCTGGAGCTTGCTTGACTTGTTAAAGGAGTAGCAAGGACCAGTGTGACAAGGAGGGATAAGTGAGCACAAGAGACCGGGGCCAAGCTAAGGCCATCTCTGGAAGGAGTCGCAGGGCTTATTTAAAGGTGGTGAGAAACTCTCCTTTAAGGGTTTACGTGAGTGGAAATGATGTGATCTTATTCATGTTTCTAATGGACCACCACGGTGACAAATAGATTAGACAAGATAGAAGTAAGGATAATAGTGTGCTGTGTTGCTCAGTCATGTCTGACTGTTTGTGGCCCCATGGTCTGTAGCCTGCCAGGCTCCTCTGTCCATGGGGATTCTCCAGGCAGGAGTACTGGAGTGGGTTGCCATACCTTCCTCCAGGGGATCTTCCCAACCCAGGGATTGAACTTAGGTCTCCCTCATTGCTGGAAGATTCTTTACCATCTGAGTCACCAGGGAAGGCTGAGAATACTGGAGTGGGTAGCCTATCCCTTCTCCAGGGGAACGTCCCAATCCAGGAATCAAACTGGTTCTCCTGCACTGCAGGCGGATTCTTTACCAGCTGAGCTACCAGGGAAGGATAACAGTAGGAGACTATTAAAGATATTCCTTCTTCTTACATGTCATATTTTGATATAAACGCTTTTGTGAACTATTGCAATAGTTCTTTTCAGAACATGGGGCTACAGAATGGAAACACCTTGCAACAAGGAAGTGAAATATATCATTGCTAGTGGGAAACAGTATGGAAAAATTTTCATTAGATGTCATACCCTGTTACCTGATTCAGAAATGTTTATAACACTAATTTTGCAGGCACTCTGAGTCCAAAGACTGATATACTTTCCACTGCCTCTTGCAGCATTCTCTTGAGGAATAAATGTACACATTCTCAGGTTGTATGCCTTATACAGTATGATTAAGAGCCTGGGTTCTTGGATTTGACTACCTCTTCCCTGCCAGTAGCCCCATGGCCTCAGGGAAATCATTCAATCTCTCCACATCTCAGTGATCAGTAATAATACCCACCCCCCAGGGCTTATTGTGATGATCTAATAACTGAAAGTACATAGAACAATACCTGCTGCCTGGTAAACATTCAATAAAGGTTGGCCCTTTTTGTGTGACTTGTTAAACCTCTTCTCCAAACTAATGATATAATGAGGCTGTACTGGATATAACATTTTAATTAATGAGAAAATCGACCAATAAAAAAACTTCTATGCCTGTGGTTCTCAAATTTAGGGGTCATCAGAATTCATTGAAGACTTGTTAGAACAGTTTGCTGGGCCCCACCCTCAAAGTTCCTAGTTCAGTAGGTTTGGGTGTGGGCCAGGGAATTTTCATTTCCAACAAACTCCCAGATGACAGTGCTGTGAGGCAAGGCACTGCACACGAAGAACCACCCTATACTCTGCTAAGTATTTCTAAGAATATGTTCACCTGAACTTGAGGCTGTCTTGAGCTTGGAGATGAGGTCTAGTTCTGAGTTGTTTGCGAAGCGCAAACAAACCATTTAACCTTCTTGATTCTTGGTGTTTTTTTTTTTTTTTTTCTTTTTTAATCTGTACAATGGGAATAGAATGATATCATCTGATTGATAAGGTGTTTGAAGGTTAAAATATGAAGGCATTTATTATACTTTCATATATGCTAGGGCTTCCCTGGTGGCTTGCATGGTAAAGAATCTGCCTGCAATGTAGGAGACCTGGGTTCATTCCCTGGGTCAGGAAGACCCCCTGGAGAAGGGAATGGCAACCCACTCCAGTAACCTTACCTGGAAAATTCCATGGACAGAGGAATTTGGTGGGCTACAGTCCATGAGATCGCAGAGTCAGACACAACTGAGCAACTAACACTCACTTTTTCATATATGCAAATGTAAGCTCATATCGAATAAGAGGTGAAAAATATTTGCTGTGCTTAGTCACTCAGTCTTGTCAGACTCTGAGACCCCATAAACATGGACTGTAGCCTGCCAGGCTCCTCTGTCCATGGGAATTCTCCAGGCAAGAATACCAGAGTGGGTTGTCATGCCCTCCTCCAGGGGATCTTCCCAACCCAGGGATCGAACCCAAGTCTCCTGCATTGCAGGCAGATTCTTTACCATCTGAGCTATTTGGAGATCATAAAATTTATGCTTTTCTCACTGGGACTGAGATTCAGTTTTCTAAGAAATATAATTCTGTCACTTGTAATCCAGTAGTTTTAAATAAGTAATTTCATTATTTTAATCTTGCATTCAATTAACATTTCATAACAAATCAAAAGTCTCAAAATATATTGGTTCTTTAAGAACAAGGTCAAGATTTAGAGAGACCTCACACTTTAATTACTGGTTAGAGAACTGGGAAAATTGTAGCTCAAATGCTGTACTTTGCATAATTTACCTAAATATTAAAAGTTTACATTTCTATGTTATTTTATACCTTTCCAAGCAGTTTTAATATATGATATAATTTTAACTTGACAAAAATGTTTTCTAAATGTCTCATTAATTGTGTGCTAAATTTAAATGATAAGATACAGATAATGGAATTAAATGATGTCTAAGCTTTGTAGGTAAAATGTTACTGGCTCAAAGTATGTATTGAACTGTTCTCCTATACTTTGCTAACCAAATACTGAAACTTTTATAGTGTTGTCTTTCTAAAATATTGGAAAATTAGAGTATTTAAATAGCTTTTCTTCACTGAATAGTTGCAAGCTTTCTTGGTAGTTTTATATATTTGACTTCAGAAAATGGAACTTAAACAAACTTTACTAATGATGACTTTTAAAGCTACCCTGAGCTACCTCCCTGCAATTTAATTTTCTACCATATCTATCAGTAAAACACCAAAAATACAATAAAAAAAAATCACTTAAGTTCTGATCTCTCCCTAAATAAATAACTTTTGTTTAATTACTTTCAAATGACAAAACAAAAATAAATTATCTTCATTATAGACTTACAAGTCTCCAGTGAACTAATTAGAAAATTCTGTTTTTGTTTAAGATATTCCAATGGGAGACAAAACAAAGGGTTTATAGCACTATGGAGTGCAATTAAAACAGAGTGCATTCACAGCACAGCTGCTGATTTCTTTTATAAATAATCCTTTATTCAGTGCAGTCAATATAAGCAGAATTTACCATGAACTGAGTAAGGGCTTAGGTACTTACAACTTCATTTTTATCATTCACATATGGGTAAGAAAAGAAAATGAAACACTTTCTCTAGAGACAAAAGATGACTTCATATTTTCTTAATTTCTTTCCCCTAGGAGTTTTAAAATATTCATAATTACATTATAGCGTCCCCAAACTACTTTAACAATAAATTATCTTTTTTTTTTTTTTTTGCCAACAGCACTAAATAAGATCAGGTACAGGTACAGTGAAGTAGGAGAGATGAAATTATATGTTGAAAGGGTACTCCGTAATACTGGCTTGATCCTCAGGTATTCTCTCTGCCTACTCGCCCCGTGTTTAGATATCAAGCCGTTTGCAGGCTCTTTTTCTGGAATGAGAGAACTCTGGCTAATCGTGACACTCCTATGGCTAGTTTTATCCATTCCCTCCATGTGGCTTTGGTTCTGGTGCTGGTGGCAAAGAAGGACAAGCCACTGCTTGACTGAATGGCTTACACAAGAGAATGAACCTTTGTTGAGGGGAGCCTGGTTCAGAATTCCACATGACTGGGTATTTTGCAATGCCAAACCAATAATTAATTTTTATGAAGACCTATATTTACAGGAATAGTCATCTTAAATTTTAATGATCTTCCAAGGCTCACAATAACAAGATTTCAGATATAAAGTAGCTCTCACCAAGAAGGGTTGTTGGGGTCTTCATTTCCCATCTTCTAGGACTGAATTACTACTATCTTTCTCCTCCTTTTACCAGCTGCCCTTCTTTTTACCTTCCTTATATTGGTCAGGGCCCGAGATGAATATTACTTGTATATTACCTTTCTCACCATGCTACAGTATAATCAATTATTTCTTTCTTCCAATGACTTTTGGACTTTATAAAACATTTGAGTCAGTTTCCTTAATGGTAGGACCAGGCCTGCTTTGCTCAGCATTTTACCTCTAGCACTGTGGTTTGCAACCTTATTGGACCCAATTTTCCCTTTAAAACCAAATATTTTGTAATGCTTCATCTGTTATGTTAAGATAAAGTTCATAAAAATAGAGCTATCTACACACATCATTTTAAAGGAAAAGAATCAACACAATATACTGCTTTAACTGCATTATAAAGGAGAAATAAAAGTAATTTATAATAAGGGGATATATGTATCATTATATATGTGATGCTCAGATGTGACTATCTTCGAAGGTCTTTCTACGAAAGAGTCAGATGCTTGCCTCGGTTTTTAATGAAGATGGTTGGATATGAGAAAAATATATGATCAGAAGTTATTCCGTCTAAGAACAGGAAAATGAGAGTAGAGGTCTAAATGGATACTAGAGTAAAATCTACAGTTAAGCCATAACAGAATATGCTTACTTTATATTTTATGGGAAAGAAGGAAATAACTTTTATTAAAATAAAGATAACATCCCAAGACATATTACACTCTCACAAATGAGCATGGAGATTCTCACAAATGAATGCTTCTTATTGACAAGAGTGATATCAAAATAATCCTTTCTCTTTTACAAGATAGGACTGAAATACCACAGAGGACACCCACCCTATCTCAAAGTTCCATCACATCTGAGGTGAGCATCTGTTTTTCAGTACTTCAAGAGGCCCTAGAGGCCAAATCCCACCACAGACAACAGGGAATTGAGGCCAAATAGGAAAAAAGAGTCATGATACTGCCTTCATAGAAGCTGGGTGGTAGACCCTCCTGGATAGTGGAAGAGTAAGATTAAATATGCAACAGGCCGCACTAAAATAAACCATTATATAGTCATCAAGCATACATTCTGTATGCTCGTGCTCCCAGCATTTTAAAAGGCCATGATGTGGAATACTTATGCAGAACTTTTGGTAAAACCTCTCAGTATTATTACATATGACAGTTTTTTCTGTTGCTATTGTTTGTTTAATTTATTTCTGCCTCGAGGGCCTTTCTCTAGTTGTGGAGTGGGGGCTGCTCTCCAGTCACAGCATGTGGGCTCAGTAGGGCACAGACTCAGTAGTTCTGGCACACAGGCTAGCTGCTCCGTGCACGTGGGATCCTCTCAGACCAGGGATTGAGCCCGTGTCTCCTCCGCTGGCAGGCAGATTCTTTACCACTGAGCCACCAGGAAGCCCATGGAAGTGTTACTGATTGATGTCTGGTGTGCAGGGACGATCAGAAGTCAAAAGGAATGCAGAGGGATTCTTTATGCTGGGCTGAGCGGCACATCGCAGGACAACTGACTACAAGCGAGTCATCTGGAAAACTGAAGATGCCTCCCCAAATTTCCAAAACATTCTGTGGCAGGCGTGATGACCATGGTTGAGAACCATTGCTCTAACGCTCAATATTGGGTTGGCCAAAATGTTTGTTTGGGTTTCTTCATTACATGGTATGGGAAAATCCAAATGAATTTTTTGGCCAATCCAATCCTTTCCACATATTTAACAACTGAATTTGCTTGTTGTCTTTAAGTTAGTAAAATAAAGGGAAGAGTGAATACAATTCCTGGTACGGGTCTTGCTCCTTTTGAATCGCCCTCACACTGACAGTGAGCCAGCTGTAGTGCAAAGTCTGAAGTGTCAGTCCTTTGCTTACATCTCTTTTTTGACTTCTCATCTTGCTCAGAACATAAAACTGTCCAGGCTTTTCTGAAATGACACACAGGATCCCTGTGACCAGGACCCTTTCTCTTCTTCATTTCCTTTCCACTTTGTCCTGAATGCTCAAACACCACTTGCTTAGGGCTGGCTGTCCTTGGTTCCTCCTGCCTCTGTGTCTCTGTGCATATTACCCCCTCAATCGGCCACCTAATGCGGTTGGCTAATCCCTACTTGTGCCACAGGGTCTGGGTCCCAGGTCATCTCTTTGGAGAAACATCTCTTCGAGGAAGTAGAATCTGAACCATCAAACTAGATAGAGTCCTTTTCTCGCAGTTCCATAGAACCAGAGCGATCTGTTTGTCTGTCTTGGTCACACTATCTCGATCCCACAATCTACCACGAGATTGTAAGCTCTTTGAGGGCATGGCCATACTTACTGATCTTTGTATTTCCAGCAATAATTTGTTCAATGACACTTTGAATGATACGTGTGTGAGCATGTACACACACACACATACACACACACACACACACACACTCTAGTTTCAGTCGCTCAGTTGTGTCCAACTATTTGCGACCCCATGAATCGCAGCACGCCAGGCCTCCCTGTCCATCACCAACTCCTGGAGTTCACTCAAACTCACATCCATCGAGTCAGTGATGCCATCCAGCCATCTCATCCTCTGTCGTCTCCTTCTCCTCCTGCCCCCAATCTTTCCCAGCATCAGAGTCTTTTCCAAGGAGTCAACTCTTTGCATGAGGTAGCCAAAGTATTGGAGTTTCAGCTTTAGCATCAGTCCTTCCAAAGAACACCCAGGACTGATTTCCTTTAGAATGGACTGGTTGGATCTCCTTGCAGTCCAAGGGACTCTCAAGAGTCTTCTCCAACACCACAGTTCAAAAGCATCATTTCTTCAGCGCTCAGCTTTCTTCACAGTCCAGCTCTCACATCCATACATGACCACTGGAAAAACCATAGCGTCGACTAGACGGACCTTTGTTGGCAAAGTAATGTCTCTGCTTTTCAAATGCTATCTAGGTTGGTCATAACTTTCCTTCCAAGGAGTAAGCGTCTTTTAATTTCATGGCTGCAGTCACCATCTGTAGTGATTTTGGAGACCCCAAAATAAAGTCTGACACTGTTTCCACAGTTTTCCCATCTATTTGCCATGAAGTGATGGGACCAGATGCCGTGATCTTCATTTTCTGAATGTTGAGCTTTAAGCCAACTTTTTCACTCTCTCTTTCACTTTCATCAAGAGGCTTTTGAGTTCCTCTTCACTTTCTGCCATAAGGGTGGTGTCATCTGCATATCTGAGGTTATTGACATTTCTCCCAGCAATCTTGATTCCAGCTTGTGCTTCTTCCAGCCCAGCATTTCTCATGATGTACTCTGTGTATAAGTTAAATAAGCAGGGTGACAATATACAGCCTTGATGTACTTCTTTTCCTATTTGGAACCAGTCTGTTGTTCCATGTCCAGTTCTAGCTGTTGCTTCCTGACCTGCATACAGGTTTCTCAAGAGCCAGGTCAGGTGGTCTGGTATTCCCATCTCTTTCAGAATTTTCCACAGTTTATTGTGATCCACACAGTCAAAGGCTTTGGAATAGTCAATAAAGCAGAAATAGATGTTTTTCTGGAACTCTCTTGCTTTTTCCATGATCCAGTAGATGTTGGCAATTGGATCTCTGGTTCCTCTGCCTTTTCTAAAACAAGCTTGAACATCTGGAAGTTCATGGTTCATGTATTGCTGAAGCCTGGCTTGGAGAATTTTGAGCATTACTTTACTAGCGTGTGAGATGAGTGCAATTGTGCGGTAGTTTGAGCATTCTTTGGCATTGCCTTTCTTTGGGATTGGAAGCATAATAGTAATTTATTCACTTGAATCAGAATGACTCAAGAAACTCTCCCCAACTTCATAGCACAAAAAAGAAAGGGAAATACTCTTTCACAAGTTGGAGTTGATAAGCTGGTTATTTGGGGCAAATACATTTTTGATAAGAAAAGGAGAGATGAGGTTTTTCTCACACATGAACCCAGCCAGATACATGGTTCTATGATACCAATGAAGACAGACTAGAATTTAGATAAATTATCCCATGTCTCTAAATGGTTTATTAGAGGAACTCAGTCTTTACAAATTAATTAGCATCCACTTGACACTAAAGTCAGAACTATAACAAAGAATACTTGGTTTACTTACAGAACTTTAAGACTGTAAAGGCCAGCAAATGCTCCCTTGGGAATGTACGTCAGAGCGTTTCCAGCAAGACGTCTGTGGGTTTCAAGCAGAGAGGATAGAGAGTAAGTATGGTTCTCTTCTTATGGAATTCATTTAGCTGTTAAAAATACAATACGATTATGTTTAGACCATAAATGCCAAAAGCAACTCTAGAGAACCTTGTTTTGTCATGTTTTGCAAAAAATTTCTGTAAGTCTCTCATCAAAAAGCAGGCAAAAGAAGAAATATAATAAATTACCTATTTTACAGTAAATCACCTAATAGCTTATACTATGTATATGCTATACTATACTGTGTATACTATTATACTATGAATAAGCTATACTATGTATAAGCGATGTAGAAACCTCTCTATCCATTCGTCTGTCAGTGGACAGTCAGGTTGCTTCTATGTCTTGGCTATTGTAAATACTGCTGCTGTGAACGTAGGGATGCATGTATCTTTTTGAATTATGGTTTTCTTGGGATATATGCCCAGAAGTGGAATTGCAGGATCATATGGTAGCTCTATTTTAGTTTTTAAAGGAACTTCCATACTATTCAAACCAGAAACAGACTCACAGACATAGGAAACAAACATGGTTACCGAAAGGTAAAGGTAGGGGGAGGGATAAATTAGTACTGCTACATATAAAACAAATAATCCACAAGAATCCACTGTATGCCACAGGGAACTCTATCACTGTTCTGTAATAACCTATATGGGAAAAGAATCTGAAGAATAGGTATATGTATATGCATAACTGAACCACTGTGCTGTAACCTGAAACTTATACAATGTTTTAGATCAACTGAACCCCAAAATAAAATAAAAATTGAAAAAAAATTCACCTTAAAATTTTTAATACAAAAGCTAGACAAGGGAGTAGAGAGGGAACCACGGGCAGTGGTTGTCAGGGAGACGGGCCATCATTACAGGTCAGTCAGTGGCTGCGCAGACCTCTCTGCTGAGAGGGCCTTTCAGCGGAGGGCTGAGCCATGCAGGGACCTATGCGCAGGGAACAGGAGTACAGAGCACCGAGGAGGGAGTGTGCCTGGCGTGGTCCGGAACCTGCCAAAAGGCCAGAGTGACTGGGGTGCAACGACCAAGGGAAGGGAGACAGCAGGTGAGGCTGGAGGGCAGTCCAGGGCCCACCATGCAGGGGTCTGGAGGCCACAGTAGGGACTCTGAGCAGGGAACAGATGTGATCAGCTTTGTGTTTTAAAAGGGTCCTTCTGATGGGACACTCTCAAAGAGGGAATAGACTTTGGGGACAAAGGTAGAAACACAGGAGGCAACTAGGGCAGTTCACACAGGAGCGGCTGGTGTGATGCAGCCATATGGGGGTGGTGTGGAGGTTGGGGGTGGGTGGATATGGTGGAGAAAATTAGGAAAAATCTCACCTGACGAACCGTTAGTATCAAGGTGAAATGTAGGTGGCCAGCATTTCATGTTTATATTCTATACAACATGCGTGCATTTGATTAGTTATCCAAAGTTCTATACGTAATACTGAAGGACATGATTTGTGTGACTGAGCCTCCCCAGGTGGTGCTTGTGGTAAAGAACCTGCCAATCAATGCAAGAGACTTGAGACTTGGGTTTGATTCCTGGGTCAGGAAGATCCCTAGGAGGAGGGGAATCCCACAAGGCAACCCACTCCAGTATTCTTGCCTGGAGAATCCCGTGGACTGAGGAGCCAGGTAAGCGACAGTCTATAGCGTTGTAAAGAGCTGGACATGACTGAAGCTATTTAGCATGCATGCATGTGCTATTAAAGAGTGCTTATTGAATTAACTGACTCAGATTGGTTGACGCTCACAGATGGCTTAACTGATCAGACTAAAATTAGCCAGGAATTGTGATTTCAGCCAAAATGTCCTTAACTATCCTGTCCACGGTCATGACTTAAATAGTACATTTTTTGAGATCTAGAACAGAGCCTGAAACTGGGGGCTTATCAACTCTTACTACTACTCTGTGATCAAGTTCTTAGCTTGATGGTTTCTGAGTCATTTGACTTTGGAAATGAAAAGGAGAAAATAAAATTGTTCTATTTATTTATTTCATTAGTTTAAATTATTGTTAGGATAAATGACTTTCTGTTACATTTCCTGAAATATAGCTCACTTCACATGAATTGTTTTTCTTTTCTGGGCAGGGACTTTCAGAACCTCAGACTGTATTCTGAACTAATCTGTGGAACCATTGACCTCTGTTATCAGGGGAGTCTGTCTTAAAACAAATGAATTTATGATAGGCTATTAGCTATTTGCTATGTTGGTAGGAGACATATCTCATTGTCAAAAACCACAACTTAAGAAATCATTGCATTCTTACTCTCATTTCTTTACCATGTGGGATGGTTTTAGCAATTTAAAAATGAAATACATAAAAACTATAGGAGATCTTTTTTTATATAAATGAATACACAAATAGTGAGAACTGTACCAAATCTTTCCTGTGAAGATTTGAAATGACATATTTTTTGGCAACTATGTTCCAGTCATCGAGACCCACATACCATTTGGTTGGAAGGTTTAATTTTTCCCTCTGTTTTTAAAATTATTTCATAGAAATGTCTCTTTCATCTCTGTTTCTATAATAGGATACAATTTAACAGGGAAAAACCTTTATATCATTTTATACAATACAAAAATGTTTTTGTCCTTAAAGATACTTCTCCATAAAGAAGATTCACATTATCCTATCCCTGTTAGTTTTACTGACTTAACTGCCATAAAAAGGGGAAAAAATCAATACATTACAGTAGATACATTCCTCTTCAAATGTTTATTTGAAGCAGATGTTTTGAAGCAGATGTTTGGCTGCTGTAACAACCAACTAAACTGGTTTTGAGAATGTATGTTTCTTTGACCCTATATAGTAATTTGAGCCTCTGAAGGAATCTAAGTTTGTTTCTGGTAGCTTCATTTTGTAAAATGGTGGGACGAGAGCAATGCAGTCAGACGTGGGCTGTGATTTCTTCCCTCTGGATGCTGGTCTGGAGAAAAGAGGTGTGTGTATAAACTGGGGGGAGCACCGAGAGGGGAGGGGTGCCTGAGCCCACCCTCTGATTGGGACTCTCAGGACAACGACTGTGCAGGGAACACGGTCCAACATCGGGCCCCTCGGCTGGGTAGTATTTTCAGAGGTAAGTGAATATGACAATCCTTATGATTTAAAAGAAGACATTTCAGACTACTTAGCAATTTCATTTTGGCTTTTAGGAATTACTGCTTCATTTTCCAACTTTTACAAAGTGCATGAGATCTAGAAGGCATACATTCTACACATGCTGAATTAATTTGTTTCAGAAATTTGGTGATAACATCAGGCTTGATGGCAACAGCCCCCCGCCTACCCCCTCCCCACTTCCCCATTCTTAAGATCTGCCTATTTCCAGTTTTCTGCTACTATTTTCCTTCTTTGTGATTTCCAGTATAGTTTCAGTGGCTCTGTTCTTATTTCTGAATTTCTTTTCACTCTTCTGAGTTATAATTCACCTGAATAATTATAGTTCATCTATCACTTACACATAAAATTTCTGAGGTGTCAAAATATTCCCACTTGAAAAAAAGTATCCTATAACAAAGTTAATGACTTTGGGTTTCTGTATATAGGAGCCAAGAGTCTGGGTCACTGAAGAGTTAGATACAAATAGGATGCAACCCAGTCCAATGTAACCTCATAATCTTGCCTCTGCTGGCAGAAATGCAGCATCACTGGAACTAAGTCCACCACGGTAAGCTTTCTTTTATAAGATGCCTGTGCTAGTTTGAAAGGCCCAGATACTTAGAATTTAACCCTCTGGCATTCATCTGCAGTAACATTTGCTGAAGCCTACTCAGAAAACTTGAAAACGAGGATTATGGCAATCTACCAACTGTTTTTCTTCCCATTGGAGAAAAAAGTATCATAATATGCCTCAAGAAATTGCCACTTAAAAAACCTTCTCTCCCCCAGTAAATTAAACATATCTAATTGGCCAAATCCAGGCACAAATCATCCCTTCGTTAACTATGTATTTATGAACTGTCCATTTTGTTTTCATTATTGTGTGTGTGCTCAGCTGTGTCTGACTCTTTGTGACCCTATGGACTGTAGCCCACCAGGCTCCTCTGTGCTTGGAATTTTCCAGGTAAGAATGCTGGAGTGGGTTTCCATTTTTTCCTCCAGGGGATCTTCCAGACCCAGGGACTGATCCTGTGTCTCCTGTGTCTTGTGCATGGCAGGCAGATTCTTTACCACTGCACCACCTGGGAAGCTCCAGTTTTCATTATTACATGAGACTAAAAAAATCAGATTTCAAGGTTTAAGGGCTGAGGCCACTGGCCTGATACATGAACTCTTCAGGTCAACAGGGATATCCATTTGTAGTTATACGGCCCTATAGTTTCTTTAGCCAGAGCATGGTGTGTGTTCAGTTGTGTCCAACTCTTTGCGACCCCATGGACTGTAGCCCACCAGGCTCCTCTGTCCATGGAATTCCCAAGGCAAAAATACTGGAGTGGATTGCCATTTCCTTCTCCAGGGCATCTTCCCAATCCAGGGACTGAAACTGCATCTTTTGGGTCTCCTGCATTGGCAGGCAGATACTTTACCACCAGTACCATCTGGCAAGCCCCCAACCAGAGTATGTGTGTGTGCTCCGACTCTTTGTGACCCCATGGACTGTAGCCTGCTAGGTTCCTCTGTCCACTGAAGTTCAGTTTTCAACTCTGAAGTATTCCTTAATCACGTCAGCCAACTTTCCTGTAGGTTATATTCTGTACAACACTGTCTATAAAGATTCATTTATGTAGCCTACCTGACTTGACTCTTAAGGTCAAGAATCTTATCGCCTGTCCAGAGCAGGGAGCTGAATAAATAATTTACTGATGGATTGATCATTTGATCTTGTTTCCAAAGACAGCTGGCTACAGTGCTAGGGTTGCTTCAGGTCTGGCATCAACTGTTGCAAGATGGCTGGCTAGCCATTACATTACCAGCTCAGAAATAGCTGAAGAATATTCCCTCTTCATCATGCATCAGATTTGGACTCAGCAGTGTATTTGAGCACTATCATATGCCACATACAGTCCTTTAGGGCACACAAATAGTACAGACCTTTTGTAAAACTATTTATGAGTTCTAGGCACACTGTAAAGTGTGTTATATACATCGTGTTAATTATTAAAAATCACATTAAACAGGTGATAAGATTATTCCCCTTTACAAGGCAACTGAGGCTATGAGCGGTTGTTTGCTCATTCTCACATAGAAAACTTCACACAACTTGGCTCAACCATTGCACTGGCTCTGACATTTGCGGTTTTAAACAGGACTTTGGTTAAAAGTAGGTTGGTCTGGAGCTTGGGCTGACAAGGAGCAACCAGTCTAAAACAAGACAAGCACAAGGACACGAACGGGCGCATCACTTGAGGCGCTGGCCATAGAAAACTGACGTTCTCCGTTTCTCACTCAAAGCTCTCTCGTTGCCCTCTGGTCCCCAGACTGCACTCTTTATGCTCTCATGACTATGACTGGTTGTTTCCCTCTCTTCTTGCAAACCCCTCTCTCTTTTAAATTGAAATATAGTTGATTTACAGTGTTGTGTTAATTTCAGGAGTCCAGCAAAGGCATTCAGTTATACATGTGTGTGTGTGTGTATATATATATATATTTGTGGTGGTTAGTCGCTAAGTCATGTCCAACTCTTGCAACTGCATGGACTATAGCCTGCCAGGCTCCTCTGGCGATGGGATTCTCCAGGCAAGAATATTGGAGTGGGTTGCCATTTCCTTCTCCTATATACATATATATATCAGTTCAGTTCAGTGGCTTAGTCGTGTCCAACTCTTTGTGACCCCATGAATTGCAGCATGCCAGGCCCCTGTCCATCACCAACTCCCGGAGTTCACCCAAACTCATGTGCATTGAATCGGTGATGCCATCCAGCCATCTCATCCTCTGTCGTCCCCTTCTCCTCCTGCCCCCAATCCCTCCCAGCATCAGTGTCTTTTCCAGTGAGTCAACTCTTCGCATGAAGTGGCCAAAGTATTGGAGTTTCAGCTTCAGCATCAGTCCTTCCAATGAACACCCAGGACTGATCTCCTTTAGGATGGACTGGATGGATCTCCTTGCAGTCCAAGGGACTCTCAAGAGTCTTCTCCAACACCACAGTTCAAAAGCATCAATTCTTTGGTGCTCAGCTTTCTTCACAGTCCAACTCTCACATCCATACATGACCACTGGAAAAACCATAGCCTTGACTAGATGGACCTTTGTCGGCAAAGTAATGTCTCTGCTTTTTAATATGCTCTCTAGGTTGGTCATAACTTTCCTTCCAAGGAGTAAGCGTCTTTTAATTTCATGGCTGCAATCACCATCTGCAGTGATTTTGGAGCCCCCAAAAATAAAGTCTGACAGTTTCCACTGTTTCTCATCTGTTTCCTATGAAGTAATGGGACCAGATGCCATGATCTTCGTTTTCTGAATGTTGAGCTTTAAGCCAACTTTTTTACTCTCCTCTTTCACTTTCATCAGGAGGCTTTTTAGTTCCTTTTCACTTTCTGCCATAAGGGTGGTGTCATCTGCATATCTGAGGTTATTGATATTTCTCCCGGCAATCTTGATTCCAGCTTGTGCTTCTTCCAGCCTAGTGTTTCTCATGATGTACTCTGTGTATAAGTTAAATAAGCAGGGTGACAATATACAGCCTTGATGTACTTCTTTTCCTATCTGGAACCAGTCAGCTGTTCCATGTCCAGTTCTAACTGTTGCTTCCTGACCTGCATACAGGTTTCTCAAGAGGCAGGTCAGGTGGTCTGGTATTCCCATCTCTTTCAGAATTTTCCGCAGTTTATTGTGATCCACACAGTCAAAGGCTTTGGCATAGTCAATAAAGCAGAAATAGATATTTTTCTGGAATTCATATATCTATCTATCTATCTATCTCACTAGGGGTAAAGAACCTGCCTGCCAATGCAGGAGGTATAAGAGACCTGGGTTCGGTCCCTGGGTCTAGAAGATACTCTGGAGAAGGACATGGCAACCCACTCTAGTATTCTTGCCTGGAGGATCCTATGGTCAGAGGAACCTGGCAGGCTATGGTCCATAGGGTCACAAAGAGTCAGACACGACTGAAGCAACTTAGCATGCATGCATATGTGTATATATGTAGTCTTTTCAGTTTTTTTCCCTTCTAGATTATTACAAAATATGGAATATAGTTCCCTGTGCTATACAGTAAGAGCTTGTTGTTTATCTATTTTTATATATGGTAGTATGTATCTGTTATAATCCCAGACTCCGAATTTTTATCCCTTTCTCCCCTTCTTCCCTTATGGTGACCATAAGTTTGCCTTCTATGTCTGTAAGTCTATTTCTGTTTTGCATATAAGTCCATTTGTATCACTTTTTTAAGATTACACATATAAATGATGCAATATTATATTTGTCTTTCTCTGTGTTAGCCACTCTTTTAACGCTCATCCTCCGAACACAGAAGTTCTTCAGGTTTCTGTCCTTGCACTTGTCTCTTTCCTGCTGCATTACATGGGACTGCAGAGTTGGACACCGCTCAGTGACTGAACAACAACGCCAACAGTGGCACTCAAAGCCTGCCCTTGCCTTAGGAGACCCCAGGACCGAGCTCAGGTTTAGTGAATCAGAGTTTCTGGAGGAAAATGACTCGGAAATCTGCATTTTAAGAAGCAGCCCAGGTTATTTTAATATGGGAGGAGACCCACACTGGGAAACAAAGCCTCTACCCTCTCTCTCAAGCTCCTCATCTGCCCCAGCACCTTCCATGATCACTTCTTTATAAACAACTCTCCAGTCATCTTTGGAACAGACTCAGCATACTCCAGACTCACACTCCAGCTTCGTTAGTGACATCTCCATGTGGATGCTCTGCTAGTACCTTGCACTTTTATACCCAGAGCAGGCAACCTCTCACCTCCAAAATATCAGTTTTTTCCCTTGAATTCCCCATTTCATTGACAGTGCCTCACCAGTCTCCTAGCACACTCAGAATTATTCCTCACCTTAAAACCTCATTTCAGTCCCTACATCCAGTCCATGATAAGTGCCTGACTCTTTTCTGTTGTAAAGCTTCAGCATATCCCAGTGGGTCTTAGCTCCCAAGACAGCTTTAAAAAACTGATGTCAGTGTCTCCACTGAGACCCATTAGTCTGTAGGACTATGCCCTGGTAATCAGTAGTTTTAAAAATGCTCTGGGTGTTTCTAATGTCTATGCAAGGTGAGAAACTCTGAAATAGTCCTCATAGTTTTAGATTGATAAGATCACCTAGAGACTTTCATGGTTTCCATCCTGGGAGACATGATTCACTTGTTAATTATTGGGAGAGCCAGGAGGGGTGCTGCTGCTGCTGCTGAGTCGCTTCAGTCGTGTCCGACTCTGTGGGACCCCATAGACGGCAGCCCACCAGGCTCCCCTGTCCCTGGGATTCTCCAGGCAAGAACACTGGAGTGGGTTGCCATTTCCTTCTCCAATGCATGAAAGTGAAAAGTGAAAGTGAAGTCACTCCGTTGTGTCCAATTCTTCGCGACCCCATGGACTGCAGCCCATCAGGCTCCTCCATCCATGATTAGTTAACAAATTTGAACAGTAGTCCAGGGATGACAGTAAGAACCTAAAGTAGGTGGCAACGAAACAGAGTGAACAAATGAGAAAGACAACATGGAATTAAGAGCCTTAGGACTTGGAAATTGACTGATACAGGAGGTGAGAAAGAATGACAGGTGCAAAAGCAGTGATAGACACACTGATCACAACTTTGGACAAGAAGAATGCTGAGGGCGAGAAGGAAAGGCAGAAAAACAGCTGGTTGTGGAGGGTGATGCGTGTCTGTGCATGAATGAATCTGGTTCTACACTTGCTGAGCTTTAAGGTATTGGTGGGGTAGGTGGAGGTGTCACTTGGGAAGTAGAGGATTCTCAAAGTGTGGTCCCTAAGTGCACAGTATTGGTATCACCTAGGAATTTGTTATAAATGCAAGTTCTCGACATCTTCCCCTTCTGTCTTCAGCCTGCTGAAGACATTGTTGTGGGCCCAGCAATGTGTGTTCTTACCGGCACTGTAGGCAATTCTGATGTCACCACTGGCCTAGGGTAGCAGTCCTTAAACTTCATCATGCTTCACAATCACCGAGTGAGCCTGTTAAAGGCAAGGTCCTGAGCTCAGGGTTTCTGGTTCACTAGGTTGGGGTGGGGCCCAAGGTCCTGAGCTCACAGTTTCCGGTTCTCTAGGTTGGGGCGGGGCACACAGGTTGGGGTTTGCATTTCTCACAAGCTCACATCTGGTGCCAGTTCTGCTAGTATGGGGACCACCCTTTGAGAACCACTCAAAGACAAAAGAGATCTGAACTAGAAACATGGATTTGGGCATCATCTATATAATGGAGGTAGTCCAAATCTTGGGTTTCTTTCTCAGACAACTGCAGCTATCTCCAAATGAGTTTTCAGCCTTCTAACAGGTTTCTCTGTTTCTGTAATTCCTCAATGTATTTTGCATACAGAAATCAGAGAAATTGTTATTAATCTCAAACCCTATCTGCATACAATCCTCCACAGGCTTCCCATTGCTCTTATTTGAATCCTATACACAGCCTGATTGGTTCTGCATGATCTGGCCTCTGTCTTCCTCTTCAGCCTCATCCCCTGTCACCTCCCCTCCGTCTCCTTCTGTTCTGGCCACACTGATCTTTCAGATCCACAAACACGTCACAGTCTTTCCTACCTCAGGGCCTCTGTTCATGCTATTCTCCTACTAGAAGCATTCTATCACAGGTCCTCAGACCACCGACTCACCTGAACCCTCCTGATCTCAGTTCAGACGTCACTTTCTTTGAGCCACTTTCCTCCTTCGTCATCCCTTGTTATTTATCTCTGCTTAATTGACCGTGTCTGTGTCTTTCTCTCTCCTGTCACAATCAGCAAGTGTCCTACGTGCTTGTTCCTTGCTTATCATCTATCTCCCCCTCTAGATTGTAAGCTCCCCTGGGTGAGGACTTGTTGACTACGTGAAATGTAGCAAATCATGTGCATTCTTAGGTTCCCATTGGCTCAATAAATACATGTTGAATGAATGAAGAAAACAGACAAAGGAGGCAACAAAAGTAAGTGCAGAAATCTAGGGAATGTCTATATTTCACAGGCATTGTGCATGGAGGGGAAAAGAAGGCTAAGGAAAAAAAGAAAAGGAAGCAGAGAGGTAGGGCACTTTAAGAACAGTGCCCTAGAACTAAAGAACACACAAGGGTGAACAATCAATAATTAAAGGTAAAAATACACTAGAAGGAATCAATAATAGCAGAATAACTGAGGCAGAAGACCAAATAAGTGAGCTGGAAGATAGAATGGTGGAAATAACTGCCAAGAAGTAGAATAAAAACAAAAGAATGAAAAGAATTGAGGACAGTCTCAGAGGCCTCTGAGACATTAGATGCACTAAGTCCTGGGATTTCTTTGGAAGGAATGATGCTAAAGCTGAAACTCCAGTACTTTAGCCACCTCATGTGAAGAGTTAACTCATTGGAAAAGACACTGATGCTGGGAGGGATTGGGGGCAGGAGGAGAAGGGGACGACAGAGGATGAGATGGCTGGATGGCATCTGACTAGATGGATGTGAGCCTGGGTGAATTTCGGGTGTTGGTGATGGACAGGGAGGCCTGGCGTGCTGCGATTCATGGGGTCGCAAAGAGTCAGACATGACTGAGCGACTGAACTGAACTGAATCTTCAAATTATAGGGGTCCCAGAAGAACAGAAAGAGAAAGAGCCTGAAAAAAAAATATTTGAAGACATTATAGGTGAAAACTTCCTTAATATGGGAAGGGAACAGTGTCCTAATTGCCATAACAATGGTCTACATACATACACACACATATATATTTACACATGGACAGATATCTAAATGTCTATACCCATCTACATGAATAGACACTTGGAAGAGAATAAAATAATGCTAGACAAAAAAAAGAGATTCAAAGAAGCAGCACTTGCTTTTTCTTTCATTAGTTATATTTTCGGAGAAGGCAATGGCACCCCACTCCAGTACTCTTGCCTGGAAAATCCTATGGATGGAGGAGCCTGGTGGGCTGCAGTCCATGGGATTGCTAAGAATTGAATACGACTGAGTGACTTCACTTTCACTTTTCACTTTCGTGCATTGGAGAAGGAAATGGCAACCCACTCCAGTGTTCTTGCCTGGAGAATCCCAGGGATGGGGGAGCCTGGTGGGCTGCCGTCTCTGGGGTTGCACAGAATCGGACACAACTGAAGCGACTTAGCAGTAGCAGTAATATTTTAAATCTTAAAATATTTTAATATAATTGTTAAAGATAAAGGTAAACAGGCAGCATTTGTAATCAATTTCCATGAAGAGGAAAGATGGAACACTCTGATGAGGCTAAGGGTCAGGAAGATTATTTATGGGCAAGGCGGTGTTTTCACTTTACTAACACAATTCAATAGGTGAATTAGAGAGTTTACCAAATTTCTCTCATCAACCATTCATTTGATCCTCAGACAAGTATCTCAAAAGGCAGGCAGGACAGCTCTCACTATTTTCAGCAATGTGATGATAACAAGTAGAAATAATAAGCATAGGTTGTGCTTTCAGGAAGTTTGGTGGTATTTCTCATTACTAATTTCATCTGAAATAATGGATATCTACTATTTACATGGAGATTCTTCAAGGCCAACCATAATATGAGCAAACAGTTCCAGGGAACAATAGTAACTTAAAAACAAACATCCCTAGAGTATCTCAGGTTTCTTTCCTAAATTGAGTATTTGATTCCAATAGCATTCAAATCTGGGAAGATTTTAAATAGCACTTGGAAACAAAGGCCTTTAACTTAGACTGTTTAAAATGGTAACAATTCATTTTTCCTTTTGGTTTAATCAAGCTACCGATCTAAGTTTAAAGGAACGTGTACCTGTCAGCATTAGGCACAATCTGTTAGTTTCTAAAATCTGAACCACGCTCCAATGGACCAAATGCAGGATCTATTATTTGTCCAAAGAGCAAACATTAAGTCCTTAGAAGAACTGAAGAAACAGAAGTGGGAGAGAGACATTGGAGAGAAATGCAAGTATTGCTCAGGATGTTCAAATTTGGCAAAAAACTATCTGTTTTGATTGCCTACATCCATTAAACCTCATAGTTAGAAAGCGTTTCCTTCACAAATCCTGAATCCCTGGGATTACTGCAGAAACAAGCTCATGAAATAGGAAAGAAGGAAGGGAGAATTTTCTTAAAAGTGTTTTCATTTCAGGAACATAACTCAATATGTAATTTATAGTTTACCAAAGTTCCTTCACCATCATTTCATTTGGTCCTCAGAATCTCAAAATACAGGCAAAGGCTGCTCTCACTGTCCTCTCCTGAGGCCCAGGAGGTCAGGTGGGTTGTCAGTTAGTAAGGGGCAAAGTCAGGGCAGGAGTTTGGGGCTTGCTTCTGCCTCTCGGTGCTGTCTTCTCTCAACACAGCATAGGCTGGCCACACACAGATTTTTTTTTTTAAGAAAAAGGCTCTCTCTCTTCTTTGTGCTATCATGTTGCAATAGCAGGGCGTTTGGCCTTGAATGTCTAGTGAACCTTGCAGATTCATAAAACATAAATAATGATTAATAAACAAGACTTGAATGTACCAACACATGAGCCTGTGATACAGGTAGTAAGTATTCCAGAATGTCAGGAGGAAGTGAAGGAGACCACTAGTCATGATGACTTTAACTCCTCTTAAATGTTTGCTCCACATAGTCACTTTCTCCAGAGTTACAATTCTTTAAAAATATGTTAGTGATACCTCTGGGGTTTTCTTGATTCTTAGAGGATTTTAAAATATGGCACCAGTGGTAGAGGAGAGATAAATCATGACTGTCTACACAGTTTATAACCTAGTTAGAAGGATTATATCAGGGAGATAATAATTAGGTGGTTAGAGCTAAGGGCAAGGGTGGTAACTTGGCTATCAATAGTGATTTTTTAAAATAATTTGAGTTTTGTGGTAGGAATTTTATTTGTATATTATTTATTTATTATATTACTGGGGCTTCCCTGATAGCTCAGATGGTAAAGACTCTACCTGCAATGCAGGAGACCTGGGTTTGATCCCTGGGTTGGGAAGATCCTGGAGAAGGAAATAGCAATCCACTCCAGTATTCTTGCCTGAAAATCCCATCGACAGCGGAGCCTGGTGGGTGACAGTCCATGGAGTCACAAAGAATTGGATACAACTGAGTGACTAACACTTTCGTTATATTATTAATATAATATTCTCAATTATTAATTTAGAATATCAGTAGCAGTTTTTGAATGAATGGGTAAAGAATACAGCATAGAGATGAACTGAGAAAACAGAATGAAAGAATACTTTCAGAACAGTTTAACATTTCAACAGTTTGTTACAACAAAAGATACACACACACACAACCACAATGACAGATACCTAAATGTCTATGTCTGGCTGTGTGGATGGTAATTTATTAGTTCAAGCAGAATACTATATAAAACATGCTGCTTAAATATATGTATGCATATGTAAAAACAATAACTAAGGTTTTGTTCCTGTTGAGTAATGTGAAATTGGTGAAATTCTGCTCCTGAAATACTTTTTTCAAAGCCAGTATTTGAGGATATTGAATGAATAACCTGAATATCCAATCTCTCCCTGCTGGGAAGACAGATCTTACTTGCTTTCTGTCTCATTCGTTCTTTTTCATTCCCTCAGATATACCCAGACACAAACAGATGAACACACCTATCATTATGAAACTCAGTTTAACAACAGTTTAAAGTGTTCAGTTGTTTAAACCATTGTACTAAGTACTATCAGGGAAAAGAAAGGCACAGATGAATCACACACAACTCCAAAGTCTCCTCCTGCTTTCCTAGTATGGCTTTGAAAGTGAGTTTGCATTTTGGTTCTGATACTTACATACTCCATTATCTAGGGTAAGTTCCTGTTTTCTCTGTACTTCAAAAAAAAATCTTGAAATGAGAACAATAATGATATCTACTTTTACAGGGTTGTTAAAAGGGCTCAGTGGGATGACATGTGTAAAACATTTTGATCAGTGCCTGTCACAGAGCAAGCTATTATTGTTGTCATTATGTTGTTATATAAAAGATTTTACACTCCACAAGAGAATATAGACTTAACCACAGCTAAGCCTAATAGAAACAATCAGCACATAACAAAAGCATAATCAAAATGCTCTGCTCCATGGGGGTGTGTGTGTGTGTGTGCATGCGTGTGTGTGTGTGTGTAAACCCACAGCACCCTCAATTTAGCCTTGGGAAGAAAGGAATAAACCAAGCAGAGTTAATCATTTTCCAGGTTCCGTAAATATTATCCCCTTTTGCTACTAAATCAATAATGATACCTTCAAAACATCATTTAACTGGAGCATGGAATTATATATGGGAAACTGATCTTGCTTTTAAATTCAGCAAGTTGGCCAGCTCAGCAAAGGGAATTTCAGAACAGGAGAAAATGGAATGAATAGTCTTTGAAGGAGCTCCTCTACTTCTGAAATTCTATGATTCCATAATCAAGATACTTGATGGAGTTTCCAGAGATATAAAAAAAGACAATTCAGAAAAACAGCCCTTTCAAATTGTAGTTCCTTCTCCCTTTTACCATACCCCCCCATTTTTTTCTCGACTATCTTTTGAAGAACTGGTCTTAGATGAGAAATAACATTTACTACATTAAGAAAGGGGGCTTCCCTGGTGGCTCAGCAGTAAAGAATCTGCCTGCAATGCAGGAGATGTGGATTGGATCCCCAAGTCAGGAAGCTCCCCTGGAGGAGGACACGGCAACCCACTCTAGTATCTTGCCTGGAGAATCCCATGGACAGAGGAGCCTGGCGGGCTAAGTCCACAGGTTTGCAAAGAGTTGGACACAACAGAAGCAACTGAGTATGTAGCATGCGTGAAGAAAGAGGAGTTATTCTGAATGAGTTGGGTCATCAAGGGAAGAACTCTATTAAATCCTCAGGGAAGTGGATTATTTACTGATTTGGCTTGTGATCTAAAGTTGAGGTGTGTGTTGAGGGAGAATGGAAGTCTTTTGCCATTGCCTATTATAAAGAAATTAAAGAGAAAAGCACTGGAAATGCATATTTTAGAAATATGGGGATAAACAAGACTAAGTATTGCATGTAAATTATGGTGATGGAGAGCAGATGAAAAGAAAAAAACGCTGATGTTTGAAATTTACTAAAAAAATCTAAAAATATTGGCTAATGTGAACTAAATCTGTTACTTTTTTCTAAGGTGGTGAACAAGCAGCTCCTTTTACATGTTTTGCTTTCTCATGAGTTCATTCATTCATCAAAAATGTATTGATTATTTGTTACATACCAGGAAACGAAGAGTAGGACAGATTTGGTCCCTGTCCTGATGAGGGTTAATTTTTTAGTAACAGAAATGGCCACAGAGAAAATAGAAGAGGAAAAAGAAGAGCATGGACAAGCCAAAGTGAAAATCCATTTTCTGAATAATAAAAACTTGCTGTATAATCGAATAATCTGAGAGTCCCCACCATACCCCTCGACAGCACATTCAGCTGATTCCAGTAGTAAAACAATAGCATTTGTGAAAAAGGTAATGCCATCAAAAATAAATATAGATCCAGCTCTCAAGGGGAGAAATCTGAGAATACTATCCTCTCGGAAAAATAGGATCGATGTACTGTAATCTAGTTATGAGGGATGGTTCTTCAACCTCCCAAGGTGGATGGTGTGGAGCATCAACAATTTAAATTATTCCTCAAATTGAACCCTGACTAGGAATTATAAAGGAAGTATTTTCAAAAGAGGTCACTGCCTAAACAATTCCTTTAATCAACAGTCAGAGGATTTATTTAGCTGATGGTGCCAAACTTTCTTCATGAAGACTACACTGGAACATGCGCCCTAGTTCCCGCCCCTCAAAAGGGCAAGAGGATCAAAAGAATTTCTAAATGCAGATTTTGGTTTACAGAGTTCTTTTTCATCTTCTGGAAAGTGATTACCAGACTTAATCAAGATTCCTCTGTGTATCATTAGCTAATTTTAACTCTCTTCTTTTTTTTTTACAAAAAAAAAAAAAGATTTTTTTTTTTTACAATGAGTTTGGGAAAGACCACTTTTAAGTCCTCTGTGTATTTCATGTTTTTCTGTTCAAGCCTTCAGGGAAGCTAAATTTAAAAGTAGAAAAATAGTAATTAAAAGTGATTAGAACAAGAAGTTTTGGTGCTATGAGTTGAGGACTCAATTCTCCCTGTCATAAGCTGAACCAAGAGGCAGTTTTTGGTTTTCATTATAGCTTCACTTGCTATTTTAATAAACATGAACCGGTATTCAAACTTTTAATATCCTGCTGCTTAACTATTTCCAAAGAGCCATCCAGCTCTTTTAAACAGCCTTTGTTTTAAAATTTTAATTTGTTTGGCTCAGTCTCACCTTAGAAAGTTGTAGCCTTATGGTAAACTCTTTTATAAGTTGATTTCCAGAATCCTAAGTGATTCTCTCTTTTCCCCTCCCAACTAAGTGTTTCCTCATGGGCCAAAACCGTGGTGCTGACAGCTTTCTTGCTTTGTTTTATCTGGTTCCCAGAGTAAATATGAGAGACAAATGTGAGAACGTGTCCAGCGCTGACTGGACGCGCCACGACTCGGGGGATACTTACAGCTCCTCCAGGAAGCGCAGGCTGTGGAGAGGACTCAGGGGCAGCTGACTGATGTTGTTCATACTGAGGTCCCTGAGGGAAAAAGAGGCAGCATGTGAAGAGCCGCGTTTGCCACCACAAGGAAATCCAGCTGTTCAATTCACACATTTTCAAGCAAGACAGCCAAAGGAACTCATTCTTCTGCTTGACAAATGAATTGCTCTTTTGCATCTTAAATATATTCCTTTCCTCCCACATCCCTGCAACATCATGGGCCCTCAAATCAGAGACCCTAGGAGGAGCTTATATGGAATTCAACACGATTTAGACCATTCGTGGGCATGGTTGTAACTCTTCACATTTAAAACGACCTGAGGAGCACAGAAGAGGGGACAGACATAACTCAACCCTAGATGTAACTTAATGTTGGGTACTGCTTTAAATTTTGTGACAGAGAAAAATGTCTTTACCATGCAACGCTGAAAGTCCTGTTTCTCTGGGACTATAAGCACCTTTTAAAAACAAATGTTTTGATTCAAAGAAACTTAAAACAAAACAAGACAAAAAGCCTATTCCCTCCTTGGAACGTGTTCCTTTTGCAGGTTCTCGGATTGCATTAAATAAGTGAAATGAACCATAAAACAAGGGTGTAATGCGATCCTGCTCTGTAGCACACTTCCTGCTGGGTCTGCACAGTAGTTCCTGGCACAGGAAACAAGAAGCCACTTTGGGCGGAACTCAATCAATTTTTGTTTTAAGTGAAACTCCGTGTAATTAGATTTTATTCCATTTTTACTTTTCTATTTCTTTACTGTCTTTCACATAATCCTACAGCATCGCTGGCATATGCCATCTGCATCTCAGAGGCCAAAAGATCAGCTGCTAGACAGAGTCTACTCAAGACAAGCTAAGACCACAAAACAGTCAGCTGAAGGTGGACTTAACAATGACTTGCTCTAAGGAACAGATTTTGGACTCAGTGGGGGAAGGTGAGGGTGGAACGATTTGACAAGAGTCTCACTGAAACATATACATTACCATATATAAAATCATTAGCCAGTGGCAGTTTGATGTAGGATGCAGGGCACCCAAAGCTGGTGCTCTGTGACAGCCTGGGGGTAGGGTGGGGAGAGAGGTGGGGGGCGTTCAGGATGGAGGGGACACATGTATACCTATGGCCGATTCATACTGATGGGTGGCAAAAACCATCGCAATATGGTACAGTGATTATCCTCCACTTAAAAATAAATAAATAAATTGAATTTTTAAAAAAATGACTCATTCAAACCCGAAGACTCAGAACTAATGCCGTTATCGTCTCAGAGCAGGTATACAGACATAAAGTTTATCTTGAGATAAAATAAAGAGCTTCTTTTTATTATTTAAAAACTTGTTTAATTGACATATAACATTGTATTCATTTTAGTATACAACATCATGATATATGCATATATTGTGAAATGATTACAATAAGTTAGTGGACGTTCATCACCACAGTTACACAAATTTTTTTCTTGTGGTGAGAATTTTTCAGATTTATTCTCTTAACAACTTTCAAATATACAAGTATATTTGTTATACAAGTATTATAACTGCAGCCACTATGCTGTACATTATATCCCCAGGACTTATTTCTCTCATAAATGGAAATTTGTATCTTTTGAATACCTATGCCAATTTCACCCAGGAGCTTTTAAAAAAATCTGAATTATTTTTGTTATAGAAGAGACCACACCCATTGCACCTAACCAGCAGGTTTCAGTATTGATAGCTTGATGCCTTTATCAAATATTAACTTTTAATCAAGGATGCCAAGAATTAAAGAATTAATTCACTCTGTGCCTTTAAAAAATCATGAGCATGTATGGGGAATGTAAAATATTTTGCTAAATGTTTCAGAATATGGCAAAAATCCCAGAATTATTAATTTTAACATGTTAATAACAATGCAGTAGCAGAGTAAGATGCTATATTCTCAAGCAAAACTGAACAATGCTAAAAATATAGACTAAAAATTTATGTTGCCCCTATACTCAGAATCTGAATATTTTTCCTGCCATTGTTTAGATTAAGAGAGGCAAATAACTGCTTAGCAATTTTAGTTCCCAGTGCAGCTATTTCTCTGAAGTAGGAAGGTTGTTGAGTTCACTGAACAGGCATGTATTAGCCTAACCAATACAGTTTCTGAATTCCTTACAATGACTCTATAATCTCTGCAAAGACTTGCTAGTTCTCAGGGATATTCACTTACTTTTAACTGACATCCCACTTATTTCCTAAAAGGATTGGGTGATTTGCTTTCCGAGCATGTTTATTAGTAACTTAGATCCAACCAGTCTCCAGAAGCTGGTGTGGATGGCAGTGACCTTGCTCTCCTTTCGAATTTCCTTGTGTGATGTGCAGATTGGTTAGGGACAAACGTCGAGCTTGTCTATGTGCAGAAAGCTCTAACTAGAACAAGGAAATTTACACATTAAGGAGATTCATAAGCACTCCATATTATTTTACTGTTTATTACCCTATTTCAGGCGCCTGAAAGTGAAGCTTGTATCAGTGTTCACTCTCAGGGTTCCTCCCGGAGCATTTTTTATGGCGGAGCGGCAGAATGCAGGCGTCGAGTTCAGTGTCTCGGGTTTGCATCCTGCCTTCCCTGTGCACGGTCTTGAGGAAATGAACCTCCCTGAGTAGGCTTCTTCGTATTTAAACCAGGGTGCCCCTACGTTGCTTCCCAGCCGTTTCAGCGGTAAAGAATACCCCTGGCAACGCCGGAGACGCGGTTTCGATCCCTCAGTCGGGAAGATCCCCTGGAAGAGGAAATGGAAACCCACTCCAGTTTTCTTGCCTGGAAAATTCCACAGACAAGAGGAGCCCGGCGGGCTGCGGTCCATGAAGTCGTAAAAGAGACAGACACGAGTGAGTATGCACTCACATCCCTACATTAATGGTTGCATACCCAAGGATAGCTGTTTCCAGTCAGGAGGGAGAGTGAATTTGCTTCTTGGGAAGGCGAGTACCCCCCGCCCCCCCAACAGGAGCTAATCACTTCTCCCTGTTACCTGACATTGTGGTTCAGAAAAGGAGCTCGTAACAGTCGGCCCTCCATATCTGTGGGTTTCACAGGGGCCAATTCAGAGGGCCGACGGTTTTCATTGGACCAAACCCTTTAAGAGACTTGAGCATCCTCAGATTTTGGTATCTGCAGGGGCTGCTCCGATCACTCCTCTGAGCATACTGAGCAACCACTGCATTGCTAAAACTCTTTACCATGTGCTTTCTAATACAGGTTGTTTTCTTTTAAAGAGCCACTAACAATGCAGATAAACCAATAGTAGAAAAAATAACTTAATAATAACGATTCAGAGTAAAATGAAATAGGTCTTTAAAATATACATTCAAAGAGGTAGGGCAAAAATGAACTTGTCAGCATTCACCTTTTCTGCGTGCACCTTTTGCCTTGATGTTCAAATGTAATACTGGTCTAACTGAGTGCTTCCCAAGCTATCCATGGTAAAAGACCAACTTAAAAAAGTTCTAGTTTACTGCGGACTTATATCTTTAGAAAATATTATAAAATTAATTACCAGAGAAGTCAAATAAAAACACAAAGATAAACAAAATATAAGCCTCAATATTTTGTTATGTGACTTGACAGAGATTATTCAATTACTGTGAACATTTCTAAACTTTTACTCTCGCACATCAAAGGAAACTATTAGCAAGGTGAAAAGACAGCCTTCAGAATGGGAGAAGATAATAGCAAATGAAGCAACTGACAGCTAATCTCGAGAATATACAAGCAACTCCTACAGCTCAACTCCAGAAAAATAAATGACCCAATCAAAAAATGGGCCAAAGAACTAAATAGACATTTCTCCAAAGAAGACATACAGATGGCTAACAAACACATGAAAAGATGCTCAACATCACTCATTATCAGAGAAATGCAAATCAAAACCACTATGAGGTACCATTTCATACCAGTCAGAATGGCTGCGATCCAAAAGTCTACAAGCAATAAATGCTGGAGAGGGTGTGGAGAAAAGGGAACCCTCTTACACTGTTGGTGGGAATGCAAACTAGTACAGCCACTATGGAGAACAGTGTGGAGATTCCTTAAAAAACTGGAAATAGAACTGCCTTATGATCCAGCAATCCCACTGCTGGGCTTACACACTGAGGAAACCAGAAGGGAAAGAGACACGTGTACCCCAATGTTCATCGCAGCACTGTTTATAATAGCCAGGACATGGAAGCAACCTAGATGCCCATCAGCAGATGCATGGATAAGAAAGCTGTGGTACATATACACAATGGAGTATTACTCAGCCATTAAAAAGAATACATTTGAATCAGTTCTAATGAGGTGGATGAAACTGGAGCCTATTATACAGAGTGAAGTAAGCCAGAAAGAGAAACACCAATACAGTATACTAATGCATATATATGGAATTTAGTAAGATGGTAACAATAACCCTGTGTACGAGACAGCAAAAGAGACACTGATGTATAGAACAGTCTTATGGACTCTGTGAGAGAGGGAGAGGGTGGGAAGATTTGGGAGAATGGCATTGAAACATGTAAAATATCATGTATGAAACGAGTTGCCAGTCCAGGTTCGATGCACGATACTGGATGCTTGGGGCTGGTGCACTGGGACGACCCAGAAGGACGGTATGGGGAGGGAGGAGGGAGGAGGGTTCAGGATGGGGAACACATGTATACCTGTGGTGGATTCATTTTGATATTTGGCAAAACTAATACAATTATGTAAAGTTTAAAAATAAAATAAAATTAAAAAAAAATAATACACTTTTACTCTCAAATCCTTATCTGTTGCGGATTGGTAAAAAATAACCCTGTTCTGGGTTAGGGTCTTAGACCTCTCGTTTCGGTGAGCAATGCTGTGCTTTCCTTCATGTCAAGAAGGGCAAGGCTTAAACGACTTTTAGCCTGTTCAAGTTAGAGTAAAACATAATAGAATGAGGATGTTTGGCAGCTAGAGAGGGCTGGCGCTCACCAGGGTGTGGACACCTGTTTGTAAGGGAAGAAAGTGAAGATCACAGAGGTGACAGGTCTCCAAGTCACAGTGCAGAACTCAGTGGGAAAGCCCCTGGGTTGAAGATTAGATCAATACTTGCCCTAGGATTTTTCCTTTTCCTTTCTTCCTACAAACTTTCCACTCTATACAGAAATATCCTCTCTCTTACTCTTAAATTATTTTCAAACTCTTCCTTTTATTTTTCTATAGTATCTAGTTTTTCTGACTCACATGAAATACATACAACCGTAGCAGAATGAAGAGTTCTTAAAAAAGTTTATATCTGTGCCCTTTATCTGTGTTTACATCTGTCTCCTTTTTAAACTATCATTAAAAAAGCCCCTATTTTATAGCACATTTGGCCCAGTTTCGTTTCCTAAAATCAGTGAAGCAATGTAATACATTTCTTTACTTTTTTTCATCTTTTGCCAAGATGTTGGAATGAATTTTGAAGAACTGATCACTAGGTAAAAAGATTTCATCAGAAATGGAGGATTCATTGCCACAAGATGGTCAAATATGTTAAACTATTCTGCCCTGTCTCTGACCCAGGTCTTATCTATGTTGTGTTAATGACCATATCTAGAAGTCTAGAACAGGATTTGCAGAGTTCCATGAAAGTAGCTGACTTGGAATCATCACAGGAGCTTTAAAAAATATGGATGCCTGGATCCCACCCCCTGAGTTTCTGAGTCAGCTGGTTCAGTATGGGCATTGGAATTTTAAAAAGCTTTTCAGGTTATTTTAATATTCAGTCAAAGCTCTGAACATTGCTTAGGAGTAACTCTTTCTAAGTTTCTAGATGGGTGTTCTCAGTTCTACAACTTACTCAAAATTTAGTAGGCCTACTGAAGGTACTGTTTCCTCTGGGTGGAGTTCCATGTAAGTAGATAGTATCTTTCTCTTGAAAATGTGCTTGTTGCTTGCAACTTTATTATTTTTTCTTCATTTGACAAAATATTAATTGAGCATTGGGGCTTCCCAGGTAGCATAGTGATAAAGAATTTGCCTGCTGATGTAGGAGATGCAAGAGATCCCTGGGTCAAGAAGACCCCCTGGAGTAGGAAATGGCAACCCACTCCAGTATTCTTGCCTTGAAAATTCCATGGACAGAGGAACCTGGTGGGCTACAGTCCATGGGGTTGCAAAGAGTCGGAGACGACTGAGTGACTAAGCATGCGCACACAATTGAGCGTTCACTGCGGTCAGGTCTGGGAACACAGTGGAGAATAAATGCGAGTCTTTCCCCTTTTCTGCTGTCTCTAAGTTTGTTGTTGTTCAGTAGCCAGGTTGTGTCCAACTCTCTGCGACCCCATGAACCGCAGCATGCCAGGCTTCCCTGTCCTTAACTCTCTCCCTGAGTTTGCTCAAACTCATTTCCACTGAGTCAGTAATGTCATCCAGCCACGGTATCCTCTGTCTTCCCCTTCACTTGCCCTCACCCAGCATCAGGATCTTTTCCAGTGAGTCGGCTCTTTGCATCAGGTGACCAAAGTATTGGCACTTCAGCTTCAGTCCTTCCAATGAATATTCAGCATGATTTCCTTTAGGATTGACTGGTTTGATCTCCTCACAGTGTAAGGGACTCTCAAGAGTCTTTGCCAACACCACAATTCAAAAGCATCAGTTCTTCAGCACTCAGTCTTCTTTATGGTTCAACTCTCACATCTGTTCCTGACTACTGGAAAAACCATAGCTTTGACTATATGGACCTTTGGTAAAATGATGTCTCTGCTTTTTAATATGCTGTCTAGGTTTATCACATTTTTTCTTCCAAGGAGCAACTGTCTTTTAATTTCATGGCTGCAGTCACCATCTGCAGTGATTTTGGAGCCCAAGAAAAGAAAATCTGTCACTGTTTCCACTTTTTCCCCATCTATTTGCCATGAAGTGTTGGGACCAGATGCCATGATCTTGGTTTTCTGAATGTAGTGTTTTAAGCCAGTTTTTTTCACTTTCCTCTTTCACCTTCATCAAGGGGCTCTTTAGTTCTTCTTCACTCTCTGTCATTAAAATGGTATCATCTGCATATCTGAGGTAAGATATTGAAGGTGCTCAATGTTAATTCTGCTACAAAGCTTGCTTCTGAATCTAGCCTCACTTCTTTCTCGGCTCTATCTTTGGTCAGGTCCCTGTTCTGGTGATAACTGTTCTGTTCTGTGTACTGTGTCTCCTTATTCTAGGTCATCTACACCAGGGCCAGAGAGGTCACCCTGAAAAGTCCATCTGATCATGTCACTCCATTCAGCTACTGCTAGCCAATGAGAAAGGCACCCCCTGGGATGATTTGGAGAAGTGTTTCCCCTCCAGGAGGGGAGGGTGGTAAATTAAAGAAAAGATCATTTTCCTCCTGCTGAAGCAGCCACAGAGCAGGCTGAGTGGCTTGGCAAAGAGAGTTTGGCTTGGAGTTTAGCCCACCTTGGACAGTCCCTGTGCTGGGCATGACCTGCACAACCATAGCTTAGATAGCCCTGTCTGAGAACTTGGACTGACTCCAGGCTTCTTAGAGGAGCCAGTGTCCCAACTTTCTTAGGTCTAAAGCACGTTTCTACCTTGATCTCATGCTACTTTACGTAACATGTGTTCCAGTTACACTAAGATTCTCTCTGTTCCTCTTTGCCTCTGTCTTTACACATGTGATTCTCTTTCCTTCAAATGCATTATCCTATTTCCAAATAACTACTCCTGTCTTAACAGACGCCTGTGTTTCAGACATAACCTCTTCTCTTTCCAGCTTAGTTGTTCTCTATTTCAGCCTTTAGTCCTTTGATACTTCCAAGATCAAAGCCTTGTCTTAGCCTAAGATCACACTTCGATCTCCTGGATCACTATCTCACCCATCACTCTCAACTGTCTTTTGTTTCACACTCCTGGCAAAGTCCCAGCTCTGGGAGAACACCGTAATTCACCCTCTCTGCTACTATCTCAGTGCAGTGAGTGCTACTAGAAAAGGAAGACTCACAGACGTGCAGATTAGTTACTATAAATTCATGGTTTTTGTGGGCTCTCAACATTGCTGCACAGTCCTGCTATTTGCTATGGCTCAATTTACTCCTGTGGGGACTGCTGCCAACCTTCCCCGCTGGCCTCAAACCGCTTAATCAACAACCACTCCCATCACGGGCACTGTCCCTCTGACTTTGTGGAAATTACTGGGATTCTTTAGACTCAACATGAAATCGGCCAATTTTTTGTTCTCTTTTGCCCCCTGCTTATGATACCCATATGTTTCTCTTGCTCATGGATGCCACCCTCCACACTCAGTATGCTATAGCACATTATTTCATGAACAGTTCCTTCTATTTCGTGCATTTTCAGCTTCTTTCTCTTCCCTTCCAATGTATAAACACAGTCAAGTCTTTTCTATGACTAAAACAAACAAGGAAATCCAGATCTTTGGCTCTCCTGTCTTCTTCTACCTGCTACTCAATCTTGATCATTCCTTTAGGACTGTTTCTTGTCTCTAATTGTAGCCTCTGCCTCCTATTCCCTTTCTAGCTCACCACAGTCAGGCTTCCACCCTTGCACTCCAGTGAAACTGCTCCCGCCATAGAAACAATGACCTCCATGTTGTCAAATCTAACGAGCACGTGACCGCCTGGACCTCTACCCTGCACCAGGCTCTCTTTTGGAAGCTCTGTACTCTACAGCTTCCAACGAATCATTCTTTCAGGATTCTGTCCATGCTTTCCCAGCTTCCTGCTTCATAGACTCTTTGTGGCACTGTCTTCTATTTACCCTTCAGTGGCAGGGTCCCCGGAGCTCTACCCTGGGTCTAGTGCTCTGCAATCCCTATCCTTTCTTCTTGCTGACTGGTATTTACTCTCATCAGTCCTGAATATTCATTGGAAGGACTGATGCTGAAGCTGAAACTCCAATACTTTGGCCACTTGATGCAAAGAACTGACTCATTTGAAAAGACCCTGATGCTGGGAAAGATTGAGGGCAGGAGGAGAAGAGGACAACAGAGGATGAGATGGTTGGATGGCATCACCGACTCAATGGACATGGGTTTGAGTGGACTCCAGGAGTTGGTGATGTACGGGGAGGCCTGGTGTGCAGCAGTTCATGGGGTCGCAAAGAGTCAGACACCTTGAGCAACTGAACTGAACTGAACTGAACTGAACTGAACTTACTCTCATGAGTTTAAGTATTACTTAGATGCCCACAACCCTCCAAAGCTATATTCTTCCTCTTCATCTCTCTCCTTCAGAATCATATGTCTAATTTCCTTCTGGATATTCCATTTAGCAATGGAATGCACCATGTCTAAAATGGAAATAACTATTTTCTATTCCAAACTCATTTTCCCCCTGTGGGGCCAGTTTCTAGTTAATACCACCACCATATTCCTGTCAAAAAGTCCAAATATTAGATACTATTCAAGCCTTGCCATTTTCTTAATCCTCTCTGCCTATTCCTTTTTCTCTTTTCCAACTCTGCCCTCAGTATCTCAGACCCAGTCATCTGAAACTGTCTTCTAACTCCATGGGAGCCTGCTTCTAGAAGATTCCTATCTCTTATCCCTTGAGACCCACCCTTCAAATTATTACTAGAGTGAGCTCTCCAAGAATGCAGAATTAGCCACCCTTCTTAAAGCTTTTCAATTTCCCTCTCACCTTCCAAATGATATCCACTTTTGTGGCACACCTACCCTTTGTTACTTGGGCATATTGATTATAATTTATCCTTCAAGACTCAGGTTGAGTAGATGTCATCTCCTCCAGGAGATCCGCCTCTGAGATTAGCGTAAGTGATGTGCTCTCTGTCGTCCTGTATCACGCTCACACATTTAATGGCATCATGATGAAATGCTGTGATTACTGTTGGTCTTCTGCAGTAGGCTGTATTCCTCATGATCAGCAGCCATTATTTTTATCACAGTACTTCTAATGTCTAGCCCAGTCTTTCCATGTAGAAAGCACTCAGTGAATGTTGAATTGAACCCTCTTCTATTGCATCTGTCCTATGAGTGAGCAGATGATCTTCCCCATCTATTAAAATCAAGTGTCTCATCAAAGGACTACAGGTCTCCTAAGTGTGCGCTATGCAATCCTTCTCGTATAAAACACTTTTGGAAACAAAATCTACTTTGTGATGTGCCCATCTTCTGCAATGACTTTTGCTCATAATTAGGGTTGTGGTTTCCCTTTTCAGTTGGTCCTCTCTGTTTTCTGTCCTAGGGATTCCTCAGAGACGCTCACCCACTGAAGGTCCCCTTCTACTCTCACACTCAAGCACCTTTATGCTGATGTCTCTCTTCCCCTCCTCTTTCTCTCCTTCTATCCTTCTGCCCGCCCCCTCCCCATATTTTTCCTCCTCCTTCCTCTTCTCCTCTTCTTCTTCGTTCAACTTTTCCTTTACTCCTGAAAAATATCTTTCTTGTCATTTCTATGGATTCATTGTGGGATGCATGACTACAGCAGGTACCTAGTCCATCTTAAAATCCAGCCATACTGTCTCTATTTGAGACCTGATACAGGAACCAGTGCACAGAGAGGTCATTCCCTGTAGTGTGACTATTAAACAAAGAAGAAAACTACAACACATGGTTCTTTAATCTCTGCCACACTTGAAGACAGATATTTTCTTCTTTAGCAGAACCACACAATTCCTATTTCTTCTAATGACAATCATATGAAATTTGTTTTGGGAGATCCAATAACATTTACCTATTTGCCAGACACCTTTGTGAACTAAGGATCCAGGCTGGAACCATTTTGGCATTTTTAAATTGATCACTTTTTAAATAGATTTCTAGAGATAAGCCCTCCTCTGAACTTCGAAGAGAAAGGTGCAGGCTTAAGTAGCATTTTATGATGGCGTGAATAACGTTATGTCCACATACTTTTCCATATTATTGTGTTTAACTTTAGAACAATGTATCTTTGAAAAATAATTTTTACTGAATTATAACATATATGAGGAAAGGAATAAATCCTAGTTGTCCAGCCCACTGAATTTTCACAATGGGAACACACCCTTGTAAACCAGCTCAAATCAAGAACTAATACACTGCCACCACCTCAGAGGCTCACGTTTCCTTCCACCCACGACTTCCCCCGAAAGTAACCAGTCTGCTAACTTCTAACACTTTATATTAGTTTTCCTGATTTTTATGTTTCTACAAATGGAATCACAGAGTGCAGAGTATTTTTTTTAAAGACTTTATGTTTTACAGCATTTTTAGGCTCACAGCAAAATTGAAAGTATAGAGATTCCCTATATCTGTCCCTTCTGCCAACAGATACATAGCCTCCCCCATCATTGTCCCCCACCAAAGTGGTACATTTGTTACAACTGATGGACCTATGCTACGCCATAGTCACCCGAAGTCTGCAGCTGACATTAGGGCTCATTCTCAGTGCTTTACAGTCTATGGGTTTGACACGCAGCCACCATTATAATATCCTGCAGAGTGTTTTCACTGCCCTAAAAATCCTGTGTGCTCTGTCTAGTCATACTCCCATCCCTCAACAACTACAGATCTTCTTACTGTCTTCATAAAGTTTGCATTTTCCAGAATGTCAGGTTAGAATCATGGGTATGTAGCCTTTTCAGATTGGCTTCTTTTCACTAAGTATTACAGAACATAGCTTTTTGTGTTTTTTTCCTAGCATCTTTTACTCACTTATGAAATTTATTCATGTGTTGCATGTAGCAATAGTAAATTCCTTCTCAGTGCAATATAGTGTCTCATTTTATGGTTATACTACAATTTATCTGCTGAACTATTGACAAACACTTGGTTTTTCCAGTGGTCATGTATGGATGTGAGAGTTGGACTGTGAAGAAAGCTGAGCACTGAAGAATTGATGCTTTTGAACTGTGGTGTTGGAGAAGACTCTTGAGAGTCCCTTGGACTGCAAGGGGATCCAACCAGTCCATCCTAAAGGAGACCAGTCCTGGGTATTCATTGGAAGGACTGATGCTGAGGCTGAAACTCCAGTACTTTGGCCACCTCATGCGAAGATTTGACTCATTAGAAAAGACCCTGATGCTGGGAGGGATTGGGGGCAGGAGGATAAGGGGACGACAGAGGATGAGATGGCTGGATGGTGTCACTGACTTGCTGCACATGAGTTTGGGTGAACTCCTGAAGTTGGTGATGGACAGGGAGGCTTGGTGTGCTGTGATTCATGGGGTCGCAGAGAGTCGGACACGACTGAATGACTGAACTGAACTGGGCTCTTTTCAGCTTGTGGCTATTATGAATGCTGTTGCTATAAAAATTCTTAAATATGCCTTTAGTTGAACAGATATGCATATCTGTTCAGTATATATCTAGGAATGGAATATCTGGGTCTTGGTGTATAGGTATGTTCAGCTTTAATAAATCCTGCCAAATTGTTTCCTAAATTGGCTATCTTGATTCATACTCCTCCAGTAGTGTATGAGAATTTCAGTTGTTTCATATCCAATTGTTTCCATTTGTTATTGCCAAAATTGGTATCAATTTGCTTTAAATCTTAGTCATTTTGGCCAAATGTATATACGATGGTATTTCGTTGTGGTTTTAATGATCATTTCCTTCATGTTTAAGAGAGTTGAGTATCTTTTCCTGTGACTCCTGACCATCAAGATACTCTTTTTTTGTGAGGTACCAGAAAAATATCTTTTTTGATGACATTCAAACTGAAATTAAAACTCACTTGTTGTAACAAGTAAGACTATGCATTGATGTGTAAGGAAAAAAGCTAATCATCTCTTTACTCCTCTTCTAATAGTATTATTCTTCTGAGGCCTCAAAGTCATTCTCTGAGGTAGTTGATGGTGTAATACTTAGGAGCATCTATTTTGGAGCTATTCTGCCTTAGTCCTGGCTTTGCTGTTTTTGAATTTAGTAACCCTGAGCAAGTTATCTCTGTGCCTCAGTTACCTAATCTGTGAAATGGACCTAATTAAAGTATCTGCTTTATGGAATTTCTGTGAGAAATCATTGAGCTAATATGTATAAACTATTTAGAACAATATCTGACATGTTATAAGCACTATATATTTGCTATCATTATTATTATAACATGGAATCCCTTTTATGTTTTTACAAATGAAAACTCTTACCTGTCCAGAAGTATTAAGAGTTGAGAAATGTTAGCTTATTGGTATTTATGCTTATTTTGAAAAAATTCTCTTTAAAGTTACTGTTTAGAGACAATAAGCTTATGTTCTACTGGTCCCTTTGCTTTATTAGCATGAATTCTTAATAGAAGCTTTGAAAAGATGGAGCCTCAGAGCTCTGTCAATAATAAGAGAAGAGATACAGTTTTTTGGGTGGATCACTTACCTAAAAACCTCATGAACTCAGAACATGCCTCCAAATAGAGAACTAAACAAACACAGAACAAAATAAAAACAAATGAACAAAGAAAAAATTACCAACAGCAAATCAAATCGTTTTAACAATCAGAAGCCCACAAAGCCAGTGAATGTTTATATACTTTTCTCAAAGGAAAAGGTACCAATCAGAAAGAAAATATTCTTTATTTGGACAATCTTGGTTTTTGTTTGTTGGTTTGGTTTGGTTTTGAAATCCATAGTAGCAAATTACCTGGGGGAAGAAGACTCTATAAGGCTGGCAGTGATATGGAAAAGCAGATTTAAGAGCTAAAATTACATCATCATCAATCACATTGATCTTGGTTCATTTAATGTAATAGTTCTAGATATTCCAAAAGCTTTCAACCAATTTGAAACCAAATTTTCCCCTTAAGCTAGTGAAGAGCTTTACATGTTCTAAAGGATGGTACAAAATCGACAGAAAAGTTTAAGAATCCAGGAATATACATAAGTTCTCTCTCTTCTACTTCTCTCTATTCTCTGTGAACAACTCTAGCCTTGGACTTGCACCTGCACTACAGATGTTCGTTTCTAACAGGTTTATATTTGAACTTCTCCATGTGGTGAATTGGTCAGTCACCTAAAACTCAACGCATTGACTCCTTGTTTTCTCTCTTTTTCCCAAACTAGCTTTTCCCATTGTATTTTCTTATCTTCAGCTTTCCCAAGCTAACACTGGCAGTAAGTGGCAGAACTGGGGTCTGAACCTGGTCCACCTGACTTCAAAGCATGTGGGATCAGCCCTGTGCAGCTACACTGGGCACTAGAATCCAAGTTCTAGCTTCTGTTCTTGGCTGTCCCAGCTTCAGTCTCTGTGGTTCAGTCCTGACCCACTGGATTAGGTTTGTGTGCTGTGTAGGGGCTTCCCAGGTGGCAGAGGGGTAAAGAATCTGCCTGCCAATGCAAGACATGCAGGAGACTTGGGGTTCAATCCTGAGTTAGGAAGGTCCCCTGGAGGAGGAAATGGCAACCCACTGCAGTATTTTTGTCTGGAAAATTCCATGGACAGAGTAGGCTGGCAGGTACAGTCCATGGGTTGCAGAGTCCCTCTAAAATCCTTCAGGCTATATTCCAGTCACACCAGATTGCCTTTTATTCTCCCAAGATGTCCTGAAGTTTTGCCCTCTAGATTGACACAAGATATATCTCCAGTAACTTTCTGTTCAAGATAAGGGATTTGGAGGAAACTTGTCCTGTGATTTCCTATGCCCAGGCTTTGCAGGAGTCATGAAGAACAAAGAAAGTCAAAGAAAGCAAGTCAAATGCTGGGCACAAGGCTCTGTGCAGAGGAAGCTGCCATCACCCCCTCCTAGCCATGCCAGCCCGGCAGTATCCTCCCCATCTTTCGTTCCTAAGTGCTCCTCCTCTTCCTGCTTCTACTCCCAGCCGCGCTATAGACACTCCACAAGGTGGCAAAATGGAGCTTTTCAAACCAGAAATAGAGAATTCCCTGGGACAGCCTGAAGTTTCCCCAGTGCATTCCAGTTTGCTCATAGGTTAAATCCAAACCCCTTAGCCTGGCTGAAAGGCCCCGGGTGGCCTGGGCCCTGCCTCCCCATCCTGACTCACCACATTCACCCACTTAGCTAATGCCTGTCATGGGGCGGCTCCTCCTAGACCCCAAGTACTCCCCCTACACAGGTCTTTTCCTTATATTCAGGGCCATGACACTCATCTGCACCTCACCCTCCCTTCCAAAGGCTGCTCCTCTTCATTTTGAAGCATCACCTCAGATAAGCCTTCTTGACCTTCCAATCTAGAATAGGTCCTTTCCTGTCTCTGCTTGTTCTTTTCCCACCACCTCCTACTCCCCTCCCTCCAGAACCACTGGCGCCACGGGCCACCTCCCACCACAATTCTTTTCACTGAAGAATAGTTGGTGGTCTTGCCTTCACTTATTTTCCTGTCCTCCTTTCTTGAATGCCATGGGGGCAGGGGGCTGCTAAATCTCCAGCTTTTTGCATTTGTTTTTCTGGGGGATGGTCTTGATCCCTCTCTCCTGTACAATGCACGAACCTCCATCCATAGTTCATCAGGCACTCTGTCTATCAGATCTAGTCCCTTAAATCTATTTCCCACTTCCACTGTATAATCATAAGGGATTTGATTTAGGTCATACCTAATGGTCTAATGGTTTTCCCTACTTTCTTCAATTGACTGAATTTGGCATACATTCTACTAGTTTGCTATTGAATAGTATGTGAACCTGCATAGACACATCCCCTTCTCTCTAAATTGAAGGCTTTCTCCCATTAAATGAAACAATCTTTACTGTTCTTACCTCAGCTATATGGAGAATGAGGATGCAATGTTTATAAAATGTATTCTGAGATCCTTTGAAGTGCCTACCATATACTTAATCAACTCCTGTCATTTTTGCAATCCTTTAAAGCATTTAAAACTCATGACAAAGTAGTAAAAACAGAAATGTAATTCTCCAAAAAGCCAGAATGCTGCAAGTTTGAACTGAATTAAATTACCCATGAGTTTGATTTAAACATTCCTTTTCTTTAAACCAAAATAATCCTATACACTGGCGTGCGTTTGAAAGATGAGAGACAAAAATTTCTCCATGCGACAGTGGCACTTTCCAGTTATGCTTTGGGAATAATTTCCTAGTCTTCATTTCAATCTGAGGCTGATACACCAGCTCTAAAGAGAAACTAGTCAATTTCAGATAAACTTTTTCCATTCAATTTAAGCAAGATTCCAGTAGAGGGAGCAAAGTCAACAATTAGAGAAGAAAGACTTAAAACTCAGACATTCATTCAACAGGGAAAAGACCAAGGACTGCATTAACCTGAGAAATACATAAGACCTAATTTTACCTACCAATAACTTGGCTTATCCATTTACTTTCTAAAGTATTGCTGTCGTAAAAGCAATCGTCTGCCTTTCCTTAACAACTGCTACAGAACATTCGTTGATATGCTTCCAAGCTTCTCAAGAGCCAATAAGTCACTGATGAACTTTTAAAAACGACCAAAGTTGTAATCATTCATTGTTATTGGTTAATAAGTTGCAAAGCTTGAGAAAATGTAAAAATAAGTGTAACAGAGTCTTTTAGATCAAGTCTGACTACATATACAATCAGAAATTCAAAATGTTAGTGTAAGCCCTATCAAATGTACAATTATGAACTGAAAAAATGGAAGAGAAAAGAATGGGGAAATCTTACAAAGGTAAAATCCATGCTTGTATCTTTACAGTACATCTTGTGAAGGGAGTTGAGTCAGATACGGAACACAGTGAGCGCATACTGGTGATGAAGCCGGAAGAGCAACCTACGTAAGAAAGTGTAGCAACTGCGAGGGAGTGCGTTCACAAGCCTGACTGCAAGCGGGACGGAAGTAGAGCGCTGATGCTCATGGAGACTTGCCATCAGCTGTCACGCTGCCAGTGTCAGTTGCCCTGGAGTTGCGGCATCCACAGCCTATGTGACTGTGCTTGGCAGGCTTACTTACAGGTCCCTGGCAGTTCATCGTCATGACAGGAGGCCGTTATTAAAAAGAAAAATCCCCAGCACCACTTGTGGAATCAATGATCAGTAACACAAGAAGGATTTTATGAATTAATACAATAGTTGCTGCTGCTGCTAAGTCGCTTCAGTCGTGTCCGACTCTGTGCGACCCCACAGACGGCAGCCCACCAGGCTCCCCGGTCCCTGGGATTCTCCAGGCAAGAACACTGGAGTGGGTTGCCATTTCCTTCTCCAATGCATGAAAGTGAAAAGTGAAAGGGAAGTCGCTCAGTCGTGCCTGACTCTTCCACACACACACACACACACACACACACACACACACACGTATAAAACAACTACAAGCTTTATAAATAAAAAAACAAATACAAACATAAAACCCTAAGCCCTCAGGCCCCTATGGCCCTTTCTGTTCCTGAGTCCCACTTCTCAGAAGCAACCATTTGCACCTCAGAGTCTTGAGTCTCTCAAGAGTCACTCTCTTCAAAGTGCAGCTTTCCAGTCTTGTACCACAGTTACTCCTTGAGGTGGGGGTTTGAATGGTGATGTTGCAGTTGTCTGTCTGTCTGAGCTAAGACGCTGAACAGCTTATTATTAAAAATTTCAGTGAATCACCCTATTTTCAATAACCCTTGACCATAAAAAGACCCTCTTCCGGGGATTTGCCTGCTGGTCCAGTGGTTAAAAACCCACCTGCCCATGCAGGGGACACAGGTTCACTCCCTGGCCCAGGAAGATGCCCCATGCTGAGGAGCGAATAAGGGCGAGCTGCACCTACTGAGTCCACACGCTCTAACTACGGAAGCCGTGCGTCTGAGCCTGTGCTCTGCAACCAGAGAAGCACCACTTTGAAAAGCCCCTGCGCAGCAAGCCGAGGGCAGCTCTGGCTCACAGCAACAAAGAGCCAGCGCAGCAAAGAACCCAAACACAAAACCTTTTCTAGGGGTTTACACAAGAATGGACTTGCTTCTTGACTTAGTCCATGCCATTTCTCTGCTAATTCACTTCACACATTTGTTAACACATCCTTCCCATTATGATTTTCTCTCCTGTTCTCTTTATTTTTGTAGGTTTATGCTTTTTAAATTACTTTTCTGCCACTTGAAATAAACATGGATTTAATCTGCTTTGTGTTTTTGATTTTTTTTTCCCTTAAGCTGAAGCCACATACCAATTATTCAAATATTACTTGTTTCAGGTATAATATTTCACTCTTACAATCCATAATAGCCTGATTTTATAAATAGTCATGATATATTATTTTCATGACTTTTCTCCTAGTCATACAGAGGAACTTTGGTCCCCTACAGATTTTCTTCCCAAATCATTCTAGAAGTTCCAGCCTTGGCTGGGATGACTCATCTGCATGCCAGGAGCTAGTTCTTTTGACCACAGTGTGGTATCTACTGTTTACCCCTTCTTCTGCCCTGGCTTGCCATGGTGATATGTGAAAATGCTATCAATGATCACTCAGCTGTGCCCCAGATGCTCAACCCAGGTATTTTCCACCTGAGACTAAGAAGTATCTAGGGCTCTATTGGGATCACTGGCCCGTGCCACCACCATTGACAGTGCCACTGCTCTTGACCCAGACTTTTGCAGGTGGGCACAATTCCTTTTACGTTCATCCTTCAAGGGTCTTGGGTCCTCCCTGTAAATAAGCTCTTCCTCAGTTATGCTTGAATCCCAGAGTAGAGACAACTTGGGTGCAAGTTAAGTAACTTACCCAGAGCGATCTTACTTACAAGTCTGTATGCCTCCAAAAAACAAGTCTTTTATTTCTACATGTCCATAAAGCTGTCAACACATTTTCAGTTAGTTGGGAGGGCTTCTTGAGGAAGATGAGATTTCAGTAGCTTTTTTTTAGTGTCAAAAGAAAGATAGTAAGGTAAGGTGGGCATTCAGAGGGAGTGGCTGGAGTTCCAGCAGGTGGGTTTGTGTATCTCCATTGTGTAGGATCTGATCTGGGTGGCTGGACAGTGTCCTATTCTTCTCTCATTAATAAGTGAGCCCCGTTGGCCATCTACTCAAAGAGAACAACCTTCCTACATAGAGCAATCTTAGGTTTTAATTGTTGACATATTGGTGATTTCTCTATCCTATTAGCACTTCCAAGCTAACTCTCAAGGTCCCAAGGTAGGAGTAAAATGATCAAGGAGGATGTAAGATATTCAGAATAAAAGCTTTTTTTTTTTTTAAAAAGTAAAATTAAAATGTTAAAAGCTTCATAGGCCTATGAATCTAACATAAACCTCCCCATAAAATCTCTCCCAGACCTTAGCTGGTTGGGAATTAATCTCTTCTTTCACCAGACTCTCTGTAAGAACTTTCTTGTTACTTACAATTAAATAGTTAACCATGTTTTTATTATCACAGTTCTCAGAGGCATCCAATGTTTAAATTGAGTCTTAGGGAGATGTGTTGGCTGAGATGAAGGGAGGGGTGAAGAACTTTCTAGGCGAGGACAGCATGCAGAAAAGCATCTGGGCATAAGAGAGCAGGCTGCTCTCCAGAAACTACAAATAGGCTGGCATAGTTGAGTGGAGAGCTTGCATTGCAACATGACCCAACACAAGACCTATAAAGCTTCAAGGGCCAGGACCAGGCCAAGCTGGCCTCATATGTCATGTTGAGAGGCTCAGAGTATCCTGGAGGCTCTGAGAGCCACTTCAGGATTTTAAGCAGAGAAATGACATCATCTTTGGATTTAGTAATTCTCTTGGGTGGTATTTCTTTTTCCTTTATTTAAAGACTTTAAAAGGGAGTGATGTTTTGTTTTTAGAGATCGTGTAGTATATTTTAGTTTATTTTCACTATTTCTTGATAGCGTACATTATTGTGTTATTTTTGGTGCATATTCCATATTAATTTCAAATTAGACACACTGACAAGCTTCATTAGAACAATTCTTCACATGTTCTTGCTTTTGTGGTCAAGCAATCTTCCTAGATGTATTTTTAAAAGCCTTACATGTCTCCTAGCTTTAGACAGTCTGTAAGAATCTCCCTGAACTTATGTGCAATTCCAATTAGTCATAGATTAAAATATTAATGTGGACAGATTAAAGCAGAAGCCCTCATGCTTTATTTTCTAATATCATTTGTCTTTGCTTTGAAAATCACACCAGTGGAATCTTCTGCATCTGTACACCCCAAATGCAATTTAATCTCCCTTGGCCAACATTAAAGCTTTAAAGTAACTCTATGCTATGATGTATTTTCCTCCTTTTCCAAAGTCAAGAGTTATATCATTCACTTTTTATCAGCCTCATTCTTTAGATGCTCAGTTGCCACATTGTTTCTAGTTTTAATATCATCTAAAAGGAAAGCTGAAAGTTTAAAGTTAAGTAAATTGACTTTTCCACACATTGTCATGTGGAACTGAACATAGGCAAGGACATAATCTAGAGTGCATTAACCTATGTTGCTGTGTAGTATTTTTATTAATCCACTGTTTTAAAAGATCTTGGAAGTAAACCACTCATTTACAATCCTTAAATGAAAAATGAGCAATTTCTCCCCAGCTTGGATCCATTTTAGAATATATATTCTATTTAGATATGGGTTTCCCACATAAATTGAATCTCATCCTTTAAATTGCCTACCTTTTTAAAATGTTGAAATTTCAGATATAAATCTTAAATTTTAAAAAATTCTATACAGCATTCTTAAGAAGAATTAAATTTTTTCTTGATATTTATGGTTGCCATCATAATGGCAGTCCTTCTGCTGGAATATCTTTTGACTACTGAGTGATGTCTGTAGGATTCCTTGCCTGTACACCAAATGATAGAAGGTAGATTTGCTTTATTTGTGGGATCTAATAGTTTTTTTAAAGTTTGTGTGTGTGGGTGGGGGTTGCATTTTAAAGTCTTTATTGAATTTGTTACAATATTGTTTCTGTTTTATGTTTTTGCTTTTTGGCCCTGAGGCCTGTGGGAATTTAGCTCACCAACCAGGGTTTGAACCTGCATTGGAAGGAAAAGTCTTAAGCGCTGGACTGCCAGGGAAGTCCCTGGGGGTCTAATTTGGGAGTCTACTTGCTGATATTGATTGGACTATCAGTTGATAAATCTTGCAGTTACCAATGAAAAGCAAAAGACGTCTTGGTGTTTAGCTTTTATGTAATTGCAATTTATATTTAACATGCATTCAGAAGCTAAATAATCAAGCTTATCAAGTTTATATGTTAAAAACAACAAATAGGATATGAAAGAGAGTCAAAGGCTCCTTTTTAAAAGAGGCTCTAGTGTATGGGATTTGTACAGTAATATTTGACACTCAAGGGTCACATTACATTTCTTAGCTCTGTTATAAGTGGCTGAAGTTGGGCCTTATTCATCAGGCTGGTATGACACTGACTCTTGGAGATGAACGCAAGTGCATCACTTCAGGGTCTGAAGTTACACGACTATTTTATAATTACTTTGTTTCACCCAGTAACACCAGTAATTTGAAAAACTGAATATGCTTTCAAAGTCAAGGGTGACTTCCATTATCATCCCCGATTTACTCTTCTTTTTAAATCAAATCTTAAAAACAGTTTAAAATGAATTTTAAATGTTTCTTAAAATAAAAAACAGTGTAAATTAGAGGAAAACTTACTGACTTTTCAGTCTCTTTCTAAAAACTCAGCTTGTCACATTAATTCATTCAAAGTTCATTCATATATCAATCAACAAATTGATAATGAACATTTTAAAAAGTATTGAATAAATGTTAATTTATAAACACTTTGGTATAATTTCTTCCCAAGTCATAATTCATTCACTCATGCATTCATTTATTGACTCAACCAACATTTATTGAGAACCTTTTATATGCCAGGACCATGAAAAGTGTGGGAATGCATTAAGACATAGACACTGTTAAAATCTTTCTGCCTAGATTGTTAATCTCTTTGAAAGCAGAGATTTAGTGAGAAAACTAAAATGTGATTATGCTCATGTATGAATTATTTATAATATAGTATATTTCATCTGAAGTCTTGACCAATGGATTCACTGAATACTCAACAAGAGAGGGAATTTGATCTGAAGTCATAAAGTTTGCGCCCAGATGTTCCAACTGAATTCTGCTATCCACTTAGGATTAGTTTTGCATCATCCTTTTTGATCATAGGATGTGCTTTATACAATCAATTCACGCTGCGGTATGCATATGCCATGTGTAACACATTTTTTGCTACTGACTGCGATGATTGAAATCAGATGTTATAAGCACTGGTTTAGCCAGTATTCTTAATAGTGTCATAATGCCGGTGTTGAGAGACAAGCGTCTCGCCTGTGTGGTACAGACCCCCCAGGCCTACCTTTCTCAGGTTATATTTGTTTAGCAGCATTCTTGAGACAAAAGCTCTGCCTATTTCCATTTCAAAAGAATATTTCTTATTGTAAAATCTCAGACAAGACAGGAAGGCTTGTTGTGGCAGTTTGATGTGGGAGATGTGTTTAAATAAGGAAAGCATTGTGGAACCCGTCAAATCCATTCAGGCAGTTCTGTCTGTAGACAATTACCCTATTTGTGATGTATATATATGTGGGCACACTTGTACATGGGAGAGCTTGGTGACCTGGGGGTCAGATGCCTTCCACTCTGCTCCTTACAAGCAAGTTACCCTCGGCCATAAAAAAGAATGGAATAATGTCACTGCAGCGATATGGAAGGACCTAGAGATTGTCATACTGAGTGAAGTAAGTCAGACAGAAAGATAAACATCATATGATATCACTTATATATGGAATATTAAAAAAGGGTACAAATGAACTTGTCTACAAAATGGAAATAGAGTTATAGCTGTAGGAACCAAAAACTGTAGCCCACCAGGCTCCTCTGTCCATGGGATTTTCCAGACAAGGGTACTGGAATGGGCTGCCATTCCCTTCTCCAGGGAATCTTCCCGACCCAGGGATTGAACCCGGGTCTCCCGCATTGCAGGCAGACGCGTTACCATCTGAGCCACCAGGGAAGTGATCCACAGTATAGGGGTTATCAAATGGCAACTTCCTAACCATTCAGAAAAAAATCTAAATAAAAATAATTCAGTGAAATGCCCGCAGCAAAGATGTTTTGTTAGTCTTCAACTATGAACTCTTGAAAGGCAGCAGTTGCACCTGTTCTGGGCTCCTTCCCATGGCACAATGTCCAGCACACTGTTGGAACTCAATAGAAGGAGAGAATTTTTTATCCAGCACTGCACCTGGGAAGACTGGCAGGCTGCCACCAATGAGATGGCCGGTGTACTCGAGTGATGCCTGTGCCTTTATGCAGAAGTAGGAAGTCATGAATTACAGCACCTAGACAGACTGCTATGAGGATTATCAGTTGAATAGAACCATTTTTTTGTTTGTATTTTTTAATGAAGACAAAATATACTGGTATAATCCTTTATGAATCAAGGGGACAGAATTGAAGGAGCAAAGAGGATTATGAATTTATGTTACTTCTGTATCATCAACTCTGAAGGGCTTAACATTCCTTCATTTCATTCTAGCAATGTTTTTCTTTTATTAAATGGAGTTTTTAAAATTGCAGGTGTTCTTACTAAGCTTGCAGTAGTTCTTCTTGCTTGGTAAAATCTTAGGTGGTATGGAATTGAGGGTATCATGCAGAGAAAAATCATTTTGTGTTGACACCTTTAAAAGGGAAGACAATGAAGAAATGGAAAGTAAATGTAGCAGATTAAACTTTTAAATCATTTGTTTGGTTTTGGGGATAAAAATGAAGTAATACAAAGGATGTTCTGCATCTATGATTCTTCATGATGATACTATTTTTGCATTTGGGTTACGTGCCAAAAAAAAAAAAAGAAGAAGTAGATTCTACATGTGATTAACAGTTTCCTCTGTCTGCCCTGGCCTTTTATGGATTATATCTAAGGAAGATCTGGGAAATTATAAGGAATTGAAAAGTTAAAAGGCTTTCTTGGTTATCTAAGGTCTGGTTGTCATTTTCAGATTTTCCAAATTTAATCTGTAACTAAGGTTCTTTGGGGAGCTATTATTTAGTGAAGCTGGCAATATTTCCTCCTTGGAAATACAGAGAATACAACTAATTTTAACATTGCAGTGAATCTTGAGTGATAATGAGAGTTACCAAAATAGTTATTTGAGGCAGGGTCTGAGTACTTGGAGGATGAAGAAAGCATAAAGTAAAATAATGTAGACCAGATTTTTTTTTTAACAAAAATAGTCACCATGTATGATGTGCCAGACTGCCCCTATGTTATCTTATTTACTCCTGATATTAAACCAGGGAGCTTTGCTATTTCTATTCCATAAGTAAATGAATCAAAATAGTTAAAGAATTTTCTGAAGTCACAAGCCTAGTAAATAGTGGAGAGAGAAATTGAAAATAAGTCTGTCTGATCCCAAAGCCTATGCTTTCCCCAGGACTCCAAGAAGAATTTTCAGGTATGAATTTTGTCCTAATGATATCAGCTGTGATGACAATGTTCAGTTGCTTTCAGAAGGCTGGAGTTTTAGTTAACAAAAAAATTACTGTAAAAGGTGGTGAAGGGAACTATATTTGAGAGAGGATAGTTCAAGATTTCACTGGTGTGGCAGTGCCTTTGGAGTGAATTTGCCTGAAGAAGTGGTGGCATAATAAATACCAGGGAACTCAGTATAAAAGATACTGTACATTTCCCATTTGCCATCAGTTTCAACACCTGCATTAGGAATGGCTGGTTGTCATCTCAATTGTGGCTCTGATTATCATGATATTTCCTGGGGTCATCAAAGTGGCTTTGTTTGTTTGACAGTTAATGGTGCTGTTTCTTAAGTAGAGTATTATCTGCAAGTGATGTCAGTATAATAAATAACATCAAAAAACATTTGGAATGATGATAGAAATCAAAGCTGATATTTTCCACTGGACCTGAAAAAATAGAATAATTGACACCAGTTTGGCAGGTTATGTGAAAATGATGTGCACATAAATTTTAGTTGCCATACTTCTGAATACTTGTGCCTATAAACTATTTTGTTCACGTCATTTTCATGACCATACTGTAAGTTCTAGAGATGAACCTCAAGTGAAATCCCTAATTAGATGTACTTTGCATGCTAAGTTGCTTCAGTTGTATCTGACTCTTTGCAACCCTATGGACTCTAGCCTACCAGGCTCCTCTGTGCATGAGATTTCCCAGGCAAGAATACAGGAGTGGGTTGCTATCACTCCTCTAGGGGATCTTCCCAACCCAGGGATTGAACCTGAATCTCTTTCATCCTCTGCATTGGCAGAAGGGTTCTTTAACACTAGCACCACCTGGGAAGCCCCAGGTGTACTTTAACCTCCTAAAAATCCAATGAAGTATTTTGTTCAAATATGTATAGCACCACTGCATCCAAAGATCTCACAGAGCCTTATCTGAATTCTTATTAATTCTCACTGTATTTCTTTAAAATTTAGATAAATACTTTTAAAAATATTATATAAACCAAGGAACATTATATAATAGTAATGTGTGATAAGCAGATTATTTTTCTCTAGGTGTTATTCATTTTTAAAAATGATAATCAAATATTGTTCATGCTTTAGCCTTCATTTATTTTGTTTCTATGTTTGCTCGCCAGAAGCTGTGCTATAAATGATGAACTGGTAATTGAGGCAGTACCGAAGACAGGTACACACAATTTGAGCAAGACCACTGGTGCACATGGAAAAAGAATTGTCTGTTTTAAATAGTAACAGTTGTAAAGTTGTCAGTCTAAGGCTTCTATTTGAACTGATTGCACTAGATAAAAAATAACAAGCTGTGACAAATAGAAAGGCATGATTTCAGTATTCACTGAAGAATGTCTCTACTCAAAGCTTTGTGGCAAAAAGTGTCTTGTTTGGGGCACAATTGCAGAGTTGAAATAACAGCGCATGAATACCCTGGAGAAATGACTATGTACCCAAGGTGAATGCTGAAGCCTCCTGTCTTGAATGAGCCTTTTTAATCAAGGCATTATGTAGGCTCTGAAAAAGTTTTCAGTGCTCCTACCTAAAGATTAATGGGAAAAACCGAAACTGCATTGGCCTAGTTGCAGAAACAATTTTAAAGATTTACTGATGGTTGACAAATGCCATTAAGCCTTCAAAGTCAGCCATATGCTTTTGGAAAGGATTTAAAGGAAATCCTCCCATTATAGGAGGCTCTCTTTGGTAGCCTCTGGTTTTTAGGTGTGTGGATGTGTTGAGTTTTCTCTTTCCTGCCTTTTTCCCCCTACATCTTTGCTGAATTACTACAACATGTGGCCCAGAAAAAGAAGACAGTAAGCCTTCTGCTAACATATTCCTGTGTCAGTAAGTACCTATATTTCTTTTGTCAGTGAGAATTAGACAAACTCTTACCAGGCAATTGTGCACATACAGTATCTTTCTCGGTTACCTTTTTATTAATATAGGGCTGCGCATAGCACCCTAGTAGTGAAAGTTTAATGCAACATTGTCCCTGTACACAATTAAAGGTTTTGAAAGATGTTTAGATTTTTTTTTGTATTTATGTTAATACATAGATTGTTTTAGACTTCTGAAATGTCACAGACACATACATGTTATCAATCAGACTTTCATGAATAGGCTTATCATTGTTTTTCCATATTCATTCTTCTATGCATCTTGCCATTGTATTCAGCCCGAAGAGTTAGACATTTCCAAAAAGATTATATTCGAAATGTTTCCCTAACAGGGTAAAAATCTGCATACAGTTTTAAAATACCGCCCAGTCGCGATGGGTGGGAAGTGCCCTGCGGTGCACTGGGTTGCCCTTCTTGTGCCCACCGCAGTGAGATCTGAGGGCGGCCGCACAGTCCTCCGATCTTGCTCACGGATCCCCAGCGATCCGGGTGAGCTGCTCTGTGGCCCTACCTGCCCCGGGCACCCAAGGGTTAGAGGCAGAATTCTCTGGCCTTTTCTGCCTATTTCCCCGGGTCGCTGACAGTGATCTGACAGAAAGCGACACTGACACAAAGAAATTGAAAGGGACAGGAGATGGGAGTGAGATCAAAGCAGAGAAACTGAGAAAACCCAGTGAAGTGGAAGCTGAAAGGCTAAACATAGGAAGGCTCCCCTCAGTGGGCACACCCGCCTCCCAGCCCGGTAAGAAATGCTGCCAGCTAACTGCCTCGGTAACGGTTAAAGGCCCAGGGCCCTGAAGAACACTACCATACAACTGCACTCATCTCACACACTAGCAAAGTAATGCTCAAAATTCTCCAAGCCAGGCTTCAGCAATATGTGAACCATGAACTTCCAGATGTTCAGGCTGCTTTTAGAAAAGGCAGAGGAACCAGAGATCAAATTGCCAACATCCGCTGGATCATCGAAACAGCAAGAGAGTTCCAGAAAAGCATCTATTTCTGCTTTATTGACTATGCCAAAGCCTTTGACTCTGTGGATCACAATAAATTGTGGAAAATTCTGAAAGAGACGGGAATACCAGACCACCTGATCTGCCTCTTGAGAAACCTGTATGCAGGTCAGCAAGCAACAGTTAGAACTGGACATGGAACAACAGACTGGTTCCAAACAGGAAAAGGAGTACGTCAAGGCTGTATATTGTCAACCTGCTTATTTAACTTCTATGCAGAGTACATCATGAGAAACGCTGGGCTGGAGGAAGTACAAGCTGGAATCAAGATTGCCAGGAGAAATATCAATAACCTCAGATATGCAGATGATATCACCCTTATGGCAGAAAGTGAAGAGGAACTAAAGAGCCTCTTGATGAAAGTGAAAGAGGAGAGTGAAAAAGATGGCTTACAGCTCAACATCAGAAAACTAAGATCATGGCATCCGGTCCCATCACTTCATGGCAAATAGGGAAACAATGGAAATAGTGGCAGACTTTATGTTTTGGGGCTCCAAAATCACTGCAGATGGTGACTGAAGTCATGAAATTAAAAGACGCTTACTCCTTGAAAGAAAAGTTATGACCAACCTAGACAGCATATTGAAAAACAGAGACATTACTTTGTCAACAAAGGTCCATCTAGTCAAGGCTATGGTTTTTCCAGTGGTCATGTATGGATGTGAGAGTTGGACTGCAAAGAAAGCTGAGCGCCAAAGAATTGATGCTTTTGAACTGTGGTGTTGGAGAAGACTCTTGAGAGTCCCTTGGACTGCAAAGAGATCCAACCAGTCCATCCTAAAGGAGATCAGTCCTGGATGTTTATTGGAAGGACTGATGTTGAAGCTGAAACTCCAATCCTTTGGCCACCTGATGCAAAAAGCTGACTCATTTGAAAAGACCCCAATGCTGGGAAAGATTGAGGGCAGGAGGAGAAGGGGACGGCAGAGGATGAGAAGGTTGGATGGCATTACTGACTCATGGACATAGGTTTGGGTGGACTCCAGGAGTTGGTGATGGACAGGGAGGCCTGGTGTGCTGTGGTTCACGGGGTCACAAAGAGTCGGACACGACTGAGTGACTTCACTTTCACTTTATACTGTGGATTACAGAGACTGCTTGTTTTCTCACTTTCAATTAATCAGTTTATATTACCTGAAAAGGGGGTTCTGAGGTAAGTTTCTAATTGAGGACTGAGAAACGTACTTTTGCTGAGTGTTAACTGGCAGAAGGCTTACTCAGTGGACCAGGAGAATATAAATGTAGGAAGAGAGGAAGTTTATGCAGCTGGTTAGGAGATGAAGCTCGGCTAGTCTGGTAGTATTTTGAGGCTCTTGTAACTGTCTGAGGAATCCTAGGAGACAGAGTTTTGTTTAAAAGACAGAGAAAAACCAAAGAGTATAAACATTATTTGGGATGTTAGAAATGCACATATATAGGCTTCCCAGCTAACTCAGCTGGTAAACAATCCGCCTGCAATGCAGGAGACTGTGGTTTGATTCCTGGGTCAGGAAGTTCCCTTGGAGAAAGGATAGGTTGGTTACCCACTCCAGTATTCTTGGGCTTCCCTGATGGGTCAGATTGTAAAAATCTGCCTGCCAATGCAGGAGAGGCGGGTTAAATCCCTGGATCAGGAAGATCCCACGGAGAAGGGAATGGCTATGCACTCCCGTATTCTTGCCTGAAGAATTCCATGGACAGAGGAGCCTGGCGATCTATAGACCATTGGGTTGCAGAGAGTCAGACACGACTGAGTGACTAACATACAACACAAATGTAACTGTCTGAGGAATCCTAGGAGACAGAGTTTTGTTTAAAAGACAGAGAAAAGCCAAAGAGCATAAACATTATTTGGGACAGTAGAAATGTGTGTGTATACACACACACACACACACACACATATATATGGGCTTCCTGAGTAGCTCAGCTGGTTAAGAATTGGAGACCCTGCATATATATATATGGTGAAAGTCGCTCAGTCATGTCTGACTCTTTGCAACCCCATGGACTTAGTCCACGGAATTCTCCAGGCCAGAATACTGGAGTGGGTAGCCTTTCCCTTCTCCAGGAGATCTTCCCAACTCAGGGATTGAACCGGGGTCTCTTGCATTGCAGGTGGATTCTTTACCAACTGAGCTATGAGGGAAGAATATAAGTGATACATATATGTGATTGAGACAGGAAAGGAACTGGCTGAAAAGTTAAAGGAGTCTATGCAAGAGAAGAGAAAGAAAATAAAGAAGGAAGAGAAGGAGAATTAAAGCCTAAAATAATTTCCAAGATCTTATTCAGGGCTAGCCATTCTCAGAGGAGCCCTGCCTCATTGTGGTAAGTCAACTCTGATTACTTTGCTAAGAAATATGGCAGCCTGACCTATTCCCTCCCTCTTCTAGACAAAGTCCTTCTTGACCAGTTGTAGGGGATATTAAGGTGTGCTGCTCAGAAGCCCCCGTTCCGGACTGAGTTGCTCCTCCAGACAGCTAGAGCTCCCACTGAGTCACCCTGCTGAGCAATTAAGTGACACTGATGTATAGAAGTCTTGTGGACTCTGTGGGAGAGGGCGAGGGTGGGATGATTTGGGAGAATGGCATTGAAACATGTATAATATCATATATGAAACGAGTCGCCAGTCCAGGTTCAGTGCACCAGTTGGGGCTGGTGCACTGGGACAACTCAGACGGATGGTACAGGGAGGGAGGTGGGAGGAGGGTTCAGGATGGGGAACACGTGCATACCTGTGGCGGATTCATGTTGATATATGGCAAAACCAATACCATATTGTAAAGTTAAAAAATAAAATAAAAAAAATTAAAAAAAAACACAAAGTGATCCTCCTTGCCCAAGGTCACAGTCTAGGGGTGAGGAAGGGCTGGAAGGAAGAAACCTACATCGAATAACTGGTTGGTGTGAGGTGTGAAGGCACACTTCTGAAGGGCCTCCTACCCCAGTGTCAGAGCTCCTGGAGGCTTGGCTAAGGGCTTGCTTACAGCCTTATCTGAGTTCAACTTCTTCCTCTGCCCAGTCCTGCCTCCATCACTTCCCTCTTTCCCTACAGGGATGGTCCTGAGGGCATGCCCCAGGAAACTTTCTGTACTCACATCTCTAGCTCTGAGCCTGCTTGCCAGCAAGTCTTTTCTTTTCTGACCTACACTCCTGTTTGAACATTAAAAACTGTATGCCAATTTTTAATGCTGAGAGAATTTCAAATTAAATATCACTACTAGAATAAATCAAAACAATTATGATATTGAATGTACTTAAACAATGGACATATCCTCACGCTGCCTGGCCTGTTGAAATTCACTTTAATGTGGACTTAGGGTAGTTTCTCATTTGTCTACTTGAGGGCTGTAATTGTAACTTATGGGATATAATTCCGATTTTCCTTAATTTGGTTGTTCATTTTTTCATCTCTTTCATTCCATCTTCTGCATCAGTCTGGAGCCTTACTTCTCTATTTATGTTAACCCCTCTGGATAGTCATCATCTTCCTAACGCATTTATTAAGTATACTGGATGGTACATATTTCTGAATATGTCAGATGCCTCTAGCTAGACTGTAAAGTTTGAATACTTCAATTGCAGTTCAAAGTTTATTCTGTATATTGCTTCTGGTTCTGTAATAACCACTCTGTGTGGGAATATATAGATTCATGCCTCTATTTCTCTCATCTTCTTTTCTTCCTCTCAGTCAACAAGTCCTATTGACACTCCCTGTGTGGCAGGTACTGTGTTAGGCTCACAGGATATTACATAGTTCCTGTCTTTCTAGAATCTGACATTGAGATATATTTGTCATGAAACCAGACATTTATCATAATGCAAATAATATTTAATCACAATTGTAACTGTGAAGCAAAATAAAATATAAAACCATGATACAGATAATCTTTTTTAATCTAATATTTAAACTCACTATATAATAATATATTCTGGCAGAGGCGTCTATATCATTTTAGCCAGAGATTCACACTTTAAAGGGCCATCAAGTCTCCTCTAATACAGTGCTTTGCTTTTACCTATGGCAACAAAGGCATCTGAACACTTTTGGCTTAAAAGCCAGACAAGGTCAAAAACTTTTATATGGTCACACTGTATTGGAGATTACACACACACACAGATGCACACGCACACACACATACATATGTATTGCTGCTGCTGCTGCTGCTGCTAAGTCGCTTCAGTTGTGTCCGACTCTGTGTGACCCTGTAGACGGCAGCCCACCAGGCTCCCCCATCCCTGGGATTCTCCAGGCAAGAACACTGGAGTGGGTTGCCATTTCCTTCTCCAATGCATGAAAGTAAAAAGTGAAAGTGAAGTCGCTCAGTCGTGTCCGACTCTTGGCGACCCCATGGACTGCAGCCTACCAGGCTCCTCGGTCCATGGGATTTTCCAGGCAAGAGTACTGGAGTGGGGTGCCATCGCCTTCTCCAACATATGTATTACATACACAAAATATAATGCATATAGGCTAAAATGTATTGTAACAACCTACAGAGAAATAATAAGAAATGCAACACAGTAATCATTTCAAGTTGAGTAATCAATTAACTTGCGTTAATGTTCCTTTCAGTACTCTGTGAAAGAGTTTTGAATTAGAGATTTGAAGAGACTTAAAAATCATCATTGTCATCATCATAATTGACATTTATTGATTGCTGTCCATAAGTTAGGTGCTATCCTGAGTACTTTGTTGACTCCATCCATTTTGTTTTCTTCTGGAGTGATTATTATCATTGTATACAGATGTAGAAACTAAGGTTTTGAGAGATAGAGTAATTTGCTCAAAGTCACATATTTAAGTGACAAAGCTAAGATCCTAACCTTAGTTTTTTTCCTCTATTTTTTTAACTGAAGTATAGTTGATTTACAATGTTGTATGTATGCATGTGTATGTGTGTATATATATATATATGTATAATATATTCTTTTCAGATCCTTTTCCATTATAGGTTATCGTAAGATATTGAATATGGCTCCCTGTGGTATACAGTAGGTGCTTGTTATTCATCTATTTTATATATAGTAGTGTGTATCTGTTAATCCCAAACTACTAATTTATCCCTAACCTAAATGTTTTGGGGCTTCCCTGGTAGATCAGACAGTACAGAATCTGCCTGCAATGAGGGAGATCTGGGTTCAATTCCTGGGTCAGGAAGATCCCCTGGAGAAGGGAATGGCTACCCACTCTAGTATTTTTGCCTGGAAAATCCCATGGACAGAAGAGCCTGACTGGCTTCAGTCCATGGGGTCGACTAACACTTTCACTTAAATGTTTTTGACGCTAAAGTCTGGGTAAGGCTCTTGACTAAGGCTAAGAGAATACGAAGTCAGAACTATGCTAGGTTGTTGCCTCGTGCTCTGCAGCCATGCACGGCACAATCCTGGAGGTGTGTGGTCCAGAGGTCCTGATCACATGAGGTCCTGTTCAAAAAAGATGCCCAGATTCATTTTTCAGATCTTCCAAACCACAGTCTCGGGTGGCACCAGAAATGTGGACTTAAAAAAAAAAAATCCATGAGTGATTCTGATTTTTGCCCCAGTTATGAACTATTGAAATAGAGTATAAATGCATTCAAATATTTATGGAATTTTATCTTCTGTATTGTTCAGTGACTTAATTAAGTGTGCTACCACCGTAACTCTGTGACCAGATTTTTAATAAAATATCACCACTGTCTTTTTAAGCACAATATTGCTTCTTTGCTCATTTTATACTAAGTTGTAAATGCATTATCCTAGTCCATGACATTGAAGATTAAAAATTCAAGCCCCTTACAGCACACTGGCCTCCACATACAAGCTCAGCTACACTGGCTTAAGTTTGTCCTGAAGAGTGGTTGACAGATGAGAGGTTTAAAGTTGTCTGGGACATGGTAGTGAAGTGTTTTGAAGTCTTGGATAAAGATGTTGGGTTTGAGGCACTGGACAATGTTAAGGCAATGGTGCGTAAGGAGTGGCACAGACAAAACCGGCCAGAGGAAGACAGAATTGGCCAAAGCGCAAAGGTGAGACAACGGGGCAGGGGAAAGTGTGAGGAGAAAACTGCTGTGGTCCAAGCAGGACTTAACACGAATGCAGTCATGTGCTGTGCTGTGCTTAGTTGCTTCAGTCATGTCCGACTCTTTGCAACCCCTGGACTGTAGCCCTCCAGGCTCCTCTGTCCATGGAATTCTCCAGGCAAGAATACTAGAGTGGGTTGCCATGCCCTCCTCCAGGGGATCTTCCCAACCCAGGAATTGAACCCAGGTCTCCTGCCTTGCAGATTCTTTACCGTCTGAGCCACCAGGGCAGCCCATGAATACTGGAGTGGGTAGCCTATCCCTTCTCCAGGGGTCTTTCCAACCCAGGAATTGAACTGAACTGGGTCTCCTGCATTGCAGGCAGATTCTTTACCAGCTGAGCTACGAGGGAAGCCTGCATGCATTAAAAATGCATCATAAAAGAGAATGACTGGCATCCGTCACGTGGGACAATTACTCCCGGCCATGGAATTGGAGGTGGCGCTTGAGAAGGGTCAGGAGGAAGGTTTTCACAGTGGAGATGAAAAAACAGCCAATCCAGCCAGAAAGACTGGTGAGAGCAGAGGTATGGAGGCAGGCAAACAGGAGCAAGTAGCAAAAAATGAGGTCCAGTCCAACTTGCCTGAAGAACAAGAAACAACGGGAAAGTATGGAAAAATAAAGCCACACTTATTAAAGGTAAAATCAGAGAATTTAGAACTAAGAGGAGCTTTACATTAATCTAATATTTCAATTTGGTAATGACACTGGAGATAAAAAGATATTAAATGAGGGCCAGAAGGAGGCCAGTCTGAGTCCAGGGGACCTTCTCCCTCTGCTTGGTCCTGAAGCGTTCCTGCAGGTTCCTGCTGTTGGAGCACATGTGGGCCTGATCGAGCTGCCTGTGGAGACTTCGTGTGCAAGGCAATGGAATTGGAGCTTTCCAGTCTCTGGATGTTGCTGGAGCTTTCTGAACAGGGAAGTTTAGGATGACAAATTGGCAGTAGCTCATGTGTGAGATGAAAGGAAAGTAAGGAGAACAATTAGGAAGCTGTCTGTGTGTGGGCCAGACAGAGATAATAGGCTTTATTAGCCCCATTTTACAGATAAGGAAACTGAGCTTTGGACTGTGGCCAAGCCCAGGCCTGGCAGATTCCAAAATGCATGCATTTGGAGGTTGGAACTGTGGAGAACGTACCCTGCTGGGGGGTGGCTGACAGAGTCCACTCCAGCAGAGCAGATAGGACGATTGAAGGCTGAGAAAAGAACAGCTGGATTTGGCAGGAGGAGGTCTGTGGTGGTGTCTCAGAGGGTGATTTCAGTTGAACGGTGCGGGTGGCAGGCTGCCTTGAAAAGGAATGAAAGCATGAGTGGGTGGTAATGAAATGGTGGCAGTGAATATAGCCTCCTCATTCAAGAATTCTGGCAGTGAGAGGAAGCAGAAAGAAGCGAGAACAGTTTGAGGAAATAGCAGAACAAAGGGAGGAACCCCTCATTCCACCCATAGAAAATATATATTATAAAACATGTATAGGTGCCAGGTACTGTGCTAGGCGGCGGTGGGGAACATGATGATAAATAGACTGAATAGGGAGAAATAGAGGATACCCTCATAATAACTACCTTTAAGTGGAAATCCTTTTATCAGGTAATGTGACCGGTTACCAAATTTAATACAGTATGGAAGAAAACCAACCTTTTTAATTTCAAACTTCCAGAAGAAAATGACCTGATATTGTCTTTATCTTTGTGTTCTTCCAAAGCACCTTGCATGGCACAGTCTCAATAAATGCCTGCTCGATAAAACAACCCATGCATGGGTCCCAGGAGATAAGAGGGAAATCCAAGATGGGGATAGCTTTGGAAGAGAGGCAGGACATGTCCCTTTTGAGACCTGAAGGAGAGGGGGGTGGAGCGGGGGGACTCATAGGTCCCCAGAAGTCTGGAGGTCTAGATAAAGCTAAACTGTGGATTGCAGCTGCAGCGCCCATGGCCACAAAAGGTGTAAGATTGTGATGATGGCCCGCCAACGGGAACTGACAAGGAGCAGCTCCTGGGGGCAGATCTGTCATCATCCTGCTTTCAGCAGAGCCAACAATGGGCTCAGAAGTGGGTGGGGTTAAGTTTCAAGACACAGCAGAGTTAAGAGCACCATTGAGAAACCATTCATTCATTTATTCTTAGTTTGGAGAGTGGGAAAAAATGTGGAGAAGGAAGAAAATCATCCCTCTTCAACAAATAGGAAGTGGAAATGGAAGTGGAGTCTAAGGCAGATTGGCATGGAAGCCACTATGTAAGGGAGGAGGAAGATGTGGAGCTGGATGACTCCTGAGAAAAGAAGCTGATATGGAGAAAGCGTCCCCTCCCCCGCCTCCCCCCATCTGATTCCACTTGTACTTTTCCACAGGTTTGTGGACCTTCAATTCCTGAGCATTGAACACGGTTGGGCATTAATTTGCAAGTCAAGAATTCCGTGCTGTACATGAAGTTAACCCAGGCTGATATTGGCACTAAAACGGACATTGGATGGATTCTCTCTTATTTGTTGTTGTACGGTTGCTCAGTCGTGTGCAACTCTTTGTGACCCCAGGAATACAGCACATCAGGCTTCCCTGTTCTTCACTATCTCCTGGAGTTTGCTCAAACTCATGTCCATTGCATCGATGATACCATCCAACCATCTCATCCTGTGTCGTCCCCTTCTCCTCCTGCCCTCAATCTTTCTCAGCATCAGGGATTTTTTCAGTGAGTTGGCTCTTTGAATCAGGTGGCCAAAGTATTACAGCGTCAGCTTCAGCATCAGTCCTTCCAATGAACATTCAGGGTTGATGTCCTTTAGGACTAACTGGTTTGATCTCCTTGCTGTCCAAGGGACTCTCAACAGTCTTCTCCAACACCACAGTTGGAAAGCATCAATTCTTCAGTGCTCAACCTTTTTTATGGTCCAACTATCACAATTATACACGACTACTGGAAAAACCATAGCTATGACTATATGGACCCTTGTCAGCAAAATAATGTCTCTGTTTTTTAATACCCTGCCTAGTTTTATCATAGCTGTCTTTCTAAGGAGCAAGCGTCTTTTAACTTCATGGCTGCAGTCACTATCCGCGGTGATTTTGGGGCCCAAGAAAATAAAGTCTGTTACTGTTTCCATTGTTTCCCATCTATTTGCCGTGAAATGATGGGACCAGATACCATGATCTTCATTTTCTGAATGTTGAGTTTTAAGCCAACATTTTCACTCTCCTCTTTCATCTTCATCAAGAGGTTAAGTTCCTCTTCACTTTCTGTCATTAGGGAGGTATCATCTGCATATCCGAGGTTATTGACATTTCTCCTGGCAATCTTGACTCCAGCCTGTGCTTCATTTCTAGAACGTTAGTTCTAGAAGGTCTTCATTTCATGCACTCCACCAGAGCACTTTCATAATCTTAATAAGATACATTTAAATAAGCATTTCCCTAATGTCTGTCTCCTCTGTAAAGGCGGAGATTGTGTTCATCTTGGGCACTGTGATACTCATTTTAGCACAGAATAAGCAATTGATAAACATTATTTTGTGAGTGAATGAATGAATATGGAGGAACATGTGTGAGTGCTAAATTGCTTAAGTCGAGTCCAGCTCTTTGCAACCCGATGGACCATAGCCCGCCAGGCTCCTCTGTCCACGGGATTCTCCAGGCAGGAACACTGGAGAGCGTTGCTGTGCCCTCCTCCGGGGGATCTTCCTGACCTGGGGGCTGGTTCTTACCCTTAGCGCCACCTGAGAAGCCCCGTGGGGGGAACATGAGCCTGACACTATTAAGATCTCCTCCACACCGTAGATTGACTTCTTAGTCCTAACGATTGCCCTCTTTTCTAGATCTTGTGATATTTAGCCACAAAGTAAAACAGACTTGTTTGCATTTTTAAACAATGCTATTATTAAGAACTTTTATGACAGTGATAGAGAGTTAAAAGGTTTGCTGGCTGTAGCTGTCCAAACTAAGGGGAAGACATGAGAAAGTAAATCAAATGATTTTGAGTAATTTAGAATAGTGCTCTTGTTTTTCAGTTTCCTTTGGAATTGTTCTATAACAATCGTTTCCATATAACTTTGAAACTTGGTGAGCTCCAACCTCACCTAGAGATCCTTTGAAAAAAAGATCTACTTATTTTATAAGACACAATGAGCCTGACATGAAATGCATACTGTGGTATCTAAGAACCCTAGCAAAGGAGATTAGTAACCAAAAAAGCAATTAAGTTTACAGTAAGGTTACAGATACCATATCTAGTACAACAGCTTGGAAAAGGAAGTAATGCAAAGGTCACGTTAACAAGAAAAAAAGTAACACTAAGTAGCGGATTTTTTTAAAGAAACTAAATCCTATATTCCAAAATCTTTCCTTCTCATCTAATAACTACACGTGTTTGGGTGTTTAGAAAAAAACAGGAGAGGAGGACACGGCGTTACTGAAGCTGGTAACTGGTGCAAAAACCAGTGAACCAGCCTGTGAAATTTAAGCATCTGGGGAGTCAGGTTCCCGAGTAGCTTTTTCAGTTTGATCTCAGATCTCACTCTAGTATATCCAGGATTGTAGGATCCCAAGTAGGTTGTACCTGCATGCTTTAGAGGAGCAGAGCTTTACAGTTCAAATAAACACATCCAACTACTCCAACCACTTAAACAACTTAAATACAGAGCTTTTGGAAAAAATCAACAGTGTTTTCAGGACGAGGCAATAATCCTACCTTTTCACATGAAGGTAAAGGTCTCTGCACAAAAGGACAGGGCTATATGACAGATACCAATTATAAATCACCCTTTGTAATTCTGTTTAGTTACATAGCACTGTAGGCCCCAGGATTTACAATGGTTGTGCAGTCCATGAAACTATCTTTAGCCAGAGTTCCTCTTCTGTGTCAGTATTCTATTTTGAACTAACAATGCTCTCAGATGAACCGAAAAGATGTATTTAGCTCCCACCATTACAATTTCTGATCCTCTTTACTTTAGCTCTTTTGAAATAACATGAAAGCTTTGGCTTGCTAATTACTTTTATCCAGCCCATAGAAAAATTAGTTTATCTTCCTGATCAAAGCAAATTAGGCAGATCATGGCTGATTAGAATGCAACAGTAAAATCGCCATACTTTCTCTTCCATCCCCTTTCTCTCAGAAATAGGGCCTGTGTCAAATATGTAGGTATTTCCCACGGCCAGGCCGGGCTCTGTTACCAACAGGGACTGCAGCTTGGACAATGGTTCTTACACAGACACTAAAGTTCTTTAGTTCAGTCATTGTGTTTGAAAAGAACTAGTCACCCCTTAGCTAGCATTTGATGAAACATCTAGATTTACATATTTCCTTAATTGCATTTTTGAATGTGAGTGAGATTTATCTGACCAGAGTTAAATGCCTCCTTTATTCCCCTTCCTACTCAAGCCAAAATTCAACTCCACGCTCTTAAAGAAAAGTGAGGTGGGGGTGTGCATAGGGAATCTTACTCAATTCTGATCTGAATGAATTTTAGGGTTTCCATGAAGTAGGACGAAGGAGTTACATGACCAAAGACAGGAAAGGGAAACTTTTACCTCTCCAAGTGGAGATGTCAATTTCTAAAAGTTTGGCTCTTTCCAAAAACCTATTTTGATTTTTTATAATGAATGTGATTCCTTGTTGCCAAATTCCTCCAGTCAGTAGCTAAAATGCGCCAAAATTATCGTTTGTAATTTCTCACTAAAATTCCTATATGATCATAAAAACTTGAAAGTTGGATTTTATTTTCTTTGTTTATTTACTATAAATTAACAGTAAATCTTGTATTTAGCTCCATTTAAACCTCCCTCTGCAGCTGCCCATTTGAAAATTAAAATGGTTGCCTTCTTTCACTTCAGTGGACACAATACAAAACATCCATTGAGCTTTCTCTTTATTGCAGCTGCCGATGCCCAGCCGACTTTTAGCAAACCAACCAAGCGGAATCACGATGCAGCTGCAACACTTTATGGTATTTCTGCTGGTTCTCCTTTGAGACTGAAGGTGTTAATTAGGAATCAAAGAACACAACCCTGCCAGCTTTCTTTCACAAACCATACCCTGGTCACTGCAGTTTTCAGAAGAAAATAAATCTAATAAAGGGATAAAAATGTTGTTTGTCACACCAGTAAAGTGTACTTAAGACCCTTTGATCAAAAGCTTTTTATGTAGTCTTGTCAGATGGGCTGGAAATATTGTATTTTTCCCTTTTCTCTCTTTTCTTCATGCAGACCTCTCTGAATTTTGAATTTAAGACTGTCTGGAAGAAAAAAAAGGGATAAGTGTGGTTGTATGGAGGATTCTTTATAGGTGATAACTGGTCTCAGAGAGTAGAATCATTTTGCTTCTTAGAAAATTATTCAGAGTCAACAGTCCATCATGTTACAGCTTCTCACAACACTGGGCCTTCTATTAGTGTATTTATGATATTCTAATTATAGGTTCTCATGTTCGCACTTTACATATGCATCTGTCAATACCGTGTTTAGTGTAATGATGATTACTTATTAGGTGAATCTCAGTGTTTTAGAAGATCTTTTTTTACATCACAGAATTGAGTATTTTCATAAGCATATAAACCATGTAGCTATACACATACATATGCATGCAAACACATATAATGTTAGTTCATCAAATAGTTTGTCATTTTGTATAGTTTTCCTATGCATCCTGAATATCATGCATTCACATGTAACAGCGTGAAGTCATTACCTTTAATCTTCAGTCAAAGTTAAAAGCTTAAAGTAAGTTTATGAAGTTTGCACTGCTGGGAATTAGTCAAGCCTGCTAGCTCTCTCAGCACGAGGTTTTGCTGCTAGATGCACAAATCATGCCAAAATCCATTAATCCTGCTTGAGAGAGGCAGAAAGAAGGTCTGCTTGTTGATTTAATGTTAATGAAATGAATAGGCTCCTGAGGCTACCTACAGAGGCCCTGTAAACTGTAAAACAAATAAAGTCATTTTAAGTAACGCTCACTGCGGGAGAGTAAACAATGTTCCCAGATTTGCTGCACAAAATGGGCTTGACTGTGGGTATGTAGAAACCTTCCATTTTCTTCAAGACTGGTACACCTGCCCTAGGACAATACCCTCACATGTCAAGCTGATGGACTTATAGAATGATCGAACTAGGAGCAAGCTCTGAGCATGTGCACATTTCTCTTGCTTTACAGATGTGAAAACTGAGTCAGGGAGCTTCTGCCTCTTATGGAGATTCAATGACTCATGAGTGGGCTAGTTAGACCTAGACCAGGGGTCCTCAAAATTGACTGCCCGTTGCATTTGCCTTGAGTGAGTAAAAGTGACTCAGTCGTGTCCAATTCTTACGACCAACCTCATGGACTGTACTGTACATGGACTGAACTGTACAGGCTCCCCTGTCCATGGGATTCTCTAGTCAAGAATACTGGAGTGGGTTGCCACTTCCTTTACCAGGGGCTCTTCCTGACCCAGGAATCGAACCCTCGTCTCCTGCATTGCAGGCGGATTCTTTATGGACTGAGCTATGAGGGAAGCCCAGATCTGCTGCACAAAATGGCTTTGACTGTGGGTGTGTAGACACCTCCCATTTGCCTTGGGGAGTGAAAAATTATTCCCATGCCTAGCTTCTTCCCTCAGAGATTCTGATTTAGTTTAGCTTGGTGTGTGATCTGGGCCTGGAGATAGTTCCCATGAGGTCTCATGTGAAGCTGAGCTGTTGACAAGCTTGAGAACCATGGATCTAGACTTCTAATCTGCAGCACTGCTCCTCTGCCTGTTTGAGGTTTTTTTGCCCTTATTTTTAATTGAAGGATAATTACAATATCGTGTTGGTTTCTGCCATACATCATGGATAAGTCATAGATATACATATGTCCCCTCCCTCTAAAGCCTCCCTCCCAGCTCCCAACCCACCCAACCCCTCTAGGTTGTCACGGAGCCTGGTTTGGGTTCCCTGAGTCATATAGCACATTCCCATTGGCTCTCTATTTTGCACGTGTTCATGCGTGTGTTTCTGCGCTGCTCCCTCCATGCATCCTACCCTCCCCCCCACCCCCTCGTTTTCCGTGAGTCAGTCCCCTGTGTCTTCACTGCTGCACTGCAATAGGCTCATCAGCACCATCTTTCAAGATTTCATCTGTACCCATGAGTATGTGATATTTGGTTTCCTCTTTCTGACTTACTTCCCTCTGTATAATAGGCTTTAGGTTCATCTACCTCATTAACACTGACTCAAATGAGTTCCTTTTTTATGGCGGAGTAATATTCCTCAGTATATATGTACCATGGCCTCTTTATCTGTTCATGTGTTGATGGATATCTAGGTTGCTTCCATGTCCTAGCTATTTTAAATAGTGCTGCAATGAACATTGGGGTACATGTGTTTTTTCCAATTATGGTTGGCTTTCTTTGGTTTTGCTGCATTGTGATGTTAGGATTTCCCAGCTCCTAGCAGTGTCACTTGCCGTCTAGATAGAGTAGATACATGTATTTTGAGATTTGGAGGTTGTTTTCAAAATGAGTGTCCATTGTATAAACGCAGAGATGTGCCCGTGTACGTGTGTGTGTGTAGATCCTTGAAGGACTGAACGCTACCCTTTGGCTGAGTCAACCTCACAGCAGAGACAGTAGCCAGGGCCTCCGCAACACTGGGCAGCTCGTCCTCTGGTCTCATTCTCCTTGTGGTCCTGCAATTCACCTCACCTTTGAGTCTCTCTTGTGTGTGCATGTTCAGGAGTTCAGTCGTGTCCTACTCTTTGTGATCCCATGGACTGTAGCCCACCAGGCTGCTTTGTCCATGAGATTTTCCTGGCAATAATACTGGAGTGGGTTGCCATTTCCTTCTCCAGGGCATCTTCCTGACCCAGGGATCAAACCTGTGTCTCTTGTGGCTCCTGCATTAGCAGGCAGATTCTTTACCACTGAACCATTTGGGAACCTCACCACTTTAAAAACTCTTTTCTTATTTGCCACAGTTTCCTCTGGACTGTCATTTTCTTCTTATTCCCCCTCCACCTAAAGAACTTTGCTTTACCTAAGAGATAGACTCTTCTGACATTTCATTTGAAATTGTTCGACTTTTGCTGCCTTCTAATCCCCCTTGGTTTAGTGATTATTTAAACTGCTTAATGAAGCTGGGCTGATGGATCCCACTTCTTCAATCTGTGCTGCTGGATAACACATAAGGTCTGTCTGAAATTTCCTCTCGTATTGGATTTGGGGCTGCAAAATGCATCAGTTTCTTACTTTAGTGATTCAGTAGACACTTGAGAATTCCAGAATCGTCTTTTCACATATTGTAAGAGAGAAAAGTATTCCTACAGGGGAGATTTCCCCTTTCAGACCTGCTCTCTTAATTTCACTGGTCAGGGGTAAAGCAGCTTGCTCTTTTTGCAGAGGGGTGCCGAGCATCTGGAGAGATGGAGACATGGGCTCATCCAGCAGAGTTAAAGACTCTCTGGTCCAGTAACCTCCCACCCATCGCCCATCTCCCCTCTCTGCTGGGGATCACTGGGCCTAATTCCAGAGGCCTCCTGCTTAAATACAAGCTTGGTGGTGCTCTGACCCCCTATTTAACCTGAGTCCCTCCCCCATTCCCAGATTCACGTCACTGGTATCCAAGAGTCCCCAGGGAATAATTTTAGTCTCATTGTCATCACTGACCGCAAAGATCCTTCCTGTAATTAATTGCACTGAACTAATTGCTTCTTCACCAAAGACAGCTACTGAAATTCCTCATGAAAGTTCAACTCTTTTGAAGATAATTTCAGGTAGACATAAGCATATTCCTTAAATCAGCTTTTATCTCCTTAGAGTAGAATTATTTTTTCAGTTGTTAATATTAAAAAAACACATCTGTTGTGCTGACAATTTGTTTTTTCCCTGAGTACGTCTTTGGCTCTTAGGAAAGGCTGGGCTCCCCCTCTCCTCCAAGTCCCCTGCATCCATCATCTCTCCCCTTCTGCCACAGCAAGACCACTGCTGGGATGTGAGCTTCTGAATGTCCAAGAAGTTATCAAACTCAATTTTCCCCACATACTCAGGGAAAATTGTGAGGATGGGTGACAAGAAGGAAGAGGATAAAGGCAACTCAAACCCAGGACCACAAATTGTGGGCCATCCATGACATCGTGTTGGAGGAGTGCATCCCTCACACTGGGGCATGTGCTCACAGTCTGTGACGAAGCCTGCACTCAGTGGCCCACCCGGAGGCTCGTGCAGGGTCTACAACACTCACACACCCGTGAAAATAGGAACACCATGCATTACACGGAATCTTTTATCTATTTGATACAAAAAATCGGAGCTGAAAGTTAGTATCTTTTTACTTGGGGACTTTTCCTGGTGGTCCAGTGGCTCAGACTCAAAGCTCCCAGTGCGGGGGCCGGATTCAATCCATGGTCGGGGAACCAGATCTCACATGCTGCCCATTGAAGATCGCGAATACTGCACCTAAGACTTGGCATAGCCAAATACATAAATACATACATACATGGAAATCTTTTTACCTGAACAGGTAGTGGGTGATGTCTTACTCATTTCAAGCTTCCCCTACTCTTGTACCTAGTAAGCACCTTGTTCTTTTCTTTGTTTTTAACATTAAAAAAATATTGTTTAATGAAAACTGCAGTTACACTTGTAACATTTGAGGCCCACGGACAGCTATTTTTTTGAGGTGGGTAACAATAAGAGGTGACACTGCGTATTTGAAAAACATGGGTTTAGTGTTATACCAACTGTACCACCATGACGAACAAAACCAACAGCACTTAATGTTTTATGCGTGGGCCTCATGGGAGGTACGATGGAAAAATTTTTACATATCTTAGTTTACCAGCTGTCACAACAATTCAGTGAGGTAAATGCCATTACTGTTGCCATTTTACAGATGAGAAAACTGAGATCCGGAGTAAGCAGCTAACGTTATTCAAGACGAGGCTGTGAGCTTTGTCAAAAGATGTTCTCATTTCTAAAATAGGGGTATTCATAACTTTTATGAGACTCATATGAAAACACAGGCGGTAAGAGTGTTAAAAAGCACTGCAAAAAACATTTTATTCATTCAGCTGTACCAGGTCTTAGTTGCAGCACTTGGGACCCTCCATCCTCGCTGTGGCAGGCGGACTCTTTAGCTGTGACATGTGGGGTCCTGACCGGGGACCGAACCCAGGCTCCCTGCACCAGGGGCTTGGAGTCCCAGCCACTGGGTCACCAGGGAAGTCTCCCTTAAAGAGCACTTTTTTTTTGTTTTTTCTGTCTTGGGAATTTACAAACAAGGCTGTCTGCCAAGTTTAGAGGGAAGTATTTCTTGGTCACCACATTGAGATTCTATCAGCTCATCTCCCTGTTACACATTTGGCGGCACCTTATATCTTAGGCATGGATGATAGACAAGCCTTATGCAGTGTTTAAGGGAATAGGGCGGGTCCCCTAAAGAGAGAAAACTGGGCCGACTCTCCCTCAAGTGCGCTGCAGCCGCAGCTGCTTCTGAAGCTGACCAGGCACAGGCGTGCAGGGGCAAAGGGGTTTGGAGATGTAGGTTTTCATGTTATTCAGGTATGGTGTCGCCCTTAGACCTCAAGATGACTGCTAGCAAAAGACAGCTTGTCATTCACGGTTGCCAGGCTTCCCCCCCGTGGCTCAGGGGCAAAGAATCCGCCTGCAGTGTAGGAGACACAGGAGATGTGTGTTTCATCCCTGGATCAGGAAGATCCCCTGGAGGAGGACATGGCAACCCACTCCAATTCTTGCCTGGAGAATCCCATGGACAGAGGAGCCTAGCGGGCTGTAGTCCATAGCATTGCAAAGAGTCAGACACAACTGAAGCAACTTAGCATGCATGTTGCCAAGACCAGGCGGACATACCGGGTCAGGACCACATGGGTGATAGAAGGAGAGGGAAGAAAGCAGGGGTTAGAGCCTTTATTGTCGTTCCCATGGGAAGAATGAGCAGGATAAGCAGACTTGAAATCGGCTAGTTTGAATAATATCATCAGGCTCAAGGTGTAGCTGTGGCCCAGGGTTATCTGGTAGCTGGCCCAGGGGGGATTAGCACAGGAAATATTGACCTAGAGGGTAAAATCCCTGCAAGAGCCTGATAAAGAAGGTGGTGGGGTGTGGGCTTGTGTTGCTTGGTTTGCACATGAAAGGCACACTTACAGGGGAGTTGCTGTGCTATCTCCAGGATTAGATAGCTCTTCTGTCCCTCCTGGGTATGCAAGGGCCCAAGATAACAAAGCATCATAAAATACAGAAAATGAAAACCATGGTTGGTACACAGAGATTCTGTGTTCTAATCCAGGAAGACTCCTTTCTTCTTTGCTCTAAGAGAATCAAGGGGTATATGGAGTCCAGTAGTGAGAACAGATCGAGCACGGTAATCATGAGAGATGTGTGCTGGGACAGGGCTGGGCTCAGCATGATGTGGAAGCACAAGGGACTGGTGGGTCACAGAAAACTCTCTAGAGGAGGTGATGCTTGTACTGAATATGGGAAGACTCAAAGAAGCTGTGAAGATGAAGAAGAAGAAAGGCATTCCAAGCAGAGACAGACACATCTGAGAAGCTGGAGGCCTGAAACAGGGAAACGACAGGATGTAGTTGGATATGGCTGGAGACGGGAGGACATGGGACTGAGGAGGGGAGGGCTGACAATAGAGTCTGTCGGTGGGGGATGAGGCGCGACACGGTGATTCTGTAGGTTAAACTAAGGAGTTAAAGTTTACTGTGAAAGCCACGGGAAACCACTAAAGGACTGGAGGGGGGACATGAACAGACTTGCCTCCTGGACAAACTCATGGGGTGGCAGGGAGTGCGTGTGTGTTGTGGGGCTCTATGCAAACCAACACAGGAGACTGCAACAGTTATCCACACAAAAAATCAGGAGAACCTGAATTTCAGGGCTAGAGGAGAAAGGGAACAGGCACAACAGATACGAAGGCAACCTGAATTTGGTCAAATTAAAATCCCAAGTGAAATTTAAATGACAATAAAGACGTGTTTACTGACCATGAACTGAAACTTGGGTCATTGTTTATTCCTCAAATTAAACCTGATTGTTTCTCTCTGCCATACAGATTTTTAGGTGAGAGAGAACTTTATCTGTATCTGCAATGGAACAAAATCTTATTGGGTTAAGATTCAAGCACACACCTAGAAATGAACATATATCATGCATAAACAACAGGATACTTGGCAACATCTAGAGAACTAATGGAGTATTTAGAATTCACCTGGGTATCTGGCGTTGGTGCAAAAACGTGAAAAAAAGAATCATTCAACTGAAGTTTCTGGGAGACTTGGGTTCCAATCCCGTCTTCACCACCTATGTGATTTGGGGCATGTTGTTTACCTCTTATGAACATGAATTTCATCATCTGTGGAAATGAAGGTGTTGGATTAGGGCAACTCTAAGGTCCTGTGGTTTTTCCAGTAGTCATGTATGGATGTGAGAGTTGGACTGTGAAGAAAGCTGAGCACCGAAGAATTGATGCTTTTGAACTGTGGTGTTGGAGAAGACTCTTGAGAGTCCCTTAGACTGCAAGGAGATCCAACCAGTCCATTCTAAAGGAGATCAGTCCTGGGTGTTTTTTGGAAGGAGTGATGCTAAAGCTGAAACTCCAGTACTTTGGCCACCTCATGCGAAGAGTTGACTCATTGGAAAAGACTCTGATGCTGGGAGGGATTGGGGGCAGGAGGAGAAGGGGACGAGAGAGGATGAGATGGCTGGATGGCATCTCATCGAGATGTCACTTGAGGGACGTGAGTTTGAGTGAACTCTGGGAGTTAGTGATGGACAGGGAGGCCTGGCGTGCTGTAATTCATGGGGTCGCAAAGAGTCAGACACAACTGAGCGAATGAACTGAACTGAAGGTCTTTTCTATTCTAAAGCCTATGGTTAGATATAGCTTTTGACTCTTCAAAAACCTCTGCAATCCATCCAAGTGATTTTAATTCTGTTTATTTGGGCAATTAGGGTAATACTCTAGCAATCATGATTAAATTTCAATTTTGCACTATGTAATGTGACCTTAGGTATACAGCTTAGTAATTCTGGTAATTTTGGATAAAAGATTAATCCTTTTAGTTCTTTACAGCAGAACTTACTCTAAATGTAGATAGCTAGTCACTCAACCTCTGAATTAATTTTACTGTACTTAATATAAATCTCCACAAATCAGCCTTTCTTTTCCCTTTATACAATTAACTGTGTTCTGAGGAGTTCCTACTGCTAAGGCAAAGGGGGCTTCAAATTACTATGTAATAGTTATTTGGGACCAGACTGTATCCATCTGACACTTCTCACTGTTACAAGACCCTGGGGCAGTGGACTTTATGCTCAAGGCCAGCAGCTTCAGGGTGGAAGGTGGATCCTGTCAGTTAATCATGTTGCTAAAACTTGAGATCTTCAAATGAGATTGGCTTACACCCTGGGAGAATCTGGTTCAACTGGGATTTCCTTTTGTTACTCGAGCTTGAAGACTCAATGAAAAAAAGATCTTGAACTTCCTCCTGGACTCCACTGCACAGAGCCCCAGAGAACAACAGCTGCTGGAGTATGGGGAATTCAGTGAGTTCAGGTCTCCCGCCAAAGAGACAGTAATGTGGCTTCCTCAATTTAAAATCAAAGACCCCAATTTTGGTGTGCTTAGGGTTGATAACTTTAATCCCTGAGATTCTTCTTTCTAAACTTCTCTTCATCTTGTAGATTGCAGTCCTGGCAGGGGACAGTGTCTGCATTAAGGGAGACGTGTCCTTCAGTCCTCCTCTGATACTGTCTGATAGAAAGGGATGGAGAAGCATCAAGAGAAACCCAAGGGAAGGGTACCATCCGAGGCTGAATGTCTGTTTAGGGCTTGCCGTCTCTCTCTGTTCTGTCTGGGTAGTTTCTTCGAGTGGCTGATTTCCCCACTTATTTTTCCATCTCTCTTGCTATTTTTTCTAGGTTTTACTCTATTGGGCAGTTTACACCACTAATTATAGAGTACATCTATGGTGAAATGCAGGCAGGTCTAAGGGTCCCTTCAGGACAGGAAATAAGAAGAGAAAATAAAGAGGGAGATTTCTTCTTTCAGTCTTTACTAGAAGACTCCAAACTCATCCTGTAGAGTCATTCAACACTCACAGGGAAATAATGCTTATTGTGAAAACCTTAATTAATACACATAACAGATGATTAAGGAATGTAGCTCCTTCCATGGAAATTTTTATTTAGTGTTTATAGCTAAATAATCTTTTATGTATGTAAAGAGTGAAAGGCTATTTTTATGCTGATAGATTTAAGGACCAATGGATTATGTAACAGAGTTCCTTCAAGTAAGTGCCTCACAAGAAAATTTATAACCTAAATCCTTTAAGCGCCATGTGGTGCTTTGTGTGTAGAACCCAATAAACTCATTAAAATAACACTGGGTAAACCCAAACATAACACAATGAAAGTTCTAACACAGCCCACATTAACCGACCGACTTTAAAATAATATCTTTGTTATGTGCTAAGGTTAAAAATTCAGCAAATTCTTTATATTTTTTCCACTTGAGATCATGTGTGGTTTTGTCCTTTCCTGAGAAGTACACTTTTGTGGCTTTTTTGATCAAAGGAAGGTTATTTTTGCAGAGACATCTTTTGTAGAGGTCCCTGTTCTACTTAATCAAGGTTTCAAAAAAAAAAAAAAAGGAGCACAAGAATATTTACTAGTTTTTTTTTTTTTTTTAGTGAAACAAAAATTCTTAGATTCTCTTCTTAATGTGGACTTTGGAAAGGAAAGCATGCATGTAAGGTTAGTCATCATTTGGTGTGTATGTGTGAGAGAGAGAGACAGACAGAGAGAGGGCAGAAGAAAATAAAGGAATTTGGCTGCAAAATTGAGTAACAGTTTGAAACACTTGGCTTCCAGTAGTGAAAGATGAGCAACACTGGGGAAAAGGCTGGACTAACAAGAGACCACTTGAGGAAAGCTTAATCTCAGCTGGCAGGCTGATGAGCAAGGTCAGCTCGGTGCACGCGTTCTCAGCTGGAGCTGGGCTCCCATTGCCAGGACAATTGTCTTCTGCATTTCAGCTTCTGAAGCGAACTGAAGGTGCCTTCACAGGCAGCTCCTCGTCTCTCCCCTGAAAAGGGCTGGCCCTCCACTGCCAGGCCATGTCAATGTGTATCATTTCCACCCATTCCACCGAGCAAGTGGCACAAAGGAAACTGTTTCTTATTGGAGTGTTGCTCTGTGTGTGTGTGTGTGTGTGTAACATGCATGTGAGATGGCTTTCTTTCTCCTTGACCATTACAGTCTCTGTTAGAAGGTGAAGCCAAACTCCTGTAGCAAAGAAGGACAAAATGAACATGGAAAAATGTGCATATGTTAAAAATGAGACACTTGACAATTAGGGATTGCTGAATAAATTTTTACATATACATTCTTTTTCATATTCTTTTCCATTATGGTTTATTACAAGATACTGAATATAGCTCCCATGCTATTCAGTAGGATCTTGTTACTTACCTATCTTATATATAGTAGTTTGTATCTGCTATAATTTTAAAATTATTATTGTTCATAGAAAACTGAAGTCAAGCATACTGTTGTAAGAGTTTTTAGGGATTGCATCTCAAAGTAACCTAAATTTTCTAAACATCAGTTCTTAGTTGAGGAGCTGTTCTTTATGCTGAATATGCTTTATAATTAATTGGTCAACTATTGGTTTTTCATGTCGACTTTGTAATATAATAAATGATTAACACACAGGTTTATAGCAGCAAATGAATGGAAGGGCTGAAGAAACTAAATGGATAGTTCAGTTCTTCTTTGTTTGAAGGAAGGGACTTTTCTCTGTCTTATCCAGATTTTTAATATACACAGAAGTCTGTCTCACTGGCTTAATTGTTAAACCATGCAGAGTTTACATAGTGATAGGTAAGTAGATAAAACCTTGAAATAATTCTCTATTCTGAACCAAATAAATGATGTGTCAATTCATCTTATCTTACCAGTTTTGAAGATAAACACAAACTTAAATAAAATTGGCCTATTAAGAAAGTTCATGTCTCTTTTTAAAAAATTAATTTTGATTGGAGTACAGTTGCTTTGCAATATGGTGTTAGTTTCTACCGTACAGCAAAGTGAATCAGCTCTATGGATACACCTCTCTCACATCTCTTGGAATTGAGATATAGTTTCAAAGAAGTTAGCTACTTTATTTGATGCACAGATCTGGTCACAGAAAAAAAGAGTTTCATTTTCAACTTGGAAGTTATTAGTCAGTTGATCACTCTTTATAATACTTGGGCACCACCACAATCTATCTTTGACTTGGAGATCAGAGAAATAGTTTCTGTGGATATAGGCAAAGGTAGCTACTAAACTTAATATATTGGCCCTAAGCTATATAATATTATTCTCATCTTATCAAAAACCAAAGACTACATTTCCTAGGATTCCTTGAAGAAATATTTGTCATATGAGGGCTTCATAAGTTATGTTTCTAAGAAGAAAAATGTGCCGAAGCATTTCAGCACTAATTATAATTACTGTGAGGCATAATGACACATTAGAAGGCTGGTTTCCTTGTTTTCTGATAAAAGATAATTTCAAAGAGGCCCTAAAACATTTTGAGCCTTGGAAACAGTCTTGCAATAAGCTAACAGGCCACTTGAGACAGGTATGAGAATAGTACCTGTGTCAAAAGGTTGTTGAGGGGCATGGGATTGAGTAAAGTAGCCCCATAATGCCGGGCACTCAGAAAGAATAATATAAACGTCAGCTGTTATAATTATTGTTATTACAATAATAAAGTAATTTAGACATGTAAATTCTGGTCTGTCTGTTAAACAACTCATAGCATCATTTAAGATAAGTACAATTTAACTATATTTCCAATGGGGCTGAGCTGTAATTGTGGGATACCAGCAGATTTGTGTTTTTCTGTTACTTGCAGACAAGTAATTATCATCTTTCTCTGAGCCCTTTCAGCCATTAGGATTTCAGCAGCTGGTTCAGCCAATTCTATTCAATTCAACGTTACAAGTATTTACTGAGCATCCCTTAATTGCCAGTACTGGTCTGAGCACTTGGGAAATAAAGTGAAAAATTTCCTAGCCTGGAGGAGCTCACAGTCTAGGGAGGAAGATAAACCCTGGAGGAAAGAGAGCCCATCATTACCTCCTGAAGAATTAATCCATCTGATTTTAAGGAAGATGGTTTCATGGACAATGGATGGTTCTTTTGCATATGTTCAAAGTAAATTCCAGCTTTCCTGACCCATATTAAACATTGAGATTTAAATATTGAATAGATAAAACCTTGAAATAATTCTCCATTCTGAATCAAATAATGTGTCAATTCATCTTATCAAATAAATGATGTGTCAATTCACCTTAAATATTGAGAACGAGGATATGAGAAAGGACTCCTGCTTCCAAAGCATCTTAAAAATATTTAGTTAACCCAGGGTGTGGTTAATGGATGCTAGATAGACTTACTATGGCTTAGACTTACTACAGACTTATGGCTTATGACTTACTATAGACTTACATATCATGATTGGATACAAATATTGAATCATTATGTTGTACACCTGACACTAATGTTATAGATCAATTATATCTCAATTAAAATTAAAGATTTTTTAATTAAAAGATTTAACCTTCTAATTCAAACACCCTATTAACCATCTTTTACTATTACTACTAGATAACATTCCATTTTTTTGAAATCAAATGATTAACATTCTTCTACCTACTACTTTCAAATAAGACATTTCCACTGGAGTCAGTGCAAAAAAAAAAAAAAATTAACTTGAAGAAGTGGGAAAAAATGCCAGAGATTTCAAGAATGAACCTGCTTCCTACTATGTCATCTATGGAGAAACAAAATAATTTTGCATTATGAAGACATTTATGAAACAGTCCACCTTGTAGCCTACGGAGTGTCTCCTTTTCTCATAGCTAAGGAATTCCATGGGTGACACTGAACATGTAGTTGGTATCTATGATGACTGAATAAAACTGTGGATTGAAGCTGATGGAATCTGGGAATCAAAGAGTTGTAGTAGGTTGGAATTCATGGGTAATTTAACAAATGAAATTCTAAGATACATAAAAAGTAGCAATAGGACTAAATTACCAGCTTGTTATTTTTGATAAGTAATCTATCAGCAGTGACTCTAATGCCAGTCTGATTCATCTTTCTACTACAAAATGAGACTGTATAAAGGGAAACATTGCAACAGGAGTGAGGACGTTGAATCTCATAGGAAGGAATTTGCCTTCTCATGAAGAATTCAATTTACCAGAAATACCCATTTGTGGGGGTGTTCACAAGGAAATGTTCCATTTAGCATTATTCTAAATTTATATAAATAAGTGAATAAAACCAGAAGAATTACTTGACAAAATTGCTCAATGCAGTGCTCACTACTGTTTTTCATTTCTAACTTATGGTATATGATTTGGTTTAATGGGAAACATACTTAAATTTATAGCTAAAACTACTTCCATGTATAAATTCAATAGAAGAAATATAAAAATGTTTTATTAAAGTAAGTAGATATTAGGTGCCAGTTGTAAACCTGTAAATATTCTGCAATGTCTTTAATTTTATGACAGCTAATTGTTTACTTGGATATTATGTCTATACCTTTGACAGTTACATGCTTTGGAAATTAAAAACTATCAAACAGTTCAAAACTTGACTTTGAGAAATTACAGACTAGTTTTGTGTTTCTAAGCTTTTTCAAGCACATCCAAGTAGGAACGGTTTCATTATTAAAATATGCTGCTGCTGCTAAGTCGCTTCAGTCGTGTCCGACTCTGTGCGACCCCATGGACTGCAGCCTACCAGGCTTCTCCGTCCATGGGATTCTCCAGGCAAGAACACTGCAGTGGGTTGCCATTTCCTTCTCCATATTAAAATATACAGTTTTTGATTCCAGTTTTCTATTAATAACTCATTTGTGATTGCCACTTTTGTTGCTGATCAGAACTCCACCTTTACTTTGAAGAAAACATGTAAAGAGAGAAAAGATTGAAGATCTGATAGAAGATTATGCTAATTATATGTAAAAATTCATTATTGTTACACAAACTTTGTCGTGTATGTGCTAAACACAGTAAAATATTTTTTGTAAATCTATACCATTAAGATTGCTTGAATTAGAAACACTATCTCAAAAAAAAAAAAAAAATCACTCAGACTAACTCAGTCAATTAGTTTCAATAATTATCCCCCATAACAAAAACACTACTAGGAAAACCCAGACATCCTGGAGAAAAAGAAAGAATATTAAAATGCAGAAAAGTAATTGATATCATTATATTTTAAATGAATTTTGCAAGTAGGTTGTAGAGCACACTATAGTTTGCAACTGATCTAAATTTTAAGACTGTTGTAACAATTAAGGCTTTTGCAACCATCTCTAAAGTACAAAAATTTCCTTCATTTAAAATAGTTTTCTTTGCTTGAAGGGAAGTAGAAACATATTAAACAATTTTCATGGAAGATTCTGAAAAGGTTCTTTAAATTTAAAGTGTATCTTAAATGCTTTCAATACATGTATGACACTAGGGCTGTCGCTAATTAGTTATAAGCAAGGTTTTTGATTGGTTTTTATTAAAACTAGTTTTACCAATTGTGTGTAAAATTAAATTTTGTTAGAAAGTTACATATAGAAAAGTAACCAAATTGATAAAATTAAAAAAAAATTCTTTCTTCTGATAACTTTGTTTCATGTGACATGTATTTGCCTGTGGCTGAAATGTTCATGTTTTTAAGCAACTGCAGGAAAAAATTCAGTTTTCATTTAAAAATAAAATGTTCTAGATGAATAAAGAAAAGTGTATTTACTATATTAGGAAGTTCATTAGGATTTAGTTTTCTATTTGGATACTACACTAACTGGATGAAAGATACATCAAAGCAGCACACAGAGCTTACTTCTAAGACCCTATTAGCACAAATGTCCAATTTGATGCATTAAAACAACTCATCTATAAGATTAGATGCTAGAACTACTTCATTTCTGACAGATCACTACTGGTAGGTTGAGATGTATTAAACGCTGGAAACAGGTATTGTCTGTTTTTATGTCTTAATCTTGGTGTGTTCCTTATTTTCTGCTGGGTGAACATAATTAGTGAGAGAGAGAATAAGAGAGAGAGGTTAAGGTTGAAAATTACCAGTGCTTCTACCACGCATGTTCAGTGGTCCAATTACAGATCCACTGGAGAATGCAGTTCAGTAAGAAAAGAGAGTTAATATTAATGTTTGGACTGGCTTAACGTTTAGCTTTTCTAGGGAAGAAAGATTATAAAACTGTACAAAAATAACTCTAACCTCCTATAAAGAGGTTTAGGAAACTTTCCTTACCTACAGGTTGGACTAGCCAGTTATCAGATTGTGGCAAATCTATTTGCCAAATGTGTACAGCTGCAACTTGCCATCATCAAGCTGTTTGAAGAAAATGGAATGCTTGTTCTCTTCTAGGGAGGGGAGGAAGATTAAGAGATAACATTTTGACTCAAAGAAATGGTGATAACTTAGTACAAACAATAAGAGATAGAAGTATGGCCTCTCACTCACATTAGTCTTTGCACACAGTAACTTTCTCATCAAAGCTTCATTACCACTGGGGCCCCTGTGGAGCTGGGCTATAACTTCATGTTCCTTTTCAAAATCAAAAAGAAGTTTTCTCTTAAAATAATATAACCAGTAAAATACAAGCTTATTTATTCAGATATGAATAAATAAAGATTTCTCTTTCAGGGTGTGAGTGCACAAGCAAAGGAGAAATGGTTACTTAATGCTAGGTGTAACCAAGAGAGGGCACCGTCTGCCCTTCATGTCAGCAGAGTTCCTGAGGTTGTCAAACCCCTCAAACCCCAAACCCCTCAAGGCACTAAGGCAGAGCATCCAGTGGCCTCTGGCATTTTGTCTTAGATAAGGAGACCAGATTCTAAAATTGCTCATTATGGACAACATCAGTCTGGTTATTTACTTCAGGGTTGATTTCTACATTTAGCCCTCACATTCCCTGAAAAGTTAACCATTAGATACAAGTATTTGGCGTTCACTGTGACACGTTTCACAGACACGCTGGGTTTTAATATTATATAGAACACTGAGAAATTTCACTTTAGGCCAGATATAGGCTGTCATCAAACAGCACAAGAAAAAGCTGACAATTAACTTCCTAATGGTATCTTAACTCTGAGGGATTATCTATAATGATAGCAAGATAGGAAACAGTGGCAGTCAGATCTCCCCAGCACATGGAGGAAGCAGTTAAATGCATTTGAGGTATGTGGGAAATGACTGCAAGCAGTATTTTATGCCAGCTTTTAGTAACAGAAGCCTAACAAATGAGTGAGAGGGAAAAAAAAAGAGTCCTGACATTTATTTTCTCTATGCTTAAGGAGTTTTCTAACAACTGTATGATTTAAATAGTTAAGAGTTTGGGGGGATTGCACACTTCCCTCATATTTAACCAATTTCTTCAGGGTGATGGGCAAGAGCAGTTCTAGGCTCTTGAATGCAACTGCCAACCACTAGCAGAAATGCACCATGCAGAAGAATACGTGATTCTTGAAACACTAAACTTAGCAGTTAAATCCAGAGACTGGAGGTAAGTAGTACAGACTACTTTGTAGTACCGAGAGCTGTTTAGGAGGAGGAAATGTGAGTTCTTAAGACAATGATCACTTAGGGGAGTGGATTTCCATTGCTTTGGAAATATCCCTGCATCATGCAATAAGCGCCACTGAAGGGAAACCTTGTGGGGAAATAGATTAATTCTATAATCTTTTCAGATAAGGAAAGCAGCCAAAATAGTTTTATGGTAGGTGAGGAGGGGAACTGCCATCTACTAATACTAAAATCTAGCAGGATAATCCCTCCCTTTCAACACAAAATCAAAGCAAGCAAAAAAGAATTTTTTTTTTTCCTTCCTCACTCTGTCTCTAGAAAAAGAATCACTATCTAGTGTAAAGCGTTGTGCAAGCCTCTTCATGTTTCTTCCCTCCAGAAAACAACTAAACAGAGGGAAGACCAAGTTCACAAACATTCCAGTTTGCTCCTGCCAAGGTACATCAGAGAAGCCGAAACTGGGACTGCCAGGGTTTGGGGTGGGTTCACCGGCGTGCCTGGAGTTAAAACGCAGACGTGTAACCTTGCGGTCACGAGTGCCTCTTTTCCCGAGTGGTCCCTTTTCCTTCGGGTCTCTCTGCCCGAAGGAAGCGAGCCTCAGATGGGGAGATGGACAGTTGTCGCCTCGGTTCCCAAGAATCAGGGTCCCCTTGGGTCACCTCATCCACCCAGCCACCTGTTACCCTCCAGGCCTGGATTTTCCGGAGACAAAATTAAGAAAGGAGCCGCTGCCTCGTCTCCGCAACTGGGGCTTTGGAACTGTGATGGGGGCGCGGGGGAGGGGAGACGGGGTGGTAGGATCCCCGAGGGATGACAGAGTGCTTCAAGTCTCCACTTGGGTGTGGGCGCCGCTGTTTACCCGCTCCGCTGCCTTAAACCCACTTCCCTTTCCTCCCCGGGAGGAGGAGATGGTTAAAGATTACAAAGTGGCCGCGGGCACTTCAAAGGGCGGCTCGGGCAGCCAAAGGTAAAGATAACGTTCTGGCAGCTCTAATCGGGGTTTGTGGTTGCCACATTTTAATCACTTCATTAAAAAAAAGGAGGGGGGGGGGAGAAAGAACAGAACAGAACAGAGAAAGGTTACATCACACGACCGCGCAAGGGATGAAGAGTAAGTTCCTTTGGAGCTGGACAAGTTGGAGTTCTCCTTTGGGGAAACTTTTTCCAGCCCATCTCTTCGCGGAACGTGACGGGACAAGGAGGCGGAGGTTGGGGCAGGGACCAATTGGGCAGCTTTGGGTTCCAGGTTCAGGGGCACAGATGTCCACATTGCAGACAAATGCCTGCACTCGGAGGAATTCGCGCGGCAACCTGCCTAGATCTGGACCGCAAAGCTGCAGCGCACCAGCGCTTTCCCCGGGGTTGCACTTGGAGCCACCGTTTTTCTGCGGGGCCCAGAAAGTGTCGGCGCGCTACCCCAAGACACGTGCGTTTCCCAGGGGCCCAAACACACCTGACCAAGACGCCCTTGGCAACCTCGTTCGTCCCCTCCAGAGCACGCGGGAGCCGAAGAGCTCCCAAAACGGGTGGAGGGCCCGCCTGCCTCCCTCCCTCTGCCCGCTTCCCGAAGCAGAGCCGGGGCGCACTTACAGGTAGGAGGTGAAGACACTGAGGTTGGAGGGCAGCTCCGAAAGCCCCAGGTCGGAGCAGTCCACCCTGAGCAGCATCCTGCCGTCCGGCTCGCACTGACAGTGCGCGGGGCACCCCCGCAGCAGTGTGCCGGGCCTGGGCGAGCCGCCCCCTGCCGCCAGCTGCAGCAGGACCGGCAAGGACAGGAGAACGCCGACCGAGGAGGTGTCCATGGTGCCCGGGCAGCGGGACCGCGGTGGCGAGAGGGGAGGGTCGGCCGGGCTGCAGACCGTGGCGCGCCAGGAGCAGCTCGGCGGGCTTCTGCGGCTCCGAGGGCGCGGGCAGGGCGGCGCCGCCGAGGAGAAGCGCCGCGGGGCCCGGCCGGGTCCCTGCCGCCGCGCGGGGTCCGTGAGCGGCCCTGGCTGCAGCCGCTGCAGGAGCCGTGAGCGCTGCTGTTGCCAGCGGCCTGCTCGGTGCGGAGCAGCATCTCCGCTCGCACGCTCTTGTTTTAAAGCGCTCCAGCCCGAATCGCGCGCCCGGTGACGTCAGCGCAGCCGGGCCGCCCGGCGGCCCCCGCCCGGCCCCGCGGCCCTCCTCCGACCCCCTCCCTCCCTCCCCGGCTCCGCGGCGGGAGGCGGCTGGCGGCGCGAGGTGCAGCAGAGTCCTCAGCGCTCCGGCTCTGCCTCCCCGGCGCGGATCCCGGCGCTCTGCACCGCGTGAGGGGCCCGGGACCTCGCTCCCTCCCGCCCCCGGCCGCCTCCATTCTCTCTCGCGTCCGGGCCGCCCGGAGCCGAGAGCCAAAAGGGACCTGCTTTAGACGGGTATAGACGGACATGCAGGGGCCGAAGGATGCTGCACGCTTCCCCAGCGCCCACTTCCGAGAATGGAGGGGCTACATACAGTACCCAAGGGGGGAAAAGAAAAAAAAAAAAATCCAATCCAGAAAAATAGTCACACTAACGGGGTAAGGAGGCAAGCGTCCCCAGGCAAAAGATGGGTGACCTTTTTGATCCTTACCTCAAGCCGCCCGATCTGGCTCGCCTTTTGCCCTAAAATCGAAACGCTGGGCTAATCGCTAAATAAATACAGCTCGTGAGCAAGCACTCCAATGTTGTCTAACCCATAGGGTTAGATGTCCAAGTGACTTTTTAAAAAAGTGATTTAGGATCCTCTGGAAGTCACCTTTAGTGAAGCAATGCGGGGCAGATGTTTGCTTTTTTTCGGCTGCCTTTTCATCCTAGAAGTGTCCCAGGGTTTTCTAAATAAGTGCAGTCCCACCCAGATGTGAGACCCATTATCAGTGCAAATTGCGACCTCTCATACTCTTCAAAAGCGACCTGCAGTGAACCTGCAGGAGCAAGGAGGACATGGACGAAGGGCTTTCCTGGGAGAAGGCCTCGGTGCAGAGCCCGTCGACGTCTGCAGACCCCAGTGAGTGGCTGAAAAAAGTTACGGCCCAAGCCTGCCACTTCAACTCACAAAAATGCGCAGTTTTCCCTCTGGGCACAGTGCCTGCTGGTTTCATGAAGGGGGAGAACGCTTATGGCTTTTAAGGCCTCTCAGCCTTCTTCCACTTAGTCCATCCTGCTGAGTTTCCCATATAAACTTCTGAATTTTACAGCTGGAAAGATTTTTGTCGTTGTGTGTACTTACTCTCCTTTGTTTAAGAAGCTAGCCCGGCTGACGTCCAGTAGAACTTTAAAAAAATATATAGATTCCTGGACCTAAGGCAGTATTCTGAACATGCTCTTTTCTAGCATGAATCCTGTCATTAGCAAGTTCTTGAGTCCTTGGATTGGATGGAAGGAGAGAGTGGCTAAGCTTTGTATATACCCCATCCTCTTCATTTTGCAAATAAAGATATTGCAGCCCAGAGATTTGGGAACATTTGACAGCGGCTGCTGAAAACTGTGAGTGAATTCTGGTTTCTGGATATCAATGCAGAGCCTGCTTCTTTCCTGGTCCTTCACTTGTCTCTTTGCACATCACGTCCATTACCGTATCTCTGCTTATTTTTTTTAATTTTTAATTTTATATTGGAGTATAGCTGATTAACAATGCTGTGATAGATCTTTATCCAGTCCGCCTTTGCTAATTCTTTTATTCTTGCTTCTCCTAGCCATTCCTTTCACATTTATAGAACGCCTACTGATTACTCATTTTCTTTCCCTTTAAAAAAACTTAGCCTCAGATTACTTATTTTGTAAGAAAGCAATTCAAGACTTACTCTTTCTGTAAAACCTTCTGTAACCATAGTCTATATTAGTCATCAAGCAACAAATCTTTGTAGAACAGCTACAGTTGTGATACAACAGTGGCCCAGTTACCTCTTCCATGGAGCTTGCAGTCTAAGGAAGATCACAGACTCTGCACAGAAATTCTAGGAATCTCATTGAAAGTGTATGTTCTAAATATCAGACAGCTGAGCCCTAAAGTTTTCTTGAATGCATATGTGTTTTGCTTTCCCAACTTTACTGTGATAGCTTTGGAGACAGGGACTAGGCCACTTGTCTTTATGTGGAAGACTCCTACAATGGACTCACTGTATCGATGGAATCAGTGGAAACTTAACCGATTTTTACTGACTGACTGATTTATCAACGCAGGCATCCAAATATGATCGTGTCCACCATCTTACTAAGGGCTTTTGTTAATAGTTTCTATGACTTCAGGGTTCCAAAAAGAGTATAGCACTTTGGTCATCGAATGAATCAGGTAGAACTAGATTTGAGTCCAGATTCTGACAGTTTTGGTGTATGACCGGAAGCACAGAATGAGCCTGTATAAGTCTCTGTAAAGAAGGATTGTTATTCACCTACATAGTTCTAAACATGGAAATGTCCGAAACTTGGCCTAGAGCAGAGTAAATTTCCCACATGTGTTTGTGCCTTTCCTCTTCTGTTCAGGGATTGAAGCTTGTTAACAAATTTATGTAAAGAGTTGGGATTTCTGACTCAGTTACAAGGGGAAAGACAGCTATGCTGGATGAAACCAGTGTAATGAACCTTTTTTTCTTTTTTTCCACATGCCCAACATTTCTCCTCTTTCTTTTTGGTTAATGCATGCCACACTTTTCCTTTGGGAAACAGTTCCCAAACCTTAGGTGACTCTGGTAGAACTGTCGATCATGTGTCTCAGTTTCCTGCCCCTGGGGTAAGTATATGACCCCAGCAGAGCAGTCTGAATCCATCTAAGGGCTTGTCACGAACCCTGGGGTGAGAGGCTCTTTTCTGGCTTCATGAGTTCAGGACAAGGAAGCCTGGAGCTCAAGGGAGCCATCATCCTGCCTTGTGGAGAGAGCTCACCACAAAGTGAACATCAGCTTTCGCGAGGAGAAAAGCAAAATCCTAAGGTCCTCTTTTAAATGTCTGATTTTAAAGCTGTTACTACACCATCACCTGCCAATTGGACGAACCAGTCAATTTTGTTTTGTCTTGTTGGTTAAGGTAATGAGTAAGGATTTTTCTGTGATCACTTGCAATCAGAGATGCTTAGTAAAAACGTAAAAGTCCAGGAAGCATGAATACTTGAGTGTGACCTGATGAAATTCAAGGTCTTGCAGACCTTAAAACATATGAGTTGAAAATAAGAATAGTTCTTCTAATGGTAATTTTGTTGTCTGAATGCACATGTTAATTACTTTACCTTAGCTAATAAAATGAAAATACAGCAAAGCAGATTCCTGTGTACTGCAAATAAAAAAGAAAGTTCTAGTAAGGCCTCTGAGTAGTAGTTTCTAGTAGTGGACAGGAATACAGGAATGGGTTGCCATGCCCTTCTCCAGGGGATCTTCCCTACCCAGGGATCAAACTCAACCTCGTGTCTCTTACACCTCCTGCAGTGGCAGGTGGGTTCTTTACTACTAGCGCCACCTGGGAAGCCCCTGTACCCTTTCCCAAATCCCTTGGAAATTCTAAACATACAGAGACTTAAGCTGCATAGAATCTTAGACTTGTTATTGTTTTATTGAGAAAAGAATTCACATATTTTGGTAAAGAAAACAACTATAGTCTTTTTGGACTGTCACTGGAACCAGTTGGAGCAGAGAATGGTGTGTTTTTATGTGAACAGTAGGGACAAGTATATATTCAACTTTTCCTCCTTAATATATATATATATATATATATATATATATATATATATATATGTATCTAGTTTCTCTCACGCATACATACTGGTGATACATCAGAGGAAAACAACTCCATCCCTTACATGTAATAATGTTAGTAGGGTGAAGTAGGTCCATTTGGTGTTTTGTCTGGGTGAGCTGTTTGTATCCTTCACGATTTTGGAAGGTGTCTGGCTGTTCATGAGTCGGTGTGTCTGGGAATATCCCAAGCCAGGACTGTAATCCCTTTGTACTTCTTAGACTAAGTTCCTAAAGTCAGTTCTGGTAAAGTGCAGTCTGGTACGTGTTTCTGGGCTTGCTAAACGGATGATTTCCTAATTCTTTAATCTTTGATAAAAGTCCACAACTAAAAACATTCGTGTACACCACATGAATTACTAATAAGCTTAGTTGAAGCATGCCAGGATAATTTAAGTTAACAGGTAAGTCAATATTTCTTTTACAAGTATAGTGAAATTGTGTTTACACAACTGGTGGGCTATTACGGACTTATTTAACTTGTTTGAAAGAGTATAGAGCCCATTATTTGTCCTGCTCATTTTACATTCATGACATAATCAGGCTTATGCTGAATTTCTTCACTTCCTTTTACCAACAAAGTCTAATTAGTTGAGAAAGGAGGGGGATTTAAGAATAAAGATCTATTTTCTTTCAGAATTATTTATTTAGCAAGAAAGCATTCATTCAGCTAATTCATTACTTTGAAGCAGCCTATTATATAATATCAATCGGATCTGTCTTTGATATTATCCAACATAAAGGAAGCCTTTAAATATATCCACGTGTCCATAACATGCTAAAAGGAAGGACAGTGGTACATGATATTAATCCTGCAGCTCATCTTGATCTCCTTGTTTTATTTCGAGAGTCACAGCGAGCATAGTCTGCGGGTGGGCCGCCTACTTTCTGGGAACTTGTGTCCAAACTCATATGTAAACCAGGAGGAGGTTTTCTTTTCAAACTAAGAATAAGATTAATGAGGAAAAAAGTAATAAAACACAATTAAATGATTTTCTTGTTTATTCCTATGCTTTTCAAATTCTGCCGAATATCCCCTTAGTATACAGACAGACTCTTCCTTATACCCATTGTGATGACTCTTTTTATGATTTCTTTAGAACTACACTTTTAGAATTTTTACCCATCTCTTGTGTCCACATGCTCAGACAGAACCCGCAGCTTGCTTCCAAATGATGAGAGCCTGGCAGGTTTCCATTGGCAGAGATGCCTCTCCCAAGGCCTCTTGCTAGAGTATATTCAGATCTCTGGTCTCTCAACTGCAATTCTGAAACCCAGTGAACTCTGAAAAAGGAAAGGTTTTCCGAAACGAATTTGGTAGCACAGTGTGAATGGAATGGATGAATTTGTTTATATTTTTTCCCCCTGTTTCATGTTATTATTTGCTTAGTTTGCTGCAGAAATGTTGATGTGGTTGATTGCAGGCTGCTTCCTCAGACTCGAGTGGGTTTTTATATAATACATGGGGCCATTGTTCTAAATATTTTAGACAATGTATGGGCTATTATTCTTAATTTTAAAATCACCCCATATTCTGCATTTACAGCATCTGTGACCTTGAGATTTTTGGCAAAGGGTTTATATACCTATAAATCATTAATAAACTTTGCAATAGTCATCTCATAAATGATTTTTAGAAGAAAGACAGAAAAAAGGAGCATTGGATGAGGCAAAGGTAGGAAGTTCCATTGCAAGTAAAACCCAAAGCCAAGTGGTCAGCTCAGGTGAGTGAGCACTGTTGCTGGACACTTACCCCTTTGCAGAGTACAGGGCACAGCTTCCTGTCTCTTCCTCTGGGTACACATGTATCTGTAGAGTAGCTGGTAGAGACCATTCTATATATTAGGCGCTCTCTCTCTCTCTCAAACACTAGAGAATTAATAGCGATTGGGAAACACATTTCGGGAAAGAAAAACCAGAGATGTTGAATAGATAGTAATAGTAAAAGTAAGAAGGAATTGTTCAGCTCACTTAGAAGAACAAATTTATGGGTTTTATTTCATGGACGTGCAGAATTTATAAAGGAAATCAAACAAATTCAGAGCACACTATTTCGCCAAATGCTTTATTTTGATAAGTCTAGTGCATTTTAACCGAGTACACGTAGTAGCATTTCACCGCAGTTACAGCCTCATAAAGCAGGGCAAAATATATTGCACAAACTTTGTGGCTCAAGTCAATGAGTCATAATAAAACATTGCCCAGATTGCTGCAATTAAAATTTACAGAAACTTTTTGTTGACTGTTGTTAGGTTTGTGGATTAATAAAAGAGCCTGTTTATTTTAATTTTTCTTTAACAAGGACTAAGATTTTGATTGTAAGTTTCATTGACTTTTCTCCTTTTGCATAGATTTTAGATTGTACTGGGCAGAAAAAAATCTCATTGCAGCTTTAAAAATATATTAATATACTAAATACATTTTCTAAGAGGTGATCCCTATCCTTTGCTTACCCTCCCGCACTCTCCTTTGTTCACATTCTTTCTGTTTTTTCCTACTCCCATCTTCTCTAACTTCGCATCAGGATAGCTGGGAGCAGGTGGAATGGTGGGAAGGTCATTGGCTAGGTCACCAATGAGAAGGGCCACATGACATGGCAGCACAGCATAGGTTTTGAGTCCTCACAGGCCAGGGTTCGGATCTCTGCTCTGTCATTTACAAGCTGTGGGATTTGGAGCAACTTCACCTGTGAGGCCTAGTGCCTTCATCTGCAAGATGAGGACAGTTGTACCATGTCTGCAGAGCTTGCTAGCAAATGAGACCTGATGTAGTACAGGGCCTTCCTTACTGTGAACACTTAATATATGGTTATAATAAGGAGCTTTCCATTCTTTTCTTGAAGTTTTCCTTGAGAAGATTTGTTCAACTCTATGGAGCTAGGAGGATTGAAACAGGCAAATAGACTTTTCACTTTTTTCTTTTGCTAATGACATGGTACTTTGAACATTTACTGTGGTTTCACAGGAAAGTAGAGACTTCCATAAAATTTTCAGATTACCTTGAAAGTGAAAGTGAAGTCGCTCAGTCGTGTCCGACTCTTTGCGACCCCATAGACTGTAGCCTACCAGGCTCCTCTGTCCATGGGATTTTCCAGGCAATAGTACTGGAGTGGATTGCCATTTCCTTCTCCAGGGGATCTTCCCAACCCAGGGCTCGAACCTGGGTTTCCTGCATTGTAGATAGATGCTTTACCAGGGAAGTGAGATTACCTTCATTAGGGACATTTGCTAGTGAAATAGTCTGAGTTACATTTATTAGGCCTCAGTTTCTAGTTTTAATAAACCCTCAATTCCCAGTTTTAATTATAGCTGTTGTTCAGTTAAGTAGTACCCAACTCTTTGCGACCCCATGAACTGTAGTAAACCAGGCTTCCCTGTCCTTCACTATCTCCCATGGTTTGCTCAGACTCATGTCCACTGAGTTGGTGGTGTTATCTAACCATCTCAACCTCTGCCATCCCCTTCTCCTCTTGCCTTCAATGTTTCCCAGCATCAGGGTCTTTTCCAATGAGCTGGCCCTTCTCATCAGGTGGCCAAAGTATTGGAGCTTCAGCTTCAGCTTCAGTCCTTCCGATGAATATTCAGGGTTAATTTTCTTTAGTATTGACTGGTTTGATCTTCTTGTAGTCCAGGGAACTCTCAAGAGCCTTCTCCAGCACCCCAGTTCAAAGGCATCAGTTCTTCAGCACTCGGCCTTCCTTATGGTACAACTCGGACATCAGTACATGACTACTGGAAAATTATTAGTTTTAATTAGAATGTATTAATCTGCAGACATCTACTGCACATTCAATAGATGCCAAGCACTGGAAACATGGGGATAAATGCATATGGTGCCTGCTTTCAAGTAATTCACCGCTGAGTTGAGAAGACAGACATGGAAAACAGATAAGTAAAATGCAGGATAATAACAGGGATAAAAAAAAAATGCTGTTAGGGTAATAAGTGGGGAGGAACGAACTCTGCCTCACAGAAAGTCTTCATAGAAAAGGTGATGTCTGAAGCAAGCTCTTGAAGGTTCAACAGGAGTTTGTTAGGGAAGAAGAGTGAAAGGCCATCCCTGGGAGTTTGATAAGGACAAAAGGTAATTCTTAGATGGTGATTAGCCTGGCTCTAGTTTAGGGTGAAGATGTGTAGGCTTGGGAAACTGGCAGAAAGAGACGCTGGAAAGACACACTAAGACAGAGAGATTGTGGAAAAGGTGTGATGTGCCATCTTATTAAGCTTGGGCTTGATCCTGGGTACAACAGGGGACCAGGGCGTCTTTAAGCAGGGGAATGATGCTGTCACATTTTATCTGGAAAGAGAGGAACTTTAAAGTCAGCACAGAGCACTGTGGGAGCAGGAGTCAGAAGCTACAATTGATTTGAGTATTTGCAGATTTGAGCAAGAGGTGACAAACGCCAAAATCAGCATGGAGCACCGGACATGGCAAAGTAGTAGCTGTTAGATTCCTGAGATATTTCAGGGGCAGAATCGGCAGAACCTGGTGTCTGTGGTACCTAGAGGAAATGGAATGCTTGTCACGTCTTTGTTGCCTTTAGCCTCGGAGACTAGGTAGAAGATAATTATTTACCAAAAAATATTTTTTACCGTTTTTGAGTCTTTATTTGCACCAAGTGCTGTGCTAAATTACTTAAATGCATCTCATAAAATTTATTCCTATCAACAACTAATAAGGTAAATCTAAGGATCCTCTTTTAAACAAGTAAGGAAAGTTCAGAGAGGTTCAGAGAAAAAAAATAACTTTCCAAAATCTCTTTGCAAGTAAGTGACATGGCCTATTGGATTCCAAAACTACAGTTTTAAGCCCTGGAAGAGGATCGGGTTTTGAAAAGAAAATAGTAAATTTAATTTTGGGGCATGTCAGGTTTGCAATTGAGAAAAATTTTCAGAAGGGTGTTGACTATAACATGAACTTTTGCAGATTCAAATCTTTCTTGATGTAGAGTCTTTGATTTGAGCCAGACATAAATTCATTCTTGATCACAGGCTTAATGTAGAGGCCTCTGTGTTTATGTTGCTGTCTTTCATTGATAGATCAGATGCGAGGCTCAAAAAACCCCAGACTTAGGAGCTGTGATAATATCCTAATCAATTGTGATGGCAAATATTTTTGGCAAGTGATTTCAAAGGTTGTCTATTCTACTTGAACCTTTCCCAGTCACATTATGGCTGAAATTCAATGCATTTTGAAGACATAGATGCCTTTTCCCCCTTCTGTGAATTACCTAGGTAATTTTTAAAAAATTTCCTTTTGTAAACTGTCATTTTTCTTGATCCTTTTTGTATCATCAGGCCATAATGTATTATCCTAAAGCATTCTATGGGCTTCTCTGGTGGCTCAGTGGTAGAGAATCTGCCTGCAATGCAGGAGACACAGGAGACACGGGTTCAATCCCTGGGTCAGGAGGATCCCCTGAAGGAGAGAATGGCAACCTACTCCAGTATTCTTGCCGGGAAAATCCTGTGGACAGAGGAGCTTGGTGGGCTAAAGTCCATAAGTTGCAAAGTCAGACACAACTGAAGCAACTGAGCAAGAACAAGACATTCTATAAATGTTTCTCTGCTGGGTCAGTTACAAGAGAAATACAAAATAGCTGTAGAAATATTGAAAACAAACAATTATAGAACAAAATTAAAACCTGTCACTTGAAGACAAGAGCTGTTAACATTTTCATTTCATTTCTATTTCATTTCAATGTTCTAACTGCATATATACTTTTTACCAAATTATGGTAGTTTTCCACTTATAATGGGAAAATATCCTCCATTAATACTATTTGTTCACACTAGCTTTTTTTTGTCTTCATGATAGTTAATTCTCTCCATTCCACAGGTGAGGAAATTGATACTCAAATAACTTGAAAAACTTCCCTAAGTATGACCTTGTTTGATATACACTTTGTGACCTCTCCATTTGGCAAGGAGAATTCAAGATTTAGACAAAGAACCATAATAGAATGCAGTGTGTGGGAACTCTGTTAGAAGTTCAGAGGTGTTAGGAGTTTGGAGGCAGGAGGGATATGTCCGGCTACTCAGAATCAGGGAAGGCTTTATGGAGCAGACTGCATCTGAGATGGGTCTTAGAGGAAGCGTAGTAATTTGACATTGGAGAAAGACATTCTAAAGCAGGGAACAGTATAAACAAAGGGATGGGGGCAGAAAATCTTAGCACCTATTTGGGAAATTGTGATTAATTCAATTTGTTTTACTTTTGGGCTTTAGAAAGTTCTTTGTGGAAAGCTATAAAACTGAAAGTTAGAAGAAGACTGACGTTCAGATGCTTTGTAGATGGATGGGTAGGAAACGAATTATGCCTTATGAAGCTAACTTTGGCTTCAGGGCCTGGGGCCAATTGAAGGGAGAAGGTGGCAGAAAGACTACCAATTCAGTGTATACTTCAGTTCAGTTCAGTTCAGTTGCTCAGTTGTGTCCGACTCTTTGCGACCCCATGAATCGCAGCACACCAGGCCTCCCTGTCCATCACCAACTCCAGGAGTTCACTCAAACTCACATCCATCGAGTCGGTGATGCCATCTAGCCATCTCATCGTCTGTCATCCCCTTCTCCTCCTGCCCCCAATCCCTCCCAGCAACAGAGTCTTTTCCAATGAGTCAACTCTTCACATGAGGTGGCCAAAGTACTGGAGTTTCAGCTTTAGCAGCATTCCTTCCAAAGAAATCTTTGGATTTCCTTGCAGTCCAAGGGACTCTCAAGAGTCTTCTCCAACAACACAATTCAAAAGCATCAATTCTTCGGTGCTCAGCTTTCTTCACAGTCCAACTCTCACATCCATACATGACCACTGGAAAAACCATAGCCTTGACTAGATGGACCTTTGTTGGCAAAGTAATGTCTGTGCTTTTCAATATCCTATCTAGGTTAGTCATAACTTTTCTTCCAAGGAGTAAGCGTCTTTTAATTTCATGGCTGCAATCACCATCTGCAGTGATTTTGGAGCCCCCCAAAATAAAGTCTGACACCGTTTCCACTGTTTCCCCATCTATTTGCCATGAAGTGATGGGACCAGATGCCATAGTGTATACTTACTGGGCTCTATTACATGCTGGGTATTCCAGCTGGAAGAATACAACAGACCAAGTAACCAAGCTGATTGGTTGGGAGAAAGGTGGTGCTATTAGAAAAATGAGCAGATTTGGGAAAGAAGAGTCCAGATTTGTGTTTTCTGAGTTTGGGTGGCCCAGGACTTAACTGGGTATTCAGATTGGTGATTTAGAGAGGGGAGGGCTGGATGTCCTTATATTTGAGAATTCTAGTTGATGGGATGGTCATGGCTGATACTGATATTGAGAGGCGATGGATATCAGTATGGTAATTGGTGAAACTGTGGAGGAAGTAATGGTAGATAAATATCTTAAATTTACTGACTATCCATCAGGCAATGTTCTAAGCATTTTATAAGCTTTATCTCATTTAATCCTCAGAACAAATACTGTGAGATAGATGCTGTTTGCTTCTCCACTTTGTAGATATCTCATATTACTTGGAGATGTGGGTTAAGTGCCAGATGACTGCAATAGAGCAAGTCACACAAATTTTTTGGTTTCCCAGTATATAAAAATTATGTTTATACCATACTGTAGTCTATGAAGTGTGCAATAACATTATGTCTAAAAAGCTGATATACATACCTTAATTAAAAAATACTTTATTGCTAAAAGATGGCAACCATCATCTGAATCTTCAGTGATTCATAATCTTTTTGCTGGTGGAGGATTTTGTCTCAGTGTTGATGGCTTCTGACTGATCAGGATGGTCTTGCTGAAGGTTGGCATGGCTGTGGAAATTTCTTAAAATAAGACAACAGTGAAGTTTGAAGCATCAATTGTCTCCTCCTTTCATGAACAATTTCTCTGTAGCATGTATTGTTGTTTGCTTATAGCATTTACCCACAAGTAAAGCTTCGTTCCAGTAGTCATGTATAGATGTGAGAGTTGGGCTGTGAAGAAAGGTGACCGCCGAAGAATTAATGCTTTTGAACTGTGGTGTTGGAGAAGACTCTTGAGAGTCCCTTGGACTGCAAGGAGATCCAACCAATCCATTCTAAAGGAGATCAGTCCTGGGTATTCTTTGGAAGGAATGATGCTAAAGCTGAAACTCCAGTACTTTGGCCACCTCACGCGAAGAGTTGACTCATTGGAAAAGACTCGGATGCTGGGAGGGATTGGGGGCAGGAGGAGAAGGGGACGACAGAGGATGAGATAGCTGGATGGCATCACCGACTCGATGGACGTGAGTCTGAGTGAACTCTGGGAGTTGGTGATGGACAGGGAGGCCTGGCGTGCTGCGATTCATGGGGTCACAAAGAGTCGGACACGACTGAGCGACTGAACTGAACTGAACTGAACTGAAAGCTTCTTTCAAAAACCAGAATAAATCCTCTCAGATCCTGCTGTTGCTTTGCCAACTAGATTTATGTAATATTCTAAATCCTGTGTTGTTTAACAATCAAGTTCACCTTCTCAAATGGGCATGGTTGATACACCCAAAACAACCACAACAGTAACATCAAAAGATCTTTAATTAAACATCACCATAACAAACATAACAATAGTGAAAAAGTTTGAAATATTGCAAGAATTACCAAAATGTGACACAAAGACATGATGTGAGCAAATGCTGTAGGAAAACAGTGCTGATAGACTGGCTTGACATAGAGTTGCCACAGACCTTCATTTGTAAAAAAAAAAAAAAAAAAGCAATATCTGCAAAGTGTAATAAAACGAGATATGCCTGTGTAGATGGGGAGGCTGGGTCTCAAGATCACAGAGCTGGCGAATGTCCAATCTGGGATTGACCTCTAGCAAGCTGACCCTGAGCCTGTGTAGTCGAGCTCTCCTTCACCCCTGGCCTGGGAAGATTCCACGTGTTGTGGAGCAACTAAGCACAGCAACTGGAGAAGCCTGCATGTCCCAGAGCCTGTGCTCTGCAACAGGAGAAGCCGTCTCAGTGAGAAGCGCTCACACCACAACTGGAGAAAAGCCGTCTCAGCGAGACGCCCGCGCGCACCGCAACTGGAGAGAAGCCGCCATTTGCTGCAACTGGAGAGAGCCTGCACACAGCAACGAAGACCCAGGACATCCAAAAATAAATAAGTCTTCAAAAAAAAAAAAAGAAAGAAAGAAAAAGGGCGTTGAAAGAAAGCCCAGAGAGGCTGCTACCAGTAGGCACCTGTGTTGACATCATTGTGGGTATGAAGCAGATGTCAGGGAAACACTGAGGCTGCATCTCTGTGATCGGAAGCATTGTTTGGTTCAGTGGCTTAGCCAGAAAGACTATTCAGGAGAAATATGGTTATTGAGCAATTGCTTACCTGGTTGGTTAATCGTGGTCTATGTCTACATTTACATATTCTTCGTTTTCAACACTAAGGCAATGGGAATTTGACATAACCTCACTGTCTAATAATTTTGAATAGCTCGGGGATCAACTCATTTGCAGGAGAGAAAAGTCTGACTCATATGCTTTTTGTTGAAAAGAAATATGTTTGCTAATTTAGAGTATGGACAAAAAAGAAAGCTACAACTGGAATTGGATTTAACAAAATTGCATTGAATTAAGCACATGCCTGAAGGAAGGTTACAAACGACTTATAATTATTGTTTCAGTGGTTTTATGGGTAAATTTGCAATTCCAAAACCACCTTCCTTAAGGCTCTCCTCTTAATCTAATTCAATAAGAATTTATTGACTATTAGTACAGATTTAAGCTGTGCCAGGCACCAAGAGTGCTATAAAAGGGATATTTACTTATTTATTGAATAAACATTTACTGAGAAGTTACTGGGTCTGGCAGTGTATTTGGTGCTGAGGTTAGAATGGTGAGTAATGTGGAAACGATCCCTGACCTCCTGGAGCTTATGGTCTAGTGGAAATGACAGACATTGATTAAAAACAGACACACCACAGATAAAAATTTGTTTACAAACTGACCTGAGAGCCATGAATAATCTTTTCGGGAAACAGGATTTACCAATGAGAGAATAAGATAAAATGACAAGCAAAATTTAGCAACCTTGTCTAGAATGATGTTTATGCTATTAATTTATTTAGTAATCTCTCTTTTCATAGACAGAGGAAGTAAACACTATTCCAAACACTAATAACATTATTATCCTTCTCATTTAGGAGGACAGTTTTACTTTCATTCACCTTTTTCCTTTAGGCATTTTTTATTTCTCTTTATTTTTCCTTTGCTTGTAAAGCTGTATAATTGTGGTGGCTTGTTGGCCGAAGGTTCATTCATGCTAGTGGTAAACAAAAGCAGTGGAGGAGGGGGTCATATTAGGAAGGGCTTCAGCACCTCAATTTCGGGGGTGCTTTGAATGTTGTAAAACTGTGTGTGTCATGGAGACAGGTGGCTATGCTAAGTAGCTGAACTTCCTCAGATACGTACTGACAGAGACTTCAGTTGAAGTCTCTTAGACGCAAGATCAGTGTTTTCTACAATGTTAAAAAAATATCTTGAGTGACTGCTTCATTGCCATGTCCCCGTGGACAGTCAATTGTTGATCGACATTAATGTTGACTTCTAATGTTGGCTGGTGCTCTTTATTTGTCCACATAAGAAACGACAGAAGGGATTGTGCTTTTCCATGAAACTCAAACCTGTGAGAATGTGCTTTTCATTTTATTTCCAAATGCTTTTCAACCTTCCCACTGAGCTCGTGTTCATAGCCCAGAACAGAGCATGTGGCAAAAATCTGGCAAATCTTTTTCAGAGGAAGAGGTGTCTTAGTTACAAAGAACGAAAAAGTTATTATCATGGACTTTGGAAATGGAGAAAAACTATGAGAAGAGATCATTTTGAAAAAAAAAAAAAAAAAAAAAAAGAACCTAGCTTATTCTGACGTATAAATGGAAAATATAATATGATTTCTGAAATTAACTTGTCTTTCCTTAGAAATTATCAAGATAGGCAACTTTTTTCACTACAAGTCATTTAAAATGTAGAAGTTTTTGTTTATTTTATATAATGTGGGTAACACAAAGGAAATTTTAAAAAAAGTTATAAAAAGTCTGTGGTGGAAAAGTATTAAAAAGAGTAGTTCTTTAAGTGGTAAATTTAGAATAGTAAAGGAAAACATTTAGTGTAGTAATAATATTTAGTTACTGTCTCTGACTGGTAGACCATCAGTCCTTTTGCCAATTGACTGGCTATTGCTCTAAGATGACTTTTTATAAGATCAGGATTTCTTGACATTCTAGAGAGTAGTAAAAAATCAAAACCAGACACTAAAACCCCTATAGTGTGATTAACAAAAAAATTGTGAAGGAATTTCACATGTCCTGTAATTTCTTCTTCTCTTGGCTAGTTCACTTAGGTTCTAGATTCTAAGATGAAAAATGGATTGTTTTCATTTTATTAAAAACTCTTAGGAAAAAGGGGAACTGCTCTCTGACTTCTAATTTAAATTCTTGTGTACATTAACTATAATTCCCCAAAAGTGCTGTTTGGCAAAACACATATGTTGTTATGGCAAAGAGAAACAAGGATGGAAATTGTTAAAAGAAAAAGAGCAGCATATTACCAAGATTTAAGTACTGGTATGATGTGTAAACTAAACTTAGTAAGATGCTGTAAAAGGAATGTGTTTTCCTGATGAATTATGTTTATCTATGTGTGAATATACATGTATGTGTATATATATATACATGTGTACGTATATAAATTTATACACAGAGTATACACAAACAGAGGATGTTAAGGGCCGACTATTATATGTGCTACATCATAGATTGTGTTTCATAAACAAGCTTTTAAAATTTAAAATTGATCAACTTAAATGCCAAAAGCCTTAAGACTTCAATTATATTTAGGAGGCTAATTTGCACATTCTATCCTTGGCCTTGGAAAGCCATCCCTTCATCATTTTCATGTCTTCAATGAATAGTTATTGAGTGCTTGCAAGATGGTGTTCTTGGTTCTGGAGGCACAGCAAACAAACAAAATAGACACAGATTCTTGCAACTTACATCCCAGAGTGAGTTTACATTCTGGAGACACAGACAATGAGCAAATTGACATATAGAGAATCAATATATATAGACTGTGTGTGTATACACACTCAGGTGTGTCTGACTCTTTGTGACCCCATGGACTGTAGCCCTCCAGGCTCCTCTGTCCATGGAATTTTCCAAACAAGAATACTGGAGTGGGTTGCCATTTTCTTCTCTAGGGGATTTTCCTGACCCAGGGGTTGAACCTGTTTCTCTTGTGTCTCCTGCATTGGCAGGCAGATTCTTTACCAGCTGAGCCACCAGGAAAAAGCAAAAAGATATATAGAATGTCAGGTGGTAATTTTCAAAAATAAGGCAGGAAGAAAGAAGTAGGGAGCATAAGGGAAGGGAAGGTGAATCGCAGTTTTAAGTAGAATGGCCAGGGGAGGGCTTACTGAGAGAGGCCATCTGGAGAAGACCTGAAGGAGATAGGAGAGTAGGTCATGCAGGCATTGTTACTTTCTGGGAAGAAGGACCTTTCTGGGAAGAAGAAACAGCATACGCAAGGCCTCTGAGTGGGCAGGGGTAGGCCCACCATGTCTGAGGGACAGAGAGAAGCCCAGCGTGGCTCAAGTGCCCTGAGGCAGAAGCAAGGCTGCTGTAATCTGAGTGATGGTTTGGGCCAGGAAGTGAGGACAAGTGGCTGGATTAGGGGCTGGATGCTGGACGTGTTCTGAAAACAGAGCCGCCAGGATCTGCTGATAGATTAGATATGGGGTTTGTGAATGCAAGGTTTTTGACCTGAGCAACTGGAAGGATTGAAGTTGCCATTAATTGAGGTGGGGAATGCTGTGGGAAAGAAAAAAAGGTTGGAATTGGACATGTTCCTTTTGAGAGCATATTGCATGTCTAAATGAAACATTGAGTTGGTAGTTGAATATATATGTCTGGCATTCAGAGAAGAATTCTAGACTGGACATTTAAAGCTGATACTTGTCAGATCGTCGGAGGTCAGAAGATGTTTTGAGATAGATCATTAAGGGAGTGAGTGCAGATAGAACAGGGAAGAGATCCAAAGAGTGAGCTTGACATACTCTCAAACATACTTTCAAACTCTTATAAAAGCTCTACTATAGAGGTTGGGGTACTGAAGCATTACCAGCAAAGGTTAGGAAAAAGAATGGCCAGCATGGGAGGAGGAAAATCAGGAGAAAACAGTGTTCTGGAGATCACAGGAAGAAGATATTTCAAGTGGGAATGAGTGATCAACAGTGAATATGCTCCTAATAGATTTAAGATGAAGAGGGAGAATTTGTCTATTGGGTTTGGCATTACTCAGATCATTTGTAAATCTTAGCAAGAGCAGTTCTGATGGAGTAAATAGGAACAGTCTCCTTGGGGTGCATTCATTTATCCTATTTGAAACAGAAAAAGAAGTTATCTTATCTATGCAAGATTATCTGAGATAAAACACTCAAAACTTTTTTTGTGCAAAAGACCTAAAACAGGCTTTCAGATCTGGAGACAAAAAATAACAACTGACATTTATTCACACCTACTTGTGCCGGGTACTGTGCCAAAGCGCTTTGGAGGAATGATTTCATCTGACTTTCACAATAAGTCTATGAATTAGATGCTATTATCTCCATTTCATGAGTGAGGAAATTCAAGTTTGCCAAGTTTAAGGGACTTTCCTAAAGTCATGTAACAAGGAAGTGATAGAGCTCAGGTATTGAAGTATTTTCATAATGCTCTTAAACTGACCAGTGATTTTGTTTCTAAGTTGTATCTATTGCTTTTGGAAATTAATAGCCTCATTCTTTACAACCTATTTTTTTCATTTTGTTTCTTCCATTTATTTCATGTCTTTATTTTTCCAATATCTAGCACTTCTGCAGTACTGAAAATTTATAACCAGTTGCTTTGATAATTGTTTGATTTTTTTCTTGATGCAGAGAATTACCCAAAACATTTCTGTTTATTGAATTTGATTGATATGGCCAATCAATATTAAATGTTAAAATACTATTGAAAGCCTATATGGGAAAAGAATCTGTAAAAGAATGGATATATGTATAACTGATTCACTCTACTGTACATATGAAACACACAAGGTTGTAAATCAACTATACTCCCATAAAAATGAAAAATAAAATAAACCCAGAAATGTTGTTGAAGAGAATGTAATTTTCTAGAATAATGTCCATTTTTCCTACAAAAGTTTTATTTTGAGTAACTTGATTAAATTTTTGGAAGTATACTCTTTTGTAAAATTGAAGGATAGCTATATACAATATTATATAAGTTACAGTTATAGAGTATAGTAATTCACATTCTAAAGGTTATATTCAACTCATAGCTATTATCAAATATTTACTATATTCCCTGTGCTGTACAATATTTCCTTGTAGCTTATTATATACCTAGTAGTTCATATATTCTTAAAGCAATGATATGGAAAGTAGCTGAGCATTGAATTTGCTCATTTCATGTTTATGACCTCTCTGCAAGATGGATATCATTATTATCTACATTTTATACTCAGGGAACCAGAGGTTTGGGGAAGTTGAGTAAATTGCTCAAAGAAACAACCTGTAAGTGGTGGAGTAAGGATTGACCCCACGTCCTCTGAAATTACATTCCATGCTCTTTCCACTACAATATGCACATAAATTTAGTTAATTCCAAAGCTTGGCTTGAAATATTATATCTTTCCTCATCTGTGTAAAATTGATTACCCTCATTTGATGCACCATTGTAATTCTAACAGCTGGCGCAACAAGGGCTCGCAATTGTAGGAAGCACACATACACGTTTAAATGAGACGTGTTTTTTCTGGGAAACATGAGTACATCGATTCTTTTCCTTCATTAAGATTGGCTCTACATCATTTCAGAGAGGGAAAAGAAGCATTGCTGTTTGCTTGGGTGTGCTTTTTATAGTTGCTGATTCTCACTGAAGGTGTGGCTATGACTGGTGTTGGCAGAGAACTAGGGTACAGAGATTATGCCATGGGTTCTGGAACTTGCCATGAAATGGGCCTGAGGGTCTGCCATTGTTTTTCTAGAATGCCTCTTACAGCTTCCCACCAGCCCTGAATGTCACATTCCATTCACAACAAAATGGGTGGTTTCTTTCAACTAGCATGCATCACCTGCTTCTACTTTTGAGACTCTTTAATCAAGTTTCCACTCTATGACCAGAGTGGTCTAATACAAACACAACTCTGACCACCCACTTGTGTGCTTACAATTCTTCAATGGCTCCCATTATATTTAAAGTAAAATACAACCTCCTTCCTATAGCCCACAGCCTCTTACATGGCCTGGCCCCTGCCCTCCTCTCTAACCTCTTCTAGCACCATATTCCTTTTGCTCATTAGGCTCCAGTCCAGGCCTTCTTGCTGCTAAATCACTTCAGTCGTGTCCGACTCTGTGCGACCCCATAGATGGCAGCCTACCAGGCTCCCCCGTCCCTGGGATTCTCCAGGCAAGAACACTGGAGTGGGTTGCCATTGCCTTTTCCAATGCATGAAAGTGAAAAGTGAAAGTGCAGTCGCTCAGTCATATCTGACTCTTAGCGACCCCATGGACTGCAGCCTATCAGGCTCCTCCGTCCATAGGATTTTCCAGGCAAGAGTACTACAGTACTCCAGTACTCCTCCAAGTCTTTTCTTGACTCAAGATGAACATGGTATCTCCTCTGTCTAGATCATTCTTTCATCATCAGTAGAAGTACTAGCTCCTCAGAGACCTCTGACCACCCAATCTAAATTAGACACTCCTGGTATCATCTTTCTAATTACCTTGTGCTTTTTCTTCAAAATACTTATTATAATTTTGGATTAAATATTACTTTTGTTGTTCAGTTGCTCAGTGGTGTCCAACTCTTTGTGGCTCCATCGACTACAGCACACCAGGCTTCCCTGTCCTTCACCATCTTCTGGAGCTTGCTCAGACTCCTGCTCATTGAGTCAGTGATGCCATCCAACCATCTCATTCTATGTGATTCGCTTCTCCTTCGGCCTTCAATCCCTCCCAGCATCAGGGTCTTTTCAAATGAGTCAGCTCTTTGCATCAGGTGGACAAAGTACTGGAGCTTCAGCTTTAGCATCAGTCCTTCCAATGAATATTCAGGGTTGATTTCCTTTAGTATTGCCTGGTTTGATCTCCTTGCAGTCCAAGGAACTCTAAAGAGTCTTATCCGGCACCACAGTTCAAAAGCACCAATTCTTTAGCACTCAGCCTTCTTTATGGTCCAACTCTCACTGATTACTGGAAAAACCATAGCTTTGACTATACAGACCTTTGTTGGCAAAATATTACTTATATGTTTGTTTAATATTACCTTTACCCCCGCCTGAATATAAGCCATGAGGACAGTTTCTATACCTACTTTTTCCCCACCACTGCCTGGCTAATAATAGATATTCAATAAAATTTCTTGAATAAATACATGCCCTCTCAAAAGCTGTTTTTGTAGCTTAGAATACAACAAAAATAGCTAGCATCTAATTTGCACTGAAACTCTAAGCACTGTGATAATGTTAACAGATGACTAGATTCCAGGTCTGGAACAAAGACAAGAGGTACATGTAGGTAATGTGTGATGATGAAGAGATTTTATGGATATGATGCTAACTTGTTGTTCTTCTGTTGGATTTCATTGACTGCCTCGAAAGCAAATTACAGGGAAAGAAAACAGATGTACTGGATCAAGCATCACATTCTCTCCTATTATAATCTAGATATTCTTGTGTTATGAAGAAAACTATGTAATTGAAAAGCTGAGATGTGTAAAAGGATCAACGTGGGATGGTTTTAAACAGGTGAATGTTCAACTTTTCATTCCTTTTGGTGGGGGTAAATAGGGATCAAACTCAACTATCTTTTATTTTTTCTAAATTTGAAAATCTGTTCTCACAGTGATTTGTGAATGGGAGCAGACTGGGTAAATCTATCGTTTGAGCTCCCCCTGCTGGTGGTGAGTGATGTTTTTAGCAGAAGACGGAGGAGTCCCTAGAAGCTCAGACAGTCAAGTGTCTGCCTGCAGTGCAGGAGACCCCGGTTCAGTCCCTGGGTCGAGAAGATCCCCTGGAGAAGCGATAGGCTACCCACTCCAGTATTCTTGCCTGGAAAATCCCATGGACAGAGGAGCCTGGCGGGCTACAGTCCACGGTGTACAAAGAGTCAGACACGACTGAGCGACTAACAACACACAAGAGGAAGAGGGTGCAAGCAGTATTGCTGAAAGCTGGGGATGGAATACCTTTACCAGAGCCGCTACAGTCCCCGTGGTAAAGGTAGGAAGCACAAATGTTGAGATTTATATGCCATAAAGTTCACTTGCTTAAAATGTACAGTTCAATAGTTTTTAGTATATTTACAGAGCTTCACACCCATCACCATAGTCTAATTATAGAACATTTTCATCACCCTCCAAATAAAACTTCTGCCCATTAGCTGTTATTCCTTATTCCTCACTCAACTCTCCCTTGCCTTTCAGAGAAGGCAATGGCACCCCACTCCAGTACTCTTGCCTGGAAAATCCCATGGACGGAGGAGCCAGGTGGGCTGCAGTCCATGGGGTCTCGAAGAGTCAGACACGACTGAGCGATTTCTCTTTCACTTTTCACTTTCATGCATTGGAGAAGGAAATGGCAACCCACTCCAGTGTTCTTGCCTGGAGAATCCCAGGGAGGGGGGAGCCTGGTGGGCTGGCAATCACTAACTAATCTTTCTGTCTCTGTCAACAGTTCTGGGCATTTTTATTATGGATGGGATCATACAATAGGTAGTCTTTGATGACTGCCTCATTTCACTTAGCATAGTGTTTTTGAGGTTCACCCACATTGTGGCACATACCAATATTTCATTGCTTTTTATTGGAAAACAGTATTCCATTTTATAGACAGACCACACTTCATTTACCTATTCATCGATTGATGGACATTTGGATTGTTATTTCTACTTTTAGGCATATGAACAGTGCTGCTAGGAACATTAAATTTTACTGTACATGTCTTTATGTGGACATGGACTTTCAATTCTCTTGGCTATATACTTAAGAGTAGAATCCTGGATCATATCTGTTTAACATTTTGAGGAATTGTCAAATTGTTTTCCAAAATGGGTGTACCATTTTACTTTCTCACATACATGTGCTTTTGGATAGATTTGAAAAGTTTAATAAATGCCCTTTATCAATTACAC